>NC_136489.1:2147720-2267720 GCF_053919585.1 Euprymna scolopes
CCCTAGAAAGATTGCCACCGTCGAGAGATTTGCTAATCCTATGCGATATAACTGTAAGGACATCTGCTGTAGATCTAGCAGAACGGAAACCATATTGAGTGTCACTAAGAAGGTTATTTTTGTTGAGATGTTTGATTACTTCTGTATTTAACACAGATTCTAGCAACTTACTCATTCTTTCGATAACTCTAGTAGACGAATTCGCATCGTTAATCTTCATTAAAATTTGGGTGACAGTAAGATTCCCTAATGTCCCGTTCCTTGCTATCATCCAATGGCAGTCTTGTTAGTGCTTTTTCGCTTCAGTCTTTCCATCCTCCTCAATCCTTCTTGACTATTTAATATGGTGACATTTTTTTGGGGGGGGTTAACTTACAATTATATGGTTTCTGTTTTCTTGCTTTCATGAGGTGTTCCTCTGTCTTTTTGTTTATATTTCAGTTGCAGTTTTTATATGGTCAATTAGCGTTTGCAGATCATGAGTATTAGTCTCTGCATTCAAGAGTTTTCCATTGTTGCTACAATTTTTTGGTGGTGTTTTTATAATTATTTTTATTACTTGCTTTTCTTTTTAGATCATGGATAATTTTGATTGGGTTTCAGAAGCTCTTCAGAATATTTTGGAAAGTTGCATTATAGAAGCTGGAACGAATGTGCAACTGTGGACAAATGGTACCAATTCCACTGAAGTGAATCCACCCGATTCTATTTTTGATGCCATCTGCCCAAGAGAATGTAATGATAATGGAAACTGCGTAGAAGGTAAAGTGTAAAAGACATATCTAAAGTTTTTGTAAATTTAAAATCTTATAACATTTAACATTTTATATTTTATGATATTTAACATTTTATAATATTTAACATTTTATAATATTTAAAATTTTATAACATTTAACATTTTATAACATTTTATATTTTATGATATTTAATATTTTATAATATTTAAAATTTTATAACATTTAATATTTTATAACATTTAACATTTTATAACATTTAACATTTTATAACATTTAACATTTTATAACATTTAACATTTTATAACATTTAACATTTTATGATATTTAACATTTTATAATATTTAAAATTTTATAACATTTTATATTTTATGATATTTAACATTTTATAATATTTAAAATTTTATAACATTTTATATTTTATGATATTTAACATTTTATAATATTTAAAATTTTATAACATTTAACATTTTATGATATTTAACATTTCATAATATTTAAAATTTTATAACATTTAACATTTTATAACATTTAAAATTTTATATTTAAAATTTTATAACATTTAACATTTTATAACATTTAAAATTTACTGAACAAAGAAAGACTTTGCATTATAAATTTTGATGCAAAATTTCAAAATCCTTTAGATGATCATTTCTATTCTGGATTATTTGGATTACTTGGTGTTATGTCACATGGAACCTTGTTGCAATAGAAAAAATTCCAAATAATAATCAGTTCTAAGTGAGAGTTGAAGGTTCAATCTTTAGTACGAATGATATTAAGAATGCAATTTCGAATTACTTAAGACTTTTCTTCAATTAACCTCTCCACTGTACTGTATATCGATACTCTATGGCTGACTGGGATAGCTTCCGTACATTTATATCTGATCTACCTCTGCATTCCATCTTTAAAAAGGATGTGTCCTCTATAGTATCAGACCGGACCTAATCGTTAATTGTAAGCATAGACCGATTCCTACTATCCAAAAAATTCCATACAAAAACCTAACAACCAGCCATGGTCCTCCCCAGAATGTGCTGCTGCTATCGCGCACAGAAATCACTTTTTCCATAGCTACCAACGTAATAAATCTACTGAGACTGAAGCTGCTTTCAGGACTGCCAGAAACTACTGTAAAAAAGTAATAAAAAATGCAAGAGAGCTATATGCGTAGTCCATTAAATCCAAAGTAGCTGAGCAGCGGCTTGGTCTCACCAGTTTTGGCAAATAGCAAACAGGATCCTGAACAGAAGCGTGCGTTTTATCCCAACTGTATCATCAATGGACCTGAAGTCATCTCGTCAGCATCAGACAAGGCCAAACTATTTGCCAAGAACTTTGTAGCTAATTCTACCCTATGCAACGAAGGCCATCAACTCCCCATATTTCCTCCTATAACAGACAACGCGCTATGCAACATACAAATATCTGTGTGTGAGGTCGCCAAGCTAATCAAGAACCTTGATTCCAGTAAAGCAACTGGCTCTGACGGCATTTCAATTATAGTGTTAAAAAAGCTTCAACCAAAACTTGCCTCCATATTTACAAAACTGTTTAAGTGTTACCTTAAAGAGAAGTGCTTCCCAACACCCTGGAAAACCTCATCAGTATGCCCTGTATTTAAGAATTCAGGTGATGAGTCGTCTCCCTCTCAGTACAGACCAATAAGTCTATTGTGTGTCATTAGTAAGCTGGAATCCATATTAAATAGAGAAGTAGTCAACCACCTCAGCAGAAACAACCTTCTTAGTGACATGCAATATGGTTACCATTCTGCTAGAGCTACAGCAGATGTGCTAACGGTTATATCTCATAGGATTAGTGAATCTCTCGACAAAGGCTTCCTTTCTAGGGCAATTGCTCTTGACATATCAAAGGCCTTCGATAAGGTATAGCATTTCCAGCTATGGTATAGCTGGAAATGTTCTCTCAATTATTAAATCATAGGCTCATAAGAGTAGTGGTTGATGGGCAGAAATCAGACACCCACAGTATTAATACTGGAGTTCCTCAGGGGTCAATCCTGGGCCCAACTCTTCCTGATCTACGTCAATGTTCTCCCAAAATACATACTTAAATCATTCGTTGATATCTATGCTGATGACATGACCATCTATGGCAACACATCAAAGGCTGTAAATGACAAAGTTCTCTCTGATTCTCTCTCCTCTGATTTTGAGCAGGTGGTACAGTGGGGGAAGAGGTGGCTGGTTACTTTTAATGCATCTAAAACCAAGCTCCTATCTTTACATCATCAACACTCTGATCCCCATCTGGGATAAATTGAAATGGATGGCTCTCGTCTTGGGCAGGCTCCATGTTTTGACAAGTTTCTGTGATTGACCTTTACTCCTGATCGTAAATGGAACATGTACATCAAGTCTGTTGCCAAGGTCGCTGGGAAAATGGTAGGATCCTTCTACTGCTCCAGAAGATATCTCACTACTGATGCAATTCTCTATCTATATAAAAGGCAAGTGCGTCCAAGGATGGAGTACTGCTGCACATCTGGGCAGGAGCTGCTAAAAACAGCCTATTCTGCCTTGACAGAGTACAAAATAGACTTTGTGGCTTAGTGGCAGAAGCCCTTTTCTCTTCCCTACAGCCTCTCTCCCACAGAAGAGACGTTGCGAGCTTGTCTTTGTTTTATCGTTACTTCCATGGAAAGTGCTCATATGAGCTCCAATCTCTCGTCCCCCCTCACCAATTTTTCACAATAAACACCCATCTAGCTGAAACCACTCTCAATAATTTTCCCCACTCTTTATCTGTGCCTAAATCAAAACGTAGATTCCATGAACAAAGCTACTTTCGTAGAACTGCACGCCTGTGAAACTCTGTTCTGTTTGCCTGTTTCCCACCTGATTATAACTTCGATGTCTTCAAGTCCAACATAAAAAAATTCCTGATGAACCGCCTCCTTAAGTGAGACACTTTAGCAAATCTCCAATACTAACGATTACTACGATACTATCCCATTGATTACTGTACACGCAATAACCATTATCCCCGAGTGGCCTACAGGCCTTGATAAGTGGTGACCAGGATGTAAAAAAAAAAAAAAACCTACCCTCATAAATAAAGATCTCCATTAAAAATTCCAAGTAGATTCATAAGTTTGGCATAACGATTCGAGAGATCAACCAAATATGCCTGAAGAAGGTCATAGGTTACATCGGCCGAACAGCTGTGCGAATAAAATCCAAGATTAGAACAGTAATCTGAATGATCCAAATACTTCAAAATTGAAGTTTTTATTCATGCAATTCCCATATTGCCATAAATTGTTTGGAAAATAATGACCAATTTCAGAAACAATACAGCAAAATTGCATTGACACACCGGTTCTTGTTAGATCATCGAAGTTAAGCAACACTGGGTCTAGCCAGTATCAAATGGGTGACCATTTGGGCATACCAAATGCTGTATAGAAGAGGACTCAAAACCTATCCGAAAAAGAAAAATGAAAATACAGTCCTGAAGATATCTTTAGCAAGTACTTGAATACAACCTGCTAACTCATACATGTGTTGACATAACGGGACAATATCTGTGGGCGAATATTCTGCTCTCAGTTATGTGGCGAAGCTCTCTTGAAAGAGTATGCAATTGGTTTTCTTTTTCTTTCGATTCGGAAATAAAAATTTATCGATTGAGCTTGAGAAATAAAAATTTATCGATTGAGCCTTGAGAAATAAAAATTTATCCATTGAGCCTTGAGAAACCTATTTATCAAGCTGTCTGCAGCTTTTGATATTCATATTATTTCGATTCATTCGACTACTGTTCTCATCTTGAGTGTGATTTTCACAATGTTTCTGTTGATGCCATCTTCGACCTTCTTTAAGTGTATCTTGTTGGACTTGGGAATTTGGACGAAATTTTGAACGGAACCCTTTTATTTACTTCACAATGGTAACATGCTCTCGTTTTATCAGCCATAACTGAATAATTGTATTTTTCAGTCGTCCTTCAGGAGAATATCACTTTTACAATTGATTTTTCCAAATACTCTAACCACTGTGCCACAGGTCCTTGTGGGAATTCCCAAGTATGACAGAAACATTTCAGAGTTCGACAAGATACACCTGAAGACGATCGGAGGTTACATTAACTGAAACGTTGTGAAAATCACACTCAATATGAGAACAGTAATCCGATGAATCCAAGTAATAGGTATAACCAATCCTTATCTCAAAATTCAGAAACCACCTTTCTGATACTTTGACAGGTTTTATACGACAATTTCTTTCAAGCATGCATTGTCATGAGTGAAAAGCTGTCCGGGTTATCTTTTTTATCTTTAGGGCTCAATCAATGAATGACTAATTTTCATTGTTATTAGCCTATAAAAACATAATTTTCTGAATTTTTGAGATGAGCAGAGATAAGCTTCCCTAAATCATAATAGAATCGTCTGCAAGTTCCTGTGGCTTAATGGATAAAGAACTATGTATAAGTCAGTTCCAGTTAGACTCTTCTGGAGGTTGAAGGTTTAATCATCAGTGCAGGCAATACTCAGAATACAATTGTGAATTACTGAAGATTTCTATCTGGTCATGGCTGATGGAGCGAGAGCATGTTACCCCTATGGCTTAAATAAAGGGCTCTGTTCAAAATTCCATGTAGATTTCTGTGTTCGATGAAGGTCATTTTGATCAATTAGAATATTTTTTTTTTAATTCAATAAAAAAGACATTTTTAAGATAATGCAGTTGAGCAAAATATATATGTTAATGCTAAAGACAATAGTCTGAAAACATAAAAAAAAACATTATAAAGCAAAAATGACTACATAAGATGTATCACAGAATTTCTGTAAAAGAAGTTTAGCAAATAATTTTACTTTTTCTTTTCTTTAATTTTACAGGTAATTGTGTCTGTGAAAGCAAATACGAAGGCGTAGACTGTTCTTTGGAAATCGGCTCACCTCCTATTGTTGATAGTGTCCAAAACCCAACCTGCGATACCAGCAGGTCCAAGTGTGAACATCTTCTGGTCTTTGGAGATAATTTCCTGGAAAATGATAAACTTACTTGCCATTACACATATATGAATGTAAGTAGACTTTAAATTTGGATTCTCTGGGTATTTCCAAATTATTGCCTTTAATAAACAGAATTATTGCCTGTAATAAACAAAATTATTGCTTGTAATAAACAAAATTATTGCCTATAATAAACAACATTATTGCCTGTAATAAACAAAATTATTGCTTGTAATAAACA
Organism: Euprymna scolopes; assembly: GCF_053919585.1. Classification (NCBI taxonomy): domain Eukaryota; kingdom Metazoa; phylum Mollusca; class Cephalopoda; order Sepiida; family Sepiolidae; genus Euprymna; species Euprymna scolopes. The sequence goes on from NC_136489.1 coordinate 2,153,689, forward strand.
AAATTATTGCTTGTAATAAACAAAATTATTGCTTGCAATAAACAAAATTATTGCTTGTAATAAACAAAATTATTGCCTGTAATAAACAAAATTATTGCCTATAATAAACAAAATTATTGCCTGTAATAAACAAAATTATTGCTTGTAATAAACAAAATTATTGCTTGTAATAAACAAAATTATTGCTTGTAATAAACAAAATTATTGCTTGTAATAAACAAAATTATTGCCTGCAATAAACAAAATTATTGCTTGTAATAAACAAAATTATTGCCTATAATAAACAAAATTATTGCCTATAATAAACAAAATTATTGCTTGTAATCAACAAAATTATTGCCTATAATAAACAAAATTATTGCCCGTAATAAACAAAATTATTGCTTGTAATAAACAAAATTATTGCCTATATTAAAAAAAATTATTGTCTGTAATAAACAAAATTATTGCTTGTAATAAACAAAATTATTGCCTATAATAAACAAAATTATTGCCTGTAATAAACAAAATTATTGCCTGTAATAAACAAAATTATTGCCTATAATAAACAAAATTATTGCCTGTAATAAACAAAATTATTGCCTGTAATAAACAAAATCATTGCCTGTAATAAACAAAATTATTGCCTATAATAAACAAAATTATTGCCTGTAATAAACAAAATTATTGCCTATAATAAACAAAATTATTGCTTGTAATAAACAAAATTATTGCCTGTAATAAACAAAATTATTGCTTGTAATAAACAAAATTATTGCCTGTAATAAACAAAATTATTGCTTGTAATAAACAAAATTATTGCCTATAATAAACAAAATTATTGCCTGTAATAAACAAAATTATTGCTTGTAATAAACAAAATTATTGCCTATAATAAACAAAATTATTGTCTGTAATAAACAAAATTATTGCCTGTAATAAACAAAATTATTGCCTATAATAAACAAAATTATTGCCTGTAATAAACAAAATTATTGCTTGTAATAAACAAAATTATTGCTTGTAATAAACAAAATTATTGCTTGTAATAAACAAAATTATTGCTTGTAATAAACAAAATTATTGCTTGTAATAAACAAAATTATTGCTTGCAATAAACAAAATTATTGCTTGTAATAAACAAAATTATTGCCTGTAATAAACAAAATTATTGCCTGTAATAAACAAAATTATTGCTTGTAATAAACAAAATTATAGCCCGTACTAAAAAAAATTATTGCTTGTAATAAACAAAATTATTGCCTGTAATAAACAAAATTATTGCTTGTAATAAACAAAATTATTGCTTGTAATAAACACGCTAAAACGTACATACACACACACACACACACACACTCAAAACCTCTGGCTTTGATTGAGGAGAGACTAAAACTTGCTGCTATGGTTTCAGATGATCTGAAATAACAGCGAGGGGAGATTTGATTCCAAATATTTCTCTGCTATACCTCCTCATCTTCTAGAAATAGGTTACGATTATGAATGTTTCCTGTATCAAATGAACTTTATACAATGTGAAATTTACTTTATGTATGAAAACGAAAGAGGAGAGATATAACATATGAGAAATATTTGGAATCAAGTCTCCCCTTGCTGTTATTTCAAATCATTTGAAACCATAGCAGGAAGTTTTAGTATTCCCTCTATCAAGTCCAGAGGTTTTGGGGAAATATCAGATACTTTGTAATTCATACGCAAAACTAGGAAAACAAATGACTATGATTGAAACATTTTATGGATATAAAATGTGCTAAAAATAGGCTCTGGATGGAGGCCTTGCCAGACCACTAATATTAAGAAAGTCTTCCACGTTTCATTCTGTAGGAAATCGTTGGGGGTTAAACGTGGATGAATCTGTGTAGCTTAATTGCCATATATTTTCAAAACTTACTATCTAGCTCTATCAACCTATTGAACACTGTTGAAATGAATACTGAAAATCGATTCATAATATATATCTCCTTATAACATTTGATGTGATGTGGATACATGAAAAAAAAAAAAATATATATATATATATATATAATGTTTTCAATTTGATTATAATTCTTTGAATTTAAATCAAAAAGAGTTTTTTAATATATTCAAATTTGGAGGCATATATATATGTGTGTGTGTGTGTGTGTGTGTGTACATATATATGTGCGTATGTGTGCGTGTGTATGGCATGAAAAAAATCTGGAATTTTAGAAAGATCTCAATCATTTCATACACTATAAGAGTATTTGGGCTCGTCCAAACAAAAATTCCAAACCTATCTGGCGCATATACCCGGTGAACCAAGTGCAAGAGAGATCCGAACAATTGCGATTAAAGGGGTGGGTAGAATCTTGAAAAGATCTTTCGGCTTGGGTCTCTGAAATAGCAGGTGAATGTCTGGCATAAGTTTGGATGTATCACCCCATAGAAAAACAAAAATATAAAAAAATTGAAAAAATAGATGAATGCATATATATATATATATATATATATATATATTTAATTTCAATTAACACTATGTATTAGTTTGATTTACTATTGATGCCTTCGGTTTCAAGAAAACACTAGAAACTCAGCCCACAGGGCTAAAGATACCTTATCTTACAGCTAACTTACGTTCTTGTCTAATGATATTATAGACTTGAGTGAAAAAAATCGAAATTAATGTTTAATATATTTTTAGTTGTAGAATGCATAAGGTAGTGCTGTTTAATCAGTCATTGTTTTCCTATTTGATTCCTGGTATATTTCTATGCCACTAATAGTGTTCTTAATATCCTTTTTGCAGTTCACATCCAAAGAAAAGAATGCCAAAAGTGTGAAGGCCTTTTTCATCACTAGTGAACAAGTGAGGTGTGACGTTGATCTCGAAGGCTTTTACGAAATCCATATTAGCAATGATGGAACTAAAAAGAGTAAAGCTTCAACAACGTTCTTAAAGTTTAATTCGGCCTGTCACACGTGCATGAAGGATAACTGCACATCCAAGGTAAGATTTTTCAAGCCAATAGTCGTGTTTCTATCAATAATTCTTATAGCTTCATCCTTTATAGCAGTAAAATTTTTAACTCTCCCTCCCCTCTCTCTCTCTCTCTCTCTCTCTCTCTCTTTTTTATTATTGTTGTTTCACCCCAAACAAGTCACAGAGCCACGTGAGAGGCTACTATTAGGGACTAGATTTGCAAGGATACTTTTTGTGGAGTTGGCCAGTGAGATGTCTGTTCACGTTTCACTTGAATTTCTACATGTCAGTTGTTAGGGAAGCAGGGGCTCGGGAGAGAATTACAAAGTGCAGCAGTCCCAGGAAAAAAGCTATTCGAGTAGAAGGCTTTATTACATCTAGCGATCTCGAGTGTGGGGTGGGATTTTGCTGCTTATCGGGTTTGTCGGAGGTATTGTCATCAACGGGGTGCTAGTGTTCGTCAGAACACCTGCTATTGAAATACATAAAACAGACACAAGGAACCTCTCTCCCACAGAAGAGACGTTGCGAGCTTGTCTTTGTTTTATCGTTACTTCCATGGCAAGTGCTCGTCTGAGCTCCAATCCTGGTCCCCCCTCACCAATTTTTCACAATAAACACCCGTCTAGCTGAAACCACTGCCAAAAATTTTCCCCACTCTTTAACTGTGCCAAAACCAAAACGTAGATTCCATGAACAAAGCTTCTTTCTTAGAACTGCACGCCTGTGGAACTCTCTTCCGTTTGCCTGTTTCCCACCTGACTACAACTTGAATATCTTCAAGTCCAACATAAACAAATTCCTGATGAATCGCTCCCTTAAGTAAGACACTTTATCAAATCTCCAATACTAACGATTACTACGATACTATCCCATTGATTACTGTACACGCAATAACCCTTATTCCCGAGTGGCTTCCGGGCCTTGATAAGTGGTAACTTCCATGTAAAAAAAAAAGGCTGCCACGTTTCGGCGATGGGACAAAGTTTAGTTGATAGTCTAGGACCTATTAGGTTGGTGTCTAGAAGCGAGGGACTAGTGGCAGCAAGAGCTCAGATGTGGCAACAATAATCCACGCATGGGCGAACAGTGCTCTTGCAGAGATACAGGATACTCTCAGGTGTGAATCTTTAAATGAATAAATAAGTTGACCTTGGGTATACTTTCAGCAGACTCGTAACTCTCGCTTCCTTATTTTGTCCTTTAGTCCTCACATTCTATGAGCTATGTTTCTGATAAAAAGGAAAGAATTGCTGTTTTCTGGGTCAGAAGATATGCATCAAGAACCTATCGTTTTTGACATTGAAGTTGGCAGAACTCTAATAGAAGTATACATTTTTTGCTCATTAAGATTGAGTCAGCCCCATCTATGAAGTGTTTTAGGTGATCCACGAGGTGAAATTTCGTGTCTCACACATTTCAAATATCCCCATTTGCTGCAAACATGTGCTTGACATGCAGGTTCAGGAAGTCATCTTGCAGTAGGTTGCCAGTACACCATTATGTGGAGTACCGCCTTGTCATCTACTCACTAGGTGAGTTTATTCGGGGGTACATCTCTCCTAGTGAATTAAACATGTCCCCAGATACCAACCTAAAAATTTCTATGATTTGGCGTGGTATGTACAGCACCTAGCCCTCCCAAATGGTCACCCATCTCGTGTTAGCCAGGCTCATCGTGGCTTAGCTTTGATGATCTGGCAAGAACTCATGTGCCAACGTAATTGTGCTGTATATATACGCATATACATAATATATATATATATATATATATATATATATATATATATATATATATATATATATAAATAAACAGAGACTTAGCAAAATGTTGTGTTAAAGCTAAGTTCTTTGTGATGACTACAATTCCATAATAAAGTCACGGAAATACAAATGAAAAAATGGCAAAGGTGCTGTGACTGTAAAATTGGGCATATCGATCATGCAGTTAATGTTGAATTTGTGCAAGCTGACTATGAGCTTTCTCATGGATTTTTTGTGACTAGATCTCAAATACCTTTGTCACTCAGCTATGCTTTGACTGTCCACAAAACCCAAGGTATTTCAGTTGATGGTATCATTGTTGACTTAAGATCTGATGTCATTTCAGACAGAATTAATAGCTTTGTCACATGCTAGAAAGCTGTGCAATGTCTATTCGATTGACTTTGACCCTCATGAATTGACCATATGTGACAAAAGTGCATGGACTGAATATAATAAATTGAGGGCCAAAAGAGTCAGGATTGATTGGCCACCACTTCCTCCTTGCTCTGTCAGTTGTTATGGTATAAACAGACTTATAAAAGAAAAAGAAATCATTAATGACCATGATTTGAGGCAAACATATAATGATTCAGATAGAAAACGGCCAAAAATTGACAATTTAAATGGTTAAAATAATTTGGACCTGAAATTAATTCATGAAAGAAATGCTTGTTTTGCTAACAGCATTGTTTAAATGGTCAAAATAATTTAGACCTGAAATTGATTCATGAAAGAAATGCTTGTTTTGCTAACAGCATTGTTTAAATGTTTTTCTACTGAAATAAAATATTTGTATGTTCAAGTTAATAGATTTTTATTTGAAAATCACACTCCTCGGCGAATTAATGCTGAAATTATGAATTTCTATACAAAAAACTAAATATTTTTGGTACAAATTTCAAATTAAAAGCAGCTATTAGGCACACTTTAAATAATATCAATTTGGCATTATATTTGCTTTGTTGGAATTTTTTTTTTTTTTTTTACATAGGCGTCACCACTTATCAAGGCCGATAAGCCACTCAAGGATAAGGGTTAAAGAGTGTAGAGTAGTCAAAAGGACAATATAGTAATCGATAGTAATGGAAGTTCGGTAAATTTGTTAACTTAAGTGGAACGGTTCATCAGAAACTTGTTCACATTGGACTTGAAGACAACCATATTATAGACAGCTGGAAAGCAGGAAAACGGATGACAATTCCACAGGCGTGCAGTTCTAAGAAAGAAGCTTTGATCATGGAATCTATGTTTAGGTTTACGCACAGATAAAGAGTGGGGAAAATTATTGATAATGTTTTCAGCTAGTCTAGTGTTTCTTGTGAAAGTTTGGCGAGGGGGACCATAGATTGAAGCTCAGTCGAACACTTTCCATGAAAAATAATAATGACAAGTGGAATATTGGCACTAATATTTCCCATTATGTCAATTTTCCTTCCAACATTTTCAACATTATTGGTATTTTTTGGAAAAAAGTATAAAAGAAAAAAATTGACAAAAACAGGTCATATATTAAATCTAAATAGCAAAAAATTAGTGGTCTTTCCCCTTAAAATCCAACCATCATCTCAATGTGGGTTGGGAGTGTAACTTCATCACTGCAGGCGAACGATGGAATCATTCTAACTTGAAAATTTATAGTTTTTATTTAAATTCTATTATCTTCCTTTTTAAAGTTTAATATTAATTAATATTTTTCCAGTAAAATAATTTTCCGGTTAAGCATTTTGTTGAACATTTTTCTGATAAGACAAATCTTTTCCCAAGAAAATATTCATGAATAAATATGAAAGTTTTTTTTGTTTTGAATTTACAATAAATTTCTGGATGGTATGTTTATTATTTCAAATTTTTGTCTCAAGTAGCGAATATTGCAAAGCGATAGAAAACTAGCTAAGCCAGCTACAATCCATTATATATATATATATATATATATATATATATATATATATATATATATATACACTAGAAAAAGTATCCGTCGTCGTTGACTGGGTTCAAAACCAGCCTACAGAAAATGGACTCTGATTTATGAAAGTATGATAGGTTATGAAAAGGAAGGGTGGTAAATCTGGGTTTAATTTGGGAGTATTAAAACCAAAGCAAAATATGATGAAAGTAAAAATAAAATAGATAAACCCCATAATTTATTATAGCATACCTGTTCACACTGAAACACTTATCACAATATTCTGTGGATCTATATTGAAAAACCTTTTTAAACTTTGTGACATATTTCCATTCTATGAAGGCCGGGTGCGAACGAACACCCCATAATTTTATTATGCAATATTTCTTCAAACTGAAACATAATTATCAAAGTATACTTACGCAGATAGATATGAAAAGTCTTTATTAAAGTTTGTGCCTATTTCCATTCTATGGAGGCTAGGCGTGAATGCAGACCCCACAATTTTATTATACCATCCCTATTTAAGTTAAAACATAATTATCAAAGTATTATTATGTACATCTATATCAAAAACACTTGTAAACGTTTTTTTTAATTTTTTTATTTCCATACTTTGTGAACCAGGCGCGAACGCAGACCCCACAATTTTAATGAACCACCGTTCTGCCAGATCAAACATACCCATTCCTGTGTCTCGATATATCTTCTATCATTATATGTAATCAGTTTTTTTTTTTAAATAGTAACCAGATAGGAGCCTATTCGTGACCAGACACACACACACACATTCAGCTTTATATTATAAATATATATATATAATCAGAAGAATTCTCTTTAAATCTATAACTTTCATTACATATCTTTAATATAAATCTATTACAATTTCAAAAACTAAGTTTTCATTTAAATGAACAAAATATTTTAAGAAAAATTTTAGTAATTTTTTTATTAAAATATTTTACTTGATTACTATTAATATCAAAACTATTCCATATATATAGGAAAATAGGACAATTAATAACACTAACCATTAATTTATTATAAACTGTTTAAAATTAGTCCTGCAAGTCAAGCATTTGTTTGGTCTTTGCTCTTTCCTATATATATACAGTATTTCAAAAGACTGTGTTATATTATTGATTTAATTAACAGTGTAATTATTTTGTCCTTTAGTTCACACATTCCATGAACAATGTTTCTGACAATGGGGAAAATTGCTGTTTTCTGGGTTGGAATCTATCCATTTAACACTTTTCATTGGTTATTTTTTTAAACTTTGGAGTAATACTTTTAGCTCCTTACATAAAGTGGTTTCATGCCTTTTCTAGAGCGATTTCCATATAAAAATTTTTTAAACTTCCGTATTTATGACAAAAATCTATAGTTCAAATTCCTAGATGTTGTTCATCTTACCATTTATTTCTTTCAGCAAGTTAAAATGTTTAATTCTTGACAGCACCTGTTTCGTAGTGCAGAAATAATCATATAATTATTATGTCAATTTTTTAATATTTTCCGCCCTGGCTCTTCAAAAGAATAAGAACTCATTATCCTGAAAAAGAAAAGAAAAAAAATGTGGGTATGATTGGATAAATCCGAAGGGTAGTTGCATTGTGTTTTATGATATTTACATTATCTTTGATTATATATATATATAGATATATAGTTCATGTATTTTGAAGGTGGTGTTTGATCAACACTGCTGGGTAGCCATGATTTAATATACTGCTTTGTTGTTAAATCCCGAGTGTTTCATGGTAAACAACTGATGATCCCTTTAAGAACATTATTACTATTTTTCATGCAAGTAAAACGATTCAGCAGTGCAGGAAATTGATTGACTTACTGACAAAATAATTTTCCAACGAAGGACATTTTTTTATAGTTTAAAAGGATTTAAAGAAACTTCCAGAACATATATTGTAAATTTGCTTAAATATGTTTCTACTTTAATTCTTTGCCGTCTCTTTTATTTCTAGAGTTCTATTTGTAAGGTGAATGGCCTCTGTTATGACAACTTCTTTTTCAACCTGAAAAATTTGTCACAAGTCTGCGATGGTAAAACCTCAACATGGAAGCTCATCAATCGTAAGTTTTTCAATCCAGTTTTTTTGTGAATGGAGAGGCATCATTTCAAATAATTTACTCAACCATTTTGATCTATTATGCTCCATACTGGAGATTATAGTGAACTGACTTAGCTTTACGACCGCCTTTCCATCGCAATGATTCATGAGAATGTCTCGAGCCTGCTCTCGGTCAACCTAATGAAACATATGTTCTGAATATAAGCTTTTTCGATTCGCTTGTTGAAAAAAATCTTCATTAAATTCTAAATCTATATTATGAGAAGCATTTCAAAGTAATGCCACCTTTTTTTTTCTATTCCGTCAAATTAATTAGAGGGGTTTCAAATTGCATTGTTATGGTGACTATAGTTCTGCATTTTTATTGCAGATAGTGACGGTGTGAGACTCTCAACCCCTGTCATGGACATATGTCAGAAGCAAAGAGGCGTCATTGTATTCCTGGCAAAAAATGCATTGAGAATGGTGATGACTCTGTAGAAAAATAAATTCTGGAGTTTAAAAGGTCGTTCATTGTTATGGTGTCACGCCCGTCTTTGTAACACTTCAGTCTTTTCAGTTAAGAATATAAGAGGCTTTACTTTTGGCACATCCCTTGTGTGACAAAGCGTGCTACTGACGTCTCTGTACAACCATAGTTCGTCGCTGACAAAAGTTCATTGCGAATCGTGGGGACTGTGTAGAAAAATAAATTCTGGAGCACAAAAAGTCATTCGTTTTAATCGTACCAATCCCGTCTTCATAACTTCAACTTTTGGAGTTAAAAATATAGGAGTCTTTATTTTTGTGGAATGACTCTTGTAGATTTCTCTTAGTGTGTCTGTCTGTTTGTCTGTTCTACTTTTTCAGAAGCTACTAGGCCGATCTGGCTGAAATTTTGTATGGGCCTTTGCCATGATAAGGTGCAGCAAACTAAGTATTATGGTATTCGTTTGATGCACAGTTAGGGATACTACTTTTTGAGTTGTAAGCCACTTTAGTTTTAGAAGAGAAGCTTTAAATTGTAAAATCTTGCAGATAAAGATGAAGAGCAGTTCCTTCCTGTATAAAGACGAGACATAATGTGCCGGAATTCTTAGAGACCTAGTAAATTTTATGGAGTGATTCCCGTTTCTCATTGCTTGGTAGCAGAGCATGGTTCTATCTGATTGGTCATATCTTATCACCTCTGTTTATAAATATAACATTTCAACCTTCTGTAACTATACCCTTATAGTCATGCCATAAATATTACAACATCCCTACTTTTGGTCAATTTCTAAGCAGCAAATATTTGATATTCAAAAGAGTGCATAGTTCTGACTCATTCGCATTTTCTTGTTACTTTCAGCTAAAGATATTGTACTGAGAACGGTGTTATTCATCCGTATTAGTGTGAATATCCTCATCTCAAATGTGTACAATTTTACCGTTATTGGCGAGCCTCATCTAATGGATGGACAGTCCACAAGTCCAAACATCCACTTCAACCGAGATGGTCAGTATTTGGTCTTAAAAAATCTTTCTCCGGAATCTTCATGTTTGATAAACCCCAGTAATTGTCCGTATGGAATCTCTTTCTCCATCGATCTGAAACTGATAAGCTTGAAGAGCGACTGTTTCATCTTCAGTAGCAGCACAATGAAATCGTTTGGCCGAGGACTAAGGGTAAGACTGTTTTCATACTTTTTTTTTTTTTTTTACAAATGGGTTACCAGGCCTGGGGGTCACTCGAGGATAAGGGTTAATGTGTTTATTGTGGTCATTGCGACAGTAGTGTAATAATTGTGTGTAATGGAAATTTGGTATAATTAGATTATTTACGAGGATGGTTCAATAAGAATTTTTTTATGTTGGACTTGAAGATGACAATATTGTAGTCAGCTGGAAAGCAGACCAGTGAAACAGTTTCACAGGCTGGCATTTCTAGGAAATAAGCTTTGTTCATGGAATCCATATTTAGGTTTAGGCACCGATAGAGAGTGAAGGAATTTATTGATAGTGATTTGGGCTAGATAAGTGTTTTTTGTGAAAGATTGGTGAAGGGGGAAACCATAGATTGAGGCTCATGCCATGAAAATAACGATCGAGCAGAAACAGGCTCACAATGTCTCTTCTGTGGGAACGAGGTTTCAGAGAAGAGAAAAAGCATCATCTACTAGATTATGATTTGAACTCTGTCAAGGCAGGATAGGAGGTTCTGAGCAGCTCCTGCTAAGATGTGGCAACAGTATTCCATCCTAGGACGTACTTGACTCTTATACAAGTAGAGAATTGCATCAACAATGAGATATCTATTGGAGCAGTAGAATGATACAACCATTTTTCCAGCGACCTTGGCAACAGATTTGATTTATGTGTTCCATTTCAGGTTAGGAGTAAAGGTCAGACCAAGAAGCTTGTCTAAACATGGAGCGTCCTCAAGACGAGAGCTATTTATATCAATTAATGCCAGACGGGGATCAGAGCGTTGATGATGTAAAGAAAGATAGATAGATAGATAGATAGATAGATAGATAAGCCTGATTACTGATTTGATCCACCAACTTCTTAGTTTATTATTTTATAAATTTTAAGTGTTAAATAAAAATTTGAAAGTATTTATACAAATTAAAAAAAAAAGCAAAAAACTCCAATGAAGTTGTTGTTGTTGTATATCATTTCTGATGATTTTGTGGGCATTCGTTTGACTGATATCTTTCTATTGGGAATTTCTTTTAGAAGGATATCAGATACTTACAAAAGGGACCACGTGAAGGTTGCCAACGTTGTTAAGTGATAATGTTTTTGTGGAACAAACAGAATTCGAACTTGTCATACCCAGATTTTCAGTTGTTGTCATTAATTACTTAGCCACTGTCATATTCCTGCCACTAAAGTTGACATCTAGGCATTAACTACACCCACAGAGTGTGTGGATGATTGCATGGAAGTAGTTACTACAAATCTGTGAACGTGGCTTAGACCAATGCATATATGTTGATTGTGGGCGTGGTTATCGCACATGCTCGAATTTAATAGCAGGATGTTTGGATAACAGCAAAGAGGTACGACACAGTTACAGCATATATAAATGTCGCCGCCTTTCAGCGTTATTTTAAAATGTTCCTTCAAACATTTATCGAGCATGCTTCTATTTCAGATATGGTTGAAGAATGGTCAGTTGTACGTGAGCATAAGAACCCATAATAAAGAATGGACTGTATTTACTCGCTTAGCAAACACAAACTTCTTCCATCTAGAGATTTCTTGGAGCAAACAGTTTGGTCTCTCCATGTTTATTGACAAGAAGCTCCAAGCTAAATCCACAGACTATATCCCCAGAAACAATGTTGCCGTTTCGACACACATATTTATTGGCACAACATTTAAGACAACACAATTTGGCAGATTCATTTGTAGCGGTTGGACATTGGTTGGCATCATACGTTCTATGAAGGATAAACTTATGATTGAACCAGGTAAGGAATGACCATATACTGTGCATACAATCGAAAAAGATTCAAGGGAACTGGGTGTTGTTCGGGTAGGCGGAATGTAATCATAAAGGATTTCTTTCCTGAGATTTTTGCTAACCTGGGGGGAATGATATCGTGACAAATAATTTACATGTGTTTTCTTATAGTGATAGGACGATTCCAATATTTTTCCTAATTCCGATACAATTGCCGATTCCGTACTAAATTTCCAATTCCGATACAATTACTGATTCCGATTCTTTATAAATCTCTAATTAGATTGTTATTTTCCTCGATTTTCGTAAAAACACATGCCAAACATGCAGATATTTTCCTAAACGTCAAAATACATTTGTGGAGGATGATCTATCGATTTTAGATTTACTGGCAATTTAAAATCAATAAATATTTATTTTATCAGTTATTACCACTAATGGAAAATTTTACTATAAACAAAATCAAATGAAAAATGACAATTAAAAGAATCGTTTTGGCATCGGAAAATAGGCATGAATTTTTCCGATTCCGATGCCCCTAAATCTTCCGATTTTTCCGATACCCGATTCTGATTCCGATTAATTGTCCCAACACTATTTTCTTACTTCTTCTGCTCCCTTATAAACATTTTCTAATTTTTAAGTAATAGAAATTAGAATTAACAAAATTCCTCTCTCTCTCTCTCTCTCTCTCTCTCTCTCTCTCTCTCTCTCTCTCTTACATTATGTGAAATATTTTTTCTGGCCTAAGGTTGGATACTTTTTAGACAGGCTTCGTATATATATATATATATATATATATATATAATGTTTCTGCTGTCGTTTTTCTTTTAGCGATAATTATATCACTAATACTAGTTACCTTGAGCTTTAGGGAATTGTCTGCTATTAGACATGAGTTTCTTTCCCTACATATGCATAAACGACCTTTTTTTATGAATACAGACACGCATACATACATATCGTTAGTTATTATCCCCAAACCAGAAAATGGATTTACTACACACCTATATTTTATTCATTTTCTGAAGTATGCCTTACACGTGTTTCGTTGAATATCAGAGGCTCACCAAACAACTCATCAGAGACAAATGTATGTTCCTCAAAAAATAGTCAAAAAGTTTGTTTTCTTTATAAAAAAGAATTTGGTGAAAAAAAAATGTTAATAAAAGGAAATGGAAATATTAAAGTTTGCAAAAACATTAGAATAAAAACGTTTACTTATTGTTGTTGTAGTGCTTGTAGGCACCTAGCCCAGGAAAAAATTGAATTCAATGCACACGTAGGGAGAACGCTTATTTTAGTTCATTCATTTATAGATATAGGTATAATTATGATAAAAATATGAAATGGAAATATGGTGGGAACACAAAAAAAAAATGCGAGAGGGGAAAGAACCAAATAGGAACTACATTAAGCCCTAAAAGATGTTCTTTTTGCTTACAAAGAGGTCTCAAAGATTTAATATAAATGGTGTCTAAGATTTTCAAATAAAATAACGAGTGTGACTATATGTAGTCTTGGAAATTTCATTAAAACATTTAAATTTCAAAATATCATTTTATATATATATATATATATATATATATATATATATATATATTATTTTTACATGGTGGTCACCACTTATCAAGGCCCGGAAGCCACTCAGGGATAAGGGTTATTGCAACTACAATATATATATAAACTACTTCATTTACTCATATAAAATTAATATACAAAAGTATAAATTTATGCGTAAACTTTAAGTATTTACTTCAAAGTGCTCAATACGTAAGTAGAGTAGGTATATATATATATATATATATATATATATATATATATATTCAGGTTTGAGGTGTTCAAAAGTCGGGACTAATGAAGACATATATATATATATTTGATTTGATTTACTTTTACAGAGAGATTACAACTAGAGGCAGCACCAACGATTGAAATCACTACAAAAAACAGCGTCGTTTCAACAGTTTGTAAATTCAAACCTCTCACCCGCACAGATGTGGTCTATACTTTGCAATGGTTTGTCGGTAGTACAAGTATCAAAAACGTTCAGCTTCCGAGCAACGTTTATAACGACGAGATCAACGAGAAAACGATACCCCAATGCAAACTTGGAAGCAAGGTAAATGCAATGTGGATTTATTTTATCTTCTGTATTAATAACTAGTGTAAACACTTTGTTAGAAATGATGCTTCGTCAAGGTTTGCACTAGTATTCTCTATATAAAAGTCAATGTTTGTCTTATAGAAATCAGTATTACTTGAGTTCAAACTTGCTACTGTTATTTTTAAGGTTAGAAAATTTAATGAATGAAATTATTTATAACCAGAAATATATCCCCACATGGGCAATGCGGGATGCATAGTGCAAGTATTCATATGGAATCATAGAATTATTAATGTGATTTAATTTTTCATATATAAATTTAATATGATTTTAATTTTTCATATATAAATTTAATATAATTTTAATTTTTCATATATAAATTTAATATAATTTTAATTTTTCATATATAAATTTAATATAATTTTAATTTTTCATATATAAATTTAATATAATTTAATTTTTCATATATAAATTTAATATAATTTTAATTTTTCATATATAAATTTAATATAATTCTAATTTTTCATATATAAATTTAATATAATTCTAATTTTTCATATATGAATTTAATATAATTTTAATTTTTCATATATAAATTTAATATAATTTTAATTTTTCATATATGAATTTAATATAATTTTAATTTTTCATATATAAATTTAATATAATTCTAATTTTTCATATATAAATTTAATATAATTTTAATTTTTCATATATAAATTTAATATAATTCTAATTTTTCATATATAAATTTAATATAATTCTAATTTTTCATATATAAATTTAATATGATTTTAATTTTTCATATATAAATTTAATATAATTCTAATTTTTCATATATAAATTTAATATAATTCTAATTTTTCATATATAAATTGAATATGATTTTTTTATATATAAATTATCATTTCTGCTGACCTGAAGAAAAAAAAGCACTTACTCTTGACTTTTTATTCAGAGTGGAGTATTCTGTCTGAATTCACTTTAGGTGGCAGAAATTGTCCAAGTTGCCATTTATTTACCCGCTTTCCTTCACCACTTGTAATGGTTTAATTTTATAGGCTAGAATAAGACACGAGTTTTTTGTTTTGTTTTGCTCTCTAATTTTGTGTGAGGCAAGGGTAGGCAACCTAGAGCATGTAAAAGCACTTTTACCGGCCCACGAGCCTAATTACTAATGACTATTTTTAACATGAGAGACGAGGCTTTTGTATTCAACAAACGGCCTACTGTTATCTTCCTCTGATCCACTCAATCAAATTTGAATACTATGATCGCAACAACACCTCTATTTCTGCATAAAAAAAATAATAACATAGAACAAAAAATAAGAGCCGATTTGACTGACAGGCGACAAACATTAGGTGGGGGCAGCTTCAAAGGGACAATGTTGTCTCAGTCAGCTTTCTATTTAATTCTCAGTACACTAAAATATTAGAGACTGAGTTATCTTTCATTAGATTTATTTTATAAAGTCACGTTGCTTATGGTTAATGTCAAATAATGCATACATACTTCGATACGTGCATTATATGTACATGCCTCATGAATGTGTGAATGATACCGCATGTGTACGTACATAAGTGCATATGATTGGAAGTATTTATATTCTTATGTATGTATATGTGTGTTTCGTTTTTGTTTGTATATGTGTGGTTAGTTTGTGGTACAATTTTCAATAACAATTTTAAACATACACGTCATAATTTCATCCATTTCATTTTGGTTGATTTTTTTCATTTTGAAGTATTTTTACATTCCTTGAGAAAAACTAATTTTTGTTAGGTATGTTTTTTTTTATTTTAGAGTTTTCTTTTATTTTCCTGATTACTCAATGTTTATTTTAATTATAGTTTTAAACATTCAAGTTGACGGCGCTCTGCATATTGGAATTTTCCTTAATTTTTCACGAATGAACTTTTTTCCGACTTGCTACCTATAATTATAACACAATCCGGCCCATGGGGTCGCCAACCCCTGCTGAAAGGGAATGGATATATATTTATTTATACAAAAATATGCAAATAAATACACATGAACTTTTCTTATATATTGCATGGCGAACTGGTTTTGCCCAGGGCCATTAAGAAACAAAATGTCCAATAGTGCGTGTAATATTTATTCAATCTCACTTTTGGGTTACTATCTGCTTTATGCAAGATATTGAGTACTTTGGATTATGATTCTTGGGAAACACCAACAAAGGAACAGAGAAGTTCTTTATCGCGGGCAAAATTGTGTTTAAACACACGCACACTATCTGTGATCCAGAGCAATAAAACCAAGTTAACTAAAAACTAAGTTAATTTACTTGAAGGTTACTACCAGTTCTAGCCAGAATAGTGAGCACCTTTAATTAGGGTTCTATTTCGGATATTAAGCATTTATAAAATTAAGGAAGCCTCCAGAGCACTACTAAAACAAGTTCATAATTACACACTGAATTATTGGTTTTTCTACTTACTGTTAATAGAGTATTTATGTACAAAAAAAGCAGTAAAGTATTAAAATGAAATTATTTAAAACTTTATTTACGAAATTAAATCAACCACAATGCATTTCATTTCGTTCTTAAATTATTCAACTATTTTAATTTTTGTTAATATTTGGATAAAAGAATCAATTACTTTGTGACACTTCTGTTAAATGGTTCTCAAATACACAATTACATTTGTGTATTAGATTTATTGATCTTGTTTTTTTTTCTCATGAAAATACCGTGTGATTGTGTGATTCTTATATTCAATATCTTCACAGTATACACATATATAAATATACATACTGACCGCCCGGCGTCGCCCGGTCATACAATACGCTTAAACATATTTTAATTTATGCAGATTGCATATGTATTATTATAGAATCAATTCTTTATTGATTATCATATATTATGAGGAATGATTTGCCCGATGGACTAATTCACAAAAAAAAAAGTTAAAAAGATAAAAAAATAATAATAATGATAATGTCGTTCATCAAATTCCGTCTGTGTTTGTTTGCAATATCACGTCAACTGATATTTGGGCCTGACGGTTTTAAACATAGGTGTCTTCTTTTATAGATAAAAAAGAATATTTACTGGGGAATATTTTACGTTACACTGGCCAAGGGAAATAATAAAATTATTTCCCTTGGCTGGTGTACGTAAAATAATAAAATTATTTCCCTTAGTCGGTGTAACGTAAAAGATTCCCCTGAAAAAATTATTTTTTTTATCTATAAGAGAAGAAAGATTATTTTTAAGATCAGATTTTTCGATTTTCAATACTTATCAGATGAATTTTTATGAACACTGCCAGACATATAAATTACCTTTGTATGAAATTTTCAAAAGATACTCAGCCGTTTCGGAACCTATGATGAAGGAACTCACACACACACACACACACACACACACACACACACACACACAAAGTGACTTTTATGTCATAGCAGAGATAGAGATGTGTATTGAACTTTACTATTTCACAATAATCTAATTTTCTTGCAATCGTCAGGTTTTAATTATAAATATCCATACTTACCTGATAATTGCAAGAAAACCATAAAACAGGTCAAATATATATCTTTAACAAAGCAAATTTATCAAGATACAAAAGGCTCAACACGGTTAAGAGGAGCTATTGAATATATTAAAATAAGAGATAAGGAATGAAAGTTACAAATAACTTTATTTTATCAGTTCAATAAGAAAATAAAAAGAAAAAAAGATGGAAAAACCTTTTTAGGCCATAATATTTCGAAGTTACATGCTTCTCATCAGAAGAGAAGACGGGCCAGCATTATACACAGTATAAAATACAAATAAAAGCTGACTTAAAAACATTAAGATTAGAAATGAAAGATGCATATATTAATAAGATATCAAAGAGAAAAAAATAAAATAGGAAGGTAAAAAAATAATAGTGCAAAATGTAATAAGGATCGCTGAGAAATAATTATGTATAATTACAACAATTTTTGTTTGTTTGGTAAAGGAGTACACAAACTATGAAAGTGATCGACCACAGCTGAAGGCGACCTTTTTATTGACTATTACATCGAGGTAGGGGAGGATGCTATTTTTCCTAGGATGATACCTTTGATCCTCACTTTATAATATTGTGTTTAGCAAGGGGGCATAAAGTAGCATTTTTTAGTCTTTAGTAGAATATAACCGAGCATTAAACCCTGATCTCTCAGGCCATAAGCAAACACTATCACCAAACAAGTAAGTAGAAATAAAAAAAAGATTTTTTAAATTGGTTTCTTATATTTGTTTGTTTTGTTTTGTTTCTTGTAGATTATATGTCGAGTTTCCGTGTGTGAAAGTAATAGTTGTGGTAAGATTAACAGCCCATGGAAAAGCAGTCAAGCACTTGTTTTGGACATAAAGGTAAAATATCGTCCATGTAAAACTTTACATTTGATATGTGTGTGCATGATAGTAGTAAATATAATATATATATATATATATATATATATATATATATATTTTTATATATACATATATATAGCGACCTTACATTTAGACCCATTGTAGCAGGACCAGCCTGTCCGACAAGCAGACTTAGCAACTTAATAGACATCTTATTACAACCTTTCACAGATCAAGTTAAGAGCTACATAAGGGACGACATCCATTTTCTCACTACCTTACCACATACAGTAGAAAACGGGACACTATTAGTTACATTTGACGTTAGTAGTTTATATAGTAATATACCCCATGAATTAGGAAAAGAAGCAATACTATTTTGGATCAACAGACACGCACAAACACTACATCCCAGATTCACAAAGCAATTCATTATCGATAGTATAGACATAATTCTAAATAATAATTCCTTCGAATTCAACAATACCAACTACATCCAAACACTAGGTACAGCAATGGGAACGAAAATGGCACCGACTTACGCAACCCTTACATTAGCCTACCTAGAAGAAACCTTATATAAAAAAATAGAACAAAAATTTGGCCACAGCACTAAAATACTGTTTGTAGAATCATGGAAAAGGTACTTAGATGACTGCTTCATCCTATGGAAACCCACATGGGGGGACATCACAGACTTACACACCATACTCCAGAACCTACACCCAAAAATTAAATTCACCATAGAACAAAGCTCTACAGAATTACCTTTCCTAGACATACTGATAAAGATTAAAGACAATAACATTATCACAGACATTTACCGCAAACCTACAGACACCCAACAATACCTACACTTTAAAAGTCACCACCCTAAAAGCTGCATAAAATCAATTCCCTACACCCTAGCACGTAGAATCTGCACCATAATCACGGACAATAACCTTCGAAAAATCCGACTCAAGGAACTACGAATAAATTTAAGAAAAAGAAAATACCCATCACAACTTATAGACAAAGGGATCCAACTTGCGACAAATATACCAGTAGAAGATTTGAGAACCCCTAAAGAACGAAACAAAGAACAAATCCTAACATACGTCTCCACACACAACACAAACAACCCTGAACTTTTCACAGAGATAACGAAAAACCTCGTCCTACTTAACCAAAACAGCAAACTAAACAATTTCCTTAAAACAACAAAAATAATAAAAAGCAAACGCCAACCCAAAAACCTAAAACGCATTCTTACCTCATCCAAACTCAATCAAGACGCAACAAAAGGAGTCACAAAATGCAACAAACAACGATGTGGAGTCTGCAACATAATATTAGAGGGAAACACATACACATTTGCGAACCCCATACAAACATTCAAAATTAAAAAAAACCTAGATTGCACCTCAAAAAACGTAATCTATGTAATAAAATGTCCAGCATGCGATAAATCCTACATAGGCGCTACAAAAAACCTTAGTAATAGAGTAGCCCTACACCGATCCAACATCAAAATCGCGGAAAATAGACACCTACATATATCACAACATATACACACATGCAGTGGAGGCAGATTCGAGATAATGCCCATCTTCCAAACTGACAACTACTTCTACTTGCTAACTCAAGAAAAAAATTTCATAACAAAGTTTAACCCCGCCTTAAACGTCTCTCCATAATTATACACATAAATAGGCAAAACACAAAATACACTTACACGCATGCATGCTTGGGTAGGTGTGAACCCTCACACACAAAACAACAAAAAAGCACAATAGGGCACACGCACACTTTCGCGGGTGCGCGCGCCCATACCCAGTACAGTACCATTTCTCTTAACTAAACAAACAACTAGAAATTAAACGTATGTGTGTGTGTGTGCGCGCATGTGTGCGTATGTATATGTGTATGTGCGTGGGTGTACGCATATGATTGTGTATGCGTGTGTGTATAATTATATATCATCTGTTATCTATGCTACATCTTGTTTGTATGTATACGTGCACTTATGTTTGGGTGACCGAATCCATGTATGCATATGTGCATGGATTGGAAAGGAAACTTCAACCAATATATACATAAGGTGGGATGTATGAATATGTATGTGTGTGTGGGATTGTGAGTGCATGTGCCCATATATATATATATATATATATATATATATATATGGGTGGATGAGTATATACACATCCGTATGTATGTGTGTATGTATGTATATATACATATGTATGCACATGTATGAGTGAGTAAATGTGTTCGTGTGAATATGGATATACGCGTATGTGTGAGCTCCTGCATATGTCTGTGTGTGTGCATGTGTATGTGTATGTGCCTACATAGTATGTGGATGTTTGTGAGTGTATGTGCACATACATATATGTGTGTACATATATGTGTGTATGTGCGTGTATGTGTGTATATATATCTTCTACCTATTATTCTCCATCTTACTTGTGTGTGTGTGGGTGCGTGTACATATGTCTGAATGATTAAGCGCATATATACATGCGTGTTTTGGTGGGGAAAAAAAAAAAAAAAAAAAAAAAAAAAAAAAAAAGTGTATATATATATATATATATAAAATAAAAAATAAAAAAATAAAAATAATTGTTAGCGGTGGATGTATGCGAGTACGTGTGTGGGTGTGTAGGTGGTTATGTATATGTGTATATATGTATGCTCCTACATATATTTCTATGTATGTACGTGTGTGTATGTGTGTGTGCCTGTGTGCGTGTGCATGTGTACATGTACATGAATATATATGTATGCGTATGGAATTGTGTGTGAGTGTATGCTATACATGGGGAAAGAAAGTCTTTAATAAATAAAAAAGAACCCTAAAGAAGCCATAAAAACCTTCACCATATGGACTAAAAAACACTCTTTGAAACTAACTTTGACCGGTCACAGTGAAAACACTTACACTTGGAGACAGAACGTCTAAACACTGAACACACGCATCGCGCCACGCGCCACTATGAAAAACATATTTAATATCAGCGGAGGCATATCCACAAACTCCCATTTTAAAGAAAAACTTCTTACGAAAATATCTGAAGAGAGCACACCCTAAGCTCGAAACGCGTTATAAAAATATTTTAAAATAAAAATATGATGAAAACCTTTAAAAAAAAACCACAATTGTTGTTGGCTACACTCTTTTAAATATACATTTTTTCTCTCGTTGGAACTACACAACCATCACTTTAAATATAAATAACTACAACGACAGAATGCCAGCAACAAGAAAAGTCTCTGGAGGACCTGATGGATTCACAGACAAACCTCTCCATAGAACACAAACATCTCGAGGACGGATTGCAGCAACTAAATGAGAAAATGGACAGAATAATCCAGCTCATTTCCAACCAACAGGATAAGAAAGAGATACAATTTGAGGAAATCATTAACCAACTCAAAGCACAACAAGAATACCTCGAATACTTTAGAAGACCATAC
Organism: Euprymna scolopes; assembly: GCF_053919585.1. Classification (NCBI taxonomy): domain Eukaryota; kingdom Metazoa; phylum Mollusca; class Cephalopoda; order Sepiida; family Sepiolidae; genus Euprymna; species Euprymna scolopes. The sequence goes on from NC_136489.1 coordinate 2,175,749, forward strand.
ATACAGAATGAATTACTAAAAACCAAGAAACGGAATCTCCAAAACTGGAACATCCTCCTTAAACAAAGAAAAATGGCTTTTTACCATGCAGTAAAATGCAGTGACACCGCAGCAACATACAAGACATTTCTAACGATGGAGGACCAATTCATTCCATATAAATTCCGGGAAAAAATTACACCACAAGATACAGAGGAACAAGTGAAAATTAAAAAAGCCCTAAGTATTTCAAAACTTCAAGCCGAAATCGACATACGGGAAGACAAAAAAGTACACTCTACGGAGAAGTACACAGAAATTGACAATAAAGTATTTAAAAAAATCAAGGAACTCTGCCCCAAGGAAACACACCAACTCCTCTTAGAACTCTGGGATTCTGAATGCAAAAAAGAGGAGGAAAAATCCAGGGAAATCATTGGACGGAAAATAACCTGGCTAAAAAACCTGCCGGAAAAAGAAAAAAGCAAACAATCGACAAACACATACAAGGACAACCAGGAACAGAACACTCTTACACGATATCCGCAAACACAGAGATCACATAACAAAGGTAAGAAACGAAACATACACCATACACAAACACATCCACACAACAGATACAACTACACACAAAGAAGCAACCACAATATATTCACATCTTACACAAATTCCCAACAACTGGCCCAGCCAACACGCACACTAATAACACCTCAAAATTACACAAGAACCCGCACCATTAACAAACACAACACACCGGACAACATACCACACAATACATCTCCACAAAAATACCCACTTATATACAATCCTAAGCAATACAAACCTAACTATTACCACCCAATTCAGCGAACACAATCAAAAGTCCATTCCCACAGACACTACATCGCTAACACAAACAACGAAAAAATACCTCTACTAAACAACCCCTACCAAAACACCCCCACAATGCAACACAACTACCTGAGACATCACATAATTCAAAACACTACCTACAACTCTCACCCCTCATATCCCACACAAAGAAACAAACCCCTAAGGCACCTCCCCCATCAACGGGAACAATCAGAATATCCCATGCAACACCAATCCCAACTAACAGACCTCCCCTACAACAAACCCCGACAACACAACCCTATACAACAATGCATGTATCCTCAACAGCAACACCAATTCCAACTGAAACACAACTATCCAACACAAAAAACATATAACGACAACCCATTCAACCATTTATCACTGAACCCTCACAATATTGTACACGACACTCATTTTACAAGGAGACATCACACCACCCTAAAACACACCACTCCTCGAAACAAGGAAACAAACAACTCCCAGCATTTTTTAGGAAGCCCCCAGGGAACAACAATTCCAGGTTAGAAAAAATTAGACCCAAAATCATCAATTTATCCACATACTCCTTATCAAAGAACGAAATGGAAATACTGAAGCTGGGCCTCAAATTCTGCCCCACCCCTAAAAGCAATATAGCAGAACTAAAAAAGGACCTTAAAGAATTCGAACGGAAATTTAGACTAATAGAAACACTAGATAACAAAGGGGACAAAGATGATTCTTTAGTAAAAAACAAATCAACATATTTCCCTAATAAACAGAACAACACAAAAGAACTAAACAGCTACTTCGAAAATCTCTGGAACCTTAACCTCCAAAAAAAACACAAAACCACAAGCAACCTCACACATAAGCAAAAACAAGCACTCGAAAAGATCCGTAATAATAATGACATAATAATAAAAGAAGCAGACAAAGGCAGTGCCGTAGTAATCATGGACAGAACGTATTATGAAACAAAAATTACAGAATTACTGGATGACAAACACTACTATAAACCCATTAGTACCAACATAGATAACACCACCATCTCAAAAATCACAAAACTTTGTACAACACACAACAAAATATTAAAAAAGAAAGAAAAGGACTTCCTCACAAATTTCATTACAAAGACTAACAACTTCTACGGACTTCCTAAAATACACAAATCTGGCACAATAAAACTTGCCATTGATACACAAAACTCAGAATATATTAGCGCTCCAAACCCTAGCGACCTTACATTTAGACCCATTGTAGCAGGACCAGCCTGTCCGACAAGCAGACTTAGCAACTTAATAGACATCTTATTACAACCTTTCACAGATCAAGTTAAGAGCTACATAAGGGACGACATCCATTTTCTCACTACCTTACCACATACAGTAGAAAACGGGACACTATTAGTTACATTTGACGTTAGTAGTTTATATAGTAATATACCCCATGAATTAGGAAAAGAAGCAATACTATTTTGGATCAACAGACACGCACAAACACTACATCCCAGATTCACAAAGCAATTCATTATCGATAGTATAGACATAATTCTAAATAATAATTCCTTCGAATTCAACAATACCAACTACATCCAAACACTAGGTACAGCAATGGGAACGAAAATGGCACCGACTTACGCAACCCTTACATTAGCCTACCTAGAAGAAACCTTATATAAAAAAATAGAACAAAAATTTGGCCACAGCACTAAAATACTGTTTGTAGAATCATGGAAAAGGTACTTAGATGACTGCTTCATCCTATGGAAACCCACATGGGGGGACATCACAGACTTACACACCATACTCCAGAACCTACACCCAAAAATTAAATTCACCATAGAACAAAGCTCTACAGAATTACCTTTCCTAGACATACTGATAAAGATTAAAGACAATAACATTATCACAGACATTTACCGCAAACCTACAGACACCCAACAATACCTACACTTTAAAAGTCACCACCCTAAAAGCTGCATAAAATCAATTCCCTACACCCTAGCACGTAGAATCTGCACCATAATCACGGACAATAACCTTCGAAAAATCCGACTCAAGGAACTACGAATAAATTTAAGAAAAAGAAAATACCCATCACAACTTATAGACAAAGGGATCCAACTTGCGACAAATATACCAGTAGAAGATTTGAGAACCCCTAAAGAACGAAACAAAGAACAAATCCTAACATACGTCTCCACACACAACACAAACAACCCTGAACTTTTCACAGAGATAACGAAAAACCTCGTCCTACTTAACCAAAACAGCAAACTAAACAATTTCCTTAAAACAACAAAAATAATAAAAAGCAAACGCCAACCCAAAAACCTAAAACGCATTCTTACCTCATCCAAACTCAATCAAGACGCAACAAAAGGAGTCACAAAATGCAACAAACAACGATGTGGAGTCTGCAACATAATATTAGAGGGAAACACATACACATTTGCGAACCCCATACAAACATTCAAAATTAAAAAAAACCTAGATTGCACCTCAAAAAACGTAATCTATGTAATAAAATGTCCAGCATGCGATAAATCCTACATAGGCGCTACAAAAAACCTTAGTAATAGAGTAGCCCTACACCGATCCAACATCAAAATCGCGGAAAATAGACACCTACATGTATCACAACATATACACACATGCAGTGGAGGCAGATTCGAGATAATGCCCATCTTCCAAACTGACAACTACTTCTACTTGCTAACTCAAGAAAAAAATTTCATAACAAAGTTTAACCCCGCCTTAAACGTCTCTCCATAATTATACACATAAATAGGCAAAACACAAAATACACTTACACGCATGCATGCTTGGGTAGGTGTGAACCCTCACACACAAAACAACAAAAAAGCACAATAGGGCACACGCACACTTTCGCGGGTGCGCGCGCCCATACCCAGTACAGTACCATTTCTCTTAACTAAACAAACAACTAGAAATTAAACGTATGTGTGTGTGTGTGCGCGCATGTGTGCGTATGTATATGTGTATGTGCGTGGGTGTACGCATATGATTGTGTATGCGTGTGTGTATAATTATATATCATCTGTTATCTATGCTACATCTTGTTTGTATGTATACGTGCACTTATGTTTGGGTGACCGAATCCATGTATGCATATGTGCATGGATTGGAAAGGAAACTTCAACCAATATATACATAAGGTGGGATGTATGAATATGTATGTGTGTGTGGGATTGTGAGTGCATGTGCCCATATATATATATATATATATATATATATATGGGTGGATGAGTATATACACATCCGTATGTATGTGTGTATGTATGTATATATACATATGTATGCACATGTATGAGTGAGTAAATGTGTTCGTGTGAATATGGATATACGCGTATGTGTGAGCTCCTGCATATGTCTGTGTGTGTGCATGTGTGTGTGTATGTGTATGTGCCTACATAGTATGTGGATGTTTGTGAGTGTATGTGCACATACATATATGTGTGTACATATATGTGTGTATGTGCGTGTATGTGTGTATATATATCTTCTACCTATTATTCTCCATCTTACTTGTGTGTGTGTGGGTGCGTGTACATATGTCTGAATGATTAAGCGCATATATACATGCGTGTTTTGGTGGGGAAAAAAAAAAAAAAAAAAAAAAAAAAAAGTGTATATATATATATATATATAAAATAAAAAATAAAAAAATAAAAATAATTGTTAGCGGTGGATGTATGCGAGTACGTGTGTGGGTGTGTAGGTGGTTATGTATATGTGTATATATGTATGCTCCTACATATATTTCTATGTATGTACGTGTGTGTATGTGTGTGTGCCTGTGTGCGTGTGCATGTGTACATGTACATGAATATATATGTATGCGTATAGAATTGTGTGTGAGTGTATGCTATACATGGGGAAAGAAAGTCTTTAATAAATAAAAAAGAACCCTAAAGAAGCCATAAAAACCTTCACCATATGGACTAAAAAACACTCTTTGAAACTAACTTTGACCGGTCACAGTGAAAACACTTACACTTGGAGACAGAACGTCTAAACACTGAACACACGCATCGCGCCACGCGCCACTATGAAAAACATATTTAATATCAGCGGAGGCATATCCACAAACTCCCATTTTAAAGAAAAACTTCTTACGAAAATATCTGAAGAGAGCACACCCTAAGCTCGAAACGCGTTATAAAAATATTTTAAAATAAAAATATGATGAAAACCTTTTAAAAAAACCCACAATTGTTGTTGGCTACACTCTTTTAAATATATATATATATATATATATATATATGCATATGCAAATTAGTAAGTGTGCACGAGAACAGGAAGGTAAGAAAAAGAAGAAAAATGCAACACTTGCCTGGCGAAGAAACAAAGTTGGTGTTGAGGAGAATGGACGTGTAAAGACGTAAGTGATAAATGGTCGACATATACGGCTGGTGTGAGATCAGAGAAAGAAAGTAGACATCAAAGAAAATGGATTTGTAAATGTGAAGGTGGGAAGTGGTTGACTAATCCCGGCGGAAGAAATAGAAACGCGCATCAGATAAAATGGATTTGTAGTTGCAAGAAACTTTTTTAGTGGTGCCGAAAATAATGGTTTGTTTCATTTATTTGTTTTATTTGTTTTTTTAATTTGCGACAGTAGCAACGTTTCCACAACTCCATTCTTGTCACAAGACAGTTCTTTACTCTTTCTATAGTCCAGACCTTGTCCCCTATGACTTTTGGTTATTTCCTAAGCCAAAGGGAAACCTTGGAGGCTGTCGTTATGGGACAATTGAAGATATGAAAGAGGCTGTGACAGGGGTCATTGACACCTTCATACAGGAGGACTTCTATTGATCATTCCAGAAGTTGTTGGAACGGTACAACAAGTGCATTGCAGCCGGAGGAGGTAACTTCAAAGGGGGACTGGATTTTCATGTGTGTAAAAGTGCCCATACAAAAAAGTCTGGAAACTTATTGAGGGTATCTCTTATATATGTGTGTGTGCGTGAGTGTGAGTGGGCTTGTGTGAATATACATGGGCGTATGTATTGATAATGAGGCATAGATCCAATAGGCTTAAAGTCTATTGCTAAAGACCGCAGTCCTAGAGAAGAGCTGTAAAGGCATACCCAAAAAGGAGTGAGAATAGGAGAGATCAGCAGTGGAGGGAGAGGAGAGAGCACAGAGAACTGCAACAGAGCTTTTGCAACTAGACACCTTCTACATCTGTGGCATCTGCAACAGAGCCTATAGTCACAGCAGATGCTGCAATTTGCCAATGGACTAATCTGAGGCACAGAACTCCATTGTCTTCTGAAACAGACAGCTGCCAACAATGTATCAGTGAGTATACATATGACTGTGCATGTGTGAGTGTATGGCATGATATTATCCCTATTTATATATGGGGAGTTGAGTAGCAGAAACTAAATTGACAATATTATATGACTTTAATACAACCATGATTTTATTTTCAACTTATTTTGCCTTATTTCTCATAGCTCTTCAAGGACATAGCAGGGCATACATGTGCTACCTATGCAAGTGTGTGTATGTGTGAGTATCCCATTGTGTAACTGCATATTAGAGTGTGTATATGTGTAAATCTATATGAGTGTGCGTAGGTGTGAGTCTATGTGTGCATGTACATATCTGAGTGTGCATATATGCGAATGTATGTATGTGTGAGTGTGCACATACATATGTATATGCATGTATGTGATTAAGTACATTTACAGTTGTCTATAAAGTATTGTGAAAAGGAAATAGTTTCTCAAATAACATAAATCTCTATTAATTTTAGGGTAACAACACAATTTTTCTCACTCGTCAGTTTCCTCGTGTTTATTTTTTTTTCTTTCTGCCTCTTAGCTCATCACTAAAAGTATCCTCATCACAGAAGGAGGAACAACAGGTCTCATTAGTATCCAGAGTTACTTCCCCTTGCGCTGGCTGTGCCCTCCAGAATCCCGCGACAGATTTTGTCAAGTCGTTATATACCCTGTTCTACCGGAGGTGAAACAAGATATCCAATGTGGAAAAGACAGTCCAGTAGTTCAAGCCGTGTTTGGTATGAAAACACTGCCTGCTGATAAGGATTCATACTGTCGATACCCACTTGACACGGACACTGCAAAGGCAGCTGTTGATATACCAGTGAAAGGCACTATTGATGGACTGATTGACAAAAATCAAAAGAGAAAGATCGAAGTCATTGCTGAGGTTTTGATCAACAGAATTATCGATTCTACTAAAAATCTTGGTCAAATTGATGTAAGTTAATTATCTTTTTTTATTGCTGATATTAATACGAAAAGATTAATGTTTTACTTTGGTCAGTTTATCTGTTATTAATCACTTCTAAAATATTCCTCACACATTTTATGTCTTTCTTGTCAGGTTAGGCTTAGGCGTCTGCTCCATGTCTAATACATGATATCTGGTACCAGAAGCGAGTTCGACAACTTAACTGATGCAGGGACAATGAAAGCCGATTCTCAAAGCTTTGTCTTTTCTTCCTTGAGCATCGATATTCATGTGGGGATCTTATTTTGGTCTACAATCTCCTCAATGGTCATTATGACCTTCCCCAGAATTTACTATTCACTCCTGTACAAAAAAAAAGTCGTCTGCACGGGTTTTACAATTTTAATGCTAATTTCAATAAAACAAGAGGGTCGCCGTCATTATCAGGATTTCTGGATGTTAGGATAGACTTCCAGTAGATGTAGTAAATGTGAAAATGACATGCAATTCTGAGCGAAATTGCGGACCCGTGGCATAACGAATAAAGTATTAAGCAAATTCAATTCGAAGTAACACTCTTCTGAAAGTTAAAAGGTTCAGTCTAAGAATTGCAAATTACTTTACGGTGGAACAAGCGCATACATAACTTATGAATTAAATAAGTTCCATCCAAAATTCCATGGAGATTCCCGAGTTTGACAGAAAGATTCTGAGGTCAAAAAGATACATTTGGAGAAGGTCGGAGATTAGATCGACCAAAACGTTGTGAGAATAACACTGAAGATGATAACCGCAGTTCAAATAATCCAAATAAAACAGAAGATTTGAAAGCAATCTAATAATTAGACGAGACTCTTCACGAGACTCTTCACAATACTCTCCACAATACTCTTCACAATACTCTCCACAATACTCTTCACAATACTCTCCACAATACTCTTCACAATACTCTTCACAATACTCTCCACAATACTCTTCACAATACTCTCCACAATACTCTTCACAATACTCTCCACAATACTCTTCACAATACTCTCCACAATACTCTTCACAATACTCTTCACAATACTCTTCACAACTCTTAAAATCCTTCTTAAAACAATAGCAAGTCAGTTGATACAATTATTAAGAAAATCTTTTATGGTTAAAAGTTATATCAGTAGTACATTCCAGGTGTATTTAATAACTTAAAAACTTATGAAAGGTTCAAATGGATTTTTATAAACACACTTGCCCTCATTTTCGGTGGTCTTATTTTAGACAGAGTTCAGACTTAAAATGGCATGAAATATTAGCAGTGTTTCATATAATCTCTTTGGAATTTTTTTAATGCTTTCCTGAAAAACATCATTTTTATCAAAAGTTTATTTTTTGGATTATTCTCACAACGTTTCGGCCGATGTAAACTCCAATCTTCTTCACGCGTATCTTGTCGAACTAAGGGTTTTTTTCTGTTCTATTATTTATATCTAATGGTTGCCATATTGTATCAAAGTCTCTGCAAGCCACATAAAAAGTCTTTGCTGAATTTGTCGAATGAATCTTAAGTTGGCCATGTATGTTTTATGCAGCCTAAATTTACCTGTCTTCATCTGATTTACTCGTGAATTGTAGACGGTACAAGTGTCTTATCAATATGAATCTTGTTTAAAAGTAATATTTTTCTTTGGAATTCTGCAGATCACAGTTCAGGATGTTGACAGCACATCCCAATGCCATTCAATTAATGATCCACATATGAAAACCTTCGATGGATTGTAAGTAGTTTTACTTTTATTTTGTCTTTTATGCCAATCAAAAGTACAGGGTGGAACGATAAAATTGTCGCCATAAAGAAAACAACACTACACCTTTAATTTTAAACTTTTATTGAAAAAATCAATTCAGGTAACTTGATTATGTAGTAGAGCTGATATCTATTCAATGTAGCCTCAGTCATATCTATTTCTTCAACCTCAATCACCGCTTCAATACGGGTCCAGAACTGGGACCATACCTTTTCCACAAGCGCCGGTGGGAGCTCCGTGAATACTCGGCAATCAGACTGGCTTTGGTGTTGTAGGAGGTCGTGGTGATGTTTTCGACGTATAAACAAATGAAGTAGCCTGGCAGGTTCCGGTCAGAACCAGTGAGAGAAAAGTACAAAGTCATAGCATTCGTTCTGAAGCCAAGCCTGGGTCTCTTTGAACTTGTGGGTGCTGAGTCTTGCTGCCACACCATGGGTTTGCCAGCAGCAATTTGATTGCACCAGTGGATCACCACACTCTTTAGCACATCCAGGTATACTTTGGTCTCGACTTTCAAGCCGACTTCAAAGACGTGATGTGGCCCTCACTTGAAACCACACCAAAGACAGTAACCGTTGGTCATCTGATGCATTGAGTTAAGCCCTCAAGCGTTGAACCGTCCAGATGTGCACTTTAAGAGTGCTGGCAATGGTCCTGTTGTCATAACTTGGATCAGTAGAGAGCAGGAGTTGCACAGCAGTGCATTGCCGAGCTCGCTCGTTGAACATTGTGTCACTTTCAGAAGGCTCCCACCACTGTTCGGATTTGTACATAACTGTCCAACTAGTAGATGGTCTGCAGCAATAAAAGAAAATCGGTTTGTAGAAATGGAATCATGTCGTCTTTTCTAGGGCGACAATTTTATCATTCCACCTTGTAGTATAAATCTAGATAAATAGTAATAAATCTATAAACATTGGAGGCTATATTTATTTACCTCTTTTCCAGGAGATTCGACGCAAGTTCAAATCTGGGTTTGATGCGAGTATTTTTGTGGAATGAACTTGATTAAAACTTGGTTTTCAGTCCGTGTTATTAATCATTTACCACCGTCACCACAACCAGACTTTTGCAATCTCTTTCTCGCAGAAGAAATCTTGCAAGCTTGTCTATTCTCTTATTTTCATGACAAGTGTTCGATGGATCTCGAATCTATGCCCCCCCCCACTTGCCAATTTTTCACAAAAAACACTCGTCTAGCCCAAATCGCTATCAACCCCCTCCTCCGCTCTCTATCGGTGCTTAAACCTAAACGTGGATTCCGTGAACAAAGCTTCTTTCCTAGAACTGCCCACCTGCTGGTTTACTTTCTAGCTGACTACAATATCGCCGTTTCAAATTCAATGTAAATAAGTTCTTATTGAACTGTCTTCTTAAATAATCTAATTATACCAAATTTCCTCCACGAACTATTACTACGTAATGACTAACGTACACACATTAACCCTACTCCTTGAGTGATCTCCAGGTCTTGAAAAAACAAACAGTTATAGAAGTAAAAGGAAATTTAATTATATTGGTATTCTTTACTGTCATGAATGGAGATATGCTTTTCTTAATAGCTTCCCAACTCATCTAAAAGTTTTACAATTAAAGTTACATGGAAAAAAACAACAGTTGTCACCTTATTTACAAACAATACCAACTGAAAGTAGTATAAATCCAGGTAAATGGTAATAAATCCATAAACAATTCGGTTTAACATTGCTCGGCATGTCCAAAGTGGTGTACTGTTTTACAGCAGTTATAAAAATGAAAATAAATTTAATTATGAAGGGATTTTATAACAAAAACTTTATCGTCATAAATGGAGGTATATTTTTTTTTCTTTTGCTTTCCAACTCATCCAAATTTACTCCTGTCAACTACTGCCTATTGATGCTAACATTTTTCTTAATATATATTTAATATATATTTAATATATATTTAATATATATTTAATATATATTTAATATATATTTAATATCACCTCTCTTCGTGCACAGGCAAAGGAATTATTATTTACAACTGAAGAAATTCAATCAGTTGATGCAGATTTATGATTGACGTTGCTAACTAGATTATGTTACATGTGTTGCATAGGGGACATTCTTATACAGGATAGACGATGATGAGGGAGAGAGAAGACATTTATACATTTTACTGTCTGTGGTTCTTATAACATATATTTAGAGAAGAGGGTTATCAGTTCTTATGACACAGGAGGGGACAGTCATTACTTAGATGGAGAAGGGACACATTTCTTGGATGCGTTATACACAAAGTTCATTATAACGATGAGTGTTCATATAAAGGATGTTTCACATTACTTTTAATTGTTGAAGAATGATACAACACGAAGACGCAGTTACAAAATTATGATGTGTTCATTTATTACATTCGACCGATCGCAATGATGATGACATCCAAGAATTCAAAGTCGACTACATGATTAAAACTTTCTCCCTCGCTTCCAAAGAGGACTGCCTTCTCTGACGATGTCAACTCTGTCTCCAACTCGACTCTCGACCCTGTCTGTCTAAAACTAGCAAACTATATTGAAAATTTATTTCTCCATGACGTCATACATGTGTCTGGGCACGTGATCGGTCCACGTGGCCTAAACATGCGTTGTTTGGCACGTTTCCAAACCACTTTTGCAGACAATGAATTTTCTCTAACCTATTTTTCGACCTAACTTATTCTTCAACATATTTAAATGTGCTATTGTTCGTTCTTCTAACTGACCTTATTTTAATTCAGTTTTCATAAAAAAGAATTGAACAATCAAAATTCCTTTTAATCAAACATATCTACTATTTTATATTAATTTTAACAATGTGAATTCCTTCCTGAATCTATTTCGAACCTTGCTTACCAGGTTCGAATCTCGGTCTATCTAATCTCATTTTCACTTATCTAATGTTTTTCTTATTTACAAGAAAAGGGGGACCTTTTTTGTAGCACATGCAAAGGAATTGCTGCATATATGAACTCTTCAACAAATGTCTTAACAAATCATGCTTTCTTGGCTGTTGGAAAACTGCTTCAGTGGTACCAATTTACAAGAATTCTGGCGAAAGAACTAACTCATTAAATTATCGTCCCATTTTCGCCAAAATATTTGGGTCCATAATTAATCAAGCTCTAGTCCATTACCTTACAGTTGCTAAACAGTCCAATGAACAATATGTATTTAGGTAAGCCCATCCTACTGCAGATATTCTAGCTGTAATCTTTGAACGTATATACCATGCACTAGATAAAGTAGAGGAAGCTAAGGCAGTAGCCCTAGATATACCTTAGGCTTTTGACAGGGTATAGCACGATGGTCTTCTCCGGAAAATCAGATCCTATGTATTACTAGACGAATACTTAATTAAATCCTTCTTAAATAAGAGAAGAATCCAGGTTGTCCTTGATGGTCTAAACCATATGATATAAATGTGGGTGTACCTCAGGGGTCGATCCTTGGATCTGTATTATTCCTGATATTCATAAATGACCTCCCTGATAAAATTGTCTCTGATGGGGATATTTGCTGACGATACCACGCTCTATAACAGGCATGATGGGAAAACGAATGAACACATATCTAAGGCAATGACGGAAAACCTAGAGAAAGACATCCATGGAATGGGATTAAAAATGGACGGTAACGTTCAATGCTGCCTAGATTAAGCTCGTTTCCTTTAATAATTACAAGAAACCTTCTTAACCATCAGTAGCTATGATTAAAGATACATTAACTGAAAGTACTTCGTTCAAACTCGTCTTAACGTTCATAGGGAACATGAGTTGGAACAGATACATCGAGAGCATTGCTACGTCTGCTGTAAAGAAGGTGGGCTCTCTCTACCGTGCTAGAAAGTTACTTACGTCTGAAAGTAGTGATTGTTATTTTCACAACGTTTCGGTCGATATAACCATTAAGGTTTTTCAGGTGTCTCTTTTCAAACTCAAGAATCTGCACAGAATTTTGAATGGAATCCTTTATTTAATTCACGGGGATAGCATGCTCTTGTTCCATTATGACTGGATAACTTTCTGGCTGACCACATATGGATGAAAAAGGGGAACCATCTATATCGTTATGGGACGAAGTAAAACTGCGAAGTAACATAGAGAAACATGGGGGAGAGTAAGGCAGACTTAGTATGGAATTTAATATTTTTTTTACAAAGGAGTCGCCACTCGAGGATAAAGGTTAATGAGTGTACAGTGGTCAAAGGGAACATGTCGTAGTAATCGTTAGTTGTGGAAATTTGGTAAATTGGATTACTTACGTGGATGGCTCATCAAGAATTTGTTCATGTTGGACTATAAGACGACCATATTGTAGTCAGTTGGAAAGCAGGAAAACGGAAGAGAGTTCCACAGTCGTGCAGTTCTAAGAAAGAAGCCTTGTTCATGGAATCTACTTTTAGGTTTAGGCAACGGGGGAAATTATTGAGAGTGGTTTCAGCTAGATGAGTGTTTTTCGTGAAAGTCAGGTGAGAGAGGACTATAGATTTGAGCTCAGACGAACATTTGCCATGAAAATAATGGTAAAGCAGACACAAGTACGCAACATTCCTTTCTGTGGAAAAGAGATTACAGGGAAGAGAAAAAGGCTACAAAGTCTATTTTCAACTCTGTCAAGACAGGATAAGTTGCTTCTAGCAGCTTCTGCCCAGATGTGGTAACAGTACTGTATCCTAGGACCTACTTGGCTCTTACACAGATAGACAATTGCATCAGCAATGAGATATCTACTAGAGCGGTAGAACAATCCAACCATTTTTTTACAGCAGCATTGACAACAGATTTGATGTATGTGTTCCATTTCAGATTATGGGTGAAAGTCAGACCTAGAAGCTTGTCAAAGTATGAAGCCTTCCCAAGACAAGAGCCATTCATTTCAATTGATGCCAGACGGGGATCAGAGCGTTGATAATGGAAAGATGAAAGCTTGGTTTTAGATGCATTAAAATTAACCAGCCACCTCTTTCCTCATTGCACCACATGATCAAGATCAGAGGAGAGAGAATCAGAGAGAACTTGGTCATTTATGGCCTTTGAAATGTTGCCATAGATGGTAGTGTCTTCAGCATAAATGTCTATGAATCATTTTAGGATGTGATTTGGAAGATCATTAATGAAGAGAAGAGTTGGGCTCAGGATGGACTCTTGAGGAATTCCAGCATTAATACTGAGAGCTACTGATTTCTGCCCATCAACCACTACTCTTATGAACCTATCAGAGAGAAATGATTTAATAATTGAAAATACATTTCCAGTTATACCGTCGCTGGAGATTTTGTGGAGTAGACCTTTATTCTATACCTTATCAAAGGGCTTTGATATGTCAAGAGCAATTGCCCTAGAAATGAAGCGTCCATCGAGAGATTCGCTAATCCTATGAGATATAACTGTTAGCACATCTGTAAATTTAGCAGAACGGAATCCATATTGCATGCCGCTGTGGAGGTTATGGAAACCATTAATTATAAATAATATGTAAGTGACCTTGTTTGTCAGTTATATATATATATATATATATATATATATATATATATATATATATATTACTAATTTCTTGAGTAACATCTGATTATTTTTATTAATAATCTAAAATAAAATACATTTCATAAAAAAAATGATAATCAATTTTTTTTTTCAGATATTATGACAATTTCTTTGAAGGAGAATTTGTTTTGTACAGGAACAAAATATTGCAACTCGCAGTAAGTTATTTTAAAATTATAAAATAATATTATTCCTTTAATCTTTTAAATATTATTTATTCATTGTGTGTGTGTGTGTGTGTGTGTGTGTGTGTGTGTGTGTGTGTGTGTGTGTGTGAAAAGACAAAAGGAAAAACAAATTAAACTCAGGAATAAATCAACAAAAAAATAGAACTGTGCCGATCCACACCTAAATCAATTAACTGATTATGAATTTTGGAACGTAGTTGCTAGGTATAAAGGATCGTAATACGGGCTATATATCAGTTTCATGAAAAATAGGCAAACAGTGTGTCTAAACTTCGCGTGGAAATCCAGATACCGCCATTTTTTTATGAAATCATAACAGTAGTGATTAGGTATCAATTCATAACTATTTTTCAAATTACTGTTTCGTTGGGATATTTTAAAGAGGTTTAGAGAGCATAATGAGTACAACCTCCCATTTGAAAATTCAAATATTTCAGATTTACATTAAATTTGATCCACACGCAATAAACACTGATAGAGCAAGATTCGCTGAATTTCAATTTCTTCTCATCTGTAACGTTACCCAATACGTTGTAGCATCAGTCGCAAAATAGACAAAGAATATGAAAAAACTTCAACTCACTTTTTTGTTGTACAACTACATTTATTTCCTTATTCTCCCACCACGCATGACTTCTCGCACAGCTGTGACGTCTCTAACGTGATCTCGAACGTCATCCATGTCTCTAATGTGATCGTCTTCTTGAACGTGCTTTCCTCTTTTTATAGTCTTTTTTTTTTCTTACCCTGACGTCATTTTGCTCACGGTTCGGTATTTGTGTATAGTTGTTCGTGCTATGTCACATATCAAGTTTTAGTAATTTTCTTGAATCAAAATCATGTAATGAATTTTAATCATAACTGAAATAAGAATCTAATAAGTTTAATAGTAAGAGACATATGATTTAAAATGATTATATCTTGATTTTAATCTTCGTACGGGAACATGAAAATAGTGCAAATACTTTTCTATTTCGGGGATTTTTTTGTTCTGTATATAAAGATAACGTTTTATTGCTTTTAAATCTCTGTATTTTTTTTTTTTAAGATTCATACTTTCTATCGCAATTGTAATGGCCGTGCATCTTGCAATTGTGCTGTTGCTGTCAAGTCTGGAGATGACGTCATTGTTTTTGATCGATGCGGACCAAAGATGGGCAAGAGTACCGACAAAACGCCAATCCAAATGAAAATTTTCTTGAATGGAAAATTGACAAAAGGAACTCAAATTTTACAGTTTGGTAATGGAAAGAAATTCCAGGTAAGTTTTTCTTTTTTAAGAAAATCGGAACAAAATATATATTTTTTTAACTTTATATGATCCCAAACAAGACATATTGTCACTTGGACGTAAGGAGTTACTATCTAGAACCATAACCGTAAGGAGTTACTATCTAGAACCATATCGACAGGGACACTATGTAGGGAGTTGAGCAGTGAGATTTTTTAAACTTCTGCGGGTAGTGCACTCAGAGAAGCAGGAAGCAGGGAGAGAATTCCAAAGTCTAGTAGTCCGAGTATCTTGAGACCTCAATAGGGAATTAGTAGGATTTTGCGGGTTAGTTGGGAGGATGTACGTCCAAAGGCGTGTGATATGAGTTCGTCAAAGTACATTCCATTTAAGTACTTGTTAGACAGCCACAGGGATACAACATTGCTGTGATGGGACAGAGGTGGGAGCTTGGTTGACAGTGTGAAACCTATGAGGGATATTCCAAAAGTAATGCTTCCTATTTTTATTCCGTCCGAATGAATCAGAGGGGTTTGCAAATTAAATTGTTATGATGACTGAACTTATGCATTCATGACCTAAAAGTTTAATCTCTCTGTTGTCGATATTAAAAGTGTGAAACACTACGAAAGCAACCTCTGTCCTGGACGTGCATTAGAAGGAGATAAAAAATTGAACCGACCAACATTAACCGGCGCTTATTGAAAGTTTATGAAATCGATACAGTTGATGTTAGTAGAGTTAGGTGATGGGTTCGTCGATTTCGAAATGGCACCAAAGATGTAACAAAGTGCACTCTAAACTTTTAAGACCGGGGCATCAAAAGAGGCTATCTGGCTAAGCTTACTGTATATCACCTGTTGATTCAAGATTATATCGAGTTTAAATAATTTTCTTTCCCATGTTGGCCTAGGAATTAATTATCAGGTTGCAGAGTAAAAGGTGATATTGTAATTGGGTTTAAATCCTTCGACAGGTAACAATTATTATTTCTTACATTAAAGATTACGTAAGAATGAAAGATAAAAAAAAAATATATATATATATATATATATATATATATATATATATATATATATATATATATACATTGATTGCTTCTACTCTGTTTCCTTGCATTTGGTATATACTAATAGATCTGCTTTTCTTTCTTTTTGCAAAGATAGTTTGCCTTAGATCCAAAATAGCAATATTATTTATCAATTAAAAGGCTAGTGTGATACTGGTTATGCTTAGCCGTCTTCCTTGCATTTGCAGACTCGTATAAACCAGCATGTTCCATCCAAGATTAGACAGAATAGAGCGGGATCTGTGGATTCTGCTACTGGCCAATATTTGTGCAAATCAATATAAAATAGTCTGGTTTAAGATACTTCATAGAGCGGGTTCTAAAAATCATTTTAAAATTGTTGAATCTGTCTCTATCGCAATTACAAAGCCTTCGTTGTGCCGGCAGAAAGAAATTGTTAACAGTGTTCAATCTCTTCAGGGAATTTAACTGCCCCCCCCCCTTCGCGGTGCAATTTGAATCGCTTTTTACACACTTAAATTAAATTATTAGTTTTAATCGTCCTTTTTGGCGCCTTTAATTTATAAAATATTCCCCCATTGCTCTTTATTTTCGCTAGTAATATTATTTCGATGCTATCGATTGTTCTCTTGATGAGATGAAAGCCCAAAGAGCTCTTCAGAGATTTCCGCTGATATATTATTATATTATACATATATAAAATATACATACATATATAGTATACATGATATATATACATATATATAATATGCATACATATATAGTATGCATATATATGATATCACTACATATATATAATACATATATATCTATATATATAATATATATATATATACATATATATATAATATATATAATAATAATAATATATATACATATATATATAATATATATAATATATATAATAATAATATATATACATATATATAATATATATGCATATATATATACATATATGCATAGGGCCAACCACTTCTCTAGACGAATTCATAATTAAAGGATACTCCAACTTAACATCTAAATCTGACCCCCAAAATCGCCATGGGCATGGAATATGTGCCTACATCAAAGATGGCTTTCCATGTGATAGGGGTATCTCCAGAGAAGACTCTAATTTACCTTATATGTGCTTTAGGGTTGCACTAGCTTACACCACTGCATTTATATTTGCCCTCTATCGCCCCCACAACTCAAATACGAGGGGAGGTTTTGTCATGATTTTGCCATTGCCTATGACCTCATCAGATTGTTCACGAACCCACCCGTATGCCCGATACACTCGGTTAATATGCAAGCCTTCTATACCTTTTCATCACAACTTCCCCTGAGCTATGTTCATGTTCCGTTCTATCTTCTCTGGGATCCTCTGACCACTCTGTTGTAGCAGTTAAGATAAAAATGAAATGTAATAAGTCTTCAGACGTACCTCTCCACCGTACTGTATATCGATACTCTATGGCTGACTGGGATAACTTCCGTACATTCATATCTGACCTACCTCTGCATTCCATGTTTAAAAAGGAAGTGTCCTCTATAGTATCAGACCTGACAGAATGGTTAATTATAGGCATAGACCGATTCATACCATCCAAAATATTCCAACAAAAACCTAACAGCCAGCCATGGTTCTCCCCTGAATGTGCTGCTGCCATCGCACACAGAAATCACTTTTTCCATAGCTACCAACGTAATAGATGTACTGAGACTAAAGCTGCTTTCAGAACTGCCAGCAACCACTGTAAAAGAGTAATAAAACATGCAAGAGAGCTATATGCTCAGTCTGTTAAATCCAAAGTAGCTGAGCAGCGGCTTGGTTCCCACCAGTTCTGGCAAATAGCAAACAGGATCTTGAACAGAAGTGTGCATTCTATCCCAACTATCATTAATGGACCTGAGGTCATCTCGTCAGCATCAGACAAGGCCAGACTATTTGCCAAGAACTTTGCAGCTAATTCTACCCTATGCGACAATGACCATCAGCTCCCTGTATTTCCTTCTATAACAGACAACACGCTATGCAACATACAAATATCTGTGTGTAAGGTCGCCAAGCTAATCAAGAACCTTGATTCCAGTAAAGCAACTGGCCCTGATGGCATTCCAGTTATAGTGCTGAAAAAGCTCCAACCAGAACTTGCCCCCATACTTACAAAACTGTTTAAGCGTTGCCTTAAGGAGAAGTGCTTTCCAACACCTTGGAAAACCTCATCAATATGCCCTGTATTTAAGAATTCAGGTGAAAAGTCATCTCTCTCTCAGTACAGACCAATAAGTCTCCTGTGTGTCATGAGTAAGTTGTTGGAATCCATATTAAATAAAGAAGTAGTCAACCACCTCAACAGAAACAACCGTCTTAGTGACATGCAATATGGTTTCCGCTCTGCAAGATCTACAGCAGATGTGCTAACGGTTATATCACATAGGATTAGGGAATCTCTTGACAAAGGCTTCCTTTCCAGGGCAATTGCCCTTGACATATCGAAGGCCTTCGATAAGGTATGGCATAAGGGCCTACTTCACAAGATTTCCAGCTACAGTATTACTGGAAATGTTTTCTCAATTATTAAATCATTTCTCTCCGATAGGTTCATAAGAGTAGTGGTTGATGGGCAGAAATCAGAGGCCCACAGTATTAATGCTGGAGTCTCTCAGGGGTCCATCCTGGGCCCAACTCTCTTCCTGATCTACATCAATAATCTCCCAAAATACATACTTAAATCATTCGTTGATGCTGATGACACGACCATCTATGGCAACACATCAAAGGCCGTAAATGACAAAGTTCTCTCTAATTCTCTCTCTTCTGATCTTGAGCACGTGGTACAATGGGGGAAGAGGTGGCTGGTCATTTTTAATGCATCCAAAACCAAGCTTCTATCTTTGCATCATCAACGCTCTGATCTCCATCTGGCATCAATTGAAATGAATGGCTCTCGTCTTGGAGAGGCTCCATGTTTTGACAAGCTTCTGGGTTTGACCTTTACTCCTGATCTGAAATAGAACACGTACATCAAATCTGTTGCCAGAGACGCTGAGAAAATGGTGGGATCCTTCTACCGCTCCAGAAGATATCTCACTACTGATGCAATTCTCTATCTGTATAAAAGCCAAGTACGTCCAAGGATGGAGTACTGCTGCCACATCTGGGCAGGAGCTGCTAAAACCAGCCTATCCTGCCTTGACAGAGCACGAAATAGACTTCGTGGTTTAGTGGGGGATGCCCTTTTCTCTTCCCTGCAACCTCTCTCCCACAGAAGAGACGTTGCGAGCCTGTCTTTGTTTTATCGCTATTTCGATGGCAGGTGCTCGTCTGAGCTCCAATCCCTCGCCCCCCTCGCCAATCTTTCACTAGAAACACCCGTCTGGCTGAAACTATCAACAATTTTCCCCACTCTTTATCTGTGCCTAAATCCAAACAAAGATTCCATGAGTAAAGCTTCTTTCTTAGAACTGAACGCCAGTGGAACTCTCTGCCGCTTGCCTGTTTCCCACCTGACTAAAACTTGGACGTCTTCAAGTCCAACATAAACAAACTCCTGACAAACCGGTCCCTTAAGTAAGCCACTCTATCAAAACCCCCAATACTAATGATTACTACAATACTATCTCATTGATTACTGTACACGCAATAACCCTTATCCCTGAGTGGCCTTCGGGCCTTGATAAGTGGTGACCTCCATGTAAAAAAAATAAAAAATAAAAAATATATACATATAGATAATATATAAACACCAAGGCAAGGAAACAAAAAAGTTTCCAGTTACCTGTGGACTAAAACAAGGTTGTGTCCTGCAGCTGTGTATATATGTTGATGTATGTGCTCACGAGTATTGGTATCTGTATGTGCACATGCACTTGCATGTATGCGTGGGGGTGCAGGTATGCCTGAATCAATATGCGCATATAGGCCCGTGCATACGCCTCCTTGGGGGTATGGGTGTAGATGTGTGTATGTATCTGTGTATGAGCACATCCATGCTTGCACACACGTACCCAATTTAGCACCTTAAGGAAAATTTGACGTAAGCGGGAGTGGCGCGGGTGTCTATGCATGCATGCGCACATATGCGCATATATTTGCACGCCAGGGCGGAGATGTATGTGTACATGTGAACGTTTCTTTAAGTATATATGTGTGCACGTGCGCATGT
The DNA here is from genome assembly GCF_053919585.1 of Euprymna scolopes. Lineage (NCBI taxonomy): Eukaryota > Metazoa > Mollusca > Cephalopoda > Sepiida > Sepiolidae > Euprymna > Euprymna scolopes. The sequence goes on from NC_136489.1 coordinate 2,196,732, forward strand.
GTGTGCTCGCGCGCGGCCGCTAGCTAACCCTCTCCTAACAATTAACAACAAATAAAAACCAAATAAATAAACCGAATCATAGCCTCCCCCCCCGCCTCCAAACCTAAGCGAACACCCAACAGATCAAGACATACTTATCAAGAAATCATCTCACCAACGATACGCCAAAAGCTTTAACATTAAGACTCGAATTTTAAAGTAACCCCCCTCCTCCTACTCCTACATATTCCCCTTCCCCCTCCATGTATCCCTATTCCCTCAGCCACACCAGAAATGAACTTCCCAGACCCTCCCCCACAAGTTCCTTAAACTCCAAGACTAAAAAATTACCGACATACCAAATACCCCCTCCCACCTTTCCCCTTGTTCCCTTCCTCTTTTTTCCGCTCTTCTCGCACCTTTCCCCTGACATCATTCACTCTTTCATCCCATCATAACGAACATTCCTCTAAAAGTCTGAGGAAGCTACAGACGGCCAAAAAAAACGGCCGGGTAGCTGAAACAATAATGTAACTTAACAGAAAGATACGGTAATAAAAAATAAAACGCATATTTGCTCTACAACAGCATTGAGCGCTTTCTTCAGTTTTTATTAATTACCATTTCTACTATATATATATATATATATATATATATATATATATATATATATATATATATATATATATATATATATATATAAACAGCAGGGTTACTGATCCTAAGGACTTAACCTTCAATTAATTATGTTCATTACAGAAAAAATAAAAGTAAAATGTCTATGAATACAGTGAGCAGAGATCGAATGAGGAAAAAGCCTCTTACACCTTCATATACTTCTGCTTGATAAAAAATATTGAGCAGGATCAAATATTAAAATATTTATATTTATCAGGAATAGAATTTTTTTCTTTTCACAACACAGACAAACAATAAAGAAAGCTCATTCACTTTTCTTAAATTATATAAACAGTTTTTATCTTTTAGGGGATCACCTGTAATTTCTCTCTAATTTTGTAATGCTAGATGCATACTTTTCATGGCATGAATACTTGGAAGTGTTCCATCAAGTTTCAATTAGGACATTCTGTATTTTTAGTTATGCATCGTTATTAGGAATCAACTTTGATTATTTTTCTTTTTTAACCGTAAGACTGAGATTCACATAAAATATGCAAGACTCACAGAAAAAGGAAACCTGGAAGATTTGAAAATAGTAATTCTTTATTGTTACAAAATAATTTCTAAATTGATGATTTTATATCTTTGTCTACAGGTAATTCTCCCTTCTGGTGGAATCGTGACAATCCAAACTGGTAGTAGTGGTGTGAGCAGCCAATTCATAAATGTCTGGTTCAGACCAGCACCTGGAGACTTCAAGAATACAGAAGGTAAGCAGATTAGCTTTATTACATGCTATTCAGACAGAAAACTTAAATACATGAAACTGAGATTCCGTAGAAAAAGAAACAGAAAATTTCTGACATCTGAGGTGACTGATCACGCAAATATACTGGCGACCTACAATATGGCTTTTTCTTTTCCCTTTGTCAGAAAAATCACTTGTTTTAAACGAGGACTGTGAGACAAATTTCAATTGCTGACAATGCATTCTCTAGAAGTGTAAGCCATGTTTAGTTTCAGAACAGTTTCAGATGGTTCGTTTTTCTAAACAAGTCCTGAGAGGTGGCTGGTTTGCAGTAGACAGTTCCACAGAACAAAATATTCTTACCGTGTCGAGACGGAAAAAACATGTGAAATTGCTACAGAAAAGCTTTAATATTTATGGAGCAATTCTGGTTTCTGATTGGTTGGTAGCAGAACGTGAATTAATTCGATTCGTCAGTTCCTAGCAGCAACGTTTATAAATAGAATCGTCCGGCTGTGTGGGATCATACCCCATTACACATCCAAAATATTGCAACACATTCAAAATGCATTGTCTACTCTTCATAAAATAGACGAATATAATAATGCGGGATGTCCTTTTAATGCAGGATGTTCTTTTCTCTTCCCACAACTTCTTTCCCACAAAAGACACGATGCGATCCTATCTCTGCTTTATCGTTATTTTTATGGCAAGTGCTCGTCTGAGCACCAATCTATTGTCCCCCTGTTTTGACTTTCATGAAAAACACTCGTCTAGTTGAAACCACTATCAATAATTTCCCCCACTCTTTATCTATGCCTAAACCTAAACGTATATTCCATGAACAAAGCTTCTTTCTTAGAACTGCACGACTGTGGAACTCTCTCCCGTTTTCCTGCTTTCCAATTGGCTACAATATGGCTGTCTTCAAGTCCAACATAAACAAATTCTTGATGAGCCGCCACCTTAAGTAATCCAATTTACCAAATTTCCACTACTAACGATTACTACATGTTCCGTTTGACCACTGTGCACTCATTAACCCTCATTCTCAAGTGGCTTCTGGGCCTTGATAAGTAGTGACTCCTTTGAAAAAAAAATATGTATGAGTGGGGTCACCAACAATTATGTTTTTTATACTTATTTTATTGTTTGATATTTTCATTTTTTAAATTGTTGAAAAAAAATTTGCAATTAACGTTAATGCGTTTCGGGCGATCTTGCGTTTTTTAAAGCATGCTCTTCAGAAAGTTTGTAAAAATAGATGTTTTCACTTAGCTATTCTGACGATAAAAGACTTTCCCAAGGAGTGAGAAGATGTGTGCTTCTAAACGTTCTCAAGCCTGAGTGTATTTCGTTCTTCTCTTTGTTTATTGGGATCGATTAAGAGTCATTGAGCATTGTCGGTCTTGTTCACTTTTTATTTTTATTTATTTTTCTGCTTACTTGTGTAGAGGTGTGGCTTTCATTGGTACTTCATCACATAAGTGTGTCTGTGTGTGTGTGTGTTCGTGTGTGTGTGTGTGTGTGTTCGTGTGGGGGGGGGCGTGTGTGTTTTCTTGTATTTGCTTCTGAAATGTAAGTTCTATCTCATAATTTGAATAAGCTTTGTTTAGTGTTCGTTTTTTGGTAGGGGAATTATTATTTAATTTTGATTTTTAGATTTTAATTTCTTTCTATTGTGATTTTCGTATTAGTCTGTTGGGATATCCATAATATTTATAATTTAATAAAATAACTAAATAGGTAATTATTTGACTAATGTTAACATTCCGGATACTGTTATTTCCTCATGATTGATCAATTTCTTGGGCCGCAAATTCCTTATTTAAGTATTCAATCGTCTGATTAATTTTCAACTTCAATCTTTCATTAGAATTGTGTTATAATCCTATCGATGTGTCTTTCACTTGGGAAAAGAACACACACACACACACACACACACACACACACACACATATATATATATATATATATATATATATATATATATATAATTTGATTAGTTTGTTTGGAAAAAGAATTCCAGCAGAGTGCTCAATTAAAAGGAAAATCCAAATTTTAAGAGCGTACTTATATTTCTGTACACAATATATATATATATATATATATATATATAAAAATAAAAGTTACAATAAGTTTACTAAGGTAATCAAAATGGTAAACTTAAAATATATTATAAATATTAAAGAGTTAATATTTACAAGTAAAATAAACTCAGCCAGATATAAAAAGCTCAATAAAACCGAAAAGAAAATAGAGCTTATAATATGAACAAATGATTAATAAAATATGTTAAAAGACATCTTGAAAGAGTTAAAAACATATTTAATTTTACCCAGTGGATTGAAATTTTAAATTCGACCGTTTTGGATTTTACCATTTTTGGATTTTTACCCTTCACCGGACTATCCATTCATGTGAAATCTTTTTATTATTTTTCTTTTGCCTCCTGTTCCCCTTACCTCACCTTTTTTTTTAACCAAGTAAGATCTTTTACTTACTTGTAGTTTCATTAAATACTTTTATATGCAAAATCCGATCCTGCATTTTGCTAATTCCTGCCCTCTGATGAGAAGGAGAGTATTTCTTCGAAACTCCGCGGATTAAGGACTATCCACTTATCTTGTGCTTCCTTTTTTAAAATTAAATATGTTTTTAACTCTTTTTCAAGATGTCTTTTAACATATTTTATCAATCATTTGTTCATATATATATATATATATATATATATATATATATATATATATATAATTATTTTAATTTTTAAGATGAGGAGATATAATATTTTATTTATCAATTTTCAGTTTTTACTTCGACAGTGCTCAATACGTAAGTAGAGCTAGAATAGTAAGTTATGAAAAGATATAGCAATTTAGCTATCCAAAATCTTCCATGTTTCATCTCCATAGGGAATCGTGAGGCAATATGTTGAACTTAGTATTCCTAGGAAATTAAACTTTTTTTTTCTTTGTTAATAATATATTCAGAATCCCTTAAATCCAGACATTTTGAAAACGATATTTTCTCTTAAAAATTTGAAAAGGGTTTTAAAAAACAAAGTGTAAAATTTTTTTATGATCTTAAAAACGTGAACTTTTCCGTTATTCCTTCTATAATGTAGCGTTAATATTCCAACTTTAGAAGTGTGTTGTTGTCATGCAAAGGTAATCCTTATGATATATCTATCATGAGAAAAAAGCAGATATTAAAAAACCTCGATATGCTTTAGAAGCTTCACTATGCTCCAGACAAAAGAGTAGTTTAAATATGTCTCTGTATGACAAATTATGTTCTTTTCCCAAGTGAAAAAACAAAAAGGGATATAATGTACCTAAAGTAGCTTGTTACAGATGCTCTAAAAAGTGCTAATGCTTCATTTACAATATTGAACCTCCTTTATAGTAATAGGCCTTCTTTGGATACTATCTTTTAAGGAAAAATAACAATGAAAATTATGTTCTGCAGGTCTGTGTGGCACCTACGATAACAACATGAAGAACGATCTACTTATGCCAAATGGAAACCTTTTCACGGGTGAAAAACGCCCCCGCCCCAATGGATTTTCGCTGAGCTGGAGGTAAGCACAAATCAGTTTTTCCTGAGTGAAAATAATTCATTTTTATTGACACCTGGGGGTAATCACTATTTGACTCGGCTTGGCTGTAATAATATAAGAGACAGATGTGTAAGAATAGGATTAATATTAAAAAAAATTAGGCAGAATTTATAGAAATGAAATGCACTTCTATAAAACACGAAAGGAAGAATAAAACGAAAAGCACGAAAGGAAGAATAAAACGTTTCTTTACTATTATTTCACCTCATACAAGGCACAGTATCACTTGGACGTAGGGGGCTACGATTTGAAACAAAATCAACAGAGATACTATGCAGGGAGTTGAGCAGCAAGATGTCTGTTCACATTACACCTCTTCTGTATATCAGTACAGTCAGAGAAGCAGGGACCTGGAAGGGAATTCCAAAGTCTAGCAGATCGAGGGCAGAAACTATTTGAGTAGAAGACTTTCTGATATCTAGGGATTTCTACAGTGTAGAGGTGGGATTTTGCTGCTTGTCAGGTTAGTCGGAAGTATTTACGTCAATGAGATGCAAGTTCTTGTAGTTCGTCAGAGCACATTCCATTAAAATACTTGTAAAACAGGCAAAGGATGCAACATTGCAGTGATGGGGCAGCGGTTGGAGCTTGGTACGTAGTGTGGGACGTATTAGATTGGAAACTCTTTTAAAATACTTGTAAAATAGATACAGGGATGCAATATTTTGGCGATGGGACAGAGGTTGTAGTTGGCTTGATGTGCGGGAACTATTAGGCTGAAGATTCATTTTGGGGCTCTGTCTAAGAGTGAGAGACTAGTGACAGATGCTCCAGTCCATATACGGCAACATTACTTCATGCATAGCCGAATTGTGGCCTTGTACAGTATTAGATGGATGACCATTTTGACATACCAAGTGCTGTATGTGCTCGCCGCTTATTTTGATATTGTTTCCAATTGTCCTGGATTTCGTAATTGAGGATAGCATAACCCTTTCTTCGCAATCACACACACACAGCTATCCTTACATGGAATATTCATTGTCTCTCAATTGTCTCTCTGAATTGTGGCCATGATGAAGAGGTTTGGAGAAGACAAGTTGGTTTTTATACAAAAACTAGTAAACAGTTTTAAGTTGACAGGCGAGAGGAGCAGTGCAAAGCTACCGTTTTGTGGATACTATCTCTTTCTCTCTCTCTCTCTCTCTCTCTCTCTCTCTCTCTCTCTCTCTCTCTCTCTCTGGATTTTAAACTAAGGGCAAACTGACCTAAATAAAAAAGGAGTGCTGTGTCATACTTTTGTTTGGCATCGTTTCAAATAAAAGACAACATCCGATGCCAATTGAGATAGATTGTGATTCATTTTGCATCTTTGATATTTAATATTTTACCTTTATATCTTTCTTATTCAGAGTGGACGAGGCCGATTCCATATATGATGGCTACTGCCCTGAAACAACAGCCGAAGAACAGACGTTGGTCTATTGCTCATGTGGAAAAAGCCTTCAACCAGAATGTGCTGTTGGATTAGACGTGATGACTTGTAATAAGATCCACGACAGGAAAGGTGGTTATAAAAAAACTACCAAAACCATCCGAGGAAAAGGCATGTATGAATTATCAAGAATATCCTACAAACAATTCTTTTTGTAATCCTTATTAGATGTTCAGCAATGGAATACCCGTATGTATTGTTCAGTAATCATTGTCTGTCATGTACTGTTAAAATCGGATGTTGTGAAGAATACATACGAGTCTTTAAATAATAAATAAATAATATATAGTAGAAACTGTGCCTCTAATTATACTTATTGACTTATTCTTCATTTTAAGTCCCTCCCTTTCACTTACAGATTCAGGAAACTCTATTAAGTCTATTTGACTTTCTCTTTTCAAACAAAGGGAACACCTCAAACTTAATCTAGTTTCTATTTGATGTTTTTCTTCATTCTTTTCCCTCGCTGTAATTCTCATAGCATCATTTTTTTCTTTTAACACAGTCTCGATTTAGTTCTGCTGAGCAAGGTTCGAAACTGTTTAGCTAGCCTTTTCTTTCTTTAATTATTTTAATTTGTTTGTTGCCATTATATATATATATATTAATTACTTCAAGTGTTATATATATGTGTGTGTATATATATTAATAACCTTAAGCAGGTATATACATACATATATATATATGTGTGTGTGTGTGTTTGATCTGGCATCATGATTCATTAAAATTGTGGGGTCTGCGTACGCGCCTGGTCCACAAAGTATGGAAATAAAAAATTAAAAAATTAAATAAAAAACGTTTACAAGCGTTTTTGATATAGATGTACATAAGAATACTTTGATAAGTATGTTTTAACTTAAATAGGGATGGTATAATGAAATTGTGGGGTCTGCGTTCGCGCCTGGCCTCCATAAAATGGAAATAGGCATAACCTTTAATAAAGACTTTTCATATCTATCTGCGTAAGTATACTTTGATAATTATGTTTCAGTTTGAAGAAATATGGTATAATAAAATTATGGAGTGTTCGTTCGCACCTGACCTCCGTAGAATGGAAATATGTCACAAAGTTAAAGAAGGTTTTTTAATATAGATCCACAGAATATTGTGATAAGTGTTTCAGTGTGAACAGGCATGGTATAATAAATCATAGGGCTTATCTATTTTAGTTTTACTTTCATCATATTTTGCTTTGGTTTTGATACTCTCAAATTCGAAGCTATCTCTTTACAACCCTTCCTTTTCATAACCTATCATACTTTCCTAAATCAGAGTCCATTGTCTGTAGGCTATTTTTGAACCCAGTCAACGACGGGTACTTTTGCTAGTATTATATATATATATATATATATATATATATATATATATATATATATATATATATATATATACGCAGATATATTTGCTAAGTAAACTTTTATCTGAGAGTAAGATTCAATGTGTAGGTTCTGTTTTATGTTGTTCTTGTTTGAACGTATTGTTGTTTTCGTATTTTCATCTATTTCTGTGTTTCTTACGAAAAATGGAGTAAAATACTTAGAAGTTAATTTTATACTAAAAGTTCATAAATATTTTTTAATAATGTTAAACAATCATGGTAAAAGCGCTCCAATTCAAGCTGGCAATTCAAGCTAGAGTTATATGTAGCAAATTAATGAAAATTGGCACTTGCCAGATGTTAAATGTATTGCCTAACTTATACATAAGCCTCAAATGCTTTCAGAAATTTATTTTAATGATTTGCGTTCTTTATCTCTACAGTTCAAGATATTACATCATTGCTTATTGAAAAAGCCAACACGACTGAGAAATGTGTATCAAGTGATCAACAAGTGATCTTTGAATTTGACAAGAACTATACAACTCCTGTAAGTAAAACTATTATTAATAAGTAATCAAACTACCTATAGATAGACAAATTTTGTTTTAGATGATTTCAATGTAATAGTGTAACAGATATAAGCGAATTAAAACCAAAATAAAGTGAAATTTGATTTACATTTTTATTGTTATATATATATATATATATATATATATTACAAAGAGTCACCACTTATCAAGGCTCGGAGGCCACTCGAGGATAGGGGTTAATTAGTGTGTAGCGGATATAAGCGTGTTCAAAATTCCGGCCTCAAATTAATGCAACCAAATACGGAGTTACAATATTTACAAAAAACATTTATTAATCGAACAAAGAAAACAACATGGGAACATCCGTGTTGCATGGATAACCTGAAAGCTTCATTGTGTATAAATGAGTGCTGGGAAAAGTTCGTTAGGGTTAGGGTTGTATTTAAGTAATGATTAAATGTTTGTGATTAAAGATTTTGTTTATGACGGAATCAAATTCTCTTAACTCGAGAATGCATGAGAAATTTGATTCCCACAAGTGTACAGGAGTCAATGGGAAAATGTTGTGGTAATCATTAGTAGTGGGAACTGGGTAAATTGGATTACTTAAAGGGATGACTCATCAATTTGTTCACATTGGACTTGAAGATTGAAGATAAACATGTTGTAGTCAGCTGGAAAGCAGGCAAACGGAACAGAATTCCACAGGCGTACAGTTTAAAGAAAGAAGCTTTGTTCAGGGAATCTACGTTTAGGTTTAGCCATGGATAAAGAGCCGGGGAAATTATTGATAGTGATTTCAGCTAGATAAGTGTCTTTCGTGAAAGTCAGGTCAAGGGGACAATAGATTGGAGCTCAGACGAGCACTTACCATATATATATATATATATATATATATATATAGGAGCGGCTGCTAAGACGTGCCGGCAGCCGCTTCTTGTTCCAGACACTCTAGATACGACGATCGTGCTGGCTTGGACACCTGCACAGAATGCCCAATGGCCGTCTCCCTAAGATATCCTCTACAGCAAACTGGCAAATGGATCAAGAAGCTGCGGTCGCCTAGTGCTGCACTTTAAAGACGTGGCCAAACGCGATCTGATCGCTCTTGGCATTGATGTGAATGTGTGAGAGGAGCTAGCCGAAGATAGACCAGTATGGAGGCGTGCCTTGAGTAAGGATGGCTTTGGTTCAAGAAGCTGACGCAGAGAAGACAAAACTAGTGACCACGCTTGCATTAATCTTTCGTAGATTGCTTGCCATTATTATATAGCACTTACCATGTATATATATATATATATATATATATATATATATATATATATGAAACTGTTGACGACCCAGGATTGCTTGCTTGAATTTCGTATTATAATAAAGTCATATTTCTGTCTGTTTATTCACAATTTAATTAATATGTAGAAAAAAAAATGGATATTTACACATTTATATTATAGACGGAAAAGAAGGGATAGTGATTAAGGTTTGTATCAAAAACGAAAAAAAGAAACAGAGGAAAAACACAGAGGAAAAAAGAAAGGAAGGAAAAGATTGAAAGAGAAAGAAAGAGGAAAAAGGAAAAAGAAATAATTCTACCCCTTCTTTTCTGTTTTCTTCACATATATTAAAGATCATGTCCTTTTTTATTCTTAATGACATGAAATTTTTTGTTGTTGTGAGCGCTGAATCCCTCAATAATTTTTATTACAAACTAAGCTTTTGTGTAAGCAATATCGCCTGAAAAGTTATCTAGTTACTAGTAACTGGCTGACCGAAACATGCTCATGAATGTGTAGCGACGTATTATTTCTTACGTAAAACAAATATCTTATATATATAGGTAGCATGTTTCCGTTGAGGCAGATGTTATTAAAAAGCACAGAGTTTTTTGCTTGATTTTTTTTCTTTTTTTACCTTTTCCAATCTCCGAATTTTTCTGCTTACTAGATTGGCCACACTACCAACTCTTTCACAAAGACTAACTCTCCATCTCTCCGACTTCAGCTCAATATGACACCTCTTAAAAAACATAGCTGCCATTATTCCGAATTCCGAAGAATCATGGTTGAAAATATCAAGGTCCTACGCAACGATACTAAAAATATTTGAAGCGCTATACATAAAAGTAAAACAACCCCAAATAAATAATATAAATTATGAATGCAGCTGGAAAACTTTAAAATACTTAGGTTCGTAAATTCTAAATAATATTATATAAAAAAAGTTTTAATTTAATTTAACGCAGGATAATAATTAATATTAACCCCCTCCCCACTGTGAAAAATCGTGCAACCATTTAATAAACCACCTCAACACATGACCATGACAAAATATATAAATTTTAACACATGTAAAACCAAACGTAATTAAAGGGGAAAAAACATAATTTTAAGAACCTAAATGACATAATCTGCGTGATGATGACAGAAATGTTCTAATCGAAAGTGTTCGCTATGGAAAAACAAACATATTGATTCAACTTGTACAACTTTGATAAAAATATAAAAACAACAATTCTAAAACGCCATAAATTACTTGTGATATTGCATTGTTTTAAATGAGACAGAAATTACTTGAAAATTGTAATAATAAACGACTATACAAAAAGTAAAAAATAAATAAATGATTAGTAGACCCGTCTTTAAAAATTCTGATGTTTCATTTTCTTTTTTTCTTCTTCTTGTACTTAGATTGTAAGTTGGCCAACACCAGGTGGGATAACAAAAGACGTCGCTGTAGAATACTGCAAATCTTATCTTCAGAACAGTCAGTCTGGAAAGCAGTGCAAAGATGTTCCCAACATTGACTTAAACGATATCATTGACGATTGTGTCGAGGACATTAAGGTAAGTTATTTTTTTATTATTAATGAGTCATCACATATCAAGGATGAAAGTTACTCTAAGATAATGTATTATGAAATTGATAAAGAATATTATGAAAGGATCGAAAACGATAGCTTACTTATGAATTCGGTAGTTATTGACGTTGGATTTGAAGATTATTTAGCCTATAGGAAAGTAGTCGCGTGGTAATGTGTTCCATAGACAGGAAACCCTTGGAAGGAAATTTTGTTCGGTGTTAGGCACAAAGAGGAAGAAACAAAAGTTCTTTACAATAGTGCTAGTAAGACGAGTTCTTGCTGTGAATGTCTCTTCAAAAATGGTCACTCTGGATTTGAACAAAATATTTACTTCCCTCGATCTAAAGGGATTTTTCCTTCATAGACCAAGGACGAAAAGGATAGAAACAGATAATACATATTGCTTCTAGATAAAATATGTCGAATTTCTTACAAGAAAAATAAATTAGAGCTAAGTTGAGTTCCTCTCATGGAAATAACGAAAGTGTAGAGAAAGATTAGCAACGTCTTTTCTGTGAGAAAGGCTTAGGGTGTAAAGAAGAGAAAAGATCATCCCCACTAGATTTCAAAGTCGATTTTATATTCTGTCAAGGCAAGAAAGGGAGCGGTAGGAGTTGTTTGACTGTATAAATGTCGAAGAATCTGTATTTTATGGTGAACGAGAAGATAGATGCAACCGTGCAATTTCCATAGAGACATGCAGTTGAGTTTTAATCTGGTATCATACACACCGCAGCCAAGTTGCCATATTTGTTACAAAATCATTAAAGTCCACAACTTGTATTATTACTTTCATTACTGAACATCATCTGCAAATAAGTTCTTAATACATCGAAAAGAACACACTCGACATAACACCTGTGGAACTCTGTTCCACTGGCTTTCCAGCTGACTACAGCATAATTGTCTTCAAATTCAATATAAACAATTTCTTGTTGAGCCGTCCCTTTAAAAATCCAAGACATTATTCAACGACCTTTTTTCAAAATTACTGGCCAGTGTAAGAAAAGAAAGCAAAAACAAAAAGCGATTGAAATATTCATGTATGGAATATTGTTGTCACATTTGGGCTGGTACATCTGCTACTAGTTTGTTGCTACTGGACAGGGTTCAGAATAGAGTCGCCAACCTTGTTGGTCCTGAATTGTCATCTAAGCTTTAACCTCTGTCCCATCAACGTAATGTTGCATCCCTCTGCCTGTTCTACAAGTATTTTAATGATGGATGCCCTTACGATGTGCCTATACAAAAGATGGCTTTCCATGTGGTAGGGACATCTCCAGAGAAGATTCTAACTTACCCTATATGTTTTTTTTTTTTTGTTTTTTTTTATTATATTTTCACCCCAAACAAGGCACATTGCCACTTTGGTGTAGGGGGCTACTATCAGGGGAAACATCTACTGGGGTACTATGTAGGGATTAGGGCAGCGAGATGTTGGTTCACGTTGCACTTGAACTTATGCATGTCAGTACAGTTGGGGAAGCAGTGACCTGGAATGGAATTCTAAAGTCTAGCAGTTCTGGGGAAGAAACTACTGGAGTAGAAAGATCTTTTACATCTAGGGATCTCTACAGTGTGGGGGTGGGATTTTGCAGCTTGTCGGGTCTGTCGAGGGTGTTCACGTCGTGGGGGCACAAGTGATTGCAGTTCATCAGAGCATTCACCATTATAATACTTGTAGAACAGGCAGAGGGATGCAACGTTTCGACGATGGGACAGAGGCTGAAGCTTAGATGCCAGTTTAGGGCCTATCAGATTTGCGACTCTCTTTTGAACCCTGTCAAGGAGAGAGAGACTAGTAGCCGATGCACCAGCCCAAATATGACAGCAATACTCCATACATGGGCGAATAGTGGCCTTACAGGATACTTTCGGGTGTTAGAAGTTTTCTAGCACGGTAGAGAGAGCCCACCTTCCTCGCAGCGGCCCTGGCATTGCCCTCGATGTAATTGTTCCAACTCATGTTTCCTGTGAACGTTAGGCCAAGGAGCTTGAGAGACGTACTCTCAGATAAAGAGTCGTTGGCCATTGCTATAGGTGGTAGAGAAGGTTTCTTGTAATTATTGAAGGAAACCAGTTTTGTCTTGGTGGCATTGAACGTGACCATCCATTTTTGTCCCCATTCCACTACTGATTGGAGGTCATCCTCTAGTGTTTCTGCCATTACTTTAGATATATGTTCATTTGTTTTCCTGTCGTGCCTGCTATAGAGTGTGGTGTCATCAGCATATATACCCATCTCAGAGGCAATTTTGTCGGGAGGTCATTTATGAATATCAGGAACAGCAGAGGTCCAAGGATAGATCCCTGGGGCACTCCCGCATTTATATCATATTGTTTAGATGTACGACCGTCGAGGACAACCTGGATTTTTCTCTTATCTAAGAAGGATTTAATTATGTTAAGTATTCTACCAGTGATACCGTATGATCTAATCTTCCTGAGGAGACCCTCATGCCATACCCTGTCAAAAGCCTTAGATATATCTAGAGCTACCGCTCTGCCCTCTGCCGCTTTGTCCAGTGAATGGTATATGCGTTCAGAGATTACAGTGAGGATGTCTGCCGTGGAACGGGCTTGTCTAAATCCATATTGTTGGTCGGTCAGAAGTTTAGCATCTGTAAGGTGCTGGACTAGAGCACGGTTAATTAAGGTCTCAAATATTTTGGCAAAAAGTGGGAGGAGGCTAATAGGGCGATAATTTAATGGGTCAGTTCTTTCGCCAGAATTCTTGAATACTGGTACCACAGAAGCAGTTTTCCAACAGCCCGGAAAGCAAGATTCATTAAGGCATTTGTTGTAGAGTTTTGAGAGAACTGGAGCTACTTCGGCTGAGCACTTTTTTTAATAGCACAGCTGGAATGAGGTCGGGTCCACATGCTTTTGAAATGTCAAGGTTTGTGCTTCCGGGTTGCACTTGCTCAAACTACTGCATTTATATTCGCTCTCTATCGCCCCCACAGCAGGTGGAGTATTTTGCATTGTTTTTGTTCTTTGTTGTTTTTTATGTTGATTTTAACATGCTTAGTTAATCTGATTATTAGACTTTTTTTTTCTTTTTTCCCAAAGTTTACTGATAACAAAGCCTGGGCCGCTGAAGCTCTTGAAAACTTGAAAGAACAATGCTTTTCCTCACTGGAATTTAACATCACGCTATGGGTACCTGCGAAAGACTCCGGTATAAGAGGACCACCCGCAGACATCATCGACGGTATTTGTCCAAATGAATGCAATCAAAATGGAGTTTGTGTCAAAGGTCAGCAAAATAATTTTCTTGATTTTTATCCATTTTTTTTCCTGTGCTTTTGATTGTTCACACCATTACATCATTGGAAGGTGCCCATATTTTAAAACTGCGTTTTATAATTTTTTGACGATTGATAATTTGCATTGTTCTCATCTTGGATGTTATTCACACAACGTTTCAACCGATGCAACCTTAACCTTGCATCTTGTCGAACTCAGGAATCTGTCTAGAATTTAAACCATTTATTTAATCAGCAGGAGTTTGCTCTCATTCCTCAGACATGATCAGATAGTAGCCTGAGTAAATAAGGTTCAATCTTCAATGCGAGCAATATTAAAAATACAACTATGAATTATATAAGAATTATACCTGGTCATAGCTGACAAAACGAAAGCAAGATATCTCAATAGATTAAATAAAGTGTTCCATTCAAAATTCCATACAGATCCCAGAGTTTAACAGAAAGATTCTCAATTTTGACACGATACACCTGCAGAAGATCAGAGATTTCAGTGGTTGAAACATTGTGAGAAGAACATTGCAAATGGGAACAATAGTTCAGATAATCCAAGACGATGGGTGTTAAGACCCTGATATAATCTAAGTTAATAAGAGCCTATCTATTGGTCCTTCGTATGACATGAAACTGAATTTGTCAGTGAAACTTCAATTTGAGAGTTTGGGTGAGCGTTGAATCATCTTTCAGCTGTCATTACTCTCAAGTATTACTATGGAGTGCAGTGTAGTACCTGTTAGGATTAGACTATGGATTAATTAGAAAATTTCTTGGACATTTCATGAAATCACATTTTGTGGTGAGATACCTAATTTGGAATCTTTGTGGAGCACTATATCATGTCTTAGTTGCCATTAGACCCAGGTCTGATGTGAATTATCAGAAGTTAACTATGAATTAAATATAGTCTGTCGTGAGCATGACATGAAACTTCATCCTGTGATGAGACCCCAATTTGAAGGTCATTGGAATCATCATATTAACTCTTAGGGGATTGGAAATAATAACAACTATGAACTGGAGTGGTAATACCTGTCAGGACCCAACTCTAATTTAGATAGAATGTTTTGAATAAAATTACATCCTCTGGTCAGGCCCGTAATTTTGGACTCTTTGCAGAGCATCATACCAATTCTTAGTTGCTATTAATCGCACTTGTGATAGTCCCAACAGTTTGATAGAATGTGCATCACACAAAACTACATCAAACTGTTACATCCTTTTTAGATATATGGTATCAGTTAATATAACGGCTCAAATTTTGTAAAAATAGCTATAACATCTAAACAATAGGTAGCTGTCAGAATGTTAAATATGTCTAATTTAACATTTGTAGTAAGAGAAGCGGAAGTAAGTGACGTAAGACTTACGTTAGAATTCTGTTTTTTTCCGATATCCTTTTTCTCTCAAGCTTTTTTCTTAGACTTCCTCTGTCAACTAAATCTGTGACCTCGACTATTCTACATCTACTAATCCAAGAACTCTTATCTATTTTCCAATGTGGACATACCATTGAAGTCTCCTGTTTTGCATCCATCTCCCTATACTGTATACATTTAATCTTTCTCCAGGGTTATCAAATCTAAACTTGTTTTTAAGATTTACATTACACATTCTTATTCTTATGCCATTCCATTCCATGCAACACATACCCTCAACTCTCAATGGTCAGATTCCATTATCATACATCATCACACATGGATATAGACTCTTTCTTTGGTCAACAGTGGTAATACTCGTTAGTAATCGCAGTAGTTTTCTGAACATATCGCATTTCTTGCAATCTTACTAGTACCTGCTCCACCCTGTACTCTAATGGTATCACCAAGGTAACAAAACTTGTGAACAACCTCACCATCCAAAAATACATTTTCTCGCACCTGAGTCTCTATTGTCTTATATTCATTGCATACAAACTAGTTATCCTCTCTCAATCCAATACCAGTAATTCCAATATTATTTTTTTCTTTATATCACTGAATACTTTTATACTTGCAGGTGAATGTGTGTGCAATGATAAATTCATTGGAAATGATTGTTCGATAGAAAAAACTATTCCGCCGGTGATAAAATCTTACATGATTAAATGCAAGAACTATACTTACTGTCTTGTATATTTCTTGGGTTTCAACTTTGCTAAGACGTCAAGTTTCAAATGCAAAATTCATCATCTGACCGTAAGTTTTTCAAAATTTTCATTATTTTTTTATTACATTTTTTTTTATTTCATCTATTTTTTATTCGTATAATGTATAAATGCTAGACCTGCCATAGAAATGTAATGAAATTACCCATGTAGAGCAGTGTAAATGACCATAGTACTACAAATAATAGGATAAAATAATACTTATAATAGTCATAAGAATAAGTACTAAAAATGATAATAACTAGCGGGACCCATGGAAATTCCACAGGATGAGAAAAATATTTAATCGATAAATATTTTTCTGGACATTTTGTTCACTTCTTTATTTGGTGAAGAACCTCTGCACATCGAAATTACTACAAGTTCCTTTGTTACACCATTACAACAACGATCTAATATTATTATAATGATATTCGAAAACGAGGCTATATCAAGGGAAGGTTACTCCCATATTCTTGTCCAGGGTTGCCAGATTGGCCTTTGTAAAGCGAAATTTTGCGAATTTGTTTTTGTTTTTGTTTTTTTTAATAGTTTGGATTTCAAAAAGTTGTATTTGTCTTTTTAAAAGAATAACATATTGACTAAATAATAGTGTTGGGACGATTGATCGGAATCGGAAAAATCAGAAGTTTTTTGGGGAATAAAAAACGGTATCGAAATCAGGAAAATTTTAGCCTGCTTTCTGATTCTAAAAACGATTCTTTCATTTACTTCTTTTTTTTAAGGAATTTCATATTGCTGACCCAAGTGAAAAATATAAAAGAAAATATTTTAATAAGTTTTTTGAAAGAATACAATACATAAAAAGGAAAATATTTTTTTTTCAAATTAAAAAGAAAAATTCATCTGCCTTTAAAAGTAGATCAGGATTTTCTGCTATCCTTCCAACAAAAAATGAAATTCTATTTGTTTAGGCGATCTCGGAATCGGTAATTGCATCAGAATCGAGAATAGAGAAAAGAATCTGTAATTGTATCAGAATCGCTGAGAAAAGTTTCATACAAGAGTTGCAAGGGTCAATCGGTATTTAATCAAAAAAGTGAAGATATGGCGGGCATTAAGTGTACTTTTGATTGTCAAGAAAGGTAAGCTAAGTGATTGACTATAGTCGAGGGCGACCTGAAGACTCCTTTTTAGCTGCTACACCGAGTTGTAAGGGAAGAACGCTACTACATTCTCAGGATTATTCCACTTGCCCTTGATCTACTCCTTATACTTCTGAGTGTTTTAGCAAAGGTGTATCAAGTATCATTTTCTAAGTCTATTTATCTGACTAGACCAAGGATTGAACCTCATTCTCCCAGACCATTAGCAAGCACTCTTACCTATTATGCCAAGTGGGTCGCTCAAGAAGACAAATTTAAAACTAAAAGGAAGTGTGAAATAAAATGTTATAAACGTTAAAACGAGGTAAGTTAAGTAGAGAATTTCATTCTAATGTGTTTGATAGAAATTATATTTTTTTTTATTTATGAGTTATCGAATTTTAACTATTCTGGACATTTACCATATTTTCTAATTCGGATTCCTTTTTTATGCCTTCAGCGTGATCTCAAAGGTACAAACAAAATCGAGGTGAATCCTGCCATATTTGAGAGTTCTGATGCAGCCATCTGTGTCATTCCAGGAATCGGTTTATACGAAATCAGCTTTAGTAACATTCAGAACATATTTAGTGTCTCGCTGGCTGTTATCATTTACAACTCCAAATGCGACGCTTGCGATTTCAAAGATGGATGTAAAAGACGAGTAAGTTTAAAGAATTTTATGTCACTTCTTTCAAAAATATCTATAAGTACAGATGTGTATGAGTTTAAGTGCCCATTGGTAGACTGTGTCTCTTACAGTGAAAAAAAAATATATATGCTTGACTACCACGACCTTTTCGAGGAAGTTAACCATGCATCTTTCTGACAACAGCTTACTAACCAAACATTTTTGTGCCCACTTTCAATTTCACAAACTTTTTCACAAACATCTATTCTCGAACATAGCCATAGCAAGCATAAACGGTACTACTGAATTTTAATTTTCCATGAGTCTCGATTGGCAACGACTGACGGACGATGCAAATCGCTAGATTATACTGGGCAAAAATATTTTTTTGTTTGTTTTTATTTTGTTTTGCATTTTATGAACCAAATTTTGTTCCAAAGAAAAGTGTTGTTGTTTTTGTAAGCAGCCGACGACGACAGCAAATTTTTGTTTAATGTATTTTATGCAAAAATTTCTTTGGAATGCGAGAACCGTTTCCAGCGACTTCATAATAGCTTCCAGCCTAGAATGTTTCATTATCCTTGTCACAAGAATAAACACTTATTGTTTTTGCATTGGATCTTTTGAAGGGCAACAAAACTCTTCTCTTTTTTTTTCAATTTGGTGGCGTTTGCTCGCTCGTGTCTCTTTTTAATGACTCGGTTTCTATTTGGATAAGTTCACTCGGCATTTTCCTGGGTGGTTTGCGCCGTCTGCCTGGCGTTGCCGAGTAAGACTTATGGAAAAATAGGATTTAAAATGCAATAGCACCACATAAACTTTATATATTAGAAGGATTACTAATTAAAGCAAAGAAACAAAATGTTAATAAAATAAATTTCAATAATAACAATAACATTCTTAAATACCTTGAAAAGTGGCATTGAATTATTAATATATTTAATAACATGATTTACTGAGGAAAAGAACTTCTATAAATAGCCTAAAATTTGTTCTATTACTTACCCTTGGTGATGGATCCGAACAGATCTAAAAGTTAACCGTGACTATGGCATTTACATCAGCCAGTTTTTAACTGAAGCAAGAAAAACAAGCAAATTAGAAAGGATCAAAACCAAATAATGTAAACAGGAATTGTCCGTATTATTTAGTGAAATATGACTAAACTACATAGATCTGTATGAATATTTTTGCATTTAAAAATGTCGTAAAATTCAGTATGTTATTGCTATACAGCTTATAAGATGACTGACCAATTTTGATGATTTCGGTTTCAAATGAACAGCTACAGCAGGAATTGTATTACACTCTACTAAAGCCTGATTGCCACAGCTGATGAATTTCAAAACCGCAATCTAGGAGGGAGGATACTTTAGAAGAACGATATGCAATAAAATTCTGTTTTAAATTTGAAAAAAATGCCACAGAAACGAAGGGAATACTTGACTACTTGTGGATCACTTGCCTGAACCGAGCATCAGTTTTTGAGTGGCATAAGAGATTCAAGGAAGGCAGAGAGTCTGTGAGGGATGATGAGAAGTGTGTGAGGAGTAAGGAAGTCAGAACACCAGATTTGATTGTCCAAATAAAGAATTTCATGGATAAGAACCGTCATTTGTCTATAGAAACAATAAGTGCACATTTGATGTCAGTGTGGGAACTGTATACACCAATTATTCACGGGGAACTGAAGATGTGGGTGATTTGTGCAAAGTTTATCGCAAAGGTGCAGTCCACAACTCCATCTTCGCCACAGCCTATTTGATCAAGATGAGGATCAAGACAGTTCCTCGCCCTCCCTATAGTCTAGACCTTGCTCCCTGTGACTTTTGGTTATTCCCTAAGCTCAAGGAAAACTTTAGAGGCTGTTGTTATGAGACATTAAATCATTTCTCTCCGAAAGGCTCATAGGAGTAGTGGTCGATGGACAAAAATCGGAGGCCTGCAATATAAATGCTGGAGTCCCCCAGGGGTCAATCCTGGGCCCAACTCTCTTCCTGATCTACATCAATGACCTCCCTAAACACATACTTAAATCATTCATTGACATCTATGCTGATGACACAACCATCTACGGCAACACATCAAAAGCTGTAAATGACAAAGTTCTCTCTGATTCTCTCTCCTCTGATCTCGAGCGCGTGGTTCAGTGGGGGAAGATGTGGCTGGTTACCTTTAATGCATCCGAAACCAAACTCCTATCCTTACATCATCAACGCTCTGATCCCCAGCTGGCATCAATTGTGATGGATGGCTCTCGTCTGGGTGAGGCTCCGTGTTTTGACAAGCTTCTGGGTTTGACCTTTACTCCTGATCTGAAATGGAACACGTACATCAAGTCTGTTGCCAAGGTCGCTGGAAAGATGGTGGGATCCTTCTACCGCTCGAGAAGATATCTCACTACTGATGCAATTCTCTATCTATATAAAAGCCAAGTACGTCCAAGGATGGAATACTGTTGCCATATCTGGGCAGGAGCTGCTAAAAACAGCCTATCCTGCCTTGACAGAGTACAAAATAGACTTCGTGGCTTAGTGGGGGATGCCCTTTTCTCTACCCTGCAACCTCTCTCCCACAGAAGAGACGTTGCGAGCCTGTCCTTGTTTTATCGTTATTTCCATGGCAGATGCTCGTCTGAACTCCAATCTCTGGTCCCCCCTCGCCAATCTTTCACGAGAAACACCCGTCTAGCTGAATCCACTGTGAAAAATTTCTCCCACTCTATATCTGTGCCTAAATCAAAATGCGGATTCCATGAACAAAGCTTCTTTCTTAGAACTGCACGCCTGTGGAACTCTGTTCCGTCTGCCTGCTTCCCTCCGGACTACAACTTGGATGTCTTCAAGTCCAATGTTAACAAATTCCTAATGAACCGCCCCCTTAAGTAAACACTTCAGCAAATCTCCTCACTAACTTAATGTACTTGCAATAACCCTTATCCCTGAGTGACTTCCGGGCCTTGATAAGTGGTGATCACTATGTAAAAAAAAAAAAAAAAAAATTGAAAAAATGAAAGAGGTTGTGATGAGGGTCAGTGGCATGCTCACACAAGAGAACTTCCATGTGGCCTTCCAGAAGTTGTTGGAATAGTACAACAAGTGTATTGCAGCCGGAGGAGATTACTTTGAAGGAGACGAGTTGTATGCGTTTATTATCAATAAAAGTGTCCATACGAAAAAAGTCTGGAAACTAATTGAAGGCACCTTGTATACTTAAATCATGTGTAACACTTATATACTTGAGTAAATAAAATATTTATAATTTTGTTGTTTTATGACGTTTTCCATTCATAATTTGTGTTAATTCTTAAGTAAATCTTTAGTTTTATAATAAGAAATTCAGCTGATACAAGGAAAACGATTAGTTTTTTCCACTTTCCTTATTTTCAGGATGATGTCTGCAGAATTGGTAAAACCTGCTTTCCTAACGGTTATGTGAATCCCGACAACCCGGCCCAGTCTTGCAATTTGCTGATCTCAAAAACTGGATGGACTGAGCTGAGAAGTAAGTTTTGTGTGTGTGTGTGTGTGTGTGTGGATGTGTGTGTGTGTGTGCGTGTGTGTGTCATTCATCTAAGTAATAAGTAATAATACACTGAGACATTTTATGCTTGCTATCACCTTTCCTACACATTTAAAAAAATTAAATCATAAAATGAACAAAGGTGCTAAGCTAAGGGTTGAGCTTACTGGTAAGTAAAATTACCCACTGCTACTAGCATAATGCTCTTTGTGTAAAATTTCTAGCATTTGTTTATCATTGTGATTACGCTTACTCTAAGTGAGTTTTGCTTTTCTAAACGCACTGAAGAGCTGTTATACAGCGAAATAGTCTGTGGATGATATAATGTGAATATATATATATATATAGTAATTTATAAAATATATATGGCGATTAAGCTACACTGAATATTTGGCGTTTCATCCACTCTAGGATTCCTCAGGCTTATGCGCACAAGCCTGAGGAATCCTAGAGTGGATGAAACGCCGAATATTCAGTGTAGCTTAATCGCCATATATATTTTATAAATTACTAACTAGCTCTACCTACGTATTGAGCACTTTTGAAGTAAATACTTAAAGTTTACGCATAAATCTATACTTTCGTATAAATTTATGTGAGTAAATGAAGTAGTTATATATATATATATATACATATACATATATATATATATATATATATATATATATATATATATATATATAGTGTGTGTGTGTGTGTTTTACATGTTTTGTTGTTGGAAAATATAGTCTATTGTGCCATCACATAACTCATCAGAGTCAAACAAATACTAAAAATTGCCACATGAAATAGATGAAATAAAAAGAAGGATACTTAATGTGGAGAAACGAGAAATTAAGCATAAGAATTAGTTAAAATGTCGTTGCCTATATATACATATCCCCCCCTCTCTCTCTCTCTCTCTCTCTCTCTCTCTCTCTCTCTCAATGTATCGTTAATAAGTTTCCAGACGGTTTTTGTAAAGGCATTTAAAATTGTCATAGTGTTAGTTCCAGATAAGAGATTTACAATTATATGTTCTGACAGAATAAATTGTATTTATATTGAATATTTGAACATATTTTACTAGTTTCGTGTGTAATATTATTTATTTTGGGTTACTTTTTGTGGGGAGAATGGCTTACCGTACAAACGGCCTCGTATCTGTCTGTCCTATGAGTCGCGCGCGTCGAAAAAGAAAGAAAGAGTCCATCATGGCGCCCGTGACGTTTTGTAGTGAACGAAGTCTCGCGAGATCACATGCGCGTGCCTTATAAAAACAGGTTACTTGTCGGTGGGAAAGGATCAAGAAATCATTTGACGTTTGAGAAGCGGCAAAATCAGTTGGAAGAATGTGTGTGAGCAGTGATTTTTGCCTGTTGATTGACCACACTTTTAACATAGCTTCAAGTACTTTTAATTAGTTTCGAAATGTAATAATTTCGTGTTGTTAACTAATTTTATTTTTAAATCAAAGGGTGGGGATTGTGATTGCTTTAATGCTAGTAAATTAATCTTAATTTATGAGGGGCATATTGTGTCCACATGAAGACATAGTGGTAGTAACTTCATGAAGTGTTCTTCTGCGATTTTCTTTTTTTACTTCTGTTGCAGTTTCATTTTAACTGTTTTATTATTATTATTATTATTATTATTATTACCCACTTACTAGAAATTTTCATGCAGGCCATCATCAGCGATTAGTCACTGGCAATAACCTGTAATGTTCCCTCGAGTCTGAGTGATAACAAGTCTCCCTAAATTTCCAGTACTCTCCACCTCTTTCGATAACCAGTTCAAATGAATTCACATTATCGCAACTGTCGCTTACCTTTGATTTCTCGTTGGCAATGGCCGTTGGTATTCCGTGAGGTTTGGATGGCAAAATGCCTACCCAACGCCCCAGTTCTCTTCTCACTTTTTCACTGGAGGTCTGGTTAATGCTTTCTCCTCTTAATCCTTCACGACTCTTTATTGCGACACTATCTGATGTAGATTATGTAATTATATCATTTATTTTTTTAAATTTTAATTCAATTAATTTTAATGACGTTTTTTTTTGTTTCTTTTTTGTTTTTTCAGTTGATAATATTCAAGACATCAAAATAGAATTCATTAAGATTGAAAACGGACACATTATCACAAACCTTGGTCAAATTAAACTGGTTGGAAATCCTAAAGTCATTAATGGCTCTCGAGACAAACTTGCCATTGAACTAAACGGAAAGAACCAGCTTCTCAATTTTGGGCCCCATATTCAGTGCCTCGGCGATCCTGAAATGTGCACACTTGGGGTTGTCTTTTCTTTATCTGTTAAATTTTTGTCCCTGAAAGACAATTCCATCTTACTTTCAAGTTGCGGAATGGACTCATCCAAGTGGGGTTATGCTATCTTCTATAAGAGGAAATCTCTTCAATTTACTGTGACTACGAGGAATCAAATATGGACCGTTTCCACCTCTGGAATCAAAATTAATGAAATCTATGATTTCATATTCTCTTGGAGTTTGCAGCGTGGTGCCAAAATGTTTGTTAATGGCAAAAGTGCAACAGGCAAAGAACTGTCTTTTAAGCGGAAGAACGTCGTGTTATACAGCCGACAATGCGACCTCTTGATTGGAGGACCTCAACGAAATACGAACTATGTCTACTCTCATATTGTTATCGAACGCTTACGTTTTATTTTGGCGTCTTACGATATCCTCAAACGTCTGTCATTTGTGTTTGGTAAGTATATTTCTTTTGCTTAATCTTTTTAATCAGTTTGCAAACGTTTGGGCGATGTTTCTCCTTCATATATGTTCTTGTAGAAGCAATTACGAGGAAACAAAGAAACAGAACAGAAATAATAATCAGAGTTCATGTTAGTTAGATTGCATCTGTAAAAATGTGTATATAGTTCTAATGAAATTTAAAAAGAATATGTACAGACGCATGTGCATGGAAGTTGAGGGGAAATGTCTTACATAGTGATATTCATTTTTTGTTGTTGTTGTTGCAGTTTCACGTCAAACAAGGCACAGTATCACTTTGATGTAGAGGGCTACAATCTGGGACATAATTTGCAAGGGTACTATGTAGGGAGTTAAGCAGCAAGATGTTTGTTTACATTACACTTGAACTTCTGCATGTCGGTAAAGTCAGGGAAGCAGAAACCCGGAAGGGAATTCCAAAGTCTAGCAGTTCTATTAGAGTAGAAAACTTTCTGGTATCTGACGATTTCTACTGTGTAGAGGTGGGATTTTGCTGCTTGTAAGATTTATTGGGGATATTTACATCGAGGGGGTACAAGAGTTTGTAGTTCGTCAGAGCACCTACCATTAAACTACTTGTAAATCAGGCAAAGAGATGCAACATTTCGTTGATAGGACAGAGTTTGAAGCCTACCTGACTTATGATTCTTATGCGTGCACAACGTGTACATGTTCTCATGTGAGGCGAAGCAAGAAAAAAGGTAAAATAGAGATTTTTGTGCATGTGTTATGCATATGCGAGAGGAAGAAGAGGAAAAGTTCAGATAATGTCTGAAAAGGATATATATAGATGTGAGAGTGTGGAAGTTGAGAGGAAATGTCTGACATACGGTAAATTCTTATGCGTATATTATGTAAGGCGGAGCAGGAAAAAAGGTGAGAAAGATGAATGCATGTGTTACACACGTGTTATCATACGAAGTGAAGCCAAAAAAACGGCCAAAAACATAGTTCATAAAAGAGCTTAAAAAAGCCAATCTGCCAAACCTTAGAAATGCCAAATTTTAAAAGCAATATAGCGGCCTCGATTAATAAATATAAATGATTAAAAAATAATAAAAATGAATTTTTTTCTGGTTTTATTTCAGCCTTTGGGTCTAACAATGTGTTTTATGTAAAAATAAATAGTTTTTATATATTTTGTCTGGCAAATAATTTACGCCGCTAAACCATACATTTACCAAAATAAAAAATAAATGCATGCATTAATGTTTATAAACGCTATTTTTTTAGGTTCACAAAATCGTGAGTTTTTTTAGGACAGTGATATTACTGCCGAAACATCTGGTGGAGAGAGTATCAGATACTTCTTTTTGGGGGGCGATTACATTTACAGGTTTTTATCCGTTCTTTTATTTTTTTAAATTGTTGTGGGGGTATCCACGTTACCCATGATGAAAATGATTAGTATAGCAGGCGTGTTTCAAACTGAACTTCATGTCAACCCAGGCAACGCCAGGTACCCATGCTAGTATATATATATAATCATGCCAATAACCCTTATAATCTTTTATCACCAGGTTTACCAGCCCTTCCTTCGGATCCACGGTTGCACATCATTATAGATGTAAATACGCAGGAAGTAAATTTTGTGTGTCAATTCGCAGAGATTGAAGGTTATAATGCCAATTATAAAGTTAAATGGATCCATGAAGGGAAAACCATCAAAGAAGACGACTTTACTGATGAACAAAACAGCACATTGACTGAAAAGGAACTTGGCAATGTCAAGTATGGTACTAAAGTAAGTTTTTTTTTCTTTTTGAAGCTCTATCAACTAGATACTGAGCACTGTAGACGTAAATTTACTAAAACCTCATATTATTACATTCTTTTTAATTTCCATTGCTTTGGTTAGTTTAATAAATTGTGTTGCAACATGGCAACTCTAATTATTGTCAAATATGATTGCTTATATAAAACATGATTGCTTATATAAAACATGATTGCTTATATAAAACATGATTGCTTATATCTCTGTTTATAAAGTAAAGCATATTCATGTTTTAGATGCACGACATTTATTCTTAAACTCAAAATAATCGTCTAATCAGTTTAATATTTCATAAAAATCTGAATTTTCATAAAGGTCTTTCATCCACTTTTTACCCATTTGTACAAAACTAAATTCAACTAAATATAGCCCACGTTATTAATCGTAACGCCTAGCAACTATGTTCCAAAATTCATAATGATCGATAAATTTGTTTAAAAGCGAATCCTGTACATGCAAATTTTATTTTATACATGCAAATTGAATTTTATGCATACAAATTTTATTTTATACATGCAAATTTTATTTTATACATGCAAATTTTATTTTATACATGCAAATTGAATTTTAGAACAGAGTTGCATAATTAATCAAAATTAGTTTAATTAGTTTAGTTTAGTAAACTTAGTTTAGTTATGCAAACAGCAAAATTAGTAAAAATTAGTTTAGTTTAGTTATGCAAACTGGATAAAAACGGGTCGAAGTCCTTTGTGAACATTTAGATGTCCCGATTTTTACGAAACTTTGCAATATGTATTGAACATCAATTAATACATCTTTTAACACATGCGTACATCAACTTTTATATAAAATTTCTGTGAGTAAACGAAAATATTTTTATAACTAAATGTCCCTTCCACTTCACTTAACGAATAACCAATCTTCATCTCAGAAATTTAGAAACGTTTTTTTTTTTTATTTTGTGGTTTTGACATTTTCCATAAAAATTTATAGCTGTTTTTTTTTAAATAGCTAATTAAATTATATGTAAAGTGTAATTAAAAGTATCAATAGTTTGTTAAACTTATTGTTTAATGTTTACAAAAAATTGGTTCAGCTTTTTATATTCTTGTATATTAACACCGTCCGGTAAATAATTTTCCCTTGAAAAATATTGATTCTATTTTTTAGGCGATTACGTTTAAACACCTTAAAAAAACATGGTGGAAAAAACGCAAAACAACACCGAAGAAAATAATGATTTTAGAATTAAGAGTAGGGATAAGTTTTGGGCATAAATTTTATGCAAAATGATTTCACATTTCTGGGTTATTCTATATTTTTAGGGCAGCTAACTAATTTTTTGGCTATAGGACATGAATTCTGTGCATTTTATCTTTTTGGTGGGGAGGTTTTATTTATTTATTTTTTAATGTATATAGTTTTACGAATATTCCAGTAAAACTTAGAGTTAGTAGTAATTTTTGTTTTTAGTTAACTGTTATAATAACTGATAATGGCCCTGAAATGGGTTTCAGTTTACACAAATTTATAAAGGAAATTGATCCCTCCTTTAAAGTTCTATTTTACACATAATCCCCTCCAAAAAAGTGGAATTTCATTTCTTGAGAGGAGCTGACTGAGTTCAAAAATAGCCTACAGACAATGGACTCTGATTTATGAAAGTATGATAGGTTATGAAAAGGAAGGGTTGTAAAGAGATAGCTTCGAATTTGGGGGTATCAAAACCAAAGCAAAATATGATGAAAGTAAAAATAAAATAGATAAACGCCATAATTTATTATACCATACCTGTTCACACTAAAACACTTATCACAATATTCTGTGGGTCTATATTAAAAAACCTTGTTAAAATTTGTGAGATATTTCGATTCTATAGAGGTTAGGCGCGAATGAACACCCCATAATTTTATTATACCATATTTCTTCAAACTGAAACATAATTATCAAAGTATACTTATGCAGATAGATATGAAAAGTCTTTAAAGTTTGTGCCTATTTCCATTCTGTGGAGGCCAGGCGCGAACGCAGACCCCACAATTTTATTATACCATCCCTTTTTAAGTTAAAACATACTTATCAAATATTATTGTGTACATCTATATCAAAAACACTTCTAAACGTGTTTTTTTATAATTTTTTATTTCCATACTTTGTGGACTAGGCACGTACGCAGATCCCACAATTTTAATGAATCATCATTATGCCAGATCAAACATACCCATTCCTGTGTCTCGATACATCTTCTATCATTATATGTGATCCATTTTCTATAATAGTCAGCCATATAGGAGCCTATTCGTGATCAGACACACACACAGACGTTCAGCTTTATATTATAGATTAATTGAAGTTTTAATCAGCCACAATCTTGTTGCTCAAGGGAATTTTTTTTTTTTTTTTTTTTTTTATTCAATTTTCACCCCAAACAAGGCACAGTGCCACTTTGAAGCAGGGGGCTACTATTAGGGAATTAATTAGCGGGGTCATTATGAAGGGAGAAGAGTAGAAAGATGTTTGTTAACATTACACTTGAACTTCTGCATATCATTGCAGTTGGGAAAGCAGAATTAAATTAAAGTGACGTCAATTAAAAGCGATCCCTAGTCATAGGATCAGAGTCTAATTTTTATATTTATGAATGTTCTGTGTTTTCAAGCCCATAAAATAATCGTTTATTTAATAGCAGTTTTACTTAGTTGTGATTTATCTGCATCTTCCAGCAGTTTTATTAAACTCCTTTGCTTTTTTTTTCTTCTTTTTTTTCAGCTGTATTGCTCTGTGACAGCATGCAAACTAGGTAATTGTGCAAAGGAAACTGGAGACCCGAAGAAAAGTAACGTCGTTGAATTTAGATTCAAAGTAAGATTTCGATTTACTTATATTATTGACAATATCAATATGAACTCGTTTGAAGATTGCAGATGACAACTAAAAATTCTGGAGAGCAGATTTAATTTGTTTGTGAAATTTAACTTGTTGACATACAATACATTCTATATAGAACTGCTTGATTGCTTTGCTTAAGTTCGGCTAAAAATATCAAGATTTAACCGTTCTGAGATGCACTAAGCAATGCATTTTATGAAAAATGGTTCTACAATAAAGAGTGAAGACGTTTATTTAAATTATTATTCTTTTTTTATTTTGTCTATTTAGACATTCCTCTTTTTAACTATCAGTTAAAGTCAATATTGTCTCCTCGTCCGGTTTTTGCTCCGCATACGAGACGACAGTGACAAGCAAGATATGATCACATATGATTAATGATTATCTTCTACTCAGATAACATGAATGGCCTCTCTTTCCTCATGTTAAGAATGGCTTTCTTGCCCCTTTGACTATGTTTAATTATGCAACCGAATGGACAACAGAAGCCGGAAGTTAAAAAGAATAGACAATCTTGACTATAACCAAACTATCTTCTCAATTTATAGCTTAGATATACCAAGTCATAAAAAACAACTTTTATTATTTGCTCCGTCTGTGCTAATACTTGAGCGTCACCTAATACCGTTGTGTTTAACAAAGGAGCATCAAGAAAAATGATTGATTCATTTTACTGCTCCACGTGTAATTCTTTACCTGCATAAGAGCCAAGTACGGCCAAGGATGGAGTACTGTTGCTACATCTGGGCAAGAGTTGGAAGGAGCACTTAATCCTGCCGTGAGATAGTTCAAAAAGGATTTTGTAGCCTAGTGGGGGGTGCCCTTTTCTCTTCCTTGCAACCTCTTTCCCACAGAAAAGACGGTGTGAGCCTATTTCTTCTGCTTCATCGTTATTTTCATGGCAAGTGCTTGTCTGAGCTCCAATTTATGGTACCCCCTTGCCAAATTTTTATGAAAAACATTCGTCTAGCTGAAACCACTATCAATAATTCCCCCCACTCTTTATCTGTACCTAAACCCAAAAGTAGATTCCATGAACCCGAATTTATAAAAAAAAAAAAAAGAAAAAGACTTGACTCTATTTGCGTTTTGAATTTATAATGGCTGTGTTCGTTGGGGAAGAAAAAACGCAAACATTTTTTACCATTCGCCAATAACGTCCAGTGTCAATACACTTGAAGACGGTCAGAGGTTACATCGGCCGAAACGTTGTTGAAAAAAATAACTAAGATGAGAACAATAGTCCAAACAATACAAAAAATAACTAAAATATAAACTTTTCAAATTTTTTTTTTTTTTAGTTTTTTTGATTAGGAGTTTCCGTTTATCAAGGCTCAAGGGTTACACCTGTCATGAAAATAACAATAGAGCAGAAACAGAGTCATAAGCCTCTTCTATGAGAAAGAAGAAATAGGGGATGAAAAGTCCTCATCCAGAAAAGGGTGCTTTGAGTAGCTCCTCCCCAAATGTAACAACAGTACTCCATCTTCAGACTTTGTTATGTCATATAACTTTTTATTAACATGAGTTTCTATTAAATATTAGTATTTCATCTCTTGTATTCTATGTTGATGACCTTTTTGGCAGAGGTCACCTGAAAAAAAAATGTCTCACTTACTCGATATTTTAATTGTTTATTGTAGATCCTGATTAAAAAACTTCGTATTGAAGAAGGAGGTGATATGCTACCTATACCAGTCAAAAGTCTTGTGCCGCCCCGATTGTTTTGTCCCCTTAAGTACAGGGAAAAGGGATGCGACTTTAAAATCTTTGGACAAATTCGTGCAAGTCGAGAAAGAAAATGCCCCAACGGAGACAAAATCATTCAAGCAGTTTTTATGTACTCACCACCAGCTAACAGTTATGTCCGCTTAATGATGCCCACAAAGTGTGGCCTGAAAATCCTGCCTAACACCATGAATTGGGCGATGAGTTATAATTTATTTGTTAAAGCGACCATTGATGGCCTGTATGATCGGAACCAAATACGCAGTGCAGAAATTCGATTTTCTATTTCAAGTGATGATTGGAAATCTGAACTGGTTATTGATAATGTCAAGGTGAGTATCAGTTTTGCTTATAAGAATTGGCATTGCCGTATGAAAATGAAATCTGGCATAATAAAATATACAAGGTGCCTTCAATAAATTTTCAGACTTTTTTGTGCAGGCATTTAAAATTGTTGCACACTCTTGAAAAATGCTGTATGTTACTGTTTATACATCATGAGATGACTGACCCGTTTATAAGATTCCAAGTTCAAATTAACAGCTACAGCAGGAATTGGAATACACCCTACTCAAGCCCCATTATCGCAGCTCAGGAATTTCAAAAATGCAATCTGGATGTGAGGACACCTTAGAAGAACGATATGCAATCAAATTCTGCTTCAAATTTGGGAAAAATACCACAGAAACATATGGAATGCTTCAAACTGCTTTTGGACCATATTGTATGAAGCGAGCATCAGTTTTTGAGTGGCATAAGAGATTCATGGAAGGCAGGGAGTCTGTGAGGGATGATGAGAAGTATATGAGGAGTAAGGAAGTCAGAACACCAGAGTTGATTGGCCAAATAAAGAGTTTCATGGGTAAGGACACTTGGGAAAGCGTTCAAATTTATCGATGCCAATCAAAAAGTTGTCAACTCAATGATAATTAAGTTGAGAATCATAGAAGTCGGCGTAGAAATGAAAGTGGATTTCTGCCATTTCCTTAGATATGTGTTCATTTGGTTTACCATCGTGCCTGTTATAGAGCGTGGTGTCATCAGCAAATATACCCATCTCGGACACTATGTTATCTGAGAGGTCATTTATGAATATTAGGCATAATAAATGTCCAATGCTAGACCCCTGAGGTACTCCCGCATTTATATCATATTGCTTAAAGGTACTCCCGTATTTATATCATATTGTTTAGTAAATGTCGAGGGCAACCTTGATTTTTCTCTTACTTAAGAAGGATTTAATTACATTATGCATTCTTTCAGTGATACCATATGATCTGATTTTCCTGAGAATACCATCGTGCCATACCCTGTCAAAAGCCTTAGATATATTGAAGGCTACCGCTCTACCCTCCCTTGTTTTGTTCAGTGGTTGGTTGGTTTGGTGGGGTTTTTTTTTACAGCATATCAACCCTTTTTCAGGTTATTTAATGCCGAATCCAGTGATTTTGAAAACAAAATTTTTGATAGAATATAAATATTTTTTTTTCAAGTCGGTTTCTATTTAACCCATAGTTGGGTCCATAACAGGTACTACCATTCCGGATCAGGGTGGACCTGGGAGCAATGGAAATTAAGGGGTGGCTCCACACTCCCCCAAAGCCCACAAGCTGGGGCCTCACTATCAGATATAGTTTAAGGTCATATCGAGGACAGCTTTGTTCAGTGAATGGTATATACCTTCAGATATTACAGTTAGGGTATCTGCTGTGGAACGGACTTGCCTAAATTCATATTGTTGGTTGGTCAGAACTTTAGCAGCTGTAAGGTGATGGATTAGAGCTTGATTAATTATGGGCTCAAATATTTTGGCGAAAAGCGAGAGGAGGCTAATGAGGCAATAATTTAATGGGTCAGTTCTTTCGCCAGAATCTTTGTAAACTGGTACAACAGAAGCAGTTTTCCAGCAGTCAGGAAAGCAAGATTCGTTTAGGCATTTGTTGTAAAGTTTGGAAAGAACTGGAGTAACCTCGGTGGAGCATGTTTTTAATAGCACAGTTGAGATGAGATCGGGTCCACATGCTTCCGAGGTGTTTAGGTTTTTGATATGATGCACCTGAGAAGGGGTGATTTTCAGATCATCTAGAGTGGTTTGTTGGGTCCAATGTGGAGTTTGAGGCAAACTGACTGGTAAGCATGTAAGCCTCGGTTGCTGTGGAAACAACCTCATGATTGTTTGATGGTAGGGGAATCGTTGACTGCCCATTATTTACCACACTGTTATAGATTTTCCAAAAATCACGGGTACCTAATTTCTATGCTTCGATGCGTTTTCTGGTAGTTTCAGTATATTCTCTCTTAGCTGTCACTATTTCTCTCTTACAATTACTTCTAGCTTCTATATACTTCTGTCTGCTCGAACTGGACTTATGTCGGTTGAATCTGCGGTATGCATGCTGCTTTTGAACAATAGCAGCTGAACAAATAGAAGTAAACCATTGGGGAGAGTGGGGCTATAGAATTTCTGCATGGGAACATGTGCTTCAGTTGCCGTTTTGAACCATTCAATTGTCTCATTTGTGCATTTTTCCATGGGGTATCTCTGATTAGATCCCTGATGGCTTCCCAGTTAGCCTCTTTATAATACTTCGTAGTTTTGAGTAATGGCTCTTCAGTTTTGGGTCGAGAATTTAAGGTGATTTCTATCATTTTCACAGCATGATCAGCATTCCCGAGAGAGCTGTGGACATTCTTAACACAATCAATCATTGGGAACTTTGGTCAAAAATAGATCTAGAAGTGAGGCATGTTAATCTTGCTGGTCTAGAAACATAACCGTCTGACATAGGGAATGACATACGGAGAAGCTATGGGTTGTGCTACCAGCTGCATCTGTGTAAGTAGAGAATCCAAACCAGTTACTGTGGCGGACATTGAAGTCACCAAATATATGTACGTGTGTGCTAGTATTGAGGGAGGATGCTGTATCTATGCTGTCAGAGACTTTGTTTGTTAGGGTACAGTGGTAGAGAAAATATAAGTAGCTAATGTTATGTTGCATATTTAGTCTGAAGCACATAAAGGTCTGGTCGCCTGATTCTAGTTTTGTTTCTCTAGTCAAGGGGAGGGTGTTTTGAATATTGACTCCAAGTCCGTGCATATGTTTGTCAAAGTGGAAGATAACCAGGCATGTTAAAGTTAGAGGGAATGGAGAAGTGTAGGTTAGTTTCACTTAATGCTAAGGATATCCGGAATGTTTACTAGGAGAAATGATTCAGCATCATTTAAATTAGTTCTAAGCCGACGGATATTCGTAAATGTAAGCCTTAAGGGAGGAGGCAAGTTGGTTTTGTTTGAGTTTGCACCTGTTTTAATCGTAATTTTTGCTTGAACAGACATTTTATTTTATTTAAAAGTTTCAGTTAGAGTGAGTGGTGCTGGACAAGTGGTTGTGCAGAATAGCAGACATACAACACAAATAGACCATCAGCTGACTCTTCATTTACAGGATTGTGGCCTCAGGAAAGCCCACCAGAGATGAGTGCAGGGTCTCTTTCCATGCGCGACATGGCACTACAATCATACCGATATTATACAACTGCTGATTGAGCAACCGCTCTAAGCGCTACCAAAGAGTTAGGGCTCTTGTACTATCATTTGGAAACAGCAGCCAGGAACTGTCAATCCGGTACCCTCAACCCATCAGACAAAAGTCAACCCAATCCAATTACACTGACATATATGGCACTCAAGCACCCCACAGTGTCCAGCTTAGGGGGGTGGAATGTGGTGGGAGTGTGGAAAACGGAGTTCATTGCCCTAGTCGGGAAACAAAGCTGACCACTGTGTATTTCTGTCGAGTCCCTGTGATAGCACCTCTGCACCTGGCTAATAGGCAAAGAAGGAGTATGGAAGCCAGGTGACAGTCAATGTCTATCTACTCCTTAAGCAGTTTATGTTTGCAAACTGGTAATTTGTTTAAGTCATCAGCTCTAGGAAGGTTGTCGTCCGGGACTGAAGAGGTCTTCCTCCCCTAGATTTAGCTTCAGAGTTTTCTTTCTCCTAGACGGATGACCTGGGAAGATCTAGGGGGCATCAGCACCAAGAGCGTTTGCCCCACGCCTGGGTCCTAAACCGTGTATTTCTGCGACCCCCACATGAGTAGTTAATGTTAATGGGTTAGTTAGTAGAGGTTATATATCTACTGGAAAGTTACACTCCTCAAATTGATTAAAAAGAACATTACTAGGCTTTCCATTTCACTGTTACTGGAAGAAAAGATGAGTAAAACTTTATGCAGTCGAAGCAACTAAATTTGCAACTGGTTAGTTTGAGATGGAGGAGTTACTATTTGATTAAGACGTAGTTAACTATGTTCGTTTAGGAATAGGATAATATGTTAAAGTATGTTTAACTTGATATTAGGAATTAAAATTTGGTGTCCAAACGCTGAATATTTAAGACGGCTGAAGGATAAGGTGTATATTCAATATAAATACAAGTAACGATATATTTATGATTTAGAGTACAGTCTAGTACACGTATAACTGGAAGATAAAGTATAAGCTAAGGCGTGTTCTGTAAGTATAATTAAGTATAGATATATGGCATGCTTTCAGTTGATACGTATGAATGGAATTTTAGATATTAAGTATGTCTGTTATGTTCAGACTTCTAAGGAAGGAAGATGACTTCGCCTTTCGTTTAAAATCTGGAAATTTGTATTTTGCATAACAAAGAGTATTGGTTCAGTTTTTGTTTTTTATTAATTATTGTAACACTACCTCTTATCTAAGGGAAAGAGAGATAAAGAGTTGCTATTTAATATAGATCACTTTAAATAATCTAAGTACAGGACTATGTTTATAGATTTCTAAAAAGTCAGTCTGCTATGGTTATGTCTGCTTCTCTAAGGGATATGCAATGAATTAGATTTTGCTTCTTTCAGTATCCAACATAATTCTGCTGGTAACGATTTTTGAACGTTTGCTTTTTAATCTTGGCTCTGTGTCCCCTTCTACCGGCTGATTTTTCGATTAAGGGGAGATAACCTGTATATTTTATATATATTGGCTTACTAAATATCTTTCACATATATTTCTTATGCAAATAATGCTTCATTTAGTTTTATTCAACAAAAAGTAGTTGATTGTAATGAACATTGCTCAAAATGTAGACAAATAGAAACTGTATGTTCATGTTGTTTTTTATTTAATTTCTAGCTTGAAATTATTGACAGAGACAAAAGATTCGTTTGTAAATCAATCAATGATCCACACATTACAACATTTGCTGGAGTGTAAGTTTTGTTCATTTTTTTCTTTTTTTCTTTTTGATTAAATGCTTTTACTTGTGGCATCTTTTGTTTAATGTTCAAATATTGCAGAAGTAATATATATATATATATATATATATATATATATATATATGAGTGTGTGTGTGTGTTGCTGAAATTCTAATATATATATAATTTTGTTGCTGAAACACTAATATATATATATATATATATATATATATATATATATATATATATATATATATATATATAATTATTTTTTTTACTATAATAATTAAATACCTACAGACACTAGTGTTTCATCCTTTCGGGATTCTTCAGTGCAGGGTGTCACGATTACTACCAGTCGAACGATTCGAACCCCGCGACACGAGACATCTCTGGCTCGATTAGCGGAGACCGTATCCATTCGGCTACTATTAACCGTGTGAAATAGCGTTGAATTTTAAACATTTTAATTTAAATGTTCATTACGTCAGACAGACAGTGATCAAATCGTTATACGATGATCTACGCATAAGAGCTAAATTGACCGACTTTTTAATTCAACGGAAAGTGCTCAACGACAAGAAACGAATTTCTTAAAGGGGCTGTCATAATTATTTTTTTTTTACTATAATAATTAAATACCTACAGACACTAAATTTAATAATAATTAATCTTTATACCTACAGGCACTAGTGTTTCATGCTACAGCAATCATCAGTGTAGGAATAATAATTCCTGCAAGCTATGAGATTCGAACCTAATCATAAAGCTACTGTTTGCTCCATTTGCTAAGCCTCTACTTCAGCCACCAATCAGTTGCCACGGGAATGAATGGAATTAAGAACCATTAAACGTCGCATTCAGGCGAATATATAGACAATTTAGAGTGCTTTTATTTTTCAAAATGTTATTTTCCTCTTCAAACCAAAGAGGAGTAATTCTTTATTGAACAAATAGAACTTTTTTTTTAAATTGGCAGTTATACGAACATAATCTGATTTTCTCAAATGAATTAACTCGAATTACATTTTATATTTTTAATAACGTGTTTAAACCAATTTTCTCCCGTTCTTCTGTGTTCATTGCTCGAGTGGTTGTCAGCATAGTTGTGAAAAACTACTCGATTTCTCCATTAGTTACCTGGTGTTACCAGATCAGGCTGTCTTTTGGCTTCCTGAGACGAAATGCACCTACATTGAATTTCTGTTTTTGTTTTCTATCCTCTTTTGTAAAACTTAATTATGTTCTGCAAAAACAAAAAACAACAGCCCCCCCCACACACACACATTCTTTTCTTTTTTTTTTTTCTTTTTGTCATTCCACTCCTACTTCTCTACTGGTTTCCGAACTTAAAAATACCAACCAAAATAATAAAAACAACCAAACTAAAATCCATAAATAAATATTTAAAGAAACATACAACTGGAGATATAAAGTTTTTCCAATCGATCAGATTCCACTAGACCCTGTCGGCAGAGCATCAGAATATGTTGACTGCCTCCCTGCACAGTAGAAGTCCCTCAATGGGGCTACCTATTGGCCGTGACCCGTAATACCGTTGGTGGTTGAGACTTGGAGGTCAGATTTTAGTACCCCCACTTCCCAACACACCACTTTGGCCCTGACTAGGCAAGCCGAAGGTCTGAAGGGCCCATCCAATCAATTGGCTGATCACGGCAAGCCTCACCATATATTGCCCACCCCCATAAACCTATCATTAACACAATATGCCTATCCCTTCCCCACAAATAATATCTACTTCCTAATACATGGTGGAAAGAGGTGGCTGAGAGTCAGTTGATGAAGTGAAATATCTATGATATGGCTGCAAACCCTTTAAATTACTACTGTACCCCATAGTAACATCAAAGGAAAACAGTTGCTTGTTGAGCCTGGGCGAATGGGTTTTCCCCCAGGCACTTCCCATATAGGGCTCCGGGGTGGGTGGGGAGCAAAGATAATGAAAAAAAAACAATCTTATTTGATTATGGTTTTTATTACCCCCCTCCCCCCCAAAAAAAAGAAGCTTTTCAGATGTTTCCGACATTGCAAGTTCAGAGGACGAACAGAAATGCTCAATCAAAGAAAACTCAATATTTTTAGTAATGGAAACACTTGAAAAAAATGGAATAAATAAAATTTCACCTTTTACAATGGAAAAAAATTTTCTCCCAAAAAATAAAACCCAAAATGATAAAAAGACTGCAAAATAACAACATACTTATCGAATTGAAATAAAAAAAACACAAGCTAAAGAAATTCTCAAATGGCAAACCTTTAACAATATCAAAATTAAAACTTATCCCCACCCATACCTAAACTCCTCAAAAGGAGTCATTAGATGCAGTGAACTATCAAATTGCTCGACTGAGGAAATTTTATCTAATCTATCATCCCAAAGTGTTACAGAAGTAAAAAGAATAAGAATAAAACGAAATGCAAAAACTATATTGACAAATACATATATACTCTCCTTTGACTCCATAAATCCCCAAAGTGAGATCAAAATCGGATACCTAAAAGTGAACATTGAAAAATACATCCCAAACCCTCTAAGGTGCTACAATTGTCAACAATTTGGACATCACCAATCCAAATGCACCAAATCACCAATATGTATAAGATGTGGTGAAAACTCAAAACATAGTGACTGCAAAAAAGACCCCAAATGCTCAAACTGTAGTGAAAACCATTCAGCTGACTTCAAAGGATGCAAAACATGGCTAAAAGAAAAAGAAATAACAACAATAAAGTTGACGTTAAATCGGCTGGTAAACAGCAAAACAAAATAAACCAAATACAACACGCAAAAGTTCAGCTAGAATTTTTCACTGACAACTTTCTCTCTCAACTTCCAGCACGTCTCTCCCCACTGCCTCTGCCAACAGACATTTTATCAGAAAACTGACCCCATTCCATTTGCATATATGTGCAGTGGAAGATGAGATCTCGTGAGATTCCACGAGACTACAGCTTATAAATCCATGGCTGCCATCTTTAATTTCTCTTTTTCTCAGATCCCATCCAAAGGTAAGTTGTATGACCGCACGACACACACGCACACACACACGCGCACACACACACACACACACACACACACACACACACACACACACACATACAGGGGCGTTTTCCGCTTTGATTATTACATTCAACTCTACACTCCTCCCTGGTCTCCAGACCACACATTTGGCATGGTGGACATGGTCGTTTGTTGCAGGCACTCCTACGAAGGGGGATTTGCTGGACTACTTCATCTTCATTGGAGCTCTCTAAAGATGTGTCGAAACCATTAGCATCAGCATTAGGGCATACAGTCATACCATCAGGCTGGACTTCTTCATCTTCATCGGAGCTCTCAGAAGGGGTGCTGGAACTATCGGCATCAGTGTTGGGGTTCATAGTTGTAGCATCGTGGGGAATAGGACGGATCCACAGGTCATCGTTG
Organism: Euprymna scolopes; assembly: GCF_053919585.1. Taxonomy (NCBI): domain Eukaryota; kingdom Metazoa; phylum Mollusca; class Cephalopoda; order Sepiida; family Sepiolidae; genus Euprymna; species Euprymna scolopes. The sequence goes on from NC_136489.1 coordinate 2,236,251, forward strand.
GACGATTCACCATCACTGCTACTCGCCAACTGGTTCATATTCAGGGCAGGCTGGATATCCTTGGCGTGGAGTACCATTGACTAGCACGGCTTTCTCACTGATGATGCCAGTGATTTGCCCTCTTTGAAAGTTGCTGGTGCATCGATTATTGGGAGGCTTCACCTAAACAGTCCCCTAACTCATACGGCCCTCAGGTTTCCTGCCGATCAGGCAGATGAGCGTCAGTGTCCTTGATGTGCACTCGATAGCAATGGATCGCATTGGTGGGTGTGCTTGCTGCAGTCATGCCATCCTTTGGAGTTGCATTATAGACCGCCTCTGTGATCGTGCATTGTTTTCTTGCTGTGATCCTCTCCACACTTCGATCGCTCTACTGGTACATATGCACATCTGTGTCTGAGCTAGATCCTCCACTTGTCTACAAAACGTCTGAACTCCCCACGGCAGTCTGTGAGGATCTCTTCAGGCAGCCCCCTTTCATGAAATATGGACTCCAATTCACGGATTACACTGGAGGAATCCTATCTAATTAACAGCCACCAGATTGCAAACCTTGTCGGTCCACAATCTATCAGGGTGAGGAAGTGTTGGCTGCCATAGTGGGTTATGTCCATACCCAGTTGGCTCCAAGTCGCACTTACTCCCAGCTGACCTCTCCACTATCTGGTCAGGGCGGGGTCGATTGACTGGCATATTTGGCATTCCCTGACTACCGCTTTCACTGCACTTTTGGACACCGACGGATTGGACAACCGCACAAAATAACATGTCCGTCTTACTCTGGGGTGTACACTGAGGTGGTGTATCTTCCTGATTTCACCCGCCACCTCAATAGAGGCAGAACATAATGGTACTGGCTCGGCTTTCTTCTTTATGGTGTCATACCATCTCTGTGGCACCTATCAGCAAGGTTGCAATTTGAAGTGACCAGTACCGCATCCACAGACAGGTTGTACTCTGTTACCAGCTTTTTTACGGTCTCCAACTTCCGTCTGATCAGCATCTCACTGACTGCCTTAGTACGCACCCTGATCTTGCCTGTCAGTGTGTCTGATATCCAGTTGTATGCACATAGTGAATCTGTATGTATGCATAATTTCCTGACTTTCCACTGGAGTGCCAGGTTGATACCTTTTATCACCGCATCGAGCTCTGCCAGGTTGATATGAGCAGCGTCACTCGCCGGTCGCAACCAGCAAGTGTCTTCAATCACAGCACCATTCTTCTCCAACAGCACACCAATTGCTAGAGAACTCACATCCACCCACACATTCAGTTTGTCTCCCTGCACGCACCAGTCTCCTTTGGCGGGATCATCCTGCTTTACCCTTGCGATGCTTTCCTTCACCATGCAAACCAACAGATCGTCAGCTGTTTCATCATCCCAGTCTTTGGTGACTGCGCTTGCCCTCCTTTTTATGATGCCTGTTGCCATGCGAGTCCATCCACACAATGGTAGGTGCCCCACAAGTTTTTCCACACAGGGAGAATACTGCTTGCCTCGTGAAGACATCGGGCACTTCAGGAACTGCAGTTCCGCGCCTCCATTTCAAAGTCCCTTGCTCCTGTCGAATGTTCAGACCCAAGACTCAAGACATTCACCAAACGTTCTGGATCCTTGCACATCAAACCAAACTCAGCCAGTTTGGCCCTCACACGTGACGATGAAACAATGTCTTCGTTCACAGCTATGGTATAACGGGAAATGTTTTCTCAATCATTAAATCATTTCTCTCCGATAGGCTCATAAGAGTAGTGGTTGATGGACAAAAATCGGAGGCCTGTAATATAAATGCTGGAGTCCCCCAGGGGTCAATCCTGGGCCCAACTCTCTTCCTGATCTACATCAATGACCTTCCTAAACACATACTTAAATCATTCGTTGACATCTATGCTGATGACACAACCATCTACGGCAATCGCATCAAAGGCTGTAAATGACAAAGTTCTCTCTGATTCTCTCTCCTCTGATCTCGAGCGAGTGGTTCAGTGGGGGAAGATGTGGCTGGTTCCCTTTAATGCATCCAAAACCAAACTCCTATCTTTACATCATCAACGCTCTGATTCTCAGCTGGCATCAATTGTGATGGATGGCTCTCGTCTGGGTGAGGCTCAGTGTTTTGACAAGCTTCTGGGTTTGACCTTTACTCCTGATCTGAAATGGAACACGTACATCAAGTCTGTTGCCAAGGTCGCTGGAAAGATGGTGGGATCCTTCTACCGCTCCAGAAGATATCTCACTACTGATGCAATTCTCTATCTATATAAAAGCCAAGTACGTCCAAGGATGGAATACTGTTGCCATATCTGGGCAGGAGCTGCTAAAAACAGCCTATCCTGCCTTGACAGAGTACAAAATAGACTTCGTGGCTTAGTGGGGGATGCCCTTTTCTCTACCCAGCAACCTCTCTCCCACAGAAGAGACGTTGCGAGCCTGTCCTTGTTTTATCGTTATTTCCATGGCAGATGCTCGTCTGAATTCCAATCTCTGGTCCCCCCCTCGCCAATCTTTCACGAAAAACACCCGTCTAGCTGAATCCACTGTGAAAAATTTCCCCCACTCTATATCTGTGTCTAAATCAAGACGCGGATTCCATGAACAAAGCTTCTTTCTTAGAACTGCACGCCTGTGGAACTCTGTTCCGTCTGCCTGCTTCCCTCCGGACTACAACTTGAATGTCTTCAAGTCCAATGTTAACAAATTCCTAATGAACTGCCCCCTTAAGTAAACACTTCAGCAAATCTCCTCACTAATTTAATGTACTTGCAATAACCCTTATCCCTGAGTGGATTCCGGGCCTTGATAAGTGGTGATCACTGTGTAAAAAAAAAAAAAAAAAAAAAAAAACAGATATGTCATCAAGGTACGCTGATGTCCCATCTTTTATTGTCTCTTCCTGTGACAACACAGTGTTAATAATGGTCTTCATTATTTGGGGTACCACATTCAGCCCAAAGCCTAGTCTGGTAAGGCAGTACCTCTTGCCAGCAAACACTACCATCTGAAATGGCCACATTGTTTCACTTATTCGGACCTGCAGGTATTCTTTTCTTAGATCCAGCAGGGACACATTGGAACCCTGCTGGCGCCACTCTCATAACTTGCTGGCACAAACGTCAGCATCTGTCATGAACGCATCAACATGCGCGTTCAGTTCACGATAGTCCATCACTGGCCTCACCTTTGCTTTGTTGTGCTGGGCGACCGCCATCAGCGGAATTAGGCCTTTGGAAGGTCCAAGTTTCTCATAGAGGTAGGGAATCAACCAACCATCCTTGATCCAATCACGAAGTTCCTCTTCATATGCAGGCCTTATTTGGTCGGGCACATGGTACTCTGTTACCTCATTTCGCAGTTTAGCTGGTTCCTGGTTTTCCGACCACTTCCACGTGGCTGTCCAAGCCTTCTGCTGCTGGTCAAACTCGACAATAAAGTCTGGCTGATCAATCTTCAAAGCAGCACACACTGGAACCGTCTCCTGAAACTGTATCACCCCCATCTGTGTTATGTGAGCACCACTTAGGGCTCTGATGGCGTCATAACCTAGGAGCAAGTCAAAGCTGAGTAGTTTCTCGAGTACTATCAGCACTTTGATGTTAGCTGAATTTACAGTGTTAGTGCGAATGTTCAAAGTGCCCACCCCGAAACATGTCTGCATCACTCCACTGAGGGTGGTTAATATAGTAGGCTTCTTCTTCCAAATGCGGCCGAGGCCCACACTCACTATGATCGAAGAGTGCTGAGCACAATGTCTCATTGACATAGACCTGAATGGTTGGAAGCACCTCGTCTAATTTCTGTTTGGGGAAGAGATCGACACTGGCACCTTGTCCCCGCAGGAGTTGCTTTGCTCCGGTTGGGAGCCCTGCCAAAAATTTGCATGTCAAGGCCCGCTCAGGCAGCCCACCAAACAACACCGTCAATTTCCTTTCTAGAAGCCAGGAAAATTATGAACGCAAGATACTCAGAAGTAACCAAGAATGCTAAAATACACACAAATCAAAGTTGTCAAAGTTATACAAAAAATCCTCCAGAAATAAAAACTGAAGAAATATCTCAATTGATAAAAAAGATGAAAGACCGAATGAAAGGAATTAAAACACTAATCCTGAACTCTGGAAATAATCAATCTACAAAAGAGAGTACAACAACAAAAAAACAGAACCAACAAATCAAAAAACTCAAATTAAATCAAACAAAGAAAAAGAAAAAACTCACCAAATGAAAACAACCTTTTTATAAACAAAACAAATGAAACAACACCATCACCAAAACAAACAAACCAAGATCTAGATCCCAATCAATCTCAAGAGGAGGAAACAAAATAGGAACACTGGAGGAGATGGAAGTAGAAGACAAAACACCCCCAGACAAATAAAATGACAGACCACAATAAAAAAAACTCAAACTATCATTCAATGGAACTGCCAAGGACTTAAGGCAAAAATAAACGACTTGCTATTGTTAATATCTAAACTACGACCTGCTATCATCTGCCTCCAGGAAACATTCCTAAAGACACACGATAACATCACTATAAAAAACTACACCCAATACAACTTTATACACAATACTGGACAGAGGGCCTCCAGAGGTGTATCGATTCTAGTTAGAAACGACATCCCTCAGAACGAAATAACTCTAGACACCACATTACAAGCAATTGCTGTGAAAACCACTTTACATAAAACCATCAACATTTGCTCCATGTATATCCCACCACATGACCCCATAAATGAAGCCGAAGTCAACAAAATAATAGAGCAACTTCCTAAACCATACATCCTACTAGGAGACTTCAACAGCAACAACATCATATGAGGAAGCAATAAAACAGACATAAAAGGTAAAAAACTAGAAAATATCATCAACAATAACAATAATACCTCCACCCTGCCTCAAGTACATACTCAGCCATTGATTTGTCGCTATACAACCCAGCCACATTAATGGACTACAGCTGGCAAGTGTATGATGACTCATGTGGTAGCGATCACTTTCCCATCATATTTGAAAACTCAATCCCGATTGAAGATAACCCCTCCCAGATGGAAGCTAAATAAAGCAAATTGGGAGGAATATAAAACCCAATGCAATGCAAAACTAATAGACAAAGATGAATCGAAGAACTCTATGGAACACTTCACTGATACGTTGATGTCAATAGCTGGGGAATGTATACCCAAAGGCTCCAAATCCAAAAAATATAAAAGACCTTGGTTTAATGAAGATTGCCAAAAAGCGGTAAGATTACGTAAGCTGCACTGCGAAAATTTAAAAGTCGTCCCACTACCCACAATCTAGACCAGTTCAAACAAAACTGAGCAAAAGCCTGTAGAACAATTAAGGAGGCCAAAAGAATGTCATGGAGAGTCTATATCAGCAAACTGAACTCTAACACCAAAACAAAACAAATCTGGAATATGGTTAGAAAGATAGCTGGTAAAAATCAACCAACATCACTAAAACACCTGTCAAAAGATAATACAAAAATAACCAGCAAAAAAGATATAGCAAATATACTCGCAAAAAACCTTCTCCAAAAACTCCTCTAACGAAAATTATAAACCACAATTCAAAAAAAATCAAACTAGATGCTGAAAGGAACAAACTAAACTTCAATGTAGAAGACTGCAACAAATCCTATCTAATTAACCGTTGTTCTTGAAACAACTACTTCAAAAAATCCTTAATCTACCTCCAAAACATCTTCAACAACATTTGGATCAGGGGTGAACTCCCTGACATATGGAAACAAGCAATAGTGATCCCCATCCCAAAACCCGATAAAGTTAAGTCTGATCCCAAAAGCTACCGACCCATAGCATTAACAAGTTGCATATGTAAAACATTCGAAAGAATAGTGAACAAAAGAAATAAAAGAAGCACCATTGATAACCTGGTACGCTTAGAAACCTTTATCAGAGAGGGATTCATAAAAAAGGAACATCCAACGGCCATTTTCTTCAATTTAGAAAAGGCCTACGATCCACCCTTTCTGACCTCGAAAACCAGGAGGAAGGGGTCCCACAAGGAAGCATACTATCAGTCACTTTATTTAATATAAAGATTAACAATATTACCAAATGCCTAAATCCTGGAACTGATTGCTCCCTATATGTCGATGACTTCTTGATCTGTTATAGATCAAAAAATGTCCAAACAATAGAGCAACAGTTGCAGCTGAACCTAAACAAAATAAACTGGTCGGCCACAGAAAATGGTCTTAAATTTTCCGAGTCTAAAACGAAGTGCATGCACTTCTGTAATATTAAAAAAATGCACAACGATCCAACCCTCAAACTCGATGGCAAAAAAATTGATATTACTGATCAATATAAATACCTAGGGATCATTTTTGACAAAAAATTGAATTTTATTCCCCATCTGAGATATTTAAAGCAGAAATGCCACAAAGAACTTGTGGTTTGAGTTGTCCCCCTTTGCAAATTGGCTGTTTGGAGAAATGGAAAACTAGATGGCTCTGTGTGGTTTGAGTTGTCCCCCTTTGCAAATTGGCTGTTTGGAGAAATGGAAAACTAGATGGCTCTGGTTGATAGTCAATTTGCATAAGTGGAGAAATGGGCAGCATATAAACGGTACTTTTTTTTTAAGCAGTGTGAAGAGCGCAGAGAGTGAAACGACGGTTGGAAGAAGTGACGGCGAATTCTTTTTGTGACGGTGAATTATTTTTGGACGTTGAAGAGCTCGACCTTTTGGAAAGAACAGCTGTGTCTTATATATTTTTTTTTAATTTCTTTTTTTTCTACTTCACTACAAGCTATTTCGGCAGCTGAGCGAAAGGCAGTTCCATTGTCCATTAGCACTTCCATCACTGGACCCCTCTCCAAAAACACTTCTTCCAAGACCTTTGCAATTTCACCTGCATTTTCCGCCTTGATTTCCCTCCAAATGGCTACTCTTCCTAGTCCACAGTCGACCATTGACAGATACGGCCTCTGTCGATAGTGCGTTACGTCTATCGCCAACCTGCTCCAGTTCTCTGCCACCTGAACCTCACCAGCTTCGTGTCTACTCGGCGCAGGGTCGATTGATTGACACCGGCTTCATCTCTCAACCACTGTGCTAACGGCCTCCTTTGTGATTCTGGGGTCCACCTTCCTGGCAAAGAACAAGGTTCTATCCACTCCAAAATGGTGCATGTCATGCAAATCCTTCAGAGTGTCTTCATTCAAACAACATATTGCAACAGCCACCTCATTCGGCGCCTTTAGCCAGGTCTTCCGCACCCTTGTCATCACATCTGCTCTGTTCTTCACTGAAGGAATGATAGTGACCCTAAGTTGAAGATCAAATTCCCTAATCAGCTCCCTTAACATCATCAATCGACGCTTTACTAGCATCTCAGCAGCGCCTTTCGTCTTCACCCTCCTTTCTCCTGTAGCTTCGGACTGGATCCAAGAGAACACAGTGGCTGAGTCGGTTCTCACCTCAACATTCTGTAGCCCCCATTTCAAGGCTAAGTTGATGCCCTTCATAACCGCATCCAGTTCCACCACATTTATGTGAGCCACGTAGTCCTTCTTCCGCAACCAAGCAGCATCTTCTGCAGTAACACCACCTATCTCCAAGGTGACCCCCACTGCTATACAGCTTACGTCACACCACACAACACCTTCTGCACTGTTGGGTACATGCCAAACACCTCTCATTGGATCCTCCCTCTTCACCTCTTCAATAATCTCTCTCATAATGTCCACAGTCTCTTTATCAACTCCATCCTCCCACTTCGCTCCACTAGCTAGCCTTTTGATATAACTACATGCAGTCCGTAGCCATCCTGCAATAGGGTAATGGCCCACCAGTCTTCCGCATATTGAGAAGAGTTCTCGCTTGCTCAATTTTTCCGACACCTCCGGGATCTCATTTCCCCTCCAGAACACTAACCGTCCTATCTGATCCTTTCTTAGTTGGAGCCCTAACACAGCTCCTCCCTCCAACGATTTTGCAATTAGCCCAAAGCTGTTGAGGTGTTTTACTACGTCCTCCGCAGTTGTTACCGTTTCATCCACCAAAATATCATCAATGTAGGAACTGGTGGCTCTTCTGACTGCGCCCTCCTTGCTTAGCACCGTTTTGAGGATCGCAGCCATGATTTTTGGTGCAGAATTCAGGCCAAAACCCAAACTAGTTAGGCAGTACGTTCGGCCCTTGTATCTGACCAGTTGGTATTTCCAGAATTCCTGTGAAATGCGGATCTGTAGGTATGCAGATTTTAAATCCACAATCGTCACAGCCTTCTGAATCTGCCTCCACTCTCGCATGGTCTCTCCGCACACGTCCATCACATCGCCTCCCGTGTGAAACGCAACATGTACGTTCAGCTCCCTGAAGTCCAGTACTGGCCGAAATTTTTGTTTTGTGGGCTGAACAACCGCCATTAACGGCAGCACACCTTCCACCTTCTCCGTCGATGGTCTTAATATCCCCTCTGAGATCCATCGGTCCACCTCCTTCTCAAATTCAACTCTTGTGCCTCCTCGCAACGTATGCTCGTAGCATTCCACTCTGTTGTTCAGTATGGGAGGTTCTCCCTTCCATGCCCACTTGACTGTCCATTTCTCACCATCAAAGTGTGCAGAGAAATCTTGGTCCTCTATCGTGAAACTTTTGTCTAACCCGGCCATTCCTGTGACACCTTTTCCGAATTGCACACCTGCAGCCCCTTGATGTCCTCCAAATCTCACAGAGTTCCTATATACCGTAACGCCCCCTAGTTGAGCAATTGGGTCCATCCCTAGCACCACATCGACACCCGTGACAATTTTGTTAATAACAATCGCCTGGATTGTTAGTGACATCCCACGTACCATCAACCGAATGATACTTGTGCCATTGCACTTCACCTCTCTGCCGTCAACTGCCGTAATGCTGCTGGTTCCATTGCATGTGTCAACCATGTCTTTGGTGACAATTGTTGAAGTACAGCCTGTGTCAACAAGGGCTTTTGCACTTCGTCCATTTAGGGTCACCTCTACTTGTGGTGACATACCCTGAAGCGCCTTCATCAAATAAGTGGGGTAGCCACCGGTGCAATGGCTTCCCCCTGTTCGTTTCCCTGGGAACAGAATCTGCTGATGTGGCCGACTTCCCCACAGCGGTAACACGTGACTTCTGGCTTTGGCTGAAAGGGGCCAGATTTCGCCGCCAGAAGCTGTCTTCTGGTATAATATGGCTTCAAATTCAGGGCAAAAAGTGGAGTCAGTGCCGCAGAGGGCAGTCTTCAAGTATGAGTGGCGGCATCCCCGAACTGCACAGGTACCCGCGGAGGAAGGCGAGAAGCAAGCGACTGTGCAAGTAGGAGAGGAAGTGTGGATCAAACCGCCTGATGCTCGCTGCACCACACGCTGGGGGAGGGGTATTGTGACAAGTGTCTGTCCAATCCCCGAACAATGTATCTATCGACGGCATCCCTCGACACATCCTTGATGTGCGGCCGGTAGTGGTATCATCAGAGGAAGACAGCGACATCGAGCCAAGTAGCAACGTTCACGAAGAGGCTCCGCGGAGATCGCAGTGAGAGAGACGGCCGCCTTGTTGGTCGAGCGACTACGTGATGGGTTGACATGTGATGATCGTATAGATCAAGGGGGCGTGTGGTTTGAGTTGTCCCCCTTTGCAAATTGGCTGTTTGGAGAAATGGAAAACTAGATGGCTCTGTGTGGTTTGAGTTGTCCCCCTTTGCAAATTGGCTGTTTGGAGAAATGGAAAACTAGATGGCTCTGATTGATAGTCAATTTGCATAAGTGGAGAAATGGGCAGCATATAAACGATACTTTTTTAAGCAGGGTGAAGAGCGCAGAGAGTGAAACGACGGTTGGAAGAAGTGACGGCGAATTCTTTTTGTGACGGTGAATTATTTTTGGGCGTTGAATTATTTGTGGATGTTGAAGAGCTCGACCTTTTGGAAGGAACAGCTGTGTCTTATATATATTTTTTTTTAATTTCTTTTTTTTCTACTTCACTACAGAACTACAATTATTAAGAGTTGTCGCCAACACAGACTGGGGAGCAGACCAACAAACGCTCCTAAAACAATACAGGATTCTAATTCGTTCGAAACTGGATTGTGGCTGTTTCATTTATTGGTTAGCAAGGTCTTCCTACATAAATATCCTTGACCCCATTCACCATGAGGGACTAAGACTAATCTTGGGAGCATATAGAACATCCCCAAAGAAAGTCTATATGCAGAAGCCCATGAAGCTGAGAGGGGAAAACTTGGCTTACAATATTACTTGGAACTAAAGTCTTTGCCAACAAACTTGCTTATCAATATAACTTATAAAAACCTATTTAATAGAAAAGAAAAAGCCATAAAAACCTTCGGACTTCGAATGGAAATCAGTATAGAAGAATCTCAAATTCCAATAACAAATATCCATGATTCTATAATATCCGAAAGCCCACCATGGACTATGAGACAACCAGATGTAATGCTGAACTTAAATGAAAATAAAAAATCAAAAACAAATCCTACCATATTTTAAGAACTCGAAAATATCAAGCTATGCTACTCTGACTATACACACATATACATGGATGGCTCGGAGGATAACGATAGAGTTGGATGTGCAGCTACCTACAACAATACAACAATTAGCAAACGACTTCAGAACGAAGCCTCTATATTTAGTGCTGAAACCAGATCCATAGATTTAGCACTGGATATCATTGCTGAGGAAAACTCAGAAAAATTCATTATATTCTCTGATTCTTTATCCGTTTTAACAGCTATAAAAAATAGAAAACAGGAGAACCCTATATTTATCAAACTCCTAAACAAAATAAATCTCATTACCGATCAAAAGAAAATAATATTCACCTGGATCCCTAGCCACATGGGAATCAGGGGCAATGAAAGAGACGATGCTATGGCTAAGGAGGCAATGAAGTTGAACCTTGATGGGTACAAGATCCCATACACGCATATTAGACCCCTGATCAACAGCCATATACTTGGGAAATGGCAAAATCAATGGAATAAAAATACAAATAACAAATTATACAATATAAAACCCACACTTGGAGAGAGGAGGCAGGATTATCAAAAAAACAAACAGAAAACAAAATGTCATTTTAACAAGACTTAGAATAGGTCGCACACATCTAACACATTCTTACCTCCTAAAAGGAGAAACTCAACCCCAATGCATTCCCTGTCAAGTACCACTTACTGTAAAACATCTACTAACTGAATGCATAGGTCTTTCACAAATTAGAAAAAAAACACTACAAAGAAATAGATCTTCAAAAAATCTTCAAAAAGAACAACATTGAAAAAATCTTATCTTACATTAAAGAAATAGGACGTTTCCAAAAAATATAACCCGCAAAAACCTTATATTCTGCAAAAATAAAAACAACCTGCCTTTTCCCCACTTTTCCATCCTCCTATTTTCGCTTTCTCTTTCTACCTCCCTCCCCCCACTTTCTGACTGGTTTTCCAACTCAAAATGTACCGATCAATAATACTGTAATCCTTTTCCCCCTCCCAATGCAAAACCCAACCATATTCTGCAAGACAGAACAAAAATGATAAAATCCACTATAAAACAACCAAATCAAAAGCTACGAACTAACAAGTGAAAATACAAAAAACTTGAAGAATAAAAATCTCATATAAAATAACTGGATTCAACCTCGAATACTATTCCCAAAATGACTGGATTCGGCATAAAATAACTCAGAAAGGGTTGATATGCCGTAACCAAAAACCAAAACCAAAAACAACCAACCAACTCTCCATTAGGTAGAGGATTATAAGGTGTTCAACAAAAGAAAATGAGTATTCAGAACGAAATATTGATTTTGTAAGATGGAAACTACTGATGACAAATGTTTAAAATCCAACTGAGTTAATTTTACTTATCAAATTATGAAACTTTTGATGAATGCATTTGTTTTCTATTTTTCAGCCGATATGATAATTTCCTTGAAGGAGAATTCGTATTGTATCGACACAAAAGTCTACCGTATGAAGTAAGTAAAATTTAATTTGTTTATACGAATTTAAACGATTAATGTTCTTAAAATACAACTATTTAATTTATGGGCCAACAATGAAAACTCTTTTTCAAACTTAAATACGACTGACCAGAGAAAATGCTATTCCTAATGTAAGCATGACAAACCAATGAAAATTCTATTTCTAATGTAAACATGACAGACTAGAGAAAATACTATTTGAAACTTAACTATGACAGACTAACGAACAGAGAGAGCCTCTTATAGATATGTGAATGTATTCGATCTGTGTGTACAGCATGAAGTATGGCAGACCAACGGACAAAGTCTCTCACGTGAATCGATCTCATGATTAAAAATAAATTTAGATTAAAATAAGATACACATAAAATACGTTTATAAGCCAAATTACAACGCAATATTATGAAAATAAACAAATGTTGTTAAAAATTAATATTTCGAAGATAGACTCCATCCTCAGAATTTCATACATCTTTTTTTCTTTTTTTTTTCTCGCCATGATGCTAAATTGAAGAAAAAACAATTAGAAAAGAATTCGCGTATTTCTGTCTGTGGTGTTATTTTGAAATGTCCGAAGAATATTCTTGGTGCATGTGATATGAAAGTCAGTTGTGTTATGAAAGCCTATCTCCGAAATATTAATTTTAAACAAATAAATATTTGTTTATTTTCATTTACATTGTAATTTTGCTTATAAACATTTTTTATATGTATCTTATTTTAAAATTTCAATCACGGAAAACACAACTCCAACTAGATTTAGATTTTTTTTTTTTTAATACTGAGTCACTAGAACAAAATAAGAAAAATATTTTAAAAGAGGAGAAAAAAACAAAGGAAACAAATTCAAAGTCTCAGGCTGTATCCGGCGTTGCTTGCTGTTTCCTGAAAGAAATCAACTCAAGTAAGTGGTTTCGTTTGGTAGTTAAATTATGATTTCCGTAAGCAATGAATAAAATAAAACTCCAGTCGTCATTTCTTGTTTATATAAGGATTAATCATTAAATAAAACTGACTAAAATGTTTTGCTATTATACAGTGGAATTAAATGAAAAGAAAAATATATGCCTTTATTTAACAACACAAATATTTGCAGTCGCATGTAACAGTTCGTTCAGAAAAATCTATTTGCAATGCACGATTGCTACCTTGCTACCTTTTCTCTTCCTTTATTTCTTCTTCTTCTCCCCCTCTCTCTCTCTCTCTCTCTCTCTCTCTCTCTCTCTTGCGAGAAATTCGTGCCGTGACCAGTGAGTAGCGGCGGCGTGAGTGGAGGGGCCATTCAGACTCAACACGACTGCTCCACTCAACTGCAAAAATTCATTCTCGCATACCTTCTTATAGTTAAGGAGTGTGGACAGGGCCGACGAGGTCTGAAGTTCCATTCAGCTAATCAGCCCCTGCATTATCAAAATTGAATTCACCTGGATTGACTAATTTGGTAAAATCACCTTTACTTTATTATTAAAGTAGCTTTCCCTCGAAAATTTCTCACGCTGCCAAACCTTTAGGATTGACCTTCAGGTTAATACTGTTTTCCAAGTTTAGACAAAATAACTGTATTACCATTCCCATAAATCAATTGCTTTCTTCATAAAACAATAATTATTAAATATTTTTAGCAATTCCCAAATCCGTTCAGATGAAGTTATTTTCCTTATTTTGGTTTGAGTCATCAACCAAATAAATGGGGTCAGCAAGGCAATCGGGAATTGCCTGGGATTTTTCACATAATAAAAGCTCTAACTCAGCTCTTTTTTAACCGTTATTAATGTAAAATTCGATCACCACAGGTGATTGGGTTACAGGTAGCAGAAAGGGAATTCCAAAGCTGATCTACCTGTTTCAGAAATAATGGACTAACCTAAAGATTATAAATATAGTTACATAGAACGTGTTACTGGATAGCAATGGGCCTCAGAATCATAACATGTACTTCTGTAACATATTTTTGCAAGTACAGTTTTTTATTAACTATTCTGTTTGTCTTGATTATTACCGACCTGCAAGAATACAACCGTATATTTTTAATAAACTGAAAAACAAAATTTTTTTTGGATAATTAATTACATTTAACTTTTTTGTCTTCAGATCCGAACTTTTTATCGTTCCTGCTTCGGTAAGGCATCTTGTAATTGCGCTGTTGTTGTGCGAAGTGGAAATGATGTGATCGTGATAGACAGGTGTGGCCCCAAAATAGGTCCGCCAAAAGGGAAAAGGCCAATTCGTCTCCAGCTGTTTTTGAATGGTCAACTTACGCCTGGCACCAAAATTCTTAGTGTGAATGGTGGCAAGAAGTACAAGGTATGTATTTTCAGAACAAAAGTTCTTACAAATTGTAATAAAAAAAAATGCTCGTTGTTATCTATGTTGTGGTGTTCTCTTTCTCTTTTCACTGAAGAGTTTCTCACGCGGCTAAGCAGGTTCTACTTATACGCCATATGTTATATAGGGGTTTCATTGAGAGAGTCTTACTATAAGTGATACTGTTAAAGAAGGAGAAGAGATGTTTAGAAAGAGTCTTATTACAGTGAGGGATGTTGTAAGACTCAGAGAGAGAGAGATAAGTTGTATAAGTTGTTGTACGAGAGACTTAGAGAGAGAGAGAGAAGTTGTATATGAGAGAATCTTATATATTAAATGTTCATTCCTTAATTGTATTGAATGGAAGAAGAAGAAAACTCTTTGAGTGATGACATAGTGTTCAGACAGTTCGGACATGATGATGTTGAGACGTGTATGTAAAGACATATAACACAAATATATAATACAATTGGACTTTACCTTTTTTAAGAATCATAAGACACAAGACGAGCTTTACAAAAAACACTTGGTTTAAAATTTTTGATTAAGAATTATTGAAAACACGTTTAAAAATGTTTTAAAGACTTATTGAAATTAGTTTCATAAACATGTATTTCTTATAAACTTTCAAATAAAATACAAACTTTTATTTTTTTAATTTTAAGTGCAAATAAAGATTATTTTTTAATTTTAAGTGCAAATAAAGACTTCTTGTGTTATTTTTATAATTTTGTTAGTTTATATCGTATACTTGTCAATAATGTCCTTTTCTTATATTTTATTTGATGATGTTGAGACGTGTATGTAAAGACATATAACACAAATATATAATACAATTGGACTTTACCTTTTTTAAGAATCATAAGACACAAGACGAGCTTTACAAAAAACACTTGGTTTAAAATTTTTGATTATAAATCATTTCGCAATAGAAATAGCGAAGAACAATAAAAATTAAGGAACTGATTTGCCTTGTCACCGCTTCCTATAACGGACGTACCGGAAGTTAGGAACTACGTTAGCTGACTATAACCTCAGACCTTTTTTATAATCCTGGTATTGTTCACTTCCACTAAGTAGTTTAGCTGGAGTCTTTCCTGTCATGGTATGTGAGCTATTTCAACAATACATTTAGCTAATCAAGAACTTAATTCCAGTAAAGCAACTGGCCCTGACGGCATTCCAATTATAGTGCTGAAAAAGCTCCAACCACAACTTGCCCCCATACTTACAAAACTGTTTAAGCGTTGCCTTAAGGAGAAGTGCTTTCAACACCCTGGAAAACTTGATCAGTATGCCCTGTATTTAAGAATTCAGGTGATAAGTAATCTCCCTCTCAGTACAGACCAATAAGTCTCCTGTATGTCATGAGTAAGCTGCTGGAATCCATATTGAATAGAGAAGTAGTCAACCACCTCAGCAGAAATAACCTTCTTAGTGACATGTAATATGGTTTCCGTTCTGCTAGATCTACAACAGATGTGCTAACGGTTATATCTCATAGGATTAGTGAATCTCTCAACAAAGGGTTCCTTTCTAGGGCAATTGCTCTTGACATATCAAAGGCCTTCGATAAGGTGTGGCATAAGGGCCTACTTCACAAGATTTTGAGCTACGGTATTCTCAATTATTAAATCATTTCTCTTTGATAGGCTCATAAGAGTAGTGGTTGATGGGCAGAAATCAGAGGCTCACAGTATTAATGCTGGAGTCTCTCAGGGGTCCATCCTGGGCCCAACTCTCTTCCTGATCTACATCAATGACCTCCCTAAACACATACTTAAATCATTCGTTGACATCTATGCTGATGACACCACCATCTATGACAACACTTCAAAGGCCGTAAATGACAAAGTTCTCTCTGATTCTCTCTCCTCTGATCTTGAGCACGTGGTACAGTTGGGAAGAGGTGGCTGGTTACTTTTAATGCATCTAAAACCAAGCTTCTATCTTTACATCATCAACACTCTGACCCCCATCTCGCATCAATTGAAATGGATGGCTCTTGTATATTGGGGAGGCTTCATGTTTTGACAAGCTTCTGGGTTTGACCTTTAGTCCTGATCTGAAATGGAACATGTACATCAAGTCTGTTGCCAAGGTCGCTGGGAGGATGTTGGGATCCTTCTACCGCTCCAGAAGATATCTCACTACTGATGCAATTCTTTATCTATATAAAAGCCAAGTATGTCCAAGGATGGAGTACTGCTGCCATATCTGAGCAGGAGCTGCTAAAAGCAGCCTATGCTACCTTGACAGAGTACAAAATAGACTTCGTGGCTTAGTTAGGGATGCCTTTTTCTCTTCCCTGCAGCCTCTCTCCCACAGAAGAGACGATGCGAGCCTGTCTTTGTTTTATCGTTATTTTCATGGCAAGTGCCCGTCTGAGCTCCAATCTCTGGTCCCCCTTCGCCAATCTTTCACGAAAAACATCCGTCTGGCTGAAACCACTGTCAATAAGTTTTCCCATTCTTTATCTGTGCCTAAATCCAAGCGTAAATTTCATGAGCAGAGCTTCTTTCTTGGAAGTGCACGACTGTGGAACTCTCTTCTGTTTGCCTGTTTCCCACCTGACTACAACTTGGATGTCTTCAAGTCTAACATAAACAAATTCCTGACAAACCGCCCCCTTAAGTAAGGCACTTGATCAAATCTCCAATACTAATGATTACTACGATATTATCCCATTGATTACTGTACACGCAATAACCCTTATCCCCGAGTGGCTTCCGGGCCTTGATAAGTGGTGAACTCTATGTAAAAAAAAAAAAAGAAATTTTCACAGAAGTTTTCTCCTGTTCTTTACTTCTGTGTTCTTTGCTCAAATGGTTTTCAGCATAGTTGCGAAGAAACACTCGATCTCTCCATTAGTTAGGATGATAAGATGTTATCCGTTGATGTTCGATACCCAGTTCTTTGCAGAAATAATTAAACTCTGAGGACATAAACTGAGTGGATTATCTGAAATGATATTCGCCGGAATGCCATGTATGTAGAGATACTTTTTGATTGTAGATATGATTTATGAAGAACTTACAAAACGATTCAGTTGGATTTTCTGGAAAAAATCATCACTTTGAAATGAAGAACTTAAAATACGATTCAGTCGGATTTTCTGAAAAAAGTTGTCACTTTTTGTCACGGATTTTCTGAAAAAAGTTGTCACTTTGTAGGACTTAAAATACAATTAAAACCTGATTTTTTTATTTGCCATTGTCGAATAGTGGGTGTTGGCTGTACTGGATGGGTAGTGAATGCTAGCTGTGTCTAGCAGTGTAGTGTGGGCTAGCTGTGTCTGGAAGCCCTGGGCATGAGTTTATGTGAGATGATGCATAAGGATCATAGGGGTATGTATTAACTTAAAGACATTATAAAAAGATAAAAGGCGAGAAAACAGGAAGTGGTTATCACAAAAGACGTGGTAAGAAGATGTGCGTTATTTTTATGGCAGTTATTTTTTTCATATTTTTTTATTCTAATTTGACCACATTAAGTAATAAGAGTTAGGAAAACTTGGGAATACGTGATAAAGAAAAGTGATGAATAAAGACCTCGACAGAGATAGGTTATTTTTGAAATCGATTTCTATAAACCAGCGAACACATGCCAGCATTTAAATCGAACGTGAAGTAGTAGTAGTAGTAGTAGTAGTAGTAGTAGTAGTAGTCTTGGGTGTTCAACTAATCTAGAAGAAGGAAATCTCTGAAATAGCAACAATATTTCTCTGCTTATCGTAGCATTGCTCCCAATCTTCCTGTATTTCTCTTTGTCATTGAACTCAACCAATGCTGAATAAAATGAAAGTGAGACAACAAAAAACAAACTGATGGCCGAATCTTTTCTAAAAAAATAAGTTTCCATTGTTTAGAGCTGAAACTGCCTTTAAATGGAAATATGGATTAAGTGGAATGACATTGAAATAGGGGAAAAATTTGGTAATTGTATTCTGCCAAAATGTGGAGGTCAAATTCTCTTCCGGTTTCCTGCTTCTCCAACTGTACTGATATGCAGAAATTCAAGTGTAATGTAAACAGATATCTTGCTGCTAAACTCCCTACATAGTACCCCTGCAACTTAGGTCCCTGATAGTATCCCCCTACATCAAAGTGGCAATGTGCCTTGTTTGGGGTGAAAATGTAATGAATAATAAAAGGTCAAAATAAAAATGGAGAGTGAGCATCTGGAGGTAATTACATTTTTTATTACCAAATAATAAAAAATTGAAACAGAACTCCTTCACTCAACTAACTATCTGTATGAAAGCCAAGTACGTCCAAGGATGGAATACGACTACCACATCTGGGCAGGAGCTGCTAAAAACAGCCTATCCTGAGGGTACAAAATAGACTTTGTGGCTTAGTGGGGATGCCCTTTTCTCTTTCCTGCAATCTCTCTCCCACAGAAGAGACGTTGTGAGCCTGATTTTGTTTTATCATTATTTCTATGGCAAGTGCTCGTCTGAGCTCCAATCTCTGGTCCCCCTTGCAAATCTTTCATGATAAACACCCGTCAAGCTGAAACCACTGTCAAAAATTATCCCCACTCTATTTGTGCCAAAACCAAGACGTAGATTCCATGAACAAAGCTTTTTTCTTAGAAGTGCACGCCTATAGAACTCTCTTCCATTTGCCTGTTTACCACCTGACTACAACTTGGATGTCTTCAAGTCTAACATAAACAAATTCCTGATGAACTGCTCCCTTAAGTAATCCAATCAAATCTCCAATACTAATGATTACTACGATACTATCCCATTGATTACTGTACATGCAATAACCTTTATCCCCGAGTGGCTTTCGGGCCTTGTAAAAAAACAAAAAAAAACTGAGATCCAACAAGTCAGAGTATCCAATGTGCCATGCTCAGTCAGGGAACATATCAACATACTAAACTCCCTTTAATATGCACAAGCTTGCAGCTTTGTTTTATTCCATACATTATAATTTATTTCTCTTACATCTAATTTTAACTTTAAGCTGATGCTTAAAGAATAAAATCAGATTCAGATCCTGATTAGAAAATCTCATCCCTCTGCATCATCTAAAACACCATTCTAGTTGCAGATGAGAAAATTTTAAAGAACTATCTAGAAAGATGAAAAAATAAGATATACAGACATTACAACCATGTTAGTGCTCTTGTTCTCCACAATACATGATTAATGAAATTAATCTGTGGATGTCATTTTCTCACAATAGAGGCCATCATTTACAAATATGTATGCCACCAACTTGGACCAATCCCACCCATCAGGATACAAAAAAGTCCTGAAAACAGAAAGTGAACCCATTTGTATAGGATAGAACAATTAAAGTATCACCCTAAAGAAAATAACACTACAGCTTTATTTTAAAACTATTTGTTTCAATTGGGGCCAAATGGGGATCAGAGCATAAGTGATGAAAAGAAAGAACCTTTAAAAATAACCAGCAACCTTTTCTTCCATTGTACCATGTGCTTTAGATTGGAAGGAAGAACGAGAAAGTGCTGCCCAAGATCGTTGTGTTGAATGAACTTAGAGAACCTTTATGAAAATCAGGAAGAAGATTGTGTCCAGCATTGACCGGATGGAACGATAAAATTGTCGCCATAATAGAAAAACATCGCTACAGCTTTATTTTAAAACTTTTATTGAAAAAATCAGTTCAGGTAAGTTGATTATGTAGTTATGTGTGATTTGGACACAACTGTCCAACTGGTAGATGGTCTGCAACAAAAAAAGAAAACCAGTTTTCATCAAACGGAAATGGAATCATGTCGTCTTTTCTAGGGCGACAATGTTATCGTTCCACCCTGTATGATGTACAGCCACTCAGAATAAAGTACCAATAAGCTTAATAGTCCACGATAATGTACTGTAATGACATTCACATCGTCTCTCGCAATTGTGGAAAATACACTGGATGAACCCACTTGTAAGATTAACGGTCATTTCGGACATGATAGACTTTTGATTAATTGAACTTCGTCTCCTTCAATTATGAAAAAGCACTGGATGTTTTTTCTTGCTCTGAAGAAGTACTGCTGAGATATATGAACCCCTAGTGACATACTAATTATGTGAGAATGCATCTATCTCTGCCTTAATGAGACAAAAAATATTTGGACTGTACAACCATATGAGAACTCGTTGCTAGTGGATACTACATACACAACTGTCGATTTGTGGTCATTAATGACTGTTACAGTGACGTCCATAATCATGTACCAATCAGTAATGGTCTGCGAAACACGGTGGAGATTTTAAGCTCTTTATATTTCCTTGATGAACAAATTACTTTTATGTGATAAATTTATGAAATTATCTCCTCTTTGTTTTATAGGTATATTTGCCAACAGGTGGCGTTTTAATTGTCCAGAAGAATAATAAGTTCCTTAATGTCATATTTAAACCATCTATAATTGACTATAAACATACAGAAGGTAAGTAGATGAAAAAAATATTTTTTCTTATGTTGTTTTCACTTTAAATGATTATATTCCCATATTTACATTGGCGTAATTGTTAGAGTATTCATTAACGGGACGGAAGATCAGAGCTCAATCCTTGGTCGAAACTCAAAAATTGATATTTCATGTCTTTTTGTAAACTCTTATAATTTGTAAATTTATAATTTGTTGAAAAATCAAAGATAACTATAGCAATTCAGGAAAAAACATGGCGCCATCCTCTCCCTATATATATACATACATATATATACATATATATATATATATATATATATATATATATATATATATATATATACTAGCATTTCAGCCCGGCGTTGCCCGAGTGTTTGGATGTGTATGTTGAGCAAAAAAAAAAAAAAGTGGTAGTAGGAAGGAAGGCTTGAACCGATACTGCGAAGGAGGAAAAGAATGCGGAAAAAAAAACTGACGTCTTTGCAGTTACGACCACCGCCAAACCTGAAGTGACTTATGTTTACATTAAGGCTAGACAATCGAAAGGAGAGGATATCTTTAAAAAATATCGGCGAAAAAGCGACTTCCCCCGAATAAAAATGCCTACTTGAAGGTGAAGATGTTAATGTTTTTAGCCAATTTTTCGATATTTGTCGTATGAAAGGTCGAACTTTAAAACGATACTAATCTTGGTAAAATTCGTCGCCTCTGTCGAAAGTTTTAGGTAGACATGCAAAAATACATACATACATACATACATGCATTCACTTATACATTGGTAACTAAAAGTTTTCGCCCCAAACCGATTAAAAAGCTTGCCCTATCTCTGAATACCCTTTATGTAAAATTTCAAATGTTTAGACCAGAAATTGTCTGAGTAATTAGGTAGAGACCGCAGAGGTCAATTTTTTAAAACTTTGGCCCCTATTATGACCCCTTAAAATTTATTGTTTTGGGCTCAAATCAAGTTATTAAGTTAGATCCATGTCCAAGGAACCTATATCTAAAATTTCGAGTGTTTAGACCCCAAATTGTCGGAGGAGTTTGGTAGAGCTCTCAAAGGTCAAATCGTTGAACTTTGAACCCTTAACAGCCAAATTTATGACCGAAAACCGATCACAAAGATTTTCGCAAATCTCAGTACCCTGTATATAAAATTTCGAGTCTGTAGACTAAAATTTGAGAGAGTTATTGCATAGGAAAATGTATACACACACACACACACAGATACAGACATTTTCACTTTTATATATATACTAGTATTTCAGCCCGGCGTTGCTCGGGTGTTTGGAGATGTATGCTGAGCAAAAAAAAGGGGGGGTATTTTTTTTAACTTTGACCCCTATTATAACCCCTTAACATTTATTGTTTTGGGCTCAAATCAAGTTATTAAGTTCGGAAAAAGTCCCTTTCCAAATGGTAGACGTGACGGATCGATCTGTCACGTCTATCATTTGAAAAGGGAAGTTTTTCCGAAATTAATAATGGGTATTGTCGCAGACATAACAAGTAAGACATTTGTATCTAATACAACTGAATAAATATATGTATATATAGACATATATGTATGTACTTATTAATTTGTAAATCGCCACTTGTTTTTGTCTCCTTTCACCAATGACGACTATATTTCATTCCTCGCATTGTGATAGCCTTCTACATCTCTACTACACGTATATATATATGTGTATATATATGGAATAGTTTATAAACGGTCGCTCTTGACTACACATTTACCCAATTTTTTTTATATGTACTAAATGTACCCGGCGTGTGTCGGTATTAAATGTAACGTTAAATTCCTTTAAAATAAGTAAAAAAAACAGAAACATCATGTGCATGCGAATATCATATTTTTTTTTCTACACTATTCACTTCTTGTAAATAAAGACAAAATACTCGAGCTGAGATCGAAACCAAAACGTAAAGACAATTAATCAAGTACGATAACCATTTGACCAGCGTGGCACAATCTTTAAAAGTTGAAATAGTGTAAAAAAAAACCATCACAATGGCTTGCAACTCTAAAAGAAAACAAGTGAAACTGACTTTACTCGAAAAACGTCAAATTCTAGAAAAATTAGATGCTGGAGTTAAAAATAGCGTTATATTGAGAGATTATAAGATTGGAAGAAGTACACTGTTTTACATCAAAAAGAAAAACGAGGAAATATTGAAGGCTGCTCCTTTCTCTCCAAATAAAAGACATGTCAAAAGAAGAACTCTTCGCAGACCAAAGCAAGTTGAATTCGATCGAATATTGCATGAGTGGTTTGTAGTAAAACGGAATGAAGGTGTAGCAATATCTGGGCCCATGTTAATTGCTAAAGCAAAATCTCTTAAGGAAGAGTTGAATATCGCAAAAGATATGAAATTCAGTGAAGGCGGGCTTAGGAGCTTTAAGAGTAGACATGGTATAAGACAATTAACAATGTCAGGCGAACAACGGTCTGCTGATACACACGCAGCATCAAATTATTGTGACAAATTCAAGACGATGATTGTCGATTATGGTTTAATACCAGAGGATGTTACAACGCTGATGAAAGTGGCGTAAATTGGAAATGCTTACCTACAAAAACATTAGCCGGATCCGAGGAGCAGAAAATAAAAGGATTCAAATTAAATAAAGAAAGACTAACAGTGATGGTATGCGTTAATATTCTGGAACTCATAAACTTAAGCTTCTTATCATCGGCAAATCAAAGTGTCCCCGAGCATTGAACGGAGTTTCGCCTTTGGCAGTATCCTATTATTCTTTATGAAATGGATGGATGAATCAGCAGTTGTTTAAAAAATGTTTTTGCAAGAATTTGTGCCCGTTGTCCAGAGGCCTTTTCTTGAATTAGGTAAACCTGATTCAAAGTGCTTGCTTCTGTTGGACAATTGTAGAGCACATCCTTCTGAGTCAGAACTAGTGTCATCTTGCGGGAATATTTTTGTGTGCTACTTTCCACCTAATGTGACTTTTCTCATCCAACCTATGGATCAAGGGATTATTTGGAACTTAAAATGTTTCTACAGAAATGATTTCATGATGAATATGATAAATAGTACCGTGAGTATAAGTGATTTTCAGCGCCATTTTACTATCAAAGATGCCATATTTTCTCTCGCAAGTGCATGGAATCAAATTCGAGCAAACACATTAACAAAAGTATGGGGTAAATTATGCCCAGCACCAAAGGTTTCTGAACTACAAGAATCAGAGAATACATCTGGTCTAGAAAAAATTCTTGAAACCAAACAGTTATCAACCAACCACGCTGTTCTTAAATCACTTAATGCAAATGATGTTGCAATGTGGATGCAACAAGATGAGGAAACTACTGATCAATGTCCTGAAGGCAGTAATGGTGATAAAAATAGCGACAGCTCCCATTCTCTTGACCCTAATGTAAATAACCAAGAACACTCTGATGAAGCAATATTATGGGATGATGCAGAAAAGTCTATGGAGACGGTTATAAAATTTCTAGAAAAAAGTCCTTACTTTAGTGACAATTATGTTTTGCAAGCAATGTCACTTCGAAGAGATATAATCATAAAGAAGCTACAGAACCAAGAAATTGTAGATTTTCGTGATCGCTTACGGAATACAATGGCAGCGCCCGAGAGTTAAATCGATGAAAATAGAAACTGCAATGAGACTAAGTCAATGAATAACTAAAAAAACTGTATTTTACATTTTTTTTTTTTACAAGGTGATCACCACTTATCAAGGCCCGGAAGCCACACAGGTATAAGGGTTATTGCATGTAGCGTACGTTAGTGTGGGTGTTTAATAAAAATGTCTACTTAAGGGGGCGGTTCATCAGGAATTTGTTTACGTTGGACTTGAAGACATCCAGGTTGTAGTCAGCACTTCTCCTTAAGGCAACGCTTAAACAGTTTCGTAAGTATGGGAGCAAGTTCAGGTTGAAGCTTTTTTAGCACTATAAGCGGTATGCCATCAGGGCCAGTTGCTTTACTGGAATCAAGGTTCTTGATTAGCTTGGCGACCTCATGCAAGGATATTTGTATGTTATCTAGAGTGTTCTGTGTTATAGAAGGAAATATGGGGAATTGATGACCTTCGTTGCATAGGGTAGAATTTGCTGCAAAATTCTTGGCAAATAGTTTGGCCTTGTCTGATGCTGGCGAGATGACCTCTGGTCCATTGATAATGGTTGGGATAGAACGCACACTTCTGTTCAGGATCCTGTTTGTTATTTGCCAAAACTGGTGGGAACCAAGCCGCTGATCAGCTACCTTGGATTTAACAGACTGGGCATAAAGCTCTCTTGCATTTTTTATTACTCTTTTACAGTGGTTGCTGGCAGTCCTGAAAGCAGCTTTAGTCTCAATGCATCTATTATGTTGGTAACTTAGGTAATAAATACCTAACAAGTAAGAGTAGATTTAATTTATTTTCAATGTTTTTGTTCCTGGTAATAATATTTAACAATTCTTACTTGCAATATATCGTAAACTCAACTTAATATATATTTGAAGTATCATATAGCAATGAATTTCATTTACTATTTCTTTATTCTTAAAAAATTAAAGTTAGCTGCAGCACATTTTTTTATCACGAAACTTGAACAGCATCCTCTAATTTGAACAAAGCGGATGTTCAAATTATAGGAGTTATACTGTATATTTTTAATTTTCTGCAACTAAATCCTAGCAAATATTTTTAAATATCTTTTCAATATTTTAGGTCTATGTGGTGATTTTGATAATGATAAAAGAAATGAATTACACTTTCCAAATGGCACAATCTTCAAGATCAAATCTCGTCGACCGATTACCTTTTCTCGCAGCTGGAGGTGAGTCTTCCTTTAGAAAATGAAATATACAATATTTTTATACAAAACTAGCGGGATTCAAAAAAAAACTGTCCTTTTTTTCTTTTCCACAGTCTTCATAATACTATATTACTTTCTTTCATTTTACTTTCTTTCTTTTTTACTTTCCTTTATTTTAATTTCATTTATTTTAGCTTCATTCTTTTTTACTTTATTTTTAATTTCTTTTTTAATTTCATTCTTTTTACTTAATTCTTTTACTTTCTTTTTTAATTTCATTCTTTTTTACTTTATTTCTTTTTTTAATTTAATTCTTTTTTAACTTTCATTCTTTTTTACTTTATTTCTTTTTTTAATTTCATTTCACTCCCTAATATAATCGGAAAAAAAAAATGAAATTTTGGAAAATTCTAAATTAATGTATTATATTTATTGAAATCAGATATACGTATTTACAGGGAATTCTCTTCCTATAACTTTCTTATTGGAGAACATAGGAATTCGGAACATTAAAAGATTTGGACCATTTTCATTGTCTTCTATACAATATTTTTATACATATAATTCTATTGTCTTTTGTACATCTAATACCATTTTATATTCCATCTAAATATGCTATATTTGAAGTTTAAAAGGAAGTTTTGATCCCACAGTTCCCTTAAAATGACACTTAGAGATTGAGTATCATTTATGTGGTCTTTCCTCAAAATTTGATACGCATCATTTAAACTTCAACATATGATCTGTTTGAAGTTTAAATATACGTTCTAACATTCTCTAATATTCCTTTTATAGGGAACACACTCACACACACACACACACAAACATCTACATATATAAACATATATGCCATGATAATGAATACAAGTTGGATGTTGTTGAGTCGTTCTACTACGTTGGGGGTAATGAAGATCCAGCAGATATTTGTGAGGCAAGGTTGCCTGGGTAAGTTCTGAGAGTTTCTTCCACTCCTCACCAAAGAAGCCATATCCTTACATAACCATGCATCCACAATGCAATGTTGCATGGCAGTTAGTGCTAGCCTCTCAGAGTTTAAGACAGACAGCAACTTCGACATAATGAGCGAGCCATGGTTCACTATGTGTTACTATCGCTTGCTGGGAAAAATGACTTGGTTTATATGAGCCTTGGGGATGTCTTTAGAAACGCTGTTACATGATGGTATGACAACCAGCTCTCCATGTGTTAAACGTGATAAAACAATAAACGATAGACACATCCTCTTTACATCAAGGGGTTGATATGACGTCTGCTTGATGGATCTTCTCTTTGAGTGCTTAGCGCCATTACTGACAAGATTCTCTCCATAGAATTATCTATGCTACAAACCTTTGGTGCTGGAATTGAATGGTGTATGTATTGTAGTCATGAACAACGTATGTTTGTATAAAAATATAAATTTGTTTGAAGAAGGAGCACTTTTTAAACTCGAGAGCTAAGGCACGTGAATGTTCGTCTCCAACTAACATCAAAATTCCAATTGAATTACAAATCTTCCCTTGTGACAAAAACGAGAATAAGAGAGAATGAGGGAAATAAATAGATAAAACAGAGAGAGAGAATATCTATTTCTTATTACATTTACAGAATCTGCTCATCAGATAATTTGATTTGACTTTTCGACAGAATTAATCAATCTCGATTTTATAAACAACTGTCAACTTCAGTTTCGATAAAAAAAAACTTTACTTATGACATACTCGTTTATAATAATGATTTAAAATATGCCTATAGAAATGTTGACATAAGGTCTTTTTATCAGAGTGCTACAGCCGTACGATGATAGCAGAACATGTTAGCAATTCCGTTTTTTGCAAAAAAACTCTTACTGTAACATTACAGGAAAAGCGTCTCCACTAGTTTAGTCCAGTGAAGCACAATAGTGTGTGAATAAACAGAGTCTCCATCATGGAACTTGATGGCTTGTCTGGCATTGGCGGCCCATGCAACCTGGTCTGCAACTATCAAGAAAGACTTGAAAGCTCGACAACTTCTGGAGGGAAATACAGGGTGTAACGATAAAATTGTCGCCCTAGAAAAGACGACATGATTCCATTTCCGTTTGATGAAAACCAGTTTCCTTTTTTGCTGCTGACCATCTACTAGTTGGCCAGTTGTGTACAAATTTCAAGAGCGATAGGAGCCTCGTATCATGTCTGAAAATGACACAATGTTCAACAAGCAAAATCATGCTCTCTACCGATCCAAGTTATGACAACAGGACCATTGCCAGCATCCTCAAAATGCATCGCTGGATTGCAACGAATAACAGGGACGTACTTAGGGTGATGAAAACAAAGTTTCTGGCCATGGTTATGGTCGTTAGTGTGGTTTCCAGTGAGGGCCACATCATGCCACCTCACATCTTCGAAGACAGCTTGAAAGTCAACACCAAAGTGTACCTGAATGTGCTGAAGAATGTGGTGATACCCTGGTGCAATCAGGTGGCTGCTAGCAGACCTTGAGTGTGGCAGCAGGACTCAGTGCCGGCCCACAAGTCCATAGAGACCCAGGTTTGGTTTCAGAAGGACTGCTACAACTTTATACCCCTCTTTCACTGATCCTTCTCCTCCCCCAACCTGAACCCGTTGGACTACTTCATTTGGTCATACGTCGAGAACATCACCAACATGCCTTCCTACAACACCAAAGTCAGCCTGATCACTGCCATTCACCAAGTATTCGATGAGCTTCTGCCAGCGCTTGTGGAAAAAGCATGCTGCAAGTTCCGGGCCTGTATTGAGGTAGTGATTGAGGCTGAAGGCAGCTACATTGAATAGATGTCAGCTCTCCTACATAATTAAGTTACCTGAATTGATCTTTTTTCAATAAAAGTTTTAAAATAAAGCTGTAGAGTTGGTTTCTTTAGAGCGACAATTTTATCGTGCCACTCTGTACCCTGCATGATATCTGAAGAGCTGCCAAAACGCAGACCCGTGCAAGCCATGGAAACCTGTTTACAACTGAATAAATAATGAAGACGGATTTATTTAGAATACTAGCTTTCGTCTTTCTTTCAAACCTTTAACAAGTTTGTCTTTTATCAAGGGAATTAATGAAATTAAGATGTTATATACACGATAATAAAGATGATTTTATACTTTTACATTCTCTTTTTTTCAGAGTGAAACGTGAAGATACTCTTTATAATGGTTTCTGTCCCGATGACAGTGATAAAGAAATGCAATATAGTTACTGCCAATGCGCCGAAAATCATGAAACAAAATGTGGTCCGAATTTGGATATTCTAGATTGCGGCCCAGGAACAAAGACAAAAAAATATAAGAGACGAAGGGGTAAGAGAGATAAAAACGTTTCATTCAATTCTTCAAAAATAAAAGACTGGAACATTTTTCGTTCTATCTAATCGTTTAAATTACAATCGTTTTAAAACAATTATGTCTTCATTGTAGAACGTTAAATACAAGATGGAAAAAAAGGCAAATTTGCACAATTTTATAAACCCTTTAATTATATCTAAACATTTTAAACATAGGGTTTAAACTCACATGTTTTCAAGCTACACCTGAAGTAGAATTGAATGTTTTCTATTTTCTATTGATTAACCAGGAAACAAAGACATCACAGACATTTTGATCGAGGAAGCCAAATCACCAGAGAAGTGCGTGACCAACCAACCGCAAATCACATTCCAATATAATGCTACTTATATTTCTGTCGTAAGTTGCTTCTGTATTCTTTTCTGCATTTGCTTTTAGCCGTCAAAACGATTTACAAATTACAATTGCTTCTTTAGAGACAATCAAGCATATAAAATATCAACAGATACACACTCTAGAGTCAAATCAATGAAAATAATATGCTGTTGTTCTAGTCCTAGTGATGACGAAACAGATCGTAAAGCATTAGATCCATTTAATAATAAATAAAGGCATGGTCACTGAAATCTAATTTTTCATTGTTTATGGATATTTTTATTGAATTCCATCTGATTTAGTAAATGTCTAAAGTATCCTATTTTTTATCATCAGGACAGTGGCAGTCAGATTACAAAAGATGAAGCTGAGAATTATTGCAAAAAGTTTGTGCTGAATACGGAAGCCAGCAAACAATGCGGTCAAATAAAGACTCTCAATATACCTGGAATATTTCAATCTTGCGTTGCTGATCTAACGGTTTGTTATGTTTTTTTGTTTAAAATTTTCTTCATATAAAATTTAATATTCACAAAATTTTGATCTAATGGTTTGTTATGTTTTTTGTTTAAAATTTTCTTCATATAAAATTTAATATTCACAAAATTTTGATCTAATGGTTTGTTATGTTTTTTGTTTAAAATTTTCTTCATATAAAATTTAATATTCACAAAATTTTGATCTAATGGTTTGTTATGTTTTTTGTTTAAAATTTTCTTCATATAAAATTTAATATTCACAAAATTTTGATCTAATGGTTTGTTATGTTTTTTGTTTAAAATTTTCTTCATATAAAATTTAATATTCACAAAATTTTGATCTACATTTTTTTTTTTTTTGTTGGTAATCACAAAACTCAAGATACCGTATATATTTTTTTGCAATCTTGTATATTTATCTGCTATATTATGTTCATTTATTTAATCACAGTTTAATTATATTTTTACAAATGCACATTTTCGTTTCATTAGTTTAGTTTATTTATTAGCAGGGAGAACTGACGTTGTCCGGGATTGAATTAGGATCAACAAATTTCCACACATCCAACACTTTTATTGACATCGAAATCGGTGAAATTGCCCATTTTCAAGCAATTGCATTGATTGACTGCTCTAGTCGGGGACCCACTATAGTGCACCGGAAGGAAGCTTCACTGATGAACTCACATACTCACAAAAAAGTACCTTTGTATATAAGTAGGGATAATGATTTGAATTAAAGTTTAAGATACAAAAGTCAAGTATCATGGTTCAATTGTGCTAGAACCATAACATTAATTTCACACAAGAACCTACTGTTGATTTTATACGCCGGGGGCTCCTACTTGTACGGTGATGAAACTTCTAAAATGCATTTGTGATGTAAGGCTTTATAAGAGTGTTAACTTTGGTCAAAATCAAACTGTTCTTTCTTTAATCGGATTTTTTATAATCGACTTTTGATACTTATCAGGGTGTTACGCACGAGCGATTATGTCTTGATACTGGTACTAGAGTTAGTTAAAATGCGTAATAACAAGCCGCCCCCCCGCCTCCCTTTATTAGATTTTTATTCGATCCGTAAAAAGCAGCAGTTATTCATAAACGGCCACGCTTTAAGTTCTAGTGGAAGCGAGGCAGACAACTCCATCCAACCTTTGTGTCATGTCACATCTTTATCCTCATCCAGTCCCTACCATCCGCTCTTCTTCCTAAAGGTAAAGGGACAGAGAAGTAATTTGAAACAAAGTTGACGATATGCTGCAGAAAATATTTTTTAAAAAGAGCATTCTGGGTTCAAATGTTGTTGAATGCAGACGCAAACGAGCAGAATCCATGGTGAAAAAATTGCTAAATTCGCCAAGTGCTCGAATCGACTCAATGGATATAACTGTGTTAGAGAAGGGCAAGCATGCCTATATGTTTCCCAACATATTAGAAAAGAGCAGACACCCCAAATGTTTTACCGCAAACCGAGGAATGGGCGTATTACTGCGAACTTCAAAAGACTAGTAAAATTCGAGGAAGCTTGGAATTGGACGACTACTTCTCTTGAATATTTTATTTCTGTTGGAGCTTTCAAATTGAAATCATTTCAAGTGATCTTCGTAAAAGATACTTATTAGTAAGTTATTTTTCGGATTATACCTTTTCCAATAAGTAAGGGTTATGGTGACAAAGAACTATCAAACTCTGTATCCCTTAAAGGGAACTAAATTCCTGTAGTAACCTGTACGTTGCCAAAAATAAATGTAAACGATATTTAAGAAAGTGACCGTTTTAATTAAGCTGAAAAACTAAACATT
>NC_136489.1:2272720-2385220 GCF_053919585.1 Euprymna scolopes
AAAGTGTGTAGATGGTAAGTAGAATTTTTCTTTCTTTCTGATAAGTCATATCAGGGGAATATACTTTCTCCGCTAGTATATGTTTGTGACCCAAAGTCATCTATTGGAATTTATAACACATTCGTAGATTTGTAGGCAGTTGTCTCCCTTGTCTATGTCATGGTTACAAAGATTTGAGGTAATGTGTTCAACTCGTATAACGTTTAACATTTTATAGGAACTAATTTATTATATGAAAGGTAATTGTTTCTATCTTGTTTCATTTTACTTCAGTTGAAATCAATGGATCCCTTCCTAGAGGCTAACACTTGATCTCTATATGAAATACGTAGATATTGGAATATTCCATTAAAGTTCTTCTTAATATATCAAACACTGTACAAAGATATAGTCTAGTAGGCATTCAACTTTTCTCCTTTTTTTATGTATTTTACTTGAGTCATTTTTAAGAGATCAAGGGAGCTAACTCCTCCCGGAGCTAACATTTGATTTCATAACGATTTGGATTTATATCCGAGGGCTAATTTTAGAATAGATGTTGTTCCCTTTATGGTTGCAATCTGTATTTCATTACAGCTTGGTCTTCCAGGGATTGTTTCCAAGTATTTCTTAAGATTCTTTTTCACTAAGCCATTTGCTCCCATCACACTTGAAGATAGTGTCTAGTAGGCATTCAAGTTCTCTTCTGTGTGTATGCGTGTATGTCCAGCTAACAGTCCAAAACTACTAACCAAAAACCCATAAAGTTTATACTTTCTTGACCAGTGTTGACCTGGATGTATATTATCTAAAATTTAGACAATATGATTAATTCCTTGGGGTAGAAATTGCAAATAATTTGTTGCCGACGTTATCAAATTTCGTTGTATTTTCATTGGTGCGTCTCATCTGCGCATGCGTACATTTGTTTCTATTCTAAGTACTGAAAGCATTAATTTTTAACGTTTTCTCATGATTTTAGCTCAGCGTTTATCTTCAAGTATAATTCCTTCACGTGCAAGTATTGAACTTTTCTTTTGATGATAAAAATTCGCGCACCTCCTTTATTTTTGTATACAAAAATGCAGAAATGTTACTCATTTTAATGGTCTTAGATCTTCCTCAATGTGATGTAAAAATAAACTTTTATTCCTTCCTGTTATGCCATATTTTTTGCAACATTTTCTATTCGTGCTCCACAAACATAAAACATTTATATTTTTCTTGTAGTTATTCAATCCTTTTCTCTTCCAAAGAATCTATCACAAAGGGAGACATTAATCTTAAACGGAATCTTGGAACTTTTATGATTTTAATAATCGATTCACAACAACCAGAATGGGTTAGTTGAGACTCACAATTGACAATACAAATCCAAGTACATGTATTAATAGCGCTGATGCAATCATGAGTTCATATTTAATCATGAAGCCAATCAGAAACTTTTATGAGTTTAAATTTTCTTATATTTCAAACAAAAGGTCAACTATAGAACACTAGCAGGGGGACGCGACGTTTCCCAGGATTGAATGATGATCAACAAATGTTTTACGCTCACATATTTTTATTGTCATCAACATCGGAGAAATCGCCTATTTTTTTTTTTTAATCAAATCGATTATAGTGCACTGGGAGAAAGCTTCACATGCCTCCCCAGAGTGATTTCGTCCACAATATATTGTAGTCTACATTGCACTGTAGAGAACTTGCTATAGATTTATATGAAATTATTTTCATATATAATGGCTTCAATTAAAGTTTAAAATGCAAAAGTCAAGTATCGTGGGTCAATTGTGCTCTAAACAGAAAGATTCATTTCATCTCCCCCGTCATATCAAAGAGCCTACTGTTGATTTTATATGCCGGGCCTTTCTGCTTGTGCGGTAATAAAACTTCTTAAATGCCCTTTTGATGTTAGGCTATATAAGGTGTTAACTTTGTCCAAAATCGCCTGTCCTTCTTTCATCGGATTATTTTGATTATCGATTATCAATACTTATCGAAGACATTCCAATACAAAACCTATCTGAGAACACTGCCAGATACATGAAGTACATCTGTGTGAAATTTCATAAAAATTGGCTTAGCCGTTTTGAAGTCCATAGAGAACGACCTCACACACACAGAGTTCCTTTTATATAATAATAATAATAATAAAGATACAATTTTACATAAAATTAATGATAGTACTTGGCCACATCATCATCATCATCATCATCATCACTCATGTTAGTATCATGTATCGTCTTGACTTTCTCACACCATCTCACTCTATCCTCAATCTCACTACGTAAGTTATAGGTGCATTGTGTATCCTAGTTTACAACAATAAAAATTAAAATTTACTAGTCGACATCAAAGTTTGATATGTTAGCTTAAATGCTATTTAGGTCCAACTTTTAAATTTCACAAAATAAATTTATATGTTAGATACATGTAAACTTCTAAAAGAAATTACAATGCTTTTTTTTATTTTTGTTATTTGCAGGATTTTGTGAATGTTTCGATGGCTTTGAAGGTGGCGATTGTTCTCTTAACAAAATTGATCCCCCGACCATCAGTGAAAATACTACAATCATCATAGACAACCGTTTTGTAAAGAATGTCACAATAAGAATCATCGGGGCTGGATTCATCGACTCAGACAGTTTAATCTGCAGATTAGAAAAGGCCATAGTAAGTAAAACAAGAAATCAACAGTCAAATTCAATCAGTCTGTGAGACATTAGCATTAGAGTTTTTTTCAAATATTCTTTATTGTAAACATTCAAGATGTATAATGTGTGTTATAAGTGCATTTCTATATATGAATAGATAAACACTATCATAAGCCTGGACACATGCATCAACAAAACCATGAAAACATAACAGCAAATAATTATAAATTCCAAGTCATACAAATATACATTTATTGCTTAATCTCTATCTATACAGGGTGGAACGATAAAGTTGTTGCCCTAGAACAGATGATATGATTCTGTTTCCGTTTTATGAAAGCCATTTTTTTTCAGCCCATCTACTAGTTAGCCAGTTTTGTACAAATCCCAAGAGCGGTAGGAGTCTTCTATCATGTCTGAAAGTGACACAATGTTCAACGAGCGAGATCGGAGATGCGCTGCTGTAAAACTTATGCTCTCTACTAATCCAAGTTATGACAACAGGACCATTGCCAGCATCCTCAAAATGCACATCCAGACCGTTCAACGCTTGATGGCTCAGCTCAACACATCGGATGACCAACGGTTATGGTCTTTGGTGTGGTTTCAAGTGAGGGCCACATCTTGCCCCCCTCACATATTTGGAGTCGGTTTTAAAGTCAACACCAAAGTGTCCCTGGATGTGCTAAAGAGTGTGATGATCCCCTGGTGCAATCAGGTAGACCCTGGTAGACCCTGGGTGTGGCAGCAGGACTCGTCACTGACCCACAAGTCCAAAGAGACTTGGTTTACAATCATTTCATTTCAGTTATACATTCATATTTGAATTATAACATATTTATTCCAAAAAGAATATAAATTGCATCATATCTTTTACAAATATATTAACGTCTATATGACGTAAAAAAATCTTACTCTCTTTCACAACGCTGCACCTTTTTTGAATTTCCAACGATTTTTGTGAAATAGAACAAAGTCATACTTTTCATTACAACAAAAACATGTTTTCAAATATTGTACTGGTATTTTATTTTCTTAATTTCATTAATCTAGAAGAAATCTTACAATAAAGACGAAACGTTGATGAACACATAACTCGGTTTGTTTCTTTTATATATATATATATATATATATATATATATATATATATATATATATATATATATATATATATATATATATATATATAGGGAGATATTTCGTCTGTATAATTTGTTAATATTTGCTCCTTTTTTCTTTTTCAGAAAAGCGCATCAACTTATAAGAAATCTGGCAAACATATTGTTGTCAAAGCTCAATATATTTCCGAAGAGCAGATTACTTGTTCTTTTACTAACTCTGATTCTTTCTTCATCGCAATAAGTAATAACAACATAACCTGGTCCGTTGAAGTGTTGCTCATCCAGTATAACTCCATCTGTGAAAGTTGTACATCTACAAATTGTTCACCAAAGGTAGGTAATGATTTTTAATCATCATAGCGTCATGCTAGTGTTGCAGATCTTTCTGATTCTTTCACGTCAGCTCGCTCTATCACCCATTACACCAGGTAGTTATTCTTGGATACATTTCGAGTCCAGCTAGTTACTTGGCATAGGTGGTCTTTCCACTAAATTATATCCCCGTTTTGGTATCCACAAAAGATTATCGTTGACAATTTCATTCTTAGCCTAACAAATCTGGTTCTTTTCTTTCTGATCAGGGTTGACATTTTAGAACCTGTGTCTCATAGAGTTGCTCTCTCGTGGAACACTGTCAAATTTCTTCAGTCTTTTGGTAAATGTCAACGTGCTACTTCCATACACAAGAATTGATGTAGCAATAGCTCTAAAGAAGTCGTGTTTCTTCTTGGTAGAATTATTTGACTTTCAGATTGCTTTCATTTTGTTCATCTTATCTGATTCGCACCTTCTATTTCTCTATGCAATTTTACTTTAAAGAATTTCATATATAAGGACCGCCATGTGTCTATAGATACAATAAGTGCACAGTTGGATGTCATTGTGAGAACTGTACACACAATTATTCATGGCGAACTGAAGATGCAGAAGATTTGCACAAAATTTATCCCAAGGGTGCTCCATCCTTGTCACAGACTATTTGACCAAGATGGGCATCAAGACAATTACTCACTCTCCCTATAGTCCAGACTTTACTCCTTATGACTTTTGGTTATTCCCTGAGCTCAAGGAAAACCTTAGAGACTGTCGTTATGAGACAATTGAGGAGATGAAAGAGATTGTGACGAGGGTCATTGACATGCTCACATGGGACCTTCCAGAAGTAGTTGGAACGGTACAACAAGGGCATTACAGCCGGAGAAGGGCACTAGAGTTTCATGCATGCACTATCAATAAAAGTGCTCACACGAAAAAAGTCTGGAAACTTATTGAAGTCACCTTGTAAATGTCAAGGTGCTACTTCTATACACAAGAAGTAAAAATGGCTTCAAAGAAGTCGCCTTTTTTTTTTGTTAGAATGATTTGACTTTCAAATTGCGTTTTATCTTGTCCAGGTTTTGCTGAGTCGAACATTAAGTAGTTTACCCTCTATGCCATTTTGCTTTGCACCTTTATTGGCAAGATAGGTAAACGCATGGACGTTTTTTACACAAGACTCATTTTGTACTGTGATCGTTACTGCAAACAAAAGAAAGAAAGAAAAATCAGACTCGGCATTTTTAAAGTGTAAATGAGATGCATTTATTCGTGGTTCTTCCAAAACAACATATTTCATTGTATGTCTAAAGTCTTTTCACACCCATGTGCTTTTTAAAAGTCTCTGCTGCCGTCACCTCACTCTGGCGCTTGCCAGTGCTTTCTCCCCTTCATATTTACACGCCCATCTTCCTCGGCATGCACTTTGCTTCTCTCTCGACCACGTGGAGTATTTTTCTCTCCTTTATTTGCACAATTGCTAATTTGCATACGTGCTACAACAGTTGCTGCTGCTAATATTTTCACTAACTAGCTATCCTTTGCCTGCTGTTGATATTTTCACATGCGGCCGTATGCGCTTTGTTACTGTTTAGGAAATATATTTTTTCATGTTAGTTCAAGATTATGTGTTCTATTTTGCTTGTGTTAACAAACAGACCAATACAATTTGCCGTTTCTTCGAGACAGTGTAGCAAGGCTTCTGCTTGATTGGTTGTTTCAACAAAAACTTGCATGGTCATCGGCATAGACTGCGTCAGTAAACGGTAAACTCACACGTAATTCCACTCATGGCATTCGTGACATAACGGTATATGCATCCTACTATATAGTTAACCACACTGATGAGCCGTAGATATGACGAAACATGTATTCGTGTATAACTATTTCATCTACAAAAATAAATAAACGAATTACAAATATATGTGTGTGTGTGTGTGTGTGTGTGTGTGTGTGTGTGTGTGTGTGTGTGTGTATATTTATATATGCATATATGCGTTCCTAAATATGGGGTGATAATGCGTATGTAAAGGGAGAAATCTAAAATGCTCATACCAATAACTTCATCGTCAAACACAACAACAAAAATATTACCACTTTTCATGTAGATGATGACAACTTCAAATGAGTGCCTACAAAACATTAAAACCATGTGTTGTAATATAAAGGACATTGTATTTCTAATAAAATCCAAGAATAGTCAACATTAAATATATTTGAAAAGAAACTCATTATGTCTGTTTACGTCATTTTCAAAATGCAGTTTCACACAGATCTTAGGTTATGCCGGGGCAACACCGCATTACTTTGCTGATAGTCGATTTAGGAAAATCGACTATTATTATTAAGAGTTAAAATGTTATATAAAGAACATTATTGTTTGTCGGTGTGCAGAATTAGTTTGTGTACAAAAACACATGTTTATAGATTTTTGGAATTTGGAGCGGGTTAGTAGAACAATAAATAAAAGATCCAGGAATGAAACCTTGACGAAATGAATGTTAAAATACTCAAACAAATAGGTTTCCAAATAACAGATCGGGATAAAGGAAACGTGATTAGAAAGTCACACATTAAAAGATGTGAGTTGAATGACGTGATAGGAACCGAGTAGAGATATGTACAGAGTTACCCCCAGTGGTCAGCTAAACAGACAGACAGCTGGAGAGCCGAAGAGAGGATCAGCTAGCAACAAGGTCCATGGCTCTGTACGCCGACGGAAGCAGAATCTAAGACGTACGCAATCTTCCAGTAGGAAAACATTTGGAATAAAAGATGCGTGAAAATATAACTGTCGTTCCTTAAGATGAATTTTTCTTGCAACCGATGGACTGGGTATGTCTTCCTTTTTTTTTTTTTTTTTTTTGACCTGAATAATTTCACAGAAAGATGCTCCGGTCCTTTGTTGTAAGGAATTGTTTGTTTATAAAATGTTATATGTCTTGCTAAAACTGTATCTATATGTGTGTAAAAAGTTATATACACATATATACAAGGAAGATTATGAAACACTAAATGACACAAGAAACTCATTATATGCCCACGTACATTATATACACACCTTATATATATATATATATATATATATATATATATATATATATATATATATATATATATATATATATATACACCTTATATATATATATATACACATCCGCTATCTAAACTGGCGCTACATAACATACAGGGAACTTAGTGCTGTTCTCCCCTTGAAGGGAGTACTACGTAACACATGAAATCATAAGCCCAAAATCGGGTGAACCAGGAACAAGTGGTTGAAGAGGAAATCGAATGGGTTGAAATTCATAGTGATTAAATTTTAAATACATTGAATGATTGCTTTCCTTTAGAAAGGATATTTTTTGTTTTTCTAAATTCATATTAGCAGTCCGCCAATTTAAAATTACAAAGATTTTATCTACATTGAAATATTTTGTTTTGTCTAGAGCGACATTTGCAAAATTAATGGAAAATGCTATGAGGATGGTGCCATAAAGCCAAGCGATGCTTCTTTGGAATGTAAAATAACCAAATCGAAATCGAATTGGACCAAAATAGATCGTAAGTATATATGACTACTTTTTGGTTTCATAAAATAATGTGAACTAGATTTTAAAAATTGGACCTGAATGGTATTTAAGCTGACAAATGGAACTTTGATTCTAAGTTGCTAGCTTTTTAAGATGAGTAATTTGTATATTTATTTAGTCATTTGCGGACTGTTATCTACATCTTCATAGTTGATGTTGTTTGTTTCACCACGTTTCAGTTAACTATTTCTTTGGCCTTCTTCAGGTGGTTAATCACGGCATGATAAGAATACTGAGTGTCGTAACTGTATCCTCAATAATTACTGCCTTCCATATTGTTCTTATCTCACGACGTTTTGGCCAACTAATCCTCTGGCCTACTTTGGGTAGGATTGAAACCGCTATCTTCAGAAAGTGTTCACCTGGAATCGTAGAGATTCAACGCCTCTATTCACTGCACCACGGGTCCCAAAGAAAAAGGCCAGAGGAATAGTTGGCTGAAACGTGGTGAAACATCAACTATGAAGATGGGGATTAGAGATTGCAAATAACTATATATCTATAAAAGTGAACGTGTCTGTGTGTGTCTGTGTACATTTCCCTAAGCAATAACTCTGTCAATTTTCAGTCTACAGACTCGAAATTTTATATACAGGGTACTGAGACTTGGGAAAATCTTTGTGATCTGTTCTCGGCCAGAAATTTGGCTGTTAAGGGGTCAAAGTTCAACGGTTTGACCCTTGAGAACTCTACCAAACTCCTCCGACAATTTTGAGTATAAACACTTGAAATTTTAGATATAGGTTCCTTGGACATGGATCTAACCTAATAACTTGATTTGAGCCCAAAACAATAAATTTTAAGGGGTCATAATAGGGGTCAAAGTTTTTTTTAAAATTGACCGCTGCGGGCTTTACCAAATTACTCAGACAATTTCTGGTCTAAACATTTGAAATTTTACATAAAGGGTATTCAGAGATAGGGCAAGCTTTTTAATCAGTTTGGGACGAAAATTTTTAGTTACCAATATATAAACGTATGTATGTATGTATATATGTATGTATGTTTGCATAGCTGCCTAAAACTTTCGACAGAGACGAATTTCCTTGGATTTTACTTGTACAAGATCAGTATTGTTTTGAAGTTCGACCTTTCAGACGACAAATATCGAAAAATTGACTAAAAATATTAATATCTTCACCTTAAACTCTGAGCACTTTTCAACATGGAGGGAGTCGCTTTTTTCGCCGATATTTTCGAAAGTCATCCTCTCCTTTCGATTGTCTAGCCTTAATTTAAACCTACGTCACTTCCGACTTGGCGGTGGTCGTAACAGTAAAGACGTCAGGTTTTTCCCCCCGTTCTTTTCCTCCTTTGCGCTACAGGTTAGAGCCTGTCTTCCTACTACCACTTTTTTTTTCTTTTGCTCAACACACATCTTCAAACACCCGGGCAACGCCGGGCTGAAATGCTAGTAAATAAATAAATAAATAAATAAAGCTGGCTTTTATTTGTTAATGTTGCACTGTTTTATTTGCAATAGACATATGTACTTTGCTACAATTAATATTTTAAATACTTAATCCGATTCGGCAGTTTTCTAATGTGTAGGAATTATTACATAATCACTTGAAAACATCAGCTCAGGCGAATAAGTTTGGCTTTGGTCTTTGATTTCATACTAAAACGAGGTTCGATTAGAAAAATAAAAGATTGTCGACCTGTCAACAATTGATTTGAGCCGTCATTTTTATTGTGAATTATGACTTGAATTGTATAAATGTGAGTGTTGGTTACGTTTTTTTTTTTCTTGCATTCGTTATAGTACATGCTTATCTCTAAGATTCAAACTTTCATTGTATGCGGAAACGAACGTAGAAATTTGAAAACCAAGCAATACTGCTCCATACGATACTTGCAGGAAACGAAATTAATTTATAATTAATCTAGGATCATATTAAAATTTTTTTATCCCAAAAGTGTAATGCTCATTTAGTTAAAAACGCGTGAGTTTGAAAAGCATATCTACATTTAAAAGTTGAAAATTAATTAAGTATAGATGAAATATAGATGACCCAGACAGGAAATGCTAAAGGCGCGAAAAAAATATATAGGGCAAAATAATATAGGTCAACTCAAATGTACAGGTCATCAGTTAAAACTTATATTACTTAATAAACTTATATTATTTTGCCCTATATATTTTTTTCGCGCCTTTAACATTTCCTGTCTCGGTCATTTTGACTTTTGTTTCCCTTTATTTTATATTTTATATTTAACTTTATCATCTTTTTTTTCTCCTCTTTCTCTTCCCTAATCTTTCTTATTTATTTTTATGTCTCGGAAGTAGAGTGAAAAGCATATCTTATTTTTCTTTTATTAATATTATTGGAACCTTTTCTTTTTTCCTTGTACACATTTTTGTGAATTATTCCTTTGGATTATTATGGACCATCTTCTTCCAATTACGGGATTTCCTTGGATTTTACTTGTACAAGTGGAAATTCTTTTAACTTTCTTGAAGTTTTACATTTGGATTTTACCGTCACTGGATTTTTTATCTTCCACCAGACTATCCATTCATGTGTAATCACCTTTTTCTTTACCATATTCCCTCTGCTTCACTTATTTTGTTTTCAAGTAAGATCTTTGACTTACTTGTTGTTTCATCAAATACTTCTGCGTGCAAAATCCGATCCCGCACTTTGCTAATCCCTACCCTCTGATGAGAAGGAAAGTATCGAAACTCCGCTGATTAAGGACTATCCATTTATCTAGTGTTTCCTTTTCAGATTAAATATGTTTTTAACTCATTTCAAAGTGTTTTTTAACATATTTTATTAACTGTTTGCTCACATTATATATATATATATATATATATATATATATATATATATATATATATATATATATTGTTAGTTGGGACTCAATATCAAAAATATAAAAATAAGATCAGATACTGTAATATAACAGAGTATCATAGAGTGTGCAAGACACCATTTCCGGGGAGACAGACATAAACAAAGACTGAAAATAGTTCGCTATAGGCGACCAGATATTGCCCCCTTCCCTTGTTAGGATTTGAAACGGTACCTATGTTTTCTTGATCTTCAAATATAAAGAAATATTATGCTCTCTTTTTGACATTTTTGATATTATATATATATATATATATATATACATATATATATATATATATATATATATATATATATAATATGTGTGGGTGTGTGGGTGTGTGTGTGTGTGAATACATTTGTTTCAGCACTAATTATTATCTGTCTTTGTATTTCCAGCTACTGCCATCGTGATTCAAAGACTAGGTTTCATAAGAATTATTGGAAATATTATTATATCACAAAAGTTCAATTTTACCTTCGTTGGCATGGTCAAAATTGTGTCTGGTGCTTTTGAAGGAAACGCCCTACAATTAAGTGGTGGAGGTCAGTACATAGATCTTGGAAACCAACTTCAGTGCTTCCGCAATATGGACACTTGCACAACAAGAGGGGTAACAATACGCTTCAATCTAAAGATTCTAAAGATTACTGAAGGTGTCACTATTTTTGATAATGGTGGCAATGGCCTGAAATCTTATGGAAGCAGCATGTGGATATCCAAGGGTTTTCTT
Source organism: Euprymna scolopes (assembly GCF_053919585.1). Classification (NCBI taxonomy): domain Eukaryota; kingdom Metazoa; phylum Mollusca; class Cephalopoda; order Sepiida; family Sepiolidae; genus Euprymna; species Euprymna scolopes. Next base: position 2,283,957 of record NC_136489.1, read on the forward strand.
TTCCTTACAATTAGCACGAAAACAAAACAATGGGTTGTGAAAACAAATCAATTCAAGGTGAACGTATTCGTAGATATTACATTCAGTTGGAGTTCCTCGCAGGGCTTAATACTTATGTTTGATGGTAAGATGGTGGCGAGCACAACTAAATTCATCACCCGTACGGTTCTTGGTACAAGCAGTGGAAATCTGACCTTTGGTAAACCTTTTAAAGGAGAACATTTTGCGCATATCATCATGGGCACATGGACAATCATTAAGACAACCATTGGAACAATCAAGGCGTTGAATATAAACCTCGGTATGTTCTTTCTTTGTTGTTGTTTTGTTGTTATTTGTTTGTTTTTGTTTCTTGTAATCTGTAAAATAGTAAAATTATATTAATACATATATATGTGTCTGTGCGTGTTTACCGCTACTATGTAACTTACAAAATTTTAGAATTAAAAAGATCATAATTGGCAATAATATGATTTAGATAATTGGTAATTTAACAATTAGCAATGATATTTTGGAGATAAATTGACAATTTAACAACAATCAATAATATATATATATTATTTTTTATCTGGGAGTCAAAACTTATCAAGGCCCGAAGAACACTCGAGGGTAAGGGTTAATGAGAGTAAGGTGGTAGGTTGGTAATCGTTAATTGTGTAAATTGGGTAGAATTTGATTATTGATAGGGACGGCTCAACAAGATAAATTGTAATATAACAACTTTAAGATAAATTTTCAGATGAATTGGTAATTTAACAAAAGCATCTTTTAGGTGAATTAATTACAACGTTTGTAAAAATAACAATTAGTAATAAAGATTTTCAAAAAACATTTTTTTAGATCCTCTCACTTTTAAGAAAGCTCCAGTTCTTGAAAAGTCTCCCGGAAAGAAAAAAGACGACATATTCTTCAGCTGTGCTTTTGACCCACTTCAAGAAGACAATGTCATATACAAAGTCAATTGGTATTTGAACAAACGAAAAATTACAGACAGTTCTCCAACATTGAACAACACCAGCAACAAATATATTTCCAAACTAAATGCGACGGATATTAAAACCATGTTATATGGTGATAAAGTAAGTATCAATGTTTTGATGTTAGCTGACCTTTTTTAGAGGAAGCGAGAATGACCAAATAGTAGTAAGAAAAGCCGAGTAAAATTCTGTGGGGTCTATTATATATATATATATATATATATATATATATATATATATATATATATATATATATATATATATATATATAATTTAAATAAAATGGGTTAAGAAATTCCAATGAAAGAAAGATGTATATTTAAATAAGGGAGTAGTCACCAACAATGTGTATTTTTTAACATTATTTTATTATTCCGTGTCTTGGTTTTTCATTGAGAATTATGTTTGGATCATTGTAATAATGTTTTTAAGTCATTGAAATCGTTTTTTACGCGCGTTTCAGGCTGTGAAGCGTCCTCGTCAGAAATTATTTTCAAATGTGTTGGAGATGTAAAAATGGCAATTTTCGTAGTTCATTTGAAGTGTTTCCAAGAGGTGGAGACTTGTAAGTGTTTATTATTTATTGGCATGTTCAATTTTTATTACTCTTTTATTGGGTTTGTCCGGGCCGCTGACCTGGCTGTAGTCACTCTCTCTCTTTCTGCTAGTGTTTTTTTCTTTTCCTTTAGGGTGGGGTAGTGTATGTGTGTGTGTGTGTGTGTGTGTGTGTGTGTGTGTGTGTGTGTGTGTGCGTTTGTGTGCGTGTGTGTGTTTGCTTTTATTGGTTTGAGAATGTGTATACTGTTTTATAGTATTATGAGGTTATTTTCTTCCTTAGGAAGGTGACTGTGATCCGAGGTCATTACTAATGTGCATGTGTGAGGAGAGGGGGGGCAGCTCTTCTGAAATAAGGGTAGGGGTGCTTTCATTCTATTTTGATATTTAATTTTTGGATTCTTGGATTTTAGTATTGTGATTTTTCTTTTTAGTCTTTTCCGGTATTCCTTATATTATGTTTGTTTAGAAATAGGGGTGTATTTAAAATATGTATAGGGGATTTTTCTATTTATTTGTCTCCCCATGTGGGTATGGCCAGACCCAGGATCGGTTCCTAGTGTGGGGGAGATTTTGTTCCCCAGAGGGGGGGGCAATTGGAGGGGGTATAGGTATGGGGGGGATGATAGAAGGGATGATAGTTGTTTCAGTCATGAGGGGGTTCTCCTCTACTGACTGAGGAGGGAGCGAGGTGTTGGAACAGATATTATACTATGGTTCTAGGTGTTTCCTAGTGTTGTTGGTTTCGAGGTTAAGTAGGGTTGGTATTGTTCAGTGTGTTGTATTAGAGACAGGGATGTTATATCTGTGTGTGGGTGTATACGCGTGTTTTAATGTGTCTGTTCTGATTTATGTGTGGGTGTGTATATGTATATGTATATGTATGTGCATGCGAGTGTTCCTTGCATTTCATGTTTTTGTGTGTTGATATTAGGCTCTGTTTAGTTCGGGAGTGAATCTTGTTATTAAGTTTTTTCATGTGTAAATAAATAAAAATAATTGTCTGTTTGGAAGATTGGCATTATTTTGAATCTGTTTCCACTGCATGTGTGTATGTGTTTTGAAACATGGAGGTGTCTGTTATCTGCAATTTTGATGTTGCTCTTATGTAAGGCCACTCTATAGCTGAAATTTTTGGTGGTGCCTATGTAGGATTTGTTAGATGCTGTGCATCTTAATGCATATACTACATTTCTGGAGGTGCAATTTAGATCCTTTTTATTTTGAATGTTTGTGTTGGGATTTTGAATGTGTATGTGTTTCCTTCTATTATTATGTCACATACTCCACATCGCGGTTTGTTGCATTTTGTAACCCCTTTTGTAGTGTGTGGAACGAGTTTTGAGGAAGTTAGGATGTGTTTTAAGTTTTTGTGTTGGCGTTTGCTTTTTATTATTTTTGTTGTTTTAAGTATGTTGTTTGGTTTGTCGTTCTGATTGAGGAGGATAAGGTTTTTGTTATCTGTGTAAATAGTTCTGGGTTGTTTGTGTTGTGTGTGGAGACGTATGCTAAAATTTGTTCTTTTGTGATTCTTAGTTGGTCTATTGGAATTTTTTCAGCCAGTTCAATACCTTTCTGTATTAGTAGTAGTGGATATCCTCTTTTCCACAGTGTTATTTGCAGTTCATTCAGTCTAGTCGAACGGAGGTGTCTGTATTTTTAGGGTCGGTTTTGTACTGTGGGGAACTGGGGTGGGTGTTGTAAGGACTGTTTTGTGTTGGGTCGTATCTATAGGGGTGGTTTTTCTCCATTGGATTGTTTCGGTGGGGGTTGTTAAGTAGGGGGATCACAATACTAAAATCTAAGAATCCAAAAAATAAATATCAAAATTGAATGAAAACACCCCTACCCTTATTTCAGAGGAGCTGCCCCCCCCCTCCTCACACATACACATTAGTAACGACCTTGGATCACAGTTAGGAGATTCGAAGTTCCTATCCGTCGCGGTTACCACCTGACGAAGGCCAGAGGAATAGTTGGCTGAAAAGTTGTGAATAAACAAAACCAATAAAAGATCAAAAACAACAACTAATACAGATGAGAATAATAGTCCGAAATAAAAATAAATTAATATATAATGCTCATCTCCAAAATGAATTCCAATTAAGGAATAATATATATATATATATATATATATATATATATATATATATATATATATATATATATAAAATATCTTAAGTATATATATATATTATATCTTAAATATATATATATATTATATATATATATATATATTATATCTTAAATATATATATATATATTATATATATATTATATCTTAAATATATATATATTATATATATATATATATATTATATCTTAAATATATATATATTATATATATATATATTATATCTTAAATATATATATATTATATATATATATATATATTATATCTTAAATATATATATATTATATATATATATATTATATCTTAAATATATATATATATTATATATATATATATATATATTATATCTTAAATATATATATATATTATATCTTAAATATATATATATTATATATATATATATTATATCTTAAATATATATATATATATTATATATATTAAATATATATATCATATCTTAAATATATATATATATATATTAAATATATATATTATGTATATTATATTAAATAAATATATTATATATATTATATGCATATATTATATATATTAAATATATATATATATATATATTAAATATATATATTATGTATATTATATTAAATAAATATATTATATATATTATATGCATATATTATATATATTAAATATATATATATATTATATATATATTATATATATTACATTATATATATTATATATATATTATATATATATTATATATGTATTATATATACATTATATATTATATATATATTTTATATATATGTATTATATATACATTATATATTATATATATATTTTATATATATGTATTATATAATATATATATATTATATATATGTATTATATATATATATTATATAATATATATATATTATATATAAAATATATATATTATATATGTATTATATATATATTATATACATATATTATATATATAAATGGGGCGTCTGTTATAAATATACATACATATATACATATATATACATATATATATACACAAACACACACACACATATATATATATAAAAAATAAAAATATAAAATAAAAAAATAAAAATAAATAAATAAATAAATAGAAAATTATATATATACAGTCACATACATACATACACATGTACATACATATATACAATAAAGAAAAACAAATAAAATTAAAAATATAAAAAGCTTAGAAGGTAAGATTATAAAAATAAATAAATATAAAAAAATATGGGAAAAGATATATATTTGAAGGGTTAAATTAATAGCTATGTGATTTCAAATTTACCATATTTAAACTTGGACATATGTTTGCAATAAGAGATCAGTTCGTTTTTAGAGTTTATTATATTACTACTTTGAAGGGAGTTTATAATAGTTATAGCTTCAGATGTACACAGGTGACAAGACTTAGATCCTGGAGTATAAGACTTAACTTTTTTAGGGTGGTCCATTTAATTGAAAAGTGGGTATTGGTAGAGTTAAGCTTTTTAACCAGTATAGTAGTAATATAATAAACTCTAAAAACGAACTGATCTCTTATTGCAAACATATGTCCAAGTTTAAATATGGTAAATTTGAAATCACATAGCTATTAATTTAACCCTTCAAATATATATCTTTTCCCATCAATTTTTTTTTTATAATCTTACCTTCTAAGCTTTTTATATTTTTAATTTTTTTTATTTATTTTTATTTATTTATTTTTTTTATATTTTTTTTTTATTTCTTTGGCCGGTTTTCCATCTGCTGTCTCCGTTTTATGGTATAAGTATACCGATTAATTAAATATATACATCAACCTACTCATTTTTATTCTATGTATTTGTTTACTTATATTTAACTATATGCATTTACATACACGTTTATTTGCCTTATTCCGGAGTTTGCAGATACCGGCCTCTCCTCTTATTTTGTGTGTAAGTATGTATGTTTTTTGTTTAACTTGTATATGTTTTTGGATATGTGTATATGTTTATGCATGCGTGTGTGTTTGTATATATATGTATATATATGTGTGTGAGTTATTGTATATGTATTCATATATGTGTATATATATTTATATGCGTGTTTGTATGTATATACACGTATGTGTCCATTTGTGTGTCTGTATGTATGTATGTATGTATGTATGTATATGTGTATGTATGTATGTATGTCACTGTATATATATAATTTTCTATTTATTTATTTATTTTTATTTTTTATTTTATATTTTTATTTTTTTATTTTTTTTTATATATATGTGTGTGTGTGTTTGTGTATATATATATGTATATATATGTATATATGTATGTATATTTATAACAGACGCCCCATTTCTTGAACTTGGCCACTTATTTGTTCTTCTGATCAGTTTTCTTAATTTATTTCTGAGACTTTCACGTACATTTCTAGGCTGACCTAATTATTAACGCTAACTTTCCCGCTTTTTGTCTGGGTCAGTTTGACCTTGCTTTTCAAATTTAAATTGTCACCGTTTTTTCGGGTTTTTTTTTTAAGCCTTAATTTTTTTGATTCATCCAGCCTTGACAGACGTGTTTCAAATATTATCTCTAGTACTTTTCTTTTAATGATTTGGAATTCATTCCATTTGCACTTTTTTCCAAGGAACTCTGCCTTTTGGATGATTTTGGACCATTTGGAATTTACCCAGTGGATTGAAATTTTAAATTCGACCGTTTTGGATTTTACCATTTTTGGATTTTTACCCTTCACCGGACTATCCATTCATGTGTAATCTTTTTATTATTTTTCTTTTGCCTCCTGTTCCCCTTACCTCACCCTTTTTTAACCAAGTAAGATCTTTGACTTACTTGTAGTTTCATTAAATATTTTTATATGCAAAATCCGATCCTGAATTTTGCTAATTCCTGCCCTCTGATGAGAAGGAGAGTATTTCTTCGAAACTCCGCGGATTAAGGACTATCCACTTATCTTGTGCTTCCTTTTTTAAAATTAAATATGTTTTTAACTCTTTTTCAAGATGTCTTTTAACATATTTTATTTATCATCTGTATATATATATATATATATATATATATATATATATGTATATTATATGTATATATATGTATATTATATGTATATATATGTATATTATATGTATATTATATATATATATTTATATATATGTATATATTATATACATATATTATATATATATTATCTATATATATTACATATATATATTATATATATATATTATATATATATTTATGTCATATAGATATATATTATATATATACATTATATATACATCATATATATTATACATATATCATATATATTATATATATATATCATATATATTATATATATATCATATATATATATCATATATATATATTATATATATATATTATATATATGTTATATATATATTATATATATATCATATATACCATATATATTATATATATATCATATATATATATCATATATATATTATATATATATGTTATATATATATTATATATATATGTTATATATATATTATATATGTATGTTATATATATATCATATATATATATGTATTGTATCATATATGTATTATATATATATTATTTAAATATTATATATATTATATATGTATTATATATATATTATTTAAATATTATATATATTATATATATATTATTTATATATTATATATATATATATTATATATATTATTTATATATTATATATATTCTTTATATATTATATATATTCTTTATATATTATATATATTATATATATATATATTATATGATATATATATATTATATATATAATGTATATATATATTATATATATTATATATATATATATTATATGATATATATATTATATATATAATGTATATATATATTACATATATATTATATATATATATATTGTATATATATATATATATATATATAAGAGCAAATAGTTAATATATTTCCTGATGACACCACTTTCTATAACAGGTACGAGGGGAAAACAAATGAACACGTGTCTAAGGAAATGGCAGAAACACTAGAGGACGACATTCAATCTGTAGTGGAATGAGGACAAAAATGGATGGTCACATTCAATGCTGCCAAGACTAAGCTTGTTTCCTTCAATATTTACAAGAAATCTTTTTTACCACTAATAGCAATGGCCAAGAAAACATTACCCGAAAGTACTTCCTTGAAAGTCCTCGGCCTAACGCTTACAGGGAACATGTACTGGAATAGATACAATGAGAGCATTGCCAAAGCTGCTAGGAATAAGGTGGGCTCTCTCTACCGTGCTAGAAAACTACTTACGCCTGAAAGTATCTTGTATCTCTATCAGGCCACCATTCGCCCATGTATGGTGTACTGTTGTCACATTTAGGCTAGCATCTGCTACTAGTTCTTCACTCCTGGACAGGGTTCAGAAGAGAATCACAAACCTGATACATTCTGAACTGTCATCTAGGCTTCAGCCTCTGCCCCATAGACGAAATGTTGCAGCTCTCTGCCTGTTCTACAAGTACTTTAATGGTGAATGCTCTGACGAACTAAAAGCACTTGTACCTCCTCGACGGAAATACCCCCAACAAACCCCACAAGCAACTAAATCCCACCCTTCACAGTAGAGATCCCTAGGTATAAGAAAGCCTTCTGCTCCAACAGTTTCTTCCCTAGAACTGCTAGACTTTGGAACTCCCTTCCAGGATTCTGCTTTCCCAACTGTACTGACATGCAGAAGTTCAAATGTAATGTGAACAGACATCTTGCTACTCATCTCCGTTCATAATATCCTTGCAACTTATGTCCCCGATAGTAGCCCCCTACTTTAAAGTGGCACTGTGCCTTGTTTGGGGTGAAAATTGGATAAAAAAATATATATATATATAATGTTATATATGTATTATACATATATGTATAAATGGTAGATGCTCTGACGAACTACAAACCCTGTTCCCCCCTCGACGTAAATACCCCTGACAAACCCAACAAGCAGCAAAATCCCACCCCTACACAGTAGAAATCCCTAGATGTAAGAAAGCTTTTGACTCTAATAGTTTCTTCCCCAGAATTGCTAGACCTTGGAATTCCTTTACAGATTTCTGCTTTCGCAACTGTATGGACATGCAGAAGTTCAAGTGTAATGTAAACAGACATCGTGTTGCTCAACTCCCTACATAGTATTCCTGTAATTATGTCCCAAATAGTAGCCCCTACATCAAAGTGGCATTGTGTCTTATTTGAGGCGAAAATGCAATAAAAAAAACAGATCAAAATCCGATGACTTCTACATACAAATTTTTCAATTTTAATCCCTTAGCAGCCCTTTTTTCTGATGAAACTCGATTAAAATGTTTTCCCGTGTCTGAATACCCCATTTATCAAATTTCAAATCTGTAGATCAAAAATTTGTTGAGTATATAGGTTGAGAAGTGTCCTCACGTACTCACACACACACATTCTCACTTTTAAGATATATATGTATATATGAGGATCGTTCCAAAAGTAAAGCCTCCTATTTTTTTTTTTCAGTTCAGAAGGTTTAAGAGCTATGAAGACAGGAGTGGTACCAGTTAACTTAAACAAGCGACTTTTTATGCTCAAGAATTTATTTTTCTTTATAGTCGCCACCATTCTCAATTCACTTGTCCTATGAATTCAATGATGTATTTCTGCTTCTGACGCACGCTCATAACAGGGATTGCTTTCTTAGAGTCTCACACCGTCATTATCTGCAAAAGAGAGATGAAATTTTCAGGCGATGAATGCATAAGTTCAGTCATCATACCAATGTTATTTGGAATGTCCCTCGGATATATATATATATATATATATATATATATATATATATATATATATATATTGATTTAATTTTGTTTAAGCTTAAAAGCTGATCAAAAGAAAATTTGGATGCTTATTGTGTTCATTTTAATCATTGTTTTATTTTGTGCTCTCTGTTTATAATTCTAGCTGCACTGTGCCGTGTCTGCTTGCTACATCTCTGACTGTCAAGCAACAGCAGGTCCTCAAAGAACGAGCAATTTATTTACAGCCGCCATAAAGGTACATGATGCATTTTTTTATATCTTGTATTTGTACACATTTCTGCATGCAGTTCACTTTTTATATGCATGGTATTTATAACATGATCTTATATATTGATTTCATGGATTTCATCAAATATTATTGCTATCATGGATTTAAATCCATATCATTGATATTATAGATTTATACATGTAGGACTGCTATCATTAATTTATCCATATATACATCAATTACTTGATTTGGTCATAAAATATTGATATTATTTACTTATGGCATTGATATAATGAATCCATCATTTTCATGGCAAATGCTCGACTGAACTCCAGCTTATGGTCCCCTCTTGCAAAATTTTCACAAAATCACTTGACTAGCTACAACCACTATATACGATTCTCCCCATTCTTTTTCTGTGCCTAAATTTAAACACAGATTCCATGAACGAAGCTTCTTTTCCAGAACTGCCTGTCTGTGGAACATTGTTCCACTGGCCTGCTTTCCAGTTGAATACAACATGGTAGACTTCAGATCCAATGTAAACAATTTCTTATTGAACTATCTCCATAAATAATCAAATTCTACCCAATATACACCATTAACAATTACTAAACTACCACCTTATATTCATTAACTCTTATCCTCGAGTGACCTTTCAGCCTTGATAAGTGATGACTCCCAAGTAAAAAAAAATCAATATAATATTGATATTATGAATTTTTACACATGCATTGATACCATGGATTGATATTATACACCAAGTATTGATATCATGAATTCATGCATGTAACATTGATATTGTTGATTCAACTGGAGAATTTCGTATTTATAATATATTGAGACAAGGCTGCAGTCATTAATTAACACACGTGGGGTTAATCTTATACTTTTAATAAACTGTTATTTAGCCGTAGTCAAAGAGAGAGAGAGAGAAGACTGTTTCTTATTTCTTGCTTGATGCGATTGAAGGGAGATAACTTATAAATGACTACAACAACTTGTAACATTCCAATAATTTAATCACCACATTACAAATATTGCAACTCCTTCTTCTCATTATTTATTTAACACAAATATTGTTTTTTACCCCCACTGCCAGGTTATCACCAAAAAATTAGAACTTTCAGAAGGTGGCAAACCTGGATATATCGAACTGATATCGTCCCTTCCGCCCTCTCTGTTCTGTGGAGTTCAGAAAAACCAAGCAAACTGTGAAGTCATTGTTCATACAAAACTTGAAAAATCCCGTAAAGATTTCTACAGAGGGAATGAGATGATCCCGCAAGTTGTCTTTGGAGCTACCCTAAAAAAAAGCGACAGTAAAACGAATATCAAACCCTGTGGGTTTCATATAACTGCCAAGAACTGGTGGTCGGTATTGTCCATTCCGGTGATGGGTACTATTGATGGTTTGAGAGACAAGAAACAAAAACGAAGTGTCAGTATCAGTGTTACAATTCTGTCAACTACAGTAGAAACGGCATCTGAAATCGGAAACGTTGAAGTAAGTCTTGTTAAATATCTGTTTCTTTATTCCAGTGTTTTTCCCATAAACAGGCCTGTGCTTGGGGGTGTAAGAGACTCTTTGACCTTCATTTGAGAACATTTTTACTACTAATATTTTAGCTTTTAAAGAAAATTAACAAACATTACGAATTTTTTTATTATCTTAGATTGTTTTCCTTTATTTTAATGTTACATATTGAACACTTTTGTTTAATTTGTACATTTTTTTAGCATTTTTGTAATATCATGTAGTATAATATATTAATTTTATTGTAATATCATGTAGTATAATATTTAATTTTTTTGTAATATCATGTAGTATAATATAGTAATTTTGTAATGCTTCTCAAATTGGTACAATATTGACAATTTAAAAATTTGTTCAATTTTGAGTAATTTTATAAATTTCTACAATTTTGAGTAATTTTGCAAACTTATACAATATTGAAGAATTTTGGAAATTTGTACAATATTGAACAATTTTGGAAATTTGTACAATATTGAACAATTTTGGAAACTTTTACAATATTGAACAATTTTTCAAACTTTTACAATATTGAACAATTTTTCAAACTTTTACAATATTGAACAATTTTTCAAACTTTTACAATATTGAACAATTTTGCAAATTTGTACAATATTGAACACTTATACAAATTTTTTCTGTATAATTATAACACAGACAAATTTTGTAATATTTTGTTTCATTTGTATAATAATAGACAGTTTTATAATATTTTGCATAAGTTATCACCATATTGTGACTCGTTTATATAATACTGACTAATATTGAGCAATTCTGTAATACTTATTTGAACAATATTTTTGCATTTTTCAATCAGCAAATGTGTAAATAGACAGGATGCCTCTTGGAAAATATCAATTTTTCTTTCCATCCTATAAATAGAGAATGGATTAGTAATCATTTGTAATATTTTGTTTCACTTGTATAATAGGCAATTTTGCAATATTTTGCATAAGTTATCATAATATTGCCTTTTGTTTGTATCATACTGACTAATTTTGTCAATTTGTCAATTTTATCTAATTATGATATTGATCAATTTTATCTAATTATTATAATATTGAACAATTCTGTAATGCTTTGTCTTATTTGGACACTATTTTTGCATTTTTTAATCAGCAAATGTGTAAATAGACATGGTGCATATAGCAAAATATTAATTTCTGTAAAGAGAGAATGGAAAAGTAAAAAGCCATTCCCATGAAATGAGAAAAAGCTACCAAATATTATTTCCCTGCTCTGTAAAAACAATAGTCCTTGCAAATAAAACATTAAAGAAAGATTATATTTTCAATCTAATGTCTTGTGCTCTTAGTTCTTCCAACGTTACCTACCTTTGAATATATTTCAGTAGCTGCTGCCAATTTAACGGTTGGTGGAATAACATTGCATAGATATGTTAAAAAAAAAAACTTGGAAGGTACCTGAGGCTTTTCATGAGCAAATGGTCAAAAAGAGGGAGAATACTCTTTCTCATCTTTTGCGTAATACAGCAAGGACTTCTGTAGCAAAGGGAGATAATTCATAAGTGACTAAAGCAAGGAAAATATCTTATAACATTACAGTATTCAATTTATTATCGAAGCTTTACCCTCTATTTCGTCATTACTACAGTTATTTTTTATTTCCTTTCTAAAGGTAGAAATAATCGATAAAGACATGAAAGGCGTTTGTAAATCAGTTAATGATCCACATGAGACAACGTTTGATAACAGGTAAGTAAAATATTTATTTTCACTTTTGTTGTTAGTAGATTTAGGGATATGCAGTATTATTATAATTATTGGAACTAAACAACCTGAATTAAGCAGAAAATAATGAAAACAAACAGCTCGTTTTTTATGGTATTCTTTTTATCGGGAATATACAAAAATGTTGTTCTGATCATAATTCAGTATTTTAGAAATATGGATCATTATTCAACTTAAAATTAACTATGGCTTGAAACAGCTGTGAACTATCATAATACTTTTGTATTCTGTATATGATTTTGGAACATGATTTGAAAAATGTTTTAAGTCGTCAATATGTGTGTGTGTGTGTGTGTGTGTTTTGCACAGCGCGGATACTAAAAAGAGCTCTCGGTTGGTTACAATAAAAAGCAGGGGAATGTTGGCAGCTTGTTTGGCTGCTCCATACCCAGCATTATGATCTTCAAAGAAAGAAAAAAAATAATAAAAACAATCACAAAGGTGAAGGTGTTTTGGCATCTTTCTTGCCAAACCAGAGATTATTAAGAGTGAGTAATTTTTTCTTACAAATTCGAAGGTGAAAGTTGATATATCATCGCTAAGTGCAACATGCACGAAACCATATATATATATATATATATATATATATATACTGCAGAATAAAGTTATCCAACAAATCAACTGGTATGGAAACTTGTAATTATAGGTTTACAAAATATCATTGGCAGTAATATTCTATAAAGACAATCCCATCTAAATAAAAATTGCTCAAAGAAAAAATCAGGGTAATACGCCTACTTCGGACTGTTACCTTACACCATGGATTACTCAAAATACAGATTGGATCCCATTACTTCACTGCTAGGAAAGACCTACACTTCGGATTTTACCATGCAATTTGGATGTGAAATTCTATATCCTTTTCGTCAACTTCCCTTACTCTATGATATTTAAATGCTTAAAAAACTTTTAATTGTGATTTTCCATGTTTTACTGCCTTTAGCAAATAAGGTGTAAACAATTTTAATTATTTGCTAATATTTTTCTCCTCTGAAGAGATGGTAGACATCGAAATCGTATAGGATAAGGAGTTATAATATTTCAAATGTATTCTATGTCTTACATAGAATAATAAAAATCTTTTGATTTGAAATTTAACGATTTCATGTCATAACTTTTGGATTTGTTGAATTACTAAATTTTATATATATATATATGTGTGTGTGTGTGTGTGTGTGTGTGTGAAAATAGTATTCTGAAAGAATACTATAGAGATAGAGGGATAAAACACGTCCATCAACGTTTCGTCTTTACCGTAAGACTTTTTCTGGATGAATATATATATATAAAATCACATGCTGCTAAAACTAATACCATAGGTTACTTTATTTACCTACAACTTTAATAATTAGAATCGCTTGGCAAAGCAATTGTCTTGTTTAAGTTTTCTATCATGTATACTGAATTATCTCCCTTATTATTACAGGCAAATCAATATCTCTATCCCAACTATCATATAAAAGGAACTTTGTATGTGAGTTCATTCCCTGTGAACGTGAAAGCGGTTGGGTCGATTTTTATGAAATTTCACACGAAGGTACTTTATGTACTTGACAGTGTTTTAAGATAGGTTTTGTGTCAGAATGTCTTCAATAAGTATTTATAATTGAAATAATCTGATGAAGAAAGAAGGAACATGCGATTTTGACCAAAGTTAACACCTTACACAGCATAACCTCACAAGTGCATTTGAGAAGTTTTATTACCACACAAGCCGAAAGTCCTAACTTATAAAATCAACAGTAGATTCTTTGATAAGAGAGGGGTGCGTTCAAAATGAATGTTTCTGTTTAAAGCACAATTTCACCATGATACTTGACTTGTTTTCATTTTAAACTTAAATTCAAGCCTTTTCACCGCACAATCAGTAATGCCAGGCATATAAAATCAACAGTAGGTTCTTTGATATAACAAGGGTGCGTTTGCAGTAAATATTTCTGTTTAGAGCACAATTGAAGCATGATACTTGACTTTTGTATTTTAAACTTTAATGCAAACCATTTTATATAAAAAATAATTTTATAAAATCAACAGTAGGTTCTCTACAGTGCAATGTATTGTGAACTTAGTCACTGCGAGAGGTATGTGTAGCTTCTTCCAGGTACATTGCAATCGATTTGATCATCATTCAATACCGGGCAGCGTCGAATAACCCTGCTAGTTTATTATATACGGAAAGACATTGAAACAGAGACACATTTATTATTAATTCAAATCAATTTTGGATTTTCAGTCAACCACTTTTTAATGTGAAGATTTTAGCCATCTTTAAACTCTTTTCTTTTTAGATACTATAATAATTTCTACGAAGGAGAATTCGTTTTGTACCGAAACAAGAAACTTCCATATGCCGTAAGTATAATCTCTTTAGCAACAAAATTTTGTCAATGTTTCTCCTGTGTTTATGTATGTTTCGTCTCTACGTGACCTACATATTATTATTTTAGTATTTAATATTAATCAAATATTTATTGAAATAAAAATGAAGTAGCGTAAACTGAAATGGACATTTTTTTAATCATATTTTTAAAAAGCCATTACGAAATTAAATTCACCAGAATGCACTTCAGTGTCTTTGTAAACCAGCTAGTCATTTTAATCTTTTGTTAAAAGTTGATAAAAAATAATAATTTAATTCAAAATCTGAAACGAATTTGTATGTGTAGCACTGTATGCAAATGAAATACTTAAATAAATAGAACAAACCTCGGGTATTGGATGATGCTGTAATCACGAGACTTGATACAAGATTAACACGGCACAACAATGACGTCATCGCTAGGATTCATGAGCATACTGTACAATCCAGAAATATGTAGAAACCTGGATCATATGTTTTGAGTCACTGGCCAACAGTGATTAAAAGATAAACGAAGTGAAGGGGGGCAAAATGAAATTGACAAGTTGCCTGTAACAGTCGAGTGTGAAGCAATTCAACTATGACATATCCAAGAACATTGGAAAAGCTTCAAAGAAATTGTCGAGATAATAAAAAGGAATATCAGACCAAAAAAAGGGTTAGACATCGCTGAAAGAAGGAAGTTTCTGAAAACAAGGCAAAACTCTGAGGAGTCCGTTGTACAATTTATACCTCAGTTGAAAGAAGGAGCAAAATATTACAAATTTGAAAAACTAGGTGCCAGTAAAATGAACCAGAAAGATGCCTTAATCATGCTACGCTTGATAGAAGGTGTGTACGAACCCTCTTTTAAACAAGATATTGGAAACGCACCAGTGTTAACACTAGAATGCAATAATTAAAATTGATAAACAAATATGACCAACATTTGAACCAAGAAGAAACATATTGCATAGACATGAAAAATACATAAATATCTGGCTTGATCGTTTTGCAAAAGAAAAATCACGCTCCAATAATCATATCATTTGCAAAAAGAGGGGAAAATTTGATAAATAAAAAAGGATGCATAGCCAGAGAGAGGGAAGGTCATTATACAAAAAAGATAGAACATGGCTGTACTAGAAAAAAGTGCAGCCAATTTTAGCTCATGCTGACCAGTTTAGAACTATGGTCGAAGCTGAAGATATTGAAATGCCTGAGGATGAACAGGAAGAAACTGTGCAAGAGGCACATGAACTTTTACAAAACATGGTGGAAGCGAGAATGACATCACAGATGTAGAGGATGAAAGGTCTCTATCAAAACAAAGAGAAGAGTAAATGCGAGAGTGACACAGACCTTACGGAATAATTAGGAGTGCGAGGTCAAATCAGGGCGTCAAACCGTGAAGGTTCAGGTGTAACATAAATAAAATAAAGGTAGAACGAGAGTTTCGTGTTCAAGAAGTTGTGTCATAGTAGGAAGTCTAAAGTGGCACGTAACAAGGAAGACAGGAACAGGTGAACTGATTGAGTTGGGTCACAGTTCTCGAAGCTCCATCTGTTAAAGAGCATCTCTCCCCCCTCTCTGGCTTTCTTACTCTTTCTATTTTCTCTCTGTGTGTCTCTATTAGAGAATAGAGAAAGAGAGAGGGAGAGAGAGAGAGAGAGAGAGAGAGGTGAATAACGTGGACAGTGGACACGTTTGCAAAAGAAGGGTCAGCTGACCAGATGACGTGGTATCATGTGATGAGGTTAGCTGATTCTTTCTTGGCAGTTTGGTTTTCGGGTGTTGAATAAGACAGACGGCTTTTCAGCTGTCCCCCCCCCCTGGGCTGGGGAGGACGCTGACGTGTATCATCAAACAAGCAAGGTTCACCTCCATTCTGTGTCGACCTTTGGAAGGTGAATAAAAACTATAAAACCATTTCATCGTCTTGGAGTGAATTCTTCATCCAACAGGCCAGCTCCCCTCCAAGAGACAATGAAAACCAGAGGAACAACCGACGACACATGAATAAAGGTATGTTAAGAAATGCATGCACACAAACACACACCCACGAAGACATCAAAAATAAAACCATTAGAAACTAGACGATCACGTACACGAATCTCCTTGACAAAATCTCCTTTATGACTCCCCCGAATATATAACATATTCGTTTTGGTGCCGTGACCAGGATATTTTTGTATTTTTTTCATTTATTTTCTTTATGTAATTGATGTGTTCTAAAATGGTATTGTGCAGGATTTTCTTACTCTGTGACATGTATTTTTTTTTCGCAGAATGGGGAGGTGGAATCTTGCTTGTGGGGTCTATGGAAAGAAGGATTAATAAAAGAAAAAATGTGTTTTTAATTAATTAAATAGTAATAATAAAATAGGGAGAAAAAAATAAGATTTAAACAGTGTAATAATTGATTAAAAAAAAAAAAAAAGTTTCGGAAGAGTCAAAGGTTCAGTCGGTATTAATTTCAATTTTCGAAAAGTAGAATAAATGTTCTATTCGACATGAGTGACGTTTTGACCACATAAGTAACGTAAAAAAAAAAAAAAAAAAAAAAAAAGGATAAATATAGGGTTAAATAAACTATATGAAGAAATGAAAGAAAAAAGTGGGGCGTGAATGGAATTTAATTTCTGTGGCAAGCATGTTAGAATTTTGGAGAGGTGTTGAATTACATGGGTAGTTATTAATTTCATTATTCTCGGGAAATGATTCGAATTTTATTTTTTTTTATCGTGATTTCTGTTGATTTCGAGTAGAATCAACATGGAGCAAGTTTAAGTACTTCATGTGTGGAAATCCGATGTTTTCCGTGAAGCTATGTGTCTTCAAGGCAGGTTGCGCTTACCGACTTTGGAAAAAAAAAGTTTTTTCTGACATAGCAGTAAACGGAATGTATTCTGTCCAGCGTGAGCGGATCTAGTTGTAATCAACTTCAGGGAGCAAATGAAATGCCCTCTGACATGGTGTAAGGGGCAGAGGGGGTGCAATGGCTGACGTGGCCATTATGTTACGAATCGCTCAAGAGAAGATGAATGAAATATGTATGCAAGTACTTAGGAAAATAAAATGTTACCCTATTGTGAATTAAAGGTACCAAAATTAAAAAAAAACCATGCTGGGTGAATTTAATTGGTATTATTAAATTAAATTATTTTGGAATAGATTTGGTTGGTTTAGTTATATTTTAGGGACGTTTAGCGCGTAGTTGCATTTTTTTTCATGAGAATTACAAGGCGATTAGGCTGTAGAAAGCAGTTTTTTCTGTTGTTTTATTTTTTTTTTATAAGCCACGGTATTGTCACAAATTAGAAAATTTGGCAGGGGAAATACTATTTTAGAGTAATGAGAACCCTGTTAAAACAATACTAGTGGTTCCAGTGAGTTGGAAGATGCCACGTAGGCCCAAGCAACGGCAATAAGTCTTGTCCAACAAAAGTCTGGTGTGCGAGGTCGCGATAATTCCTCAGGGTACGGAGCGACTGGACAGTCGGTACCAAGCCTAATCACGGGGAGATAGAAGAAAGGGAAAGATGCAGATTACGTAAGGGACAAGATAGAGCCTTATTATTTTTTTATTTTTTTAGAGGAATGTGTGAGGGATATCTGGGTTGGAATCTTGGGACTTGCTGGGAATGCGGAAAAATCACAAAGGGAAAACTACTTAGTTAGAAATCGATGGCGCATTAGTTAGGGAGTGATGATTCCGTATCTTGTCGGGTTCCAGGAACTCAAACAGGCTCCGAGTGAATCAGTGTGAAGGCGTATCTTGACTTAGACCAACCAAGAGAGTTAGTAGAAGAGCTTTGTGAAGTCCCGAAGTAGTAGATTGAATAGAACAAAGCTCCAGTAATAGGACCACTCAGAGAAAGACGTCAGGGCATTACAGTAAAGGAAAAAAAAACTGGGACTTAGGCCTATGCTGAAAGTCGAGAACGCGAGTGGGATGGTTGGGTCGGTAGAGCATCAGACTTTTAATCTGAGGGTCTGGGGTTCGAGTCCCCATGCGATAAAGCTACCACCAACATGGAGCATCCGACGTTCTGGTCGTAATTGCGATATGCTGGCCCCATTTCGAAAAAGTGATCGAAAATGGAGTCTCCATTTGTTTGGCCAAGTGGTCCAAATAAAGAGCAGAGTCAGTGGAAAATATCCAACAATGCGACCGCCTAGACAAGATGTATATCTGCAAAGCTGTATCTTTGTCTAACTTGGAAGCAAGTTAATGTCTAGGAGGGACTTTTGAGAAGCAGCAGAAGGGTTGATAGTGTTGTAGAAGAGTACTGGTGCCTGATCTTTCTTGGAAAAGGGGTGAGTCCGGAAAGTGAAAAAATAAAGATGTACTTCGGACATAATTATTTTTTTTTGTTAGTTAGTTATTAAAAATGTATGGCTTGCCATACATTTTGATAAAAAAGGGGTGGAGGAATGTTAAAGAGCATCTCTCCCCCCTCTCTGGCTTTCTTACTCTTTCTATTTTCTCTCTGTGTGTCTCTATTAGAGAATAGAGAAAGAGAGAGGGAGAGAGAGAGAGAGAGAGAGAGAGAGGTGAATAACGTGGACAGTGGACACGTTTGCAAAAGAAGGGTCAGCTGACCAGATGACGTGGTATCATGTGATGAGGTTAGCTGATTCTTTCTTGGCAGTTTGGTTTTCGGGTGTTGAATAAGACAGACGGCTTTTCAGCTGTCCCCCCCCCCTGGGCTGGGGAGGACGCTGACGTGTATCATCAAACAAGCAAGGTTCACCTCCATTCTGTGTCGACCTTTGGAAGGTGAATAAAAACTATAAAACCATTTCATCGTCTTGGAGTGAATTCTTCATCCAACAGGCCAGCTCCCCTCCAAGAGACAATGAAAACCAGAGGAACAACCGACGACACATGAATAAAGGTATGTTAAGAAATGCATGCACACAAACACACACCCACGAAGACATCAAAAATAAAACCATTAGAAACTAGACGATCACGTACACGAATCTCCTTGACAAAATCTCCTTTATGACTCCCCCGAATATATAACACATCTTCATTCACTCTTCTCCTTCTGGAGAGGGAGAAAGATCGGTGAAAAGCTGATGTGCGTGTTACCGTAAGAGAATAAAACATCAAAGAACATGAGGAATTCAGCAACAAGATTGTTGTGTATTGCTGTCGCTCACATGTAGACTCCAGCACAAGGAAGCAGAAGAGGAAAGAAATTCAACTCGCTGTTTCAGTTTTTAACAAAAGACCTTTATTCCTGTTTCTCTGACCACGTGGTTTCTCGTTTCTACTATGACATCACACACGTCTCGAACACCTGCTTTTCTGAACCTTTTTTTCCCCTGTCCACATGTGTCCTTTTGTCTCTGCTGTAACGTCACTTCACAGAGCCGGCTTGGTCATTTGCATATGCTAGCTGTCATATGCTGCTGCTGCTAACAGTGCTAGCGGCTCTCTTACAGTTGGGGTTCTTTTTCTTTTATGGTATACATTATTACAGCTACCAGATGAGAGGAAGATGGAATTACTACAGTGACAACCAGTTGCTTCTATTGATGAAGTGGATAAACTATGTGAAGTGAAAAACACTCCACACTATATTACACTGAAACTGAGCCGTGCCAATGCTGGTTCTACAAGTACTACAAGTACAAGTCTTATAGCAAGCCCCACTCACCCTCATGGTTCACTGCAGATTGTGCAGTTGCCATTGCACAAAGACAGCATGCATTCTGGCAGTTTGTATGTCATAAGTTAAATACAAATAGGCAAAAATTCGTAGATGCTAGAAATCATTGTAAGAGTGAAATAATAGCAATAGCCAAAAGAAAGCATGCTGAAATAATCAGTGAACGCATTGAATTGCAAAAGATAAGAACTCATGATTTCTGAAAAATCTATACTATTTTAGTGAATAAAGGGCAATCAGTAATTCCTCCACTGAGCAACAACCAGAAGGCTGCATGCACGACAATGGAGAAGGTGAAACTGCTTACCCGGTGATTCGCCTCCAACTCCACCTTAGAGCCAACAAACATCTCCCTCCCAAATTTCCCTATGAGGACTGAAGTCACATTAGATGATGTAAAAATCACCCCTTCTCATGTCCGCAATATCATAAAAAACTTAGACACCTCAAAGGCATGTGGGCCTGATCTCATCCCTGCTATACTAATTAAGAAATGTTCAGCCGAGCTAGCCCCCCCCCTATACTTTCCAAGCTCTACAATAAATGCCTTGCTGAATCTTGTTTCTCTAACAGCTGAAAGATGGCCTTTGTGGTACCAGTGTACAAGAATTCTGATGAAAGAACAGACCCTCTCAATTATCGCCCCATTAGTCTCCTCCCCCTCTTCGCTAAAATCTTTGAGACCTTTATTAATCAAGCACTAGTTCACCAGCTTGCAAAATCAAATCTTCTCTCTGATAAACTGTATGAATGTAGGCAATGTCGTTTTACTGCAGATATTTTAACAGTCATCTACGAATGCATTTACCATGTAATGGATAAGGCGGGCTAAGCCAGGGTTGTAGCCCTTGATATATCCAAGGCCTTTGACAAAGTCTGGCATAAAGGGCTGCTAATGAAAACTAAATCATACGGTATAAATGGACGTACACTAAATATAATTAGATCCTTCTTAAACAATAGAAGCATACAGGTTGTCATTGACAGATGTACATCCTAGCAGCAAAAACATTAATGCGGGAGTGCCTCAGGGGTCGATCCTTGGACCATTATTATTCCTGATATTCATAAATGACCTCTCTGATAATATTGTGTCTGAGATGGGTATATTTGCTGATGTACATAAATCTAAGACAATGGCAGAATCGTTAGAAAATGACCTCCAGACTATTGTGGAATGGGGCTGCAAATGGACGGTAACATTTAATGCTAGTAAAACTAAGCTGCTCTCCTTTAACAATTAAAAGACGCCTCTCCAACCGCCTATATCCACGACAAATAGCACTCTACCTGAAAATTTTACCTTCAAACTCCTCGGCCTAACATTTGTGGGCAATATAAACTGGAACAAATACATAGAGGACATTGCAAAGGCTGCTGCAAAGAAGGTGGGTTCCCTCTATCGCGCTAGAAGACTACTCACACCTGAAAGCATCCTGTACCTCTACAAGGACACCATTCGATATGACTTCAAATATGAATTTTATTTGAAACTAACAAGGTATGTTTTTATTTAATTCATAATTAACTATCAAAGGTTATTAATAAACTAACAGTACCAACATGTAGAAATTTAAATGTAATGTAAACAAATATTTTGCTATTACACTCCCTATCTAGATTATGCTAAATAAATCTAGGCCTCATCACTGTAGCCCTTTATACTCCAGTGGAAATATGCCTTGAGAACCAGTGCATCAACCTGATTATATTTTTCTTTAGAATATTAGTTCAAAAGTGAACGTAATGACTCAGGCCAAACTTGAACCCTGCTTCATGACTTCATATCCCAAGCGGATACGTACAACTTTTGTGTTAGGTGCCAAATAATATTTGCGTGATCTCCAGTTGCGTCTTGATGCACAACGCCTCATTAAAATTGTTCCATGGTTCTTATCACAAATCTTTTTTTTAATCAAATTTTTGTTCCTTTACAGGTGCACGTATTCTATCGCAGCTGCAGGGGGCGTGCATCGTGCAATTGTGCAGTTGCTGTCCTTTCAGGTGATGACGTGATTTTGATTGACAAGTGTGGCCCTAAAATGAACACCACCAAAAAGGGAGCTTTGAAGATTTCTTTGTTTATTAATGGAGAGTTGACGCCAAATACTCGCATTTACAGCATCAACAAGGGCAATAAATACAAGGTAAATATTCAGTTTTCTTTTTGTTTATATTTCGACAGTAGAATCTCTTCAGAGATTAATATTCATTGTCGTTTCTCTCTTATTAAACAAAGCAAATATTACAAGCACATACTGTAACCTAAAATAATTGCATAGTATATATAAAAGAATGCTTCAGATTATTTAAAACAGTGTGTGTATAGTATAAAATATTTTTATAGAAAGCTATGATAATGCGTGCTAAATAGAAAAGGATTTGTATGCACAAAAGATGACATATAATTGAAAAATTATATTTTCCTAATATATTATTTCATGCATACACATAAAATTTTATAAGATATATTTTATGCATCGATTTCCAGTATTTACTTCAACAGTGCTTAATACGTGAGTAGAGCTAGGTAGAAAATTATAAAAATATATCTGGCAACTAAGCTACACAAAATTGTTCATGTTTCACCTTCATAAGTACTTGTCATGCTAATGCATAGAATTGATGTTACCGCGTGTTTATATATATATATATATATATATATATATATATATATATATATATATATATGTGATGGGACGATTCCAAAATTTTTATTATTCCGATACAATTACCCATTCCGTTCTAAATTTCCGATTCCGATACAATTCTCGATTCCGATTCTGATTCTTTTAAAATTTTCAAATATTTAATTAGAGATGTGTTGTTTTTTTTTGTTTCTTTTTTGTAAATTTTCAAATTATTACATAAACCCCCAGGTAATATTCGTGTATATTTTTTATCAAATACTTGACTTGCAAATTGTAAGACAACAATAGATTTATTTTGATTTTAAAACAGGGCCAAATTTTATCAGTTCGTCGTTTATGTACAACATGCTACTTGAAAGTTTGCATAAACAGTTGAAAATAGTCGACGATTTATAGGCAAAATGAGAATTCTGTGCTTTCTCTCTGAATGAAGTTAAGGTTGTATTTTAATTCTCAAACATTGGTAGATTATTAAATTGATTTGCTTTGCTGTAAAAAAAACGAGATGATGATGGTGATAATAATGATGAAGACAACCACGAAGCAGATGACAAATTTGTAGATTAATGTCTCAGCTAAATCCGCATTCAAAAATGAAATATTACTTTTATAGGCGATTACGTGTGAAACCCTTAAAAACTTGAAGGAAAGGAAAGCAACCATTTTAGTACTTAGAGTGGAAGATAAGGTTCTAATGTAAATTTAACTAAAATAATCTGTAATTCTTTTTTGGAAGGCCAGCATGCCAGGACACTCACAAGTAGGGGTGGGGCTAGTCTTTTTTAAATAGGGGCTAATCATGAACAACTGAATATGTTTTATATTAGTTTGACCTTTTAGCAAGCCAGTGTGAAAAGTCTTTCAAGAAGTAGAGATAAGAACCATAACACTTTATTGCTGTTATATTCTTCTCTTTCGTTGTTCCTTTGACTGTTCATCATAGCAAAGCCATGATCACTGCACCAGCGGAAAGGCCATGCATATAAAATCAACAGTAGGTTCTTTGATATGATAGGGGCGCATATAGAATGAATGTTCTGTTTAGAGCACAATTGAACCATGATACTTGACTTTTGCGTTTTAAACTTTAATTCAAGCTATTATATATAAAAATAATTTCATAAAATCAACATTATATTCTCTACTTTGCAATATAGACTATAGTGTATTGCAGATTAAGTCACTGCATTAAGGCATGTGAAGCTTCCTCCCAGTGCACCGCGATGAGTCTCCAACTAGAGCAAGCAATCAATCGATTTGATTAAAAAATTGGTCAAATTGTGAAAGAATTGAAAAGAAATGATTCGAAATATGTCAAGTTGAAAAGAGGATTGACAGAAGGACTGCAAAAGTAATGACTGGAAATCATTCACAACTGTGGCAATTGTTAAACCTTTTTTTTTTTTAAACACGTTGTTTATTTTTATTTTATTTTATTTATTTTTTAAAATAAAACCTTGGTCCTTACTCCTTTAATTGAAAAAATAATTAGGGTTTGAATTACATTTTTCGAGTAATTATAAGCTTGGAAAGACAGGGGGTCGAATTAATTCATGCCTTCCATTTTGAAATGTCTATTAAAAAGTAAATACTTAATTTACTCACCAAAGTGTTATATATCACAAATTGAAGATAAAAGATCAATAAATAATATATTCAAATTTAAAACAAAAAAAGTAGTGTTTTTTAGAAATTTACCTGTAAAGTCTGAAGTTTAAAACCTTTTTTAAAAAAAAACACGTTGTTTGTTTTTTTTTTGTTTGTTTGTTTTTTTTTTAATTGAAACCTTGGTCTTTGCTCCTTTAATTGAAAAAATAGGGCTTGAATTACATTTTTCGAGTAGTTATAAGCTTGGAAAGACAGAGGGTGGAATTATTCAATATTTTTCACGAAATTTCTGACACACCTAGCGAATAGATGCGAAAAATTTATAAAAGAAGTAAGCAAGTTATCTCTCGATAAATGGCCAATAAATAAAATAAAATAAACTCTGTGAATCAATGTTAAACCTGTAAATGAGATTTATAAACCATTTTGTGGCCCCTCTCAGTCTTATGTCGTAAATAAACAACTTCTAATAAAAACCAATTTGTACTTGTTTCATTTTTTATTGTCAAAAGAAAAAAATTAAAAGAATTGGTTTGGAATTGGAAATTTGGCTATAATTTTTCCAATTCTGATACCGATTCCAATTAATCGTCCCAACACTAATATGTGTGTGTGTGTGTGTGTGTGTGTGTGTGTGTGTGTGTGTGTGTGTGTGTGTTAAGTTTGCTTACTAACCAATCAGATTCTTTGTTATTCTGGCGCATGTTTTCCCTATCCAATGGCCAGGCTTTTATCAGACAAAGGTTCGGCTGGCTTCTATTTCACCTTCCTTTGTTCATTTTTAGAGAGGAATGAGGCACCTTTCCTTGTATGTTAAAAGGTGACCTTGTTTTAACCTTAGATACGTTTTTTATATTTTGTTTATATTTTAGGTGTTATATTAGTTTATTTTATATTTATTAACTATTATCATCATTGTCTATATATATATATATATATATATATATAGAGAGAGAGAGAGAGAGAGGGAGAGATTATCCATTGTTGACTTAAAGTAAAGTTTATTTTGTGCATAGCTGTTTACTATTTCGTTTCTATAGTTTAAAAGGTTTGTGGGTTCTTTAAACTTTATGATTTCTAATTTCTTATTCAGATATAATCTACACGTGCCATCTAAATTTTTGCATGTACTAGCATGTCTTATCATTTTTCATTTAACTATGGCGAACGTCCACTTCTTTTAAGCTTCTAGTAATAGATCGCTGATGCTGTTTTTATTTTGCGTTTTTTTTTTTTCATATTAACTCACAGTAGCAAACAAAACAAAAACGAAACGGACACACAAGACCTCTTCTTTGCATGTGTAATTCTATTGCACTTATATAATTTTCAGGTAACCCTCCCAACAGGAGCTTTCTTGACTGTTGAAAACGGAAGAAGAAAAACGAGACGATTCATCAACGTTTGGTTCCAGGCCTCATCAGCGGATTACAAGAATACGGAAGGTAAACTGAATCAAATTCTTCAAATAGATTCTTATTCTAGTAGTAATATGTAAGTACTCCTTTTGTGTCACGCTTTCGTTCGTAGCAGTAGCAGGGAAATTCATACAAGGTCAATGAATTGGATAAAAGGGAAAGAGATAGAAGTGGGAGATGAAACTGAAGCAATCTAGACTCACATCAACAACAGCGTAAAACATCATTGAAATCTTTAAAGCATGCAACGTCATCTTATCAACAATTTTCTAAATTTTATTAAAAAACATTTTCATTTTTTTTCAAAATAATTTATCGAGAAATTAACATTAGTGTTAAATTATGAAATTACTATAACTTTAGCAAATTTTCGATGAAAGATTTCAATATACGTGTATTTTTGCCTGTAAACTTATTTTGCCTTTTTTGTCTTTAAGGTTTATGCGGGTATTTTGATGGCAAACCATCCAACGACTTAATGAAACCTGATGGCATCATATTAACTACCAAAAGCAGAAAACCTGATGAATTCTCCAAAAGTTGGAAGTAAATAATTTCTATATTCTTTATTTTCATTTTACTTCAATCGAACTTCTTAGAAATGGAGTCCATTTTGATGTTAACTCTTGAACTCTATGTAAGATATAGAGATACTCAAGCGTTCCATTATGCTCGCCTTTATCTCACTTCTTAAGAAACGAAGAACATTAATTTTCCTCTCACTAATTGACGTTAACTGTGTTATAATATATCTTTATTGAGCTCTTTTAATCTTGCCAGATCCCAGGACAAGAATTATCTACTTTGGTGGGGTATCCAGCCTAGTACTGTTGCTATAGGCAACAACATTTAGACAAGATGCACCTGTCCTTGTATAAGCCAGTGTGGAGCAGCCATATGAGGTGATCTTATTTGGGCTTCGAATATTATGTTATTTTGAATATTTGGTCAGGGTTTACTCTAGATAAAAGTACCCCATGCCAAGTCGTCCTGACAAACCTTTTCTTTGAGCTAACACGTAACCTCTATCTTGAGATACACAGATATTCGTGTTCCATGAAACTTTCTTTTGCATCTCAAATGTTGAGTTTGTAAACAAACGAAGAATATTAATTCTCACTAATTGACGTTAACTGTATTATAATTAGGGCTATGACAAGAGAATATTCTTTTCATTCTTTTGACTCTCGAGTATATATCCGACACAGTTAATCAACCGAGAACCACATCACTCTACATAAAAACATATAAGATATCAATGGATATATACCTGAAAATCAAAACAAGGAAAAGAATATACAGTTATAATATATCTTTATTGTGCCCTTTTAATCTTAACAGATTCCAAGACAAGAATTCATCTACTCTTGTGGAGTATCCAGACCAATACTATTACTATAGGACTATAGGCAACATCACTAGAAAGATGCACCACTCCTCATATAAATCAGTGTTAAATAGTCGTACCAAGGGGATCTTACTTGAGAAACGAATACTATATTATTTTGAAAATTTAGTGAAGGTTTATGTGTAAGGGAAAATATCTTTATACTCAGTTGTCCTGATGAATCACATTATAGAGAAATCTTAAACACTCGAAGATAATGTGGACTAAAAC
The DNA here is from genome assembly GCF_053919585.1 of Euprymna scolopes. Classification (NCBI taxonomy): domain Eukaryota; kingdom Metazoa; phylum Mollusca; class Cephalopoda; order Sepiida; family Sepiolidae; genus Euprymna; species Euprymna scolopes. Next base: position 2,312,209 of record NC_136489.1, read on the forward strand.
ATGAAACGTTAAATAATTATCTGATGTCAAATAATAGTTTAACAGAAAAGTGCTTCTATCGTCCCCAGAAGTCAAGCACACACACACACACATATATATATACTTAGAGGTATGAGTGGCAAAAAGTGGGATAAAAAGTGCTCAATACGTTAGTAGAGCTGAATATGTTTGGGTTTTTTTTTATTTTACAACCTCAAGATATTAACTTAGTCCATTGCAGTTGGCTCCACAGACAGAGGAATTGACTGTCTTTTTTTTAAAGATGGTAAAAGTCAAAATGAAAAGGGAAGAGTGTATGATATTTTGGGGGACACGCGTAGATATTAAGAAAACAAAAGAAATTTATATATCTAGAGAGAAATATAATTATAAAGAAACAATTATATAAAGAGGAGAAAGAAAGAGAAAATAAAATAAGGGAAGAAAGCATAGATATGTGTCAATAAAATCAGTTGAATGAAAAAGTTAGGGTAATTATTATTAGGGGACTATGTATTTGAAATGGGTTAAAAACATGTCAACAAAGCAGGCGGTGTTTGGATTGTAAAAAAGTGAAAAGTATGGCTTCGGTATTTATAAAAAGGATTGGAGGTGGGAACAGATGCCATAGAGGTCACAACAAAGAATACATGAAATGAACAACGTCGGAAGTGTGTAGATTCTGACTCCATATAATTAAAGACAGACGAATATTGAAGGTTCAGAACCGATTTTATTTACTACTAACAACTTCTATTAGGAGAGGCAAAGTGTTCTTATGATGGAATGGGATTTAACGAAGAATGGATTGTCCGATGGAGATATTTGACAGTTTGTATTACGGTGAAATGTTCGTAGAATGTTTGCAGGTATGTATGAATTGACAAGGAATGAAGGTTCGTAAAATGTTTGCAGGTATGTATGAATTGACAAGGAATGAATGTTCGTAAAATGTTTGCAGGTATGTATGAATTGACAAGGAATGAATGTTCGTAGAATGTTTGCAGGTATGTATGAATTGACAAGGAATGAAGGTTCGTAAAATGTTTGTAGGTATGTATGAATTGACAAGGAATGAAGGTTCGTAAAATGTTTGTAGGTATGTATGAATTGACAAGGAATGAATGTTCGTAAAATGGTTGTAGGTATGTATAAATTGACAAGGAATGAATGTTCGTAAAATGTTTGTAGGTATGTATGAATTGACAAGGAATGAAGGTTCGTAAAATGGTTGTAGGTATGTATGAATTGGCAAGAAATGCATGTTCGTAAAATGTTTGTAGGTATGCATGAATTGACAAGGAATGAATGTTCGTAAAATGTTTGTAGGTATGTATGAATTGACAAGGTATGAAGGTTCGTAAAATGGTTGTAGGTATGTATGAATTGACAAGGAATGCATGTTCGTAAAATGGTTGTAGGTATGTATGAATTGACAAGGAATGAATGTTCGTAAAATGTTTGTAGGTATGTATGAATTGACAAGGTATGAAGGTTCGTAAAATGTTTGTAGGTATGTATGAATTGACGAGGAATGAATGTTCGTAAAATGTTTGTAGGTATGTATGAATTGACAAGGAATGAAGGTTCGTAAAATGTTTGCAGGTATGTATGAATTGACAAGGAATGAATGTTCGTAAAATGTTTGTAGGTATGTATGAATTGACAAGGAATGAATGTTCGTAAAATGTTTGGAGGTATGTATGAATTGACGAGGAATGCATGTTCGTAAAATGTTTGTAGGTATGTATAAATTGACAAGGAATGAATGTTCGTAAAATGTTTGTAGGTATGTATGAATTGACGAGGAATGAATGTTCGTAAAATGTTTGTAGGTATGTATGAATTGACAAGGAATGAATGTTCGTAAAATGTTTGTAGGTATGTATGAATTGACGAGGAAGGAATGTTCGTAAAATGTTTGTAGGTATGTATGAATTGACAAGGAATGAATGTTCGTAAAATGTTTGTAGGTATGTATGAATTGACAAGGAATGAATGTTCGTAAAATGTTTGTAGGTATGTATGAATTGACGAGGAATGAACGTTCGTAAAATGTTTGTAGGTATGTATGAATTGACAAGGAATGAATGTTCGTAAAATGTTTGTAGGTATGTATGAATTAACAAGGAATGAATGTTCGTAAAATGTTTGTAGGTATGTATGAATTGACAAGGAATGAATGTTCGTAAAATGTTTGTAGGTATGTATGAATTGACAAGGAATGAATGTTCGTAAAATGCTTGTAGGTATGTATGAATTGACAAGGAATGAACGTTCGTAAAATGTTTGTAGGTATGTATGAATTGACAAGGAATGCATGTTTGTAAAATTTTTGTAGGTATGTATGAATTGACAAGGAATGAACGTTCGTAAAATGCTTGTAGGTATGTATGAATTGACGAGGAATGAATGTTCGTAAAATGTTTGTAGGTATGTATGAATTAACAAGGAATGAATGTTCGTAAAATGCTTTTAGGTATATATGAATTGACAAGGAATGAATATTCGTAAACGTAACTTATCTTTTGGACGATGGATGGTGTAGGGGTCGGCCGGTCATCCTGCTGCTGGCTTGTAACTGGAAAGCGGGTGGCTTTTTCATCTGCAGCTAGCAGCCCGGCGTCTTCATCTTCTTTATTCCTCTTCTCTCCTGGTTCCCTCGATAATTGGGAAGTTTGAAAATATATTTCTCTTAATGCTAAGCATTTAAACTTTTATGTGTTTTTATTTTTACTTCAGAGTTGGGAAGTTTGAAAATATATTTCTCTTAATGCTAAGCATTTAAACTTGTATGTGTTTTTATTTTTACTTCAGAGTTGGGAAGTTTGAAAATATATTTCTCTTAATGCTAAGCATTTAAACTTTTATGTGTTTTTATTTTACTTCAGAGTTGAAGAGTCACATTCCTTGTTAAATGGTTACTGTCCTTCAGAATCTTTTAAAAAAGAAGAAAGTATGATGTTCTGTGAATGCCAGTCCCTTACAGATGCCGAATGCAGCGATAATGCCCATTACCAGCCAAGTGGAAAGAAAGGAAAGAAGAAATCAAAGAAAGGTAGAGCATTTACTTTTCGTATTTATTATAACATGCAAACGATTCATATAAGACATTGGACAGACGAAAGCTACTTGCAGAACCTAAACTGCTGTAATAACTACTAAACTAAAGATAAAGAATATGAATATAAAAAAGGATGTTGGTTGATGAAGCAAAGGAGGAGAGAAAGTGAAGCAATTCGACACTATTTTGAAAACTAATCTTAAATGAAATGTTTTAGGCGATCAAAAAGTCGAAACACATGCGCGTTTGGGTAGCCACTCAAAAGTCTGTGTTTATAATTGACGGGTCGGGTTTTCAGCATCATTTTGTCTATATAGTTTTCCATTAGCAGACGTTTAAATAAAAAAGCTCTATACATCACTTATTTTTATAAATTGTTTTAACCAACAAATTTTAGCAGAGAAAAAACGAAAGCAAAAAAAATATCACTTACCTTAACTTTCTGGTGAGTCTTTTTATCTATGGATACCTGTGGGGATCGTACCGAGTCAATGTGACTGTCCTTGGGATGATTGTGTTTTTTTAATTTTTTCCATGCTTGATTTTTAATTGCTTGGCTGTAGCCATTTTGTGGAAGTTTTCGGTACCCAATGTGATACTTTCGCCTAGTGGTTGGCTGCTGTGTTTATGTGGTAACCCTGGATCATGTTTTCGTCATGGCACCCAGGTAATATGATCATGAGCTGGTGTAGTATTGGGAATCCCAGTTTAATTGCTATCTAGGTAGTTTTAGAAATAGAAAGTTATATAACTTGGTATGTTCATGCCCTGAGGATGTTTCTGGAAGGACTGTTATGTCCAGCACTCTAAGAGATAAACAAGAAAACCAGAGATATGAAAAGCACACTTAATGACAGGGAGGCGAAAAAGAAACATATGGACAGATAGAGCATAAAAATATACATGACGGCTACAGAAGAGATCATATGAGATATGCAAATTTAGCCAAATAGAAAGTGTAAAAACAAAGTTTTTTGTTGTCGTTGAGAGACAGAAAAAATGCATCACATTCCTGTCAATTAAGAGTTATACCCGGTTGGATTGCTTGATCTTTAGTCAGGATGTTTAGTGTCATTAATTCTCTCCAGAGAATTAATTATCTAGGCTGGAACCATCAACTGAAATTTGAACACTTGTATAAAAAGAGGAAACAATCCATATTTTTATATATAAAAAATGTGTAAGCTATTTTCACATTTTGAAGGAACATATACAACCCTAAAGTTGGCAGAGCTGGTCTTGTACAACCGACCGTCACTCACATAGTCAAAGCTCCAACTGTAAAACCTACTCTCTTGTGGGAGCAAAAGCGAGAGGCAAAGAGAGAGAAAGTGTATGTGTGTGTGAGAAAGAGAGAAAGGGGGGACGCAGAGAGAAACATGAATCTTCCGTTCTGTCTCCACAGGGATCTTCCGACCACTCTGTTATATCAGTTAAGATAAAAATGAAATGTAATAGGTCCTCAGACGTACCTCTCTATTTTACAGTATATCGATACTCTCTGGCTAGCTTCCGTACATTTATATCAAATCTACCTCTGTGTCCCATGTTTAAAAAGTATGTGTCCTCTATAGTATCAGACCTGACGGAATAGTTAATTCTCGAAAAAATCCAAGCAAAAACCTAACAGCCAGCCGTGGTTCTCTCCGGAATGTGCTGCTACCATTGTGCACAGAAATCACTTTTTCCATTGCTTTCAACATAATAGATGTACTGAGACTAAAGCTGCTTTCAGGAATGCCAGCAACCATTGTAAAACAGTAATGAAGAAAACAGAGTTATATGCTTAGTCTGTCAAGTCCAAAGTCGCTGAGCAGCGGCTGGGTTCCCACCAGTTTTGGCAAATAGCAAACAGAATCCTGAACAGAAGCATGTGCTCTATCCCAACCATCATCAATGGACCTGAGGTAATCTCATTAGCATCAGACAAAGCCAAACTCTTTTCCAAGATCTTTACAGCAAATTCTACCCTTTATGACCAACGGCCAGTATTTCCTCATGTATCAAAAAACACACCATTATCAATGGACCAGAGGTCATCTCGTCAGCATCAGACAAGGCCAAACTATTTGCCAAGAACTTTGCAGCTAATTCTACCCCATGCGAGGAAGGCCATCAACTCTCCATATTTCCTCCTATAACACAGAACACACTAGGTAACATACAAATATCTGTGCATGATGTTGCCAAGCTAATCAAAAACCTTGATTCCAGTAAAGCAACTGGCCCTGATGGCATTTCAATTATAGTGCTCAAAAAGCTACAACCAGAACTAGCACCCATACTTACAAAGTTATTTAACAGTACAGACCAATACATCTGTGTGTCATGAGTAAGCTGCTGTAATCTGTGTTAAATAGAGAAGTAGTCAACCATCTCAGCAAAAATGACCTTCTTAGTGACATGCAGTATGGTTTCTGTTCTTCTAGATCTACAGCAGACGTGCTTATATCTCAGTTATATCTCATAGAATTAGCGAATCTCTTGATGGAGGCTTCCTCTCTAGGGTAATTGCTCTTGACATATCAAAGGCCTTTGATAAGGTATAGCATAAAGGTCTACTTCACAAGATCTCCAGCTATGGTGTAGCTGGGAATGTCTTCTCAATTATTAAATCATCTCTCTGATAGGTTCATGAGAGTAGTGGTTGATGGGAAGAAATCAGAAGCTCATAGTATTAATGCTAGAGTCCCTCAGGTGTCCATCCTGGCCCAACTTTCTTCCTGATCTACATTAATGATCTTCCAAATCACATCCTTAGATCATTCATAGGCATTCATGCTGACGACACTATCATCTGTGGTGGAAGATCAAAGGCTATAAACGACCAAGTTTTCTCTGATTCTCTCTCCTCTGATCTGTGATACAATGGGGAAAGAGGTGGCTGGTTACTTTTAATGCATCTAAAACCAAGCTCCTATCTTTACATGATCAACGCTCTGATGCCTATCTGGTATCACTTGAAATGAATGGCTTCCGTCTTGGGGAGGCTTAATGTTTTCACAAGCATCTGGGTTTGACCTTTACTCCCGATCTGAAATGGAACATGTATATCAAATCGATTGCCAAAGTCGCTGGAAAAATGGTGGGATCCTTATACCGCTCCAGTAGATATCTCACTCCTGATGCAAATTTACCAACACCAAGTAAAGGAAAATAAAACAGTAATATTAGCATGGATGCCGAGGTCATGTCGGCATAAAAAGGAAATTCAGAAGCTGACAGACTGGCTAAGGATGCAACAAACTTGATTCCATCAAACATAAAAATCCCATACACAGATAGGAAAAACAAAATAAAGTCCTACATAAAAATCAAATGGCAAAAATTATGGGATGAACAACTAAACAACAAACTTAGAGAAATACAACCGAATGTTGGACAAGATAGAGCCATAATACCAATTCGAAAATTAGACACTATATCTGAAAGCAGAAGGTAGAACATGTCAACATCCACTAACCATTAAACACATATTAATGGAATGCAAAAAATATGAAAATATTCGTGTGAAATATTTCAAAGAACAAAACCTTAAAACAATATTTGAAAAACATTATAAAATATTAGCTTTTCTGAGAAAAAATAAACTTTTGGAATGCATTTGAAAAAAAAAAATTAAAAATAAAACCCTAAACCCTAGGAAAAAGACTGACTTAGTAATAATAAATTTTAATCTATTACCTAAAGCCTCAATGAAGAATATTCTCTTCACATTTCATGGCATGAAATGACTTATAGGCTTGATGTGCCTTTAAACAAAAACTTACCTTACCAAAATTCAAACTAATTTTAAAAAAAAGAACAATTATACTTAAAAATCATTGATGTACTTCCCTATCACAGAATGCAAATGCCATATTCCAAAAATCATATGGTTCTGGATATGATCTTAAACTATATCCAGTGGTGAGGCCCCAGCTTGCGGGCTTTGGGGAGTGCGGAGCCACCCTATAATTGCCATTGCTCCCAGGTCCACTCTGACCCGGGGTGGTAGTACCTGTTAGGGTCCCAACTATGGGTTAAATACTAATGTAAAATCTTTTCAAACTAGGATTGTTTTGGGGAACACGGTTCATAAATAAACTATATTTTTGTTAAGCACTTTTACTTGGAGTGGACATTCATTTTTATCTCTACAGTCCTATTCATTATTATTATCTTGTTCATTATTAATTCCATCATTATTGTTACAATTAACGTCTGCTGTTATGGCTATGTGCTAGATGAAAACAAGCATCTTCAGTCTGACACTCAACCAACTGTGCTATTTGGAATATATATATGTATATGGTGTGTATTTATTTTGGTTGTTAATTTTATCCTATAGAAGTTTGTTGGGTGATGCAGAAGTACAAGCGACTCAAAGTCTTCAGCAAAAACTGACAAGTAAAAACATTTTTTCAAGAATAAAGAAAAAGAAATCAATACATATTTCATAAAGTAATATATATTTTTTATAATACTAAACAAATTCAAAACAATGAAACAATAACATTTTATTAATTATTTTATGCATAAAATAATTAAGTATAATGCGAATTTTTATTGGATACCGTTTGCTGCAAACTCCGAGTCGCTTATTCTTTTGCATTACCATTTGTTAAGATGTGTACGGGAATCACATTTACATGTTTCTAATGATATGTTACAGTGGAGGACATTACAAAGACGTTGCTGAAGTATGCTGAGAATCCACCAACAAAATGTATATCCCAGAGTGACCAAATTATTTTTGAATATAATGCAACCTATGTATCACCGGTAAGTTCACAATTTATTCAAATCTGTTAATATTTTTGTTATCACATTTAGTTGCCATTTGGTGCCTCCGGGTACTGCATTTTCTTGTAGTTAAAAAACATTAGCCAATCTACAATAATTTTTATCTCTTTTTTTTTTTCAGCCTGGACAATGGCCAACAGCAACCAAAAAAATCACTGAAAAAATGGCTTTTGATGCGTGTAAGAAATTTATTGAAGATAAAAACTCAGCCAAGAATTGTTTGCGTATCCTCCCCAACACAGTTTTTGAAACAACACTTGATTCTTGCGTCGAAGATATAAAGGTGAGTTAAACTCTCCAACAGCCAAACAGGCTTAAATAAAAATATAATATAAGTATTCATAACGACGGCCTTTACTTAACCATGTGACATAGGAAATATTTTAAACGAGCTGACTTTGCCCACAATTTAACTTCTATTCATACTTGAAATCGATGAAACGAAACTAATTTATAAGAAAAAAAAAGACAAAATTAATTTATAAGAAAAAAAGACAAAATTAATTTATAAGAAAAAAAGACAAAATTAATTTATAAGAAAAAAAGACAAAATTAATTTATAAAAAAAAAAGACAAAATTAATTTATAAGAAAAAAAGACAAAATTAATTTATAAGAAAAAAAGACAAAATTAATTGATAAGAAAAAAAGACAAAACTAATTGATAAGAAAAAAAGACAAAATTCATTTATAACAAAAAAAGACAAAATTAATTTATAACAAAAAGAAGACAAAATTAATTTATAAGAAAAAAAAGACAAAACTAATTGATAAGAAAAAAAGACAAAATTAATTGATAAGAAAAAAAGACAAAATTAATTTATAAGAAAAAAAGACAAAATTAATTTATAAGACAAAAAAGACAAAATTAATTGATAAGAAAAAAAGACAAAATTAATTTATAAGAAAAAGAGACAAAATTAATTTATAACAAAAAGAAGACAAAATTAATTTATAAGAAAAAAAAAAGACAAAACTAATTGATAAGAAAAAAAGACAAAATTAATTTATAAGAAAAAAAGACAAAATTAATTTATAAGCAAAAAAGACAAAATTAATTTATAAGAAAAAGAAGAAAAAATTAATTTATAAGAAAAAAAGACAAAATTAATTTATAAGAAAAAGAGACAAAATTAATTTATAACAAAAAGAAGACAAAATTAATTTATAAGAAAAAAAAAGACAAAACTAATTGATAAGAAAAAAAAAAGACAAAATTAATTGATAAGAAAAAAAGACAAAATTAATTTATAAGAAAAAGAGACAAAATTAATTTATAACAAAAAGAAGACAAAATTAATTTATAAGAAAAAAAAAAGACAAAACTAATTGATAAGAAAAAAAGACAAAATTAATTTATAAGAAAAAAAGACAAAATTAATTTATAAGCAAAAAAGACAAAATTAATTTATAAAAAAAAGAAGAAAAAATTAATTTATAAGAAAAAAAGACAAAATTAATTTATAAGAAAAAAAGACAAAATTAATTTATAACAAAAAGAAGACAAAATTAATTTATAACAAAAAGAAGACAAAATTAATTTATAAGAAAAAAAAAAGACAAAACTAATTGATAAGAAAAAAAGACAAAATTAATTTATAAGAAAAAAAGACAAAATTAATTTATAAGAAAAAAAGAGAAAATTAATTTATAAGGAAAAAAGACAAAATTAATTGATAAGAAAAAAAGACAAAATTAATTTATAACAAAAAGAAGACAAAATTAATTTATAACAAAAAAAGACAAAACTAATTGATAAGAAAAAAAGACAAAATTAATTTATAAGAAAAAAAGACAAAATTAATTTATAACAAAAAAAGAGAAAATTAATTTATAAGGAAAAAAGACAAAATTAATTTATAAGAAAAAAAGACAAAATTAATTGATAACAAAAAGAAGACAAAATTAATTGATAAGAAAAAAAAAGACAAAACTAATTGATAAGAAAAAAAGACAAAATTAATTTATAAGAAAAAAAGACAAAATTAATTTATAAGAAAAAAAGACAAAATTAATTTATAAGCAAAAAAGATAAAATTAATTTATAAGAAAAAGAAGACAAAATTAATTTATGAGAAAAAAGACAAAATTAATTTATAAGAAAAAAAGACAAAATTAATTTATAACAAAAAGAAGACAAAATTAATTTATAAGAAAAAAAAAGACAAAATTAATTGATAAGAAAAAAAGACAAAACTAATTGATAAGAAAAAAAGACAAAATTAATTTATAAGAAAAAAAGACAAAATTAATTTATAAGAAAAAAGACAAAATTAATTTATAAGAAAAAAAGACAAAATTAATTTATAACAAAAAAAGACAAAATTAATTTATAAGGAAAAAAGACAAAATTAATTGATAAGAAAAAAAGACAAAATTAATTTATAACAAAAAGAAGAAAAAATTAATTTATAACAAAAAAAGACAAAACTAATTGATAAGAAAAAAAGACAAAACTAATTGATAAGAAAAAAAGACAAAATTAATTTATAACAAAAAGAAGACAAAATTAATTTATAACAAAAAAAGACAAAACTAATTGATAAGAAAAAAAGACAAAATTAATTTATAAGAAAAAAAGACAAAATTAATGTATAAGAAAAAAGACAAAATTAATTTATAAGAAAAAGAAGACAAAATTAATTTATAACAAAAAGAAGACAAAATTAATTTATAAGAAAAAAAAGACAAAACTAATTGATAAGAAAAAAAGACAAAATTAATTTATAAGAAAAAAAGACAAAATTAATATATAACAAAAAAAGACAAAATTAATTTATAAGGAAAAAAGACAAAATTAATTGATAAGAAAAAAAGACAAAATTAATTTATAAGACAAAAAAGACAAAATTAATTGATAAGAAAAAAAGACAAAATTAATTTATAAGAAAAAGAGACAAAATTAATTTATAACAAAAAGAAGACAAAATTAATTTATAAGAAAAAAAAAAGACAAAACTAATTGATAAGAAAAAAAGACAAAATTAATTTATAAGAAAAAAAGACAAAATTAATTTATAAGCAAAAAAGACAAAATTAATTTATAAGAAAAAGAAGAAAAAATTAATTTATAAGAAAAAAAGTCAAAATTAATTTATAAGAAAAAAAGACAAAATTAATTTATAACAAAAAGAAGACAAAATTAATTTATAAGAAAAAAAAGACAAAACTAATTGATAAGAAAAAAAGACAAAATTAATTTATAACAAAAAGAAGACAAAATTAATTTATAACAAAAAGAAGACAAAATTAATTTATAAGAAAAAAAAAGACAAAACTAATTGATAAGAAAAAAAGACAAAATTAATTTATAAGAAAAAAAGACAAAATTAATTTATAACAAAAAAAGAGAAAATTAATTTATAAGAAAAAAAGACAAAACTAATTTATAAGAAAAAAAAGACAAAACTAATTTATAAGAAAAAAAAGACAAAACTAATTGATAAAAAAAAAAGACAAAACTAATTGATAAGAAAAAAAAAGACAAAACTAATTTATAAGAAAAAAAAAGACAAAACTAATTTATAAGAAAAAAAAGACAAAACTAATTGATTAAAAAAAAAGACAAAACTAATTGATAAGAAAAAAAAGACAAAACTAATTGATAAGAAAAAAAAAGACAAAACTAATTGATAAGAAAAAAAAAGACAAAACTAATTGATTAGATTGTTTGATCGTTTTTCAGGTTATTTGATGCCGAATACGGTCATTTTGATAAAAAAATTTCCATGCTTCAATTTTTTATATCTTTAAATATTTATTCGTAGTGTTTAGCTTGGTCGTTTTATAAAGGAAATAGTCGTTTTTGTTGTAAACTTTTCAGAAAGTGATCGGTTTTTGCAAAGAGAAAGTAAAAAACAATAGCATCAAATTTTGGAGTATTTTATTTAAAAAGAAAATACAACTTTGTTATATATGGGTCGTTAAATTGCATTCATTTGCAAACGATCTAGCTAATTTGCATATTTTTTTAATCATTCGTTTTAATTAATTCCCTATTCGTTTTTTCGATTTTCTTATGAGATGATCATCTTTAGTTAACTATTACATTGTAATTATATTCATGCAGATATTCTACATGATTTATACTTGCGTAATATTTGCATAAAAGGTTATAATAAAAACTTTTTCTATATAGATTTATATATTTACTAGCGGGGGGGGCGCCCCTCCCTTTGCCCGAGCGTAAAATACGCTTAAATATGATATTTTAATTAATCCAGATTTCGTATATATTATTATAGAGTCGTGATTTCAAAGGTAAAAAAATAAAGTATTTGGGTGCCATCAGCTAGAATTAAAACTGAAAGCAAAATTGTAGCATTCGAAGCTGGTGACGTTACCACTGAACCAACGTGATATGCAATTGAACTGATTAAAAATTTTTAAAAAACTAAGATGAATGTACAAAATGTATAACGATTTTTTCATTTTTGACCAATTTTTGACTCCTTAAAAACTATTTTAACTGGATAAAGACTTTAAAAAGTCCAAACATTTGAGGCCCTTAACGCCGATCTGCGACTTTTAGTTTCAGAGAAGATAGAGTTTGAAAATATGGAGACAGACAGACAGCCATTAGCCTTTTATATATTAGATGTATATGTATATATGTTTAAAAAAATTTGCCTATCAAACTCTTCTGTCAGTTTTTGACCTACAGACATGAAACTTAATATATATGGTATTCGAACCCATGCAAAACTTTATATTTGTGTTTTAGCCAGAGAAAATTACTGCAAAAGTATTAAAATTAAAAAAAAATGGAATTTGCCAGGCGAAGGTCGAACGACGGCATTAGGAAAATGCATGTGCAACGTAATAGCTATTGGTTCATGTTTTAATTTTTAGCCTTGCAGCAAACATATCTTCATAGCTCAGACACATTAACATCAAAGGAAAAAGTAAATCATAAGCTAACCGTTTTGGTTTCGATTCTCGATGGTGGTGCACGAGTTTTTAAATCATTACTATCTATTGGATCTAATATAATAATAAATACGAAATCTGCATTGATCAAAATATCATATTTATGTATTTTACGACTGGGCAATGCCGGGCCGCCTGCCAGTTATAATAAAAAAAACGAACGGAACCAAACAAAACTTTACCTAGATAAAACGATTAATTCAATTTCTGCAAATAATGATGCTAAACGTCATGGAAGATTCTTGATGGTTTTTCAAGAATCCATTATTTCTTCCATAACTCCTGGTTAAGATAATAGTCTGATTAGCAATTGAATTGGTGGTAGCCTTCGTCCATAATAAAATAATAAATAAAAAATATCAACATATAAAAAATCAGAATTTAACTACTCTAATGATTTTCCTTTCTACCTCCATATACAAATTAAACAGAACTTCCATTAACAAAGTTTCGTCTCAAGAACTTGCCATTTGTAGAATACGATATCATGAGGTTGCTTCCTAGCCAACTACAACATGATCGTCTTCAGGACTAATGTTATTAAATTCTTGTCAAATTATCTACTTAAATAATCAATTTCATCTATCTTTTCAAATTCTATCAAGGTGTTTATTGACAGCTCACAATCTCATTTTATCCTTTAATGGCCTTTGAGCCTTGATAAGCGATGACTCATTAGTAATATGTTGCTGTTTTGTGTCTTTAACAGCTGACTGAAGATTTGTCTTGGGCAACCGAGGCTCTCGAAAACTTACTTCAAAGCTGCATCATCGAGGCAGACAGCAACACTGACCTTTGGATAAATTCCACATCTAACAACACAGAACCACCTGCTGAAATCCTCGGATCCATTTGTCCAAATGAATGTAATAATACCGGCAAATGTAATAATGGTAAGTGTCTTTGTTATTATTAACACTAGCAGGAAATACTTTAGGCTCAGTATTTAATTGGTACATATTAGGGACCCTATGTCACTAGCGATTAAGTCAGCTAGTATAAAGTTTGACATAGACACACTGGGTGCAAATCATGATGACCCAAATCTGCGAAATAGAATCATTCCCAGGGGTGAATCAAAAATAGGTGGCGTAAGTTGAGGCAAGGGTCATTATGTTGCATTGTGGGTTACACAGTGACGAGACGAAACCCACTACTTGGGGAGTCTCCATTTAAAATAGAAGAGATAGAGAGAGCAATTCATGAGAGTGGAAGTGAGAAATAGATATGAAGATAGATGTTAATTAAAGGGAGATGCATTATCGAATGAGAAGGATAAAGTCAACCTATGGTAGGAGGCTTTCACACAAAGTTCTTTATACAAGGCATGATGATCCACATAAACTTGAAGGCAAAACACATTACCTTGTGGTTAAAAGACGAACGAAGACAAAAGGCTTACATAGCAAACACAAGACGTTTATTTATCGATGCCCGCTAAGTTACTACATTGTCATCTTTTCCTGACCCTTTTTTTTTTTCCTAAAAAGTTTCGGCTAACTCTGTCAGTCTTCCCAGTCTGCTCTACAAGACTAGCTGCTTCTCTCTTCCTGGCTCACTCGGACTTTCTTTTCTAGTGTAACTTAAGTGTATACATTAATTCTATACTTCTTTGTGACGTCAGCACGTGGGCCAAACATGTGAATCCTATGTATATGCTTCCAACATATGCCTGGCAACACGTCCCAGATTTTCTCTGTGGATTATTATTCTATTATTCCTGCTTCGACCCAAATAAAACCAGCACAACTTATTTTTTTTGTTGTATAACTTATTTTTCTGACTTGCATTCTTCACTACAATGAATAATTCACTAATTAACCAAGAGAAATTTAGTTTCTCTCTCTTTCTTGTGTAAGTCAATTCTCTCCAGAAATGTAAACTTCGGAAACTCTCAGTGAACGTCTCTGTATTTCTTTCTGAAAAATTAGTTGTTCTGGCTAAACTAATGAGACGATCGTCGGTTACCCATGGAATGTACTAAAGAGAAATGGCAGTGTATGACAAGATTGATAAAAAACGTTTTATTAATGCAAACTTTACAAGTATTTTTGTGCAATTCTGCTCCCAGCACTAAACATCATATTAATATTTTATTCATGATTCTTTTATTCCTTCTTTTATTTGTTTCCAAATATCTATTTATGTAAATTTAAGTACGTTTATACGTTTATATGTTTGTATGCACAGGATTCACTCCTAAACTAATTAACCGATCATTATAAATTTTGGAACACAGCTGATATTTATACTTTAATTTAGTTTTGTAAAAATCATATGAAAGCCCTTTGTAAAAATTTGTTACCTCAGATTGTTGTGAAATCTTAACAATTTAGACATTAATTAATAAATATTCATCAAATTTGAATTTCTTGAGAGTATTTTAAAAGGATTTAAAAGAGCATAGTATATACACAACATCACATTTGAAAGTTGAAATATTTCAAAATTGTATCCATAAATTTGATCTCCCTCTCTCTCAATATATATATATATATATACACACACGCACATATATATATATATATATATATATATATATATATATATATATATATATATATATATATGTGTGTGTGTGTGTGTGTGTTATGAGAAAAATAGAAAAAACCGAATGAAATTTTTTTTTTATTTTTCTATTTTTCTCATAACATAACGTCAACCACCGCTGGTATTTTTTCATTTCTTATACATACATATATATATATATATATATATATAAGAATACAAATTCAAGACTGTAAAATATATTTTACATGAATTACAAGCTCTATTTCCTATCTTTGTTGCATTGAGCTTTTTTATTTGGTTGAGATTACTATGTAAATATTAATATTTAAGAACCTTTTGGCATCTAAACTTAATCTTTAATGGTTGTTTATATATATATATATATATATATATATATATATATATATATATATATATGAGCAAACAGTTAATAAAATATGTTAAAAAACACTTTGAAATGAGTTAAAAACATATTTAATCTGAAAAGGAAACACTAGATAAATGGATCCATTTATCTAGTGTTTCCTTTTCAGATTAAATATGTTTTTAACTCATTTCAAAGTGTCTTTTAACATATTTTATTAACTGGTTGCTCATATTATAAGCTCTATTTCCTATTTGGTTTTATCGAGCTTTTATATCTGGCTGAGATAATTTTATAAATATTAATTCTTTAATATTTATAAAATAAAATATGTTAAAAAACATACTGAAAAAGAGTTAAAAACATATTTAATTTTAAAAAGGAAGCACAAGATAAGTGGATAGTCCTTAATCCGCGGAGTTTCGAAGAAATACTCTCCTTCTCATCAGAGGGCAGGAATTAGCAAAATGCGGGATCAGATTTTGCATGTAAAAGTATTTAATGAAACCACAAGTAAGTCACAGATCTTACTTGGTTAAAAAAAAGGGTGAGGTAAGGGGAATAGGGGGTAAAAGAAAAATGATAAAAATATTTCACATGAATGGATAGTCCGGTAAAGGGTAAAAAATCCAAGAATGGTAAAATCCAAAACGGTCGAATTAAAAACTTCCAATCCAACAGGTAAGTTCCAAATGAGATTACTTTACTTGTAAATATTAACTCTTCAATATATATAATATATTTTAAGTTTACCATTTTGATTACCATGGTAAACTTATTGTAATTTATATATATATATATATAAATATATATATATATATATATATAAATATATATATATATATATATAAATATATATATATATATATAAATATATATATATATATATAAATATATATATATATATATAAATATATAAATATATATATATAAATATATATATATAAATATATATACATATATATATATATATATATATATATATATATATAAATATATATACATATATATATATATATAAATATATATACATATATATATATATATATATATATATATATATATATATAATATATATACATATATATATATATATATAAATATATATACATATATATATATATATATAAATATATATATATATATATATATATATATATATATATATATATATATATATATATTGTTCTTTATTATAGAGTGGCGAATACAAATTGTTATTTTCATTGTAGGAGTTTGTGTTTGTGATTCTGAATCTCGTGGACCTGATTGTTTCGTCCCTCGTTCCAAAGTGTCAGAAATCTTTAATCTACAACCATCGATTTGTAACACCAAAATTGAAGATTGTTCCAGTGTGATCGTCTTTGGAGAAGACTTCTATGAAGATGATGGCAAACTCACCTGTCACTACATTTATTCCGCGGTAAGGATTACAGTAACAAACATCTTTTTTATCTAGAGTTATCCGTCTATAATGAAATTAGATCAGTGGTATTTAAGTATCCATAACTATTATAATTAAAGTTTTCATTGTGGTTGACGGTCACTCTAACACTATTATAATTATTATAATTAAAGTTTTCATTGTGGTTGACGGTCACTCTAACACTATTATAATTATTATAATTAAAGTTTTCATTGTGGTTGACGGTCACTCTAACACCATATGCAAAACAGATAGAATATCGATTCGATTCACAGTTGAAAAGTTGAAGGCGATATTGTGTTTTCGTTTCTGAATTTTTTTAGATAAGGATTGATAATTCGTATTATTTGGATTATTCGGACTACTGTTCTCATCTTGAGGGTCATTTTCATCACGTTTCTGCCAATGTAACATCCGACCATCTTCTGTTCTATCTTGTTGAATACAGCATCTTTCTGTCGAACTCAGAAATGTGCACAGAATTTCGAACAGAAGCCTTTATTTAATATTTAATCCACAGTGTAGCATGCGCTCTCTCCACCAACCATGATGACCAGGTAGAAGTCTTACGTAATTCGCAATTGTATTCTTAATATCGTCCACACTCAAGATTAGACCTTTAACATTCAGAAAAGTGTCATTCACAGCTGAATATAACCAAGTACTTTATCCGTTACGCCACATGTTCATAGATTAAATAAATTCCATGCAGATTGCTATGACAGATCTCTGAGTTCGACAAAAAGTCTCAAATAGCCATTTCACTGTATCCTAGATATCATTTCACTGTATCCTAGATATCATTTCACTGTATCCTAGATATCATTTCACTGTATCATAGATATCATTTCACTGTATCATAGATATCATTTCACTGTATCCTAGATATCATTTCACTGTATCCTAGATATCATTTCACTGTATCCTAGATATCATTTCACTGTATCCTAGATATCATTTCACTGTATCCTAGATATCATTTCACTGTATCCTAGATATCATTTCACTGTATCCTAGATATCATTTCACTGTATCATAGATATCATTTTACTGTATCATAGAGTAGCACCCATCCCAAACCAGAATTCGAACCTACATATGTATGATTTTTGCTAATTAAAGGGGGGAGCAACTCCTGCTACTATTTTTTTTTTTTTTTTGCGATTTTCTTTACTTTATTTTGTAGGTCATGTTATTTTTTGTGACTGTCCATATATTCTAATCATACCTAAGTGTTGTGGTGTTAGTATTTGAATAATTGACAAGGAAAAACACAGTAACAGTTAAATAAATATGTATTAACGAAAATACATGAAAAAAGTAACTTGAGTAATATTTTTGTTCAACTGCTGGACTAGTTGGTGCCGACCATACTCTCCGCATGTCCTTCTCTTATTTACTTGGTAAACCGATCCTCGTTACCTAGAAGTGACGTCATGGATGGAAGTGACGTCATGGAATAGTTCATTATTCCAGGCAGTAGGGCTGCGTTCCCAACACTAGGATAACAAAAGAAATACTTATTTATGAATTCATAACAGATATTTAAATCGCTTGACTGACTAACAAAAAGGCATATTTATTTAATTATTTGGAGGAATTGTCTGACAAGGCATCGGGCAATGTATACAAGTAACAGACCAAATATCAAGGTTTCATGAAGAGAAACTGGAATCTTAGGGAGATATCAATCATCGCAGTGATTATAAGTGCCACAGGACTTATGAGTAAGACTTATTTAACTAGTATTCCTGGTGAACTAAGTGAAAGAGAGATCAAACAATTACACTTAAGAGAACAACGAGGATCCTGAAAAGAGCTCTCGGCTTGAGTTAACAAGCGGTGAATGTTGGAAACTGGTTTGGCTTCCCCATACCCAGCTTATAACCCAAAAATAAGGCAGTTAAAAACAGAGTGTAAATCCAAAATTTTGGGCCGAGTTTAAAAGCTGATACTCATGCATTTGTTTTTCAGTATGACGTTTCTAAAAAGAAAGAAATCTACACTGAGCCAGCTGTTTTTATAACGAGGGAAGCCGTTTCCTGCAACATTAAGAGCAGTGGCCTGTATGAAATCGCCATAAGCAACAACGCTGTCAACCATTCAGATTACTTGAATTATGTCAGCTACAATCCGCAATGTTACCAATGTACTGTAAAACAATGCTCCAAACGGGTAAGACATTTCTACAGAATTCCATTTGGATTTATTTCCCCTTACTTTTCATTTTTTTTATTCCTTTTCTTTTCTCTTTCTTTTTTTCTTTTTTTTTTGTGTTCCTTTCGTTTTTTCTTTTTCTTTTTCTCATGTCTTTTGATTTCTTCTTTTTTTTTTTCGTTCAAATTTTTCCCTTTATTTTCTTTTTATTCTACTACTTTTCTTCTTTTTTCATTTTTTTCTTTTCTTTTTTCTTTCTTTTTTTCCTTTGTTTCTTGTTTTGTTAAAGGGTTTAAATGAGTTCATGCCCATCTCTGAAAAGCTTTGAATCTCGGTTCACCTATTCATCTCTCTGTCATGCTTCAGTTCGATATAGTATCCCTAAACGTGCAGATTGAATCGATATATCTCAAGAAAATCTGTCCTTGTTTTATTGTTTTTATTATTGATGTTTCTTAAAATATATTTTTTATTTCTGTTCATATAGACTTTTTTTTACCTTTTCTTATTATATGAATTTTTATGTATTTTTCTTATATATATATATATATATATATATATATATATATATATATATATATATATATATATATTCTTAGTGTATATAGAATATATATCTGTCTACCTATATAATTATAAAACTCAAATGACCTTGTAATGGGTGTTGTAACCAAACATCTGGTTTACGACTTCCGGTTGCGCATGCGTACATAAACAAATAATGAACGTGACAATAAAACCTACTGTTTTACTGTGTACGTTTTCAGCGTCCCAATTGTTGTTGTTTTTTTGCGTTTAAATTATCCAAATAAACAATTGTTAATACTTTCTGCTTTTTTTTACATCGTTCATTTCCGTATTACGTTTAAGTTATTTTAACGCAATTTTCTTACAAATAAATCTACTTTAAACCGTTGACAACTGTAAGAGTATTTTACAACGACGATTTACCCACCCCTTCTTTTTTTAATTCATTCTCCATTTTTAATACACCTTTCTTAAAAAATCATTCATACATTTTCTTCTACACTACCAACATAAATAAATAACCCCGAAAATATGTTTTTTTTTTAAATTTGCGTTACAAATAAATAATCAGTGCGACAATAAAACGTATTGTTTTACTGTGTACGTTTTCAGTGTCCCAATTGTTTTGGGGTTTTTTTTTTTTTCGCGTTTAAATTAAAAGATATATCAAAATTTGAATTTAACTTTAAGTATTATGGTATCTGTTCAGTGCAAATTTACCTATAAGTATGGCAAACCACTTATAATTCAATGGCTGTAAGTTTTGTTTTTTGTTTTTCAAAAATAAACAATAATAAACAGAACGACTCATAGAAATCTATCTATATTCTTTTTTTTACTTTAATATACTTTCATAGAAATGTTTATGTTATGTCACAAAAACTATTTTCTTTATGTCACAATTGTCATGCTCATATATTAATTCCATAGCTAATATAACATACTGACCCAACGGTTCACGGATAGTCTAATATATATATATATATATATATATATATATATATATATATATATATATATATATATTTCTTAGTATCTGACTTTCTCAGCTACCTTTTAATTCTCTCCTTTTCTTCAATTTTTTGGTCAATTGCTTTTTCACCTTATGATGATTTTACAGAGAATCGAAACCGTTAATGGTACATATAAAACCTATCTTCATTTATTTATATTGACACAAATAATTATATGAAAAATCGAATATATATATATATTTATATATATATACATATAATCTAATGATATTTTGTGTTCAAATAAAAACTAATGTAGTTTTCATATGTAGCATAACATTTTAGATTCTTTGTTGAATCATCACCAGGCGAACAGCAAATGAACTATATATAATCGCCTGCTACCCTCTTTTAGAATGAACAACTTTTTTTCCTTTCTTGGTTATCCCAAGAAAGAAACAAATTGAGAGGCTAGCATATATATATATATATATATATATATATATATATATATATATATATATATATATATCCACAGTCAACGTCGCAGATCACAAGAGCTATGACAACCAACAAACCGGCTCTTGTGTTATTGACTGTGGAAATGATTATAAAATCTCTCACATTTTGACCAAAATATATATGTTTGTTTTTCTTCTGTTGTTTTCTTCATTGTAGAGATTTATTTTTCTTTTGCATAGAAGTTATTTTCAGAAGTTCTTTTCCATTTGGTGTACTTTTTTGTGTTTGTTTACTGAATCTATTATCAAATAATTGTTTCTATTTCAACAGACTGATATCTGTGAACTTAATGCAGATTGTTATGAAATTGGTTTTGTTCATCCTGAAAATGATACTCTGGTGTGCACGAAAGTTAAGAATGTCCCTACATGGACCGTTTTCAATGGTAAGACAAACACATTTTCTTAAGATGAACAACAATTTTCGGATAATTTCTTTGTACTCAACTACTCCACGTGACATCAAAGTTTCAACATCAAAATTTCAACATCAAAATTTCAAAAGTTTAACATCAAATGTTAAAAACTCGACATCATACGCTAAAAGCTTAATGTCAAATTTTTAAAAGCTTACTATCAAAAGTTAAATGGCTAAATTCTGAAAACTTAACAAGAAATGTTAGCGGGCTCGTCATCGAATGTTTTTTTTTTATTGTCATTTCGCTCCAAACAGGACACAGGGTCACTTAATCGTGAGGGGTTACTATTTGTGACTAGATTTGCAAGGATACTATTTATGGAGTTAGGCAGGGAGATGTCTGTTCACATTAGACTTGAAATTTTACATGTCCGTACAGTCAGGAGCAGGGAGGGATTCCAAAGTGCAGCAGTCTGAGGGAAAAAGTTATTCGAGTAGAAAGCTTTATGGTATTTATGGATTTCTACTGTGTAAGGATGGAATTTTGTTGCTTGTCAGGTTTGTCGAGGGTATTGTCGTCGAAGGGGTACTAATGCTCAGGTTCGTCAGAGCAATATCCATTGAAATACTTGTAAAACAGGCACAAGGATGCCACATTTCAGCGATAGGACAGATGTTGGAGTTTAGTGGATAGTTCAAAACCTATTAGGTTGGCGACTCTTTTTTTAACTGTCTAGGAGCGAGAGACTAGTGGCAGATGCACTAGTTCAGATGTGGCAACAATACTCCATGCATGGGTGAACCGTGGCCTTGTAGAGATGCAAGATACTCTCAGATGTGAATAGTCTTTTAACACGGTAGAGAGAGCTCACCTTCCTTTTAGCAGCCCTGGTAATTGCTTAATATGAAATTTTTAAAGCTTAGCTTCGAATGTTTAAAAGCTCTACATCAAATGCTAAACAGCTCAACATCAAATGTATAAATATATATAAATAAACAGCTCAAAATAAAAAGCTAAAACAACTCAAAATAAAAAGCTAAAACAACTCAAAATAAAAAGCTAAAACAGCTTAAAATGAAAAGCTAAAACAACTCAAAATAAAAAGCTAAAACAACTCAAAATGAAAAGCTAAAACAGCTTAAAATGAAAAGCTAAAACAACTCAAAATAAAAAGCTAAAACAACTCAAAATAAAAAGCTAAAACAGCTCAAAATAAAAAGCTAAAACAGCTCAAAATAAAAAGCTAAAACAGCTCAAAATAAAAAGCTAAAACAGCTCAAAATAAAAAGCTAAAACAGCTCAAAATAAAAAGCTAAAACAGCTCAAAATAAAAAGCTAAAACAGCTCAAAATAAAAAGGCTAAAACAGCTCAAAATAAAAAGCTAAAACAACTCAAAATAAAAAGCTAAAACAACTCAAAATAAAAAGGCTAAAACAACTCAAAATGAAAAGCTAAAACAACTCAAAATAAAAAGGCTAAAACAACTCAAAATGAAAAGCTAAAACAACTCAAAATGAAAAACTAAAACAACTCAAAATAAAAAGCTAAAACAACTCAAAATAAAAAGCTAAAACAACTCAAAATAAAAAGCTAAAACAACTCAAAATAAAAAGCTAAAACAACTCAAAATAAAAAGCTAAAAAAGCTCAACATAGAAGTAAAAATACATCAAATCAAATTTAACCTCAGTAAAATATTAGAAATTCAACATCAACTTAAAAAACAAGATCGATTTTTTAAAAAGCTAAATTTCAAATTAAAAAATTATGCAATTAATAAAACGAAAATAGTCAAAATTAAATTGATATTTTGACATTGTCCTTCGAATTTTAATAATTTAAAATCTCTTCTATCGATTCCGATTGGACAAATGAATACTATAACCTTGATTATATGCTTCAGAGATTCAAGTATATGTCCTAGTACTAAGATATAATGTGAAGAAGAGAGTTTTAATATGTTTGGATTAGCTCGAGTTTAGGGGACGAAGTAAAAATTATAGACAAAGAAGAACGGTGTAGAATAAGACAACTCAAAGAATCAATGGTATGCTGGATGACGACCACATATTAAGCAGGCCTAATATTGAATTTAATACAAAATGGAAACCATTAATTATAAATAATAGGTAGTTACAATTTAAAAATGCGTATATTCATCTAAAAACAAAAATAGGTTTAAAACTCCCAAAATTCATACTAGAATTGTCTGCAAAGATAAAATACTTGTAAAAATTCAATTGTGACACATTTTTAGAAATTAAAGGTTCAATTGTAAGTGACACATTTTTAGAAATTAAAGGTTCAATTGTAAGTGACACACTTTTAGAAATTAAAGGTTCAATTGTAAGTGACACACTTTTAGAAATTAAAGGTTCAATTGTAAGTGACACATTTTTAGAAATTAAAGGTTCAATTGTAAGTGACACATGTTTAGAAATTAAAGGTTCAATTGTAAGTGACACATGTTTAGAAATTAAAGGTTCAATTGTAAGTGACACATTTTTAGAAATTAAAGGTTCAATTGTAAGTGACACATTTTTAGAAATTAAAGGTTCAATTGTAAGTGACACACTTTTAGAAATTAAAGGTTCAATTGTAAGTGACACATTTTTTAGAAATTAAAGGTTCAATTGTAAGTGACACACTTTTAGAAATTAAAGGTTCAATTGTAAGTGACACATTTTTAGAAATTAAAGGTTCAATTGTAAGTGACACATTTTTAGAAATTAAAGGTTCAATTGTAAGTGACACATGTTTAGAAATTAAAGGTTCAATTGTAAGTGACACATTTTTAGAAATTAAAGGTTCAATTGTAAGTGACACATTTTTAGAAATTAAAGGTTCAATTGTAAGTGACACATTTTTAGAAATTAAATGTTCAATAAAATAGCAAATTACTTTGGAATTCTACCCAGTCATGGCTGACGAAATCAGAGCATGCTATCTTCGTTAATTAAATAAAGGATTCCTTTAAAAATTCCGTGACGATTCTCGATTTCAACAGAAAGATTCCCAAGTTCGTTATATGCATCTACACCTGAAAAAAGTCGAAGGTTCCATCACACAAAACTGAAAATAACACTTAAGGTGAGAACAGAAGTTCAAATAATCAAAATAATTCTACCAAGAATTTAGCATCATAATTTTGCACAAATGATCGAACTCATCATAAAAAAGATTTGAAATATCGTATCTTATTTTAATGCAATAATAATTTTTATTTTAATGCAATAATAATTTTTATTTTAATGCAATAATAATTTTTATTTTAATGCAATAATAATTTTTATTTTAATGCAATAATAATTTTTTGTTTTTCTTTTTATATAGTTGGAGAAATTTCTCAAAGGCATTTCCGTTTTATCCGAATCGTTGGTCAAATATTAATTACATCGGGCGGAAATATTTCTACATCTGGAAAGGTTTCCTTGGTCACAATCAAAGGAGAAATCCGAGCTGTCCAACTCCAAAGCGCAGATCAATCCATAAGCATTGGATGGCTCAAGGACAGCTGTTTGAGTAATCCAGCCAAATGTCATCTTGGTGTAAGTAAACTTTTCTTACGTTTTGTTTGTTCTTTTACCTCACTACAGATTATCAGAGTAATCAAGATTTTTGACATATGTTTTTCATTAATGACTCACCACTCATGAAGGCTAAAAGCCACTCGAGTGTAAGAGTTAGTGATATTGTTAGTTGTGCAACGTTTCAAGGACAAACAACACAAATAGGCATTCTTTCTTTTTTAACAAAAGTTTTTATTACTGTTAGTCTCCCCTTTCGACAACACGTAAAGTCTCTCGCTGCCACACGTTCATCTAGCCGGTTGGTTTCTCCTTCCTCCAACCGCATGCTGGCCACAGCTGGCCCATTCTCGTCCTCGACTTTATACATCTATTTTCTTTGACGTGCACTTTGCTTTCCCCCAAGCACATGGTGCGTTTTTTTCTCCCCTTTTTTCCTTTCTCTTCTCGCGCACACTTCCTAATTTGCATATGCGATTTTTTCAACGACTGCTGCTGCTGCTAATCTCTGCATAGCCAGCCATCCTTTGCTGCTGCTGATCCTTTTCCCACACGCTCATATGCACTATTTTACAGTTGGAGTACCAAGTGAGGATTTTGAATGATGAATGTAATGGACAAAAGTTGATTAATTAAGACGAGTATTTGTTGACTTTAGACTTGAAAACGCCTATATTGTCGTCTTTAGGGAGGTTTGCATAGACTATCCTATGTCTATAACAGCTTATGTTTAAAAAGAAAATGAAAAAAAAAAAAAAACAATGAAAATATATCATGGAAAAAGTACAGGCATAAAAATGTATTCATTTGTTAAAAGTAAAATTTATTGTTTTATTTACCAAGTCAACCAATTTAGGATTCAAAGGAGGAATTTTAGTTTTAAGTTTTGTTATGGACAAATATGTTTGTTTGTTTTTTTTTTGTTTGTTTTTTTTTTTTTATTTTACTCTTTCTCTCCTCAAATAAAGGGTTCCTTTAAAAATTCTCCCCAATTCAAGTATTGCTACTTAGAACCTAAAGGCCTACTATTTAGAATTGAATCTAATAGAGGACTAGGGATTTGACCAACAAGATGTCTGTCCACATTACATTGAAATTTTTGCAGGTTAATATAGTCAGGGAAACAGCAAAGAGAGCGAATATTCCAAAGTCTAGCATCCCGAGAGAAAAAACTATTAGAGTAGAGGACCTTAATAGTGAAGGTGTGGGACTTTGCTGCTAGTCGGGTTGGTTGGGAATATGTACGAGGGGCGTGCAATAAGTAATGCCTCTGACACACTTCCCATAGCAGTAGAGCAACGAAATTTAGCACAGTTATTAGTCTTTCTCTACATAGGAACCACCCAGAGTTATGCATTTCTCCCATCGTTTGATGCAGCTCTGGAGACCGTTTTTGTAGAACACTCCAGGTTGGTCCTCCAATCACAGTGTGACTTCAGAAATCAAGGCTGCATCATCTGGTAAACGCTTTCCTTTCAAAAACAACTTCATGTCTCGGAAGAGGTTAAAGTCAGAGGGTTCAAGGTCAGGAGAGTAGGGAGGATGGGGGAAGGATTTCATAACCACATGCCCGTGCTTCTGATATGGCGACATGCGAGTTGTGGACCGGAGTATTGTCCTGCAGGTGGAGGGTGCCTTTGCCGATCTTGCCCCGCCTCTTGATTTTGATAGCTTCCCTTAATTTCCTCAAAAATGAAGCATAATAGGCTCCTGTAATTGTGGTACTTTTGCCAGGAAATTTGTCATCACTACTCCGTCCTGGTCCCAGAAGACTGTGAGCATGACCTTGCCATTGGAGGAGTGCACCCTTGCCTTCTTTGGAGGTGATGAGTCCTGCAAAAAGGTAGGTTCTCTTTACCATGCTAGAAAGCTACTGACCCCTGAAAGTATCTTGTACCTCTATAAGGTCACCATTCGCCCATGTATGGAGTATTGTTGTCATATTTGGGCTGGTGCATCTGTTACTAGTCTCTCACTCCTAGACAAGGTTCAAAAGGGAGTCGCCAACCTAATAGGTCCTGAACTATCATCCAAGCTTCAGCCTCTGTCCCATCGACGCAATGTAGCATCCCTCTGCCTGTTCTACAAGTACTTAAGCGGTGTATGTTCCGACGAGCTGCAAGCACTTGTACCCCTCTACATAAATACCCCCGACAAACCCGACAAGCAGTACAATCCCACCCCTTCACAGTAGAGATCCCTAGATGTAAGAGAGCCTTCTACTCCAGTAGTTTCTTCCCCAGAACTGCTAGACTTTGGAACTCCTTGCCAGGTTCTTGCTTCCGCAACTGTACTGACATGCAGAAGTTCAAGTGTAATGTGAACCGACATCTTGCTGCCCAACTCCCCACCAAGTACCTCTGTAGCCTGTGTCCCTAATAGTAGCCCCCTACATCAGTGGCAATGTGCCTTGTTTGGGGTGAAAATGTAATTTAAAAAAAAAATAAATAAATAAAAAAAAGTGCTTCCACTGCATTGACTGGGCTTTGGTCTCTGGATCATAGTGATGGACCCAGGTTTCATCCTGTGTAATCAGTCTTTTGAAAAACTTTGACTCATCTTCTTGGCACATCTCCAAATTCATCCTCGAGCACTCGACGCGTTCTCACTTCTGGAATGGTGTGAGCAACTTGGGAATCCATCTGGCAGACACCTTATACATATGCAAATGGTCATTATGCAAATGGTCATGACATCTTGGGCTATTTGGTGAATAGTAATGCGCCGATCTTCCAAAATGGCAGCCTCAACTTGACGGACAGATGCCTCATCAATGGCAGAAGGGGAGGGGGCGACCAGGTCTGGGAGCTGTTTCCACAGACTTCCGGCCATGTTTGAATTCGCGATGCCAGCGTTTTACACGGTCATATGATGGGGCATTATCACCATAAGTTTCTTTCATTTCATCAATTAGTTCAGAGCTGTAATTGTTGTAAATGTTGGGAGGCACGAGGGCAATGAATTCATCAGAACACATTCCATCAAAGTACTTGTAAAACAGGCACAAGGATGCAACATTGTAGCGATGTGTTTTTAAAGAGGTTTTATAGTTTTACATTGTTTAAAGGAAAACTGAATGTTCCTCCTGCAAATTTTCCACATTTATCGCAGGTTCTGTCAAAAATCTCACAATCGTAGATTTTTCTTGGAATAAACAAAAATAAACAATTCGTTAGAATGCCCAATTCTTTTGTGAAGAGCTATGCTTTAAACTAAGTGGTAATTATTTAGTTGCTAGAGAGCTCTATCGACGAATGGACAACAAATGTAGCCATACACAACCAGCCATTTGCAATAATATAGATCTTAAGTGTGACTACACTTGATAAGTGTTTCTTACTAAAATTCGAACCCAGCCGTTTTTTTTATCATCAATCTTCTTAGCTTTGAACTCTTACCTTGATAGAAAGTAAGAGCAATATTAATATTCTATATATTTTATATTCACATTCTGAACTGCCTAGAGTGCTCACTTTTTTTTTTTTTTTTTTGCAAAATACTATGCATTACACTAAGTGGCAAACGATTATGGTGCTTGTCCCTAACTCTCTTCCCCACTCCCAAGATAAATAAATAAATAAAATATGGCTTTATTTGTGACAGAAAGAAAATCACACAAACTGATCAAGTAGTTTTATTTAAAATAAAAAAAAATAAAAAAAATAAAATTTGATAGCAAAACGACGATCAAAGATCTCTCGACGCCATTTTGAAATTCATCATCGGTTGATTAATCCCTAAACTAGCTCTCCAGAAATAGAGTTCAAAATCAGCCTTGTGTAACATAGCGCAGATGGCTACATGCAAATGCATGTGAAATGACGTCACCAGTTAAGAAAAAAAATTATAAAAAGGAAAAAGCGGACGATCACGAGAAAGACGTGAATAACGTTCAAGCTCACCTGGGTGACGTCACGGCTGTAACAATGAGGAAACAGATGTCGTTGTTACAAAGAAAAAGCGAGTTACAGTTCTTTTCTATTCTTTACTTTACGACTAAGACTACGTGTTGGTTTCTAGGCAATATTACATTTGTACATCATTGTAATTCCTACGAATTCCTATTTTTAAAATGATGATTTTCTTTAAAAAATAAAACTAATTGGTCAATTTACATGATTTTTGGTGTACGCTGTTTTTTTTATTTGTTTCGTCACAGGAAAGTATATCTTAAAGATTTTTTTTAATTTTATTTTTTTTTATTTTCATGGAGGCGGAGTTATGGATAAGCACTCCGATTATTTCCTTACTAGAGAGTTTAATTCATGAGTGGGGAACAAATGTAGTTATTCAGAGGTAGCGGTATTTTTTTAAGTTACGTTGAGACAAAATATTTCTCGCATGTCAAATTGTCTACTAATGTTATTCATATAAAGATTGTGTTTATGATCTGCATTATTCGGACTGCTGTTCTTATATTGAGTATTATTTTCAAAACGTTTCGCTCAATGGAACTTTTAACCTTTTTCAGCTCTATTTTGTCGAACTCATGAATTTTTGTGTTGAACCCAGGAATCTGCATGGAATTTTGAACACAGAGTGGAACGATAAATTTGTTGCCTTAAAAGAAACAACACTTCAGTTTTGTTTAAAACTTTTATTGAAAAAGTCAATTAAGGTAACTAGATTATGTAGTAGAGCTGATATCTATATAATTTAGCTGCCTTCAGCCTCAATTACCGCCTCAATACGGGTCCGGAACTGGGAGCATGCCTTTTCCACAAGTGCCAGTGGGAGCTCAGCAAATACTTGGTGAATGGCAGCAATCAGGTTGGCTTTGGTGTTGTGGGAGGTTATGTTGGTGATGTTCTTGACGTATGACCAAACAAAATAATCCAGCAGGTTCAGGTTGGGGAAGGAGGGGGACCAGTGAGAGATAAGTACACCTGGGGATCATCACACTCTTCAGCTTATCCAGGAATACTTTAGACTTTCAAGCCGACTTTGAAGATGTGAGGTGGCATGATGAAACCACACCAAAGACCATAACTGTGTGCCCTCAAGCGTTGAACAGTCCGGGTTTGCATCTTGAGGGCGGTAGCAATGGTTCTGTTGTCATAACTTGGATTGGTAGAGAGCATGAGTTGTCCCATGGCGCATCTCCAATCTCACTCGTTGAACATTGTGTCACTTTCAGATATGATAGAAGGCTTCTATTGCTCTTAGGATTTGTACACAACTAGCCAACTAGTAGATGGTCTGCAACAAAAAAAAGAAAAATGGTTTTCATCAAACGGAAATGGAATCATGTCTTTTCAACAATTTTATCCATGGGGGGTAGAATGCTCACATTGCATCAGCCATGTTTCGATAAAATTATAATGTTACACACGTTTATACACGTGTTAATATGTGGACGCAACATTTTGTAGACTCCATTGCAAAGAACATAAGGAAGAGGAGAGAAATTTGACTCATTGTTTGAGGTTTTAACAAAAGACCTTTATTTCTCTTTCTCTGGCTATGCATGACTTCTCCTATTGGCTGTGACGTCACCTACGTATGTGATCCTTCTTTCTGACCTTTCTCACACACGTTTCGGTCATTTGCATACAGCTGCCATATACACGTCCACACACAGTTACAGAATTGTTAGGTACTTCACATTTGTATTTTCAGTTTTGCCTGCACTGAGGAGTGAACCTCTAACCTCCAGAAGATTGTAACTTACAACTGAATTTTGCCAAGTACTTTATCGACGACACCATGAGTCCAAATGCAAATAATCACACCTCATCTAAAAAATTCAGAATCATAAATATGTCTTCTTTTCTTTCTACAGGTGAGCATGTCATTCGGGTTGAAAATCATAAAAGCAATCGATGGAATGTATATATTCAACAACAGAGGGGCCAAAAAACTTGGCACTGGGGTGGCTATGTACTATGAACGCAATCAACTTTACATCACTGTCAGTACTAGCTGGTATCAGTGGACAGTATCAACATACAAATTCTCTTTGGCGACCTACATGCGGATTGAATACTCCTGGAGTATACAGGCAGGACTGGAGTTCTACATTGATGATCAGAAGGTTGCCCATACAACGAAATACCTGCAAAGGAAAGTAGAAACTACGGATCAAACACTTCAGGAATTCTCATTTGGCACGTTCCAGTCTGGGAATGATATCGTCGCTACAATTGTCATTGCGGAAATCGTAGTTAACTTTGCATCGAAAGATCTTGCCGATCGGTTGCTGGAAACCACTTTCCGTAAGTATTGATTTTATTGTATTGTTAAGACAAAATACAAGTTGCGACATTAATACCTCCTATATGTTCTGTACTTGTGAGCGTACATCATGCGTATAAAATGACAGAGAAATTCAAATTTAAACAACGCTAACATAGAAGTAAAAATTCAATAAGGAATTTCACCCAGTCACATGATTTCTTCCTTATTAGAGGATTTGAAAATATCACCGTTGAAAGAATGGGTTTTACTTTTCTGGTGATAATATGGCACCGGGAAGGATGAAGAAAAAGAAAAAAAACACTGATGAAGGCGCTATATCACCAAAACTTCGTTGATTATAAACAAATAAATGTTTTTTTGCTTTTTTTTTTTAATTCTGCGTTGTTTTGACTTTCTAAAATCACAGATTTTCATTTAATTTTTTCATGAGTAACTTACACGTGTTTCATTGTATTGATGGAAAATAGGGTCAATTGTGCCATCAAATAACTCATCAGAGACAAATGGATATTAATACGAAATAGAGGAAATAAAAACGGTGAAGTAAATTTAAAGTAAGGAAGATGAACATTCAGAAAACTAAAAAAAAAAACTACTAAAAGGTGACGTCCATAGAAATGAACCACAAAGATATATGAAGGATGTTTAGTTAGGCCGCCATAAGGAATATACAGGGTGGGCCAAAACAAGGGTCCTATTTTTAAAAATTCATAAATTCATGTAAGTTTTAAGAAGTGTTTTTCGGCCACAATTTGTTTTGTTTATTTCAAAAAAATCTCAGGAGGGTCAGTCTACACACACATAAAGTTTGGTGAGTTTAACTTTTATTTTGTGGAAGTTATTCAAATTTAAAGATAGGACCCTTATTTTGGCCCACCCTGTATATATATATATATATATATATATATATATATATATATATATATATATATATAATTATTATTTTACTATAATAATTAAATACCTACTAGTGTTTCATCCTTTCGAGAATCTTCAGTGCAGGGTGTCACAATTAACACCAGTTGACAGATCCAAACCCGGCAACACGAGCCATCTCTGGCTCGATTAGCAAAGACCGTATCCAAGCGGTTACCATTGACTGCGAGAAATAGCGTTGAATTTAAACATTTTATTTTTAAATGTTCTTTACGTCAGTCACAGTGAACTAATCGTTATACGATGATCTATGCATAAGAGCTAAATTGACCGACTTAATTCAACCGAAAGTGCTCAACGATAAGAAACGAGTTACTTAAAGGGGCTAACATAATTATATATATATATATATATATATATATATATATATATATATATATATATATATATTGTTTTAACAATGCAGGCTACAACCGCTATGCAGACCGACCACCTATATGGTCAGTCTACGTTTGATCTAATTTCACATTCCAGGAATGAATCAACAACCCATAATTAACAGGATAAAAATAACAACTTGTATTCAACGATACAATAGATATCATTTTTCAACATTTGATTGTCTAATAAGTGTTTATATGCCGTAAATACCCCCCCCCCATAAAAGCAACAACTAATATTATTATCTCTGTTCCAGCTACTACAACAGCCGAGATTACAACAGAAAACACAGCTACAAGTCAGGATACCCAAACAACCACAAGAGTTACCATGCCTTCAGATACAACTACCAGAAATGAAACTACTGCAGCTGTGGAAACTACTACTGCAGCTGTGGAAACTACTACTGCAGCTGTGCCAACTGCTACTGCAATAGTTGAAACTACTATTGCAGCTGTGGAAACTACAACTGCAGCTGTGTCAACTATTACTACAACTGTGCCAACTACTACTTCAGCTGTGCTAACTACTTCTGAAACTGTGCCAACTACTACTGCAACTGTGCCAACTACTACTGCAACTGTGCCAACTAGTACTGCAGCTGTGCCAACTAGTACTGCAGCTGTGCCAACTACTACTGCAACTGTGCTAACTACTTCTGAAACTGTGCCAACTACTACTTCAGCTGTGCCAACTACTTCTGAAACTGTGGCAACTACTACTGCAACTGTGCCAACTAGTACTGCAGCTGTGCCAACTACTACTGAAACCGTGCCAACTACTACTGAAACCGTGCCAACTACTACTGAAACTATCAGTTGTCGTGGTAAGTCAGAAAAAATCATAGTGTAGATCCTGGCTGGTTATCGATGACAGCAATCTTTGGTAGTGTACCCAGATTGATGCTGACAATTTAAAATGTTTTAAAGTGACGAAAGACACAAATGGACAAAAAATGATTTTTGTGGATGAGAAGAAACATAGGTTAACAAGCAAAACATATATTCATAAATTTACGCTACATGTTTGACTTTTTGATATGAGAATTAATTAATTGTATTATTTGAATTCATCAGACTACTGTTCTCATCTTGAGTGTAATTTTCACAACGTTTCAACCGATGTAACCTCCAACATTGTTCAGGTGTATCTTGTTGAACTCAAGAAATTTTCTATCGAACTTGGGAGTCTGTATGGAGTTCCGAAAACAAAACTTCATTTAATCCACAGGGGTAGCATGCTCTCATTCCATCAGCCATAACTGGATAGAAGTCCTAAGTAATTAGCAAATGTATTTTGAATATCGCTCGCTTTGAGAATTGAACTTTCAACCTCCAGAAGAGTGTAAATTTACAACTGGATTTTACCTTTATTTATCATGCTACGGGTCCTTGTAAAAACCTCTACCTAGCCAGGGCTGACAAAACAGGAATATGCTACTCTCGTGAATTAAATAAAGGATTCTGTTTAAAATTCTGTGCATATTCCCGAGTTTGACAGAAAGATTCCCGAGTTTGACAGAAAGATCCCTGAGTTTGACAAGATACACTTGAAGAAGGTCGAAAGTTACATCAACCGAAGCATTGTGGAAATAACACTCTAGATGGGTACAGTAGTCCAAAGAATGCATACAATATGAATGAATTGACACTGACGTTAAAGGTATGCTTTGGTGAATAGTTTGTTAGAAAAATGAAAAGTTCTTATGTTTGTGAAATGCTTGCAGTGTAGAAGAAATTACGTGTTGGAAGTGTGTATGTATCTATATGTTTGTTTGCGGTTATTGTGAATATGCATGTGTGAGTCATAGGCAGTGTGGCATTGTGTGTGTGTATTTGCTCACTTTTAATTTGTCACTGTTTAACTCCCTCCCACAATGATGTAACACAAGAGTTGAAAAGTGGGATTTGAAGAGTCAGTGCCCTAGAGAAAGAGCACTGACCTGCAAAGAATCCCTGTGGAGCCTCATCGAATTTCCCCGATCAGGGGAGTTCAGACGATTAGCAAATAAAATCCCTTCTCAAAGAGAGAATTTAAAGCTTGAGAGGGTGAACCTACTGGAATTGCAGAGGATCAGTAAACTACCTTAATCAACAGAAAATAAGTCATCTCTACAATGGTCTATACTCTGTTGGTTTTGATGCTGAGGGAAATGTGTGAATTCAAGAAATTTTGGCCCTCGTCAGTGTGAGAACATCTTGCTGTTTGTCAGTGTGAGAATATCTTGCTGTTTGTCAGTGTGTGAATATCTTGCTGTTTGTCAGTGTGTGAATATCTTGCTCTTTGTCAGTGTGTGAATATCTTGCTCTTTGTTAGTGTGTGAATATCTTGCTGTTTCTCAGTGTGAGAATATCTTGCTGTTTGTCAGTGTGAGAATATCTTGCTGTTTGTCAGTGTGTGAATATCTTGCTGTTTCTCAGTGTGTGAATATCTTGCTGTTTGTCAGTGTGAGAATATCTTTCTGTTTCTCAGTGTGAGAATATCTTGCTGTTTGTCAGTGTGTGAATATCTTGCTGTTTGTCAGTGTGAGAATATCTTGCTGTTTGTCAGTGTATAACTATCTTGCTGTTTGTCAGTGTGTGAATATCTTGCTGTTTGTCAGTGTGTGAATATCTTGCTGTCTGTCAGTGTGCGAATATCTTTCTGTTTCTCAGTGTGAGAATATCTTGCTGTTTGTCAGTGTGAGAATATCTTGCTGTTTGTCAGTGTGAGAATATCTTGCTGTCTGTCAGTGTGTGAATATCTTGCTGTCTGTCAGTGTGTGAATATCTTGCTGTCTGTCAGTGTGTGAATATCTTGCTGTTTGTCAGTGTGTGAATATCTTGCTGTTTGTCAGTGTGTGAATATCTTGCTGTTTGTCAGTGTGAGAATATCTTGCTGTTTGTCAGTGTGTGAATATCTTGCTGTTTCTCAGTGTGAGAATATCTTGCTGTCTGTCAGTGTGTGAACATCTTGCTGTTTGTCAGTGTGAGAATATCTTGCTGTCTGTCAGTGTGTGAATATCTTGCTGTTTGTCAGTGTGTGAATATCTTGCTGTTTGGCAGTGTGTGAATATCTTGCTGTTTGTCAGTGTGAGAATATCTTGCTGTTTGTCAGTGTGTGAATATCTTGCTGTTTCTCAGTGTGAGAATATCTTGCTGTCTGTCAGTGTGTGAACATCTTGCTGTTTGTCAGTGTGTGAATATCTTGCTGTTTGTCAGTGTGAGAATATCTTGCTGTCTGTCAGTGTGAGAATATCTTGCTGTTTGTCAGTGTGAGAATATCTTGCTGTTTGTCAGTGTGAGAATATCTTGCTGTTTGTCAGTGTGTGAATATCTTGCTGTTTGTCAGTGTGTGAATATCTTGCTGTTTGTCAGTGTGAGAATATCTTGCTGTTTGTCAGTGTATGAATATCTTGCTGTCTGTCAGTGTATAACTATCTTGCTGTTTGTCAGTGTGAGAATATCTTGCTGTCTGTCAGTGTGTGAATATATTGCTGTTTGTCAGTGTGAGAATATCTTGCTGTTTGTCAGTGTGTGAATATCTTGCTGTTTGTCAGTGTGTGAATATCTGGCTGTTCGTCAGTGTGTGAATATCTTGCTGTTTGTCAGTGTGTGAATATCTTGCTGTCTGTCAGTGTGTGAATATCTTGCTGTCTGTCAGTGTGAGAATATCTTGCTGTTTGTCAGTGTGAGAATATCTTGCTGTTTATCAGTGTGAGAATATCTTGCTGTCTGTCAGTGTGTGAATATCTTGCTGTTTGTCAGTGTGAGAATATCTTGCTGTTTGTCAGTGTGAGAATATCTTGCTGTTTGTCAGTGTGAGAATATCTTGCTGTTTGTCAGTGTGTGAATATCTTGCTGTTTGTCAGTGTTAGAATATCTTGCTCTCTGTCAGTGTGTGAATATCTTGTTTAGTAAAATTCAGTTCTAAGCGAAATTCTTCTGCAAGTTGATGGTTCAATCCTTCGTAATGTGTAATACTAAAAATACTATTGCAAATTAAGACTTTTTCCAAGTTATGACTGACAGAACGAGAACATGCTACCACCGTGAATATAATAAAGGATTCGATTTGAAATTCCGTACATGTTTTTCGCTCAACAGAAAGAGTCCCAAGTTCGAGAGGATCCACTTGAAAACGGTTGGAACACTTTGAGTGTTATTCTCACAAGTAATTCAAACAATACAAACCATCACCCAACTGACAATCTCATAAACCCTTATTCTCAAGTAGCTTTTGACCTTAGTAAATGTTGACTCAGTAGTATATTAAAAAAACTACTATTTATTATGCTTTTTTCTATAGTATTTCTGAATTTTTGAGGTGAAGATTGATTATTCGTATTGTTTGGATTTTTCAGACTATTGTGTCCATCTTGAGTGTCATGTTTACGTTTCAGTTGATGTGATTTCTGAACTTCTTCGGGGGTAACAAACTCGGAAACCGTCTTATCGAACTTTGGAATCTTTCTGTTGAACTCGGAAACATATGTACGGAATTTCAACTGAAACCTTTATTTAATCCATCAACCATGAAACTCTGAAACATATGTACGGAATTTCAACTGAAACCTTTATTTAATTCCATCAACCATGACTGGGTAAACATCTTAAGTCATTCGCAATTATATTGTGAGTGTCACCTGCACAGAGGATTGAACCTTCCATCTCCAGAATTGTGTAATTTTTTTTTTGTTTTGTAGTTTTTGAATTTTCCAAGTACTTTATCATCTTGCAGATCCGTGGCATAGTATATAAAGTACTTGGTAAAATTTAGTTGTAAGTTACACTCGCTTAAAGGTTCAATCCTCAGTGTGAGCAATATCCAGAATACAATTGCGAGTTATATAGATTTCTACCTTGCTATGGCGGGAGAACGGGGGCATCTTACCCCAGTGGATTAATGTCTTGTTCGAAATTCTGTGTAGATTCCTAAGTCAAGAGAAAGTTTCTCAAGTTTGACAACATACACCTAAAGAAGGTTGGATGTTACATCGACCGAAACATTGTGAAAATGAATTTCAAGATGAGAGCAGTAGTCCAAAAAATCCAAATAATACTAAAGTTTTTTTTTTTTTTTTTTTCTGATCCATACGAAAATATTTTCAAAAACTAAATATACAAATATGTTGCCAGCGTTTTTATTTGGAGGGGGGGGGCTTTTTTTTTTGTATGTCATTAAAAAATTTTCTATTTTATTTCTTTTTAGGAACGGTACCATTGCTAAGAAGTCCGATTTTAACGTATCAGCTTGACGCCACCAACAAGGTCGTAATCTTTGAATGCTATTTTATTGACATCGAACGATTAAGTCCTGATGAAACTATCACTTATCAGACGATTTGGTTTGTGAATTCAACGTACATTATGGTCAGCAATGTCACTGCTGGAACTTTGAAGGGTGAAATCAAATCCACCGATATCTCCAAGGATCTGGATCCAGTGACGAACGGAGTAAGTCTGTCTGTCTGTCTGTCTGTCTGTCTGTCTCTCTCTCTTTTTCTCTCTCTCTCTCTCTCACGTATATATAATTAAAATAATGAAAATAAATGCGATTTTTATATTACAACCTATCAATATACTAGAAAGCTCAATGTACTAGATAGAGCAATCAATGAAACAAGAAAAATTGATGATGAAAATAAAATTTGAATTAATTACAAAATTAACTAATCCATCAAAAATTCCAAAGTATTATAAAATTTATAAATTATAAAATTTATTTGTCCATTAAAAATTTGAACAATGAATTGTAATATTATAATTTATTTAATTTTATTTTCATTATCAATTTTTCTTGTTTGTTATATATACATTTCAGATATAAGTTTTTATATCACAAAGTTTTTTCAATAGCATAGGACTAGAGCTATAAATATTTTTATATTATATTATGTGAACCTCTTACAAATTGACCAAAAAGTAATTTTATAAGCAAGAAAAGATAAATAGATCATATATTGTGAACATTAAAAATATATTTGTGGTAGGCTGAAGCAAGTGTATGCTCTGACTGAAAAATAGAAAATGATTTTTCTGTTAATTTGTAAGAGTCTGTTCCCCGCATTCACGTTTATTTGCTTTAACTATTTCTTATATTAATCAATAAATTAATTTTAAATGTTACTAAAATCATAACAAAACTACAAACATGTGTGGCTACTTTTTATGTACAACAAGTTAGCAGTTTTTACCTAATTCCAAACAGAGTTTAACAAGAAAGAAAAGCATGTGTTGGTGTTTTATTTTGTGCGCTTGAAATACAATAATAAACGTTTTCATTTTGGTTCCAATTGACATGTATGTCTGTTGTGGAGACGCCCACTAATTAGCATACGTGGGTGAACAAGATATAGATAAAGGTATCAAGTCAGCAAGACCGGGGAGCTGTGTTCGAACGCCGGATAGGCAAGACGCATGTGCCGGTTGCTCCATGAAAGACTTTAACACGCCCTCTGCCGGACAATCTTCCAACTGCAGTACAACTGCACCTTTGTAAATATGTATCATCTTTTCG
Source organism: Euprymna scolopes (assembly GCF_053919585.1). Taxonomy (NCBI): domain Eukaryota; kingdom Metazoa; phylum Mollusca; class Cephalopoda; order Sepiida; family Sepiolidae; genus Euprymna; species Euprymna scolopes. The sequence continues at coordinate 2,351,324 of NC_136489.1, forward strand.
TCTTAATATATTTGTTTTACCTTTACTTTCTGCGTTCGTGTTGTTATTGATACAGACACAATAATGTCCTAATCACATCTGAATCACAATCGATAATTTGATAATTCATGCGTTCTGTTAACAATACTTATGCTTATTCTTACAGGTGAGTTGTAGTGTGAAAGCCACTTCAAGCATTCGATGTGGAGAATCAGTATCCAAATCCAGCAATACGATTATTTCTAAAGTCAATGTAAGTAAAACTGTGGAAATATTTTTTTTATATCATGAACATTTTAGTTTACCAATACAGACGTAAAGATTCCCCAACCACTGATATTCATGACAAATAACTCCCTACCTGGGAATTCTTTCTTTAAACTCCTCGGCCTAACATTCACAGGAAATATAAACTGGAACAAATACATTGGAAACATTGTGAAGGCTGCTGCAAGGAAAGTGGGCTCCCTCAATCATGCTAGAAGACTATTCGCACCTGAAAGTATCCTGTACCTCTACAAGGCCACCATTCGCCCATGCATAGGGTATTTGGGCTGGTACATCTGCCATTAATCTCTCTCTCTTGGATAAGGTCCAAAAGGGTCTCCAATTTAATAGTTCCCACTTTGTCAACTAAGCTTCAACCCCTGTCCCATCGCCACAAGTTGTATCCCTGTGCCTGTTTTACAAGTATTTTAACGGAATGTGTTCTGATGAACTCGTTTCACTTGTGCCCCTTCGACATACATATCTCCGATAAACCTGCTTAGCAACAAAATCACACCCCTTCACTGTTGAGGTCCCTAAAAGCCAGAAAGGTTTCTACTCTAGTAGCTTCTTCCCTAGAACTAGACTTTGGAATTCCCTTCCTGTTACCTGCTTCTTTAACTGTAATGATATGCAGAAGTTTAAATGTAATGTAAAAGCAAAACCATCTTTCTTAGGCATGATCCCAATTAGTAGCTCCATACGTCCAAGTGGCAACAAGCCTTGGTTGGGGTAAAGGTGAGTAAAAAAAAAAAAAAAATGATGGCTAAAAAAACTTGAAAGGAAATTAGATTTATTTTATTTCTTTCTTTTTTAAATCAACTGTGAGAAATTGATGAAAGTGTTTCTGTGAAATAAACAAGATTCGAACACCCAATTTTTCAGTCGGTGTCATTAACGATTTACCGTTGCATAATTACATAATAAAATTCGATTCATAATTATAGTAATGGGCTTGTTTTTACAATCCACAGAGATACGAAAAAGTTGTCAAAAATACAAATATATAACAAATAAATGTTATCAAAGACAAGATAAGTTACTTTTCTAACTAACTGGATAAGTTTTTAGTGGCTTTATTTCATGTAAAATGTTTATTCAGTTTGAAAAATAAGTAATATTGAGCGTTATATGAGAACAAGAAAAAAATGGCCACGATATCTTTTTACATCTTTGAAATCTTGACATGACTTAAAAATAATGAAATAAAACTATAATTTTGCTGGTTAGCACATAAATATGCAGAAATGCACAGGTTAAAAATGAATTCCAAATGAAGTCCAGGCACGATGAAGAAAAATGTCGTACAATCCAAGGAAAATATTGATTAATTGTAGAAATGCAAATGAAATAGTCCAAGTGGCTGATCAATAAATATGAGTAAAATTCAAATACGAAGATGGCTTCTTAAAATTGGGTAGAAGATTTTTCCTTGCCAAAAGATTCTAAGTGCATTACTCTCAATTTTTATACAAATATGATTTTTTCATAATTTGTACTTTTCAACTTATGTGCTAACCAGCAAAAAAGATAATTTACAAAATAGTCAAAAGATATTTTTCTCCTAATATTTTTAGATTTTCAGAAGTTCGAAATAGTTTCTTTGAAAAGTTCAGAATAGTTAACACTGGAGAACAAAAATAATAATAATAATAACACGTAATTTATATAAAACACATTAGCATTAAATTACCTAGTTTTAACATGTGGAAACGACTTCTGAGACTTTTTATGCATTAATTGTACAGAAAAGTTTACACCCCAGAACTCGTGAACAAAAAATAAATGGCAGAACATGCCTTGTTATAATGGAGGTTCCCACTGGACAGAGAGTCAACAAGGAATACTATGTTGATATTTTAAGAGAGTTCAGGAAAAGATGCCGTTGGAAGAGGTTAATATTCTTCAAATCGGGTCAGTGGCATTTCCATCAGGACAATGCTCCGATCCACAACTCCATCCTTGTCACAGACTATTTGACCAAGATGAACATCAAGACAGTTCCTCACTCTCCTTATAGTCCAGACCTTGCTCCCCGTGACTTTTTCTTATTCCCTAATCTCAACGAAAACCTTGGAGGCAGTTATTATGAGACAAACGAGGAGATGAAAAAGACGAGGGTCACTGATATCCTCATACAAGAGGAATTCCATGGGGTCTTCCAGAAATTGTTGAAGCGGTACAACAAGTGCATTGCAGCCGGGAGAGATTACTTCGAAAGGGGCTAGAGGTTCATGTGTGTATTATCAATAAAAGTGGCCATTCGAAAAAAAGTCTGGAAATTTATTGAAGGCACTGTATATATAAAGATTGTTAATTGCTTCCTGTTATTTATTACAGGTGGACTCAACCAATAGTTCCACTCTAGTTGAAGGCAAATCAGCAGTGAACATTTCAGTTGATCTCGGAATTGAACCAGATTACATTTGTTACATGAAATATAACAAGCCGTGCCAAATTATATTTCGAGGAGTTGTTGACCGAAGTACCGATGAAAGATCATGTGCGGGGAGAAATCCTCTGTCTCCACTCGTCATTCAGTATAAGGGAAAAGATGACTTATCATCCGCTGTTTGTGGTACAGTAATGACAAAGTCTTCTTCTTCAGTTTCCATGAAGGCCGTTGTAGATGGAATCTACTTTAAAGACAGCATAAAACGAACCATGAGGATTCAAGAAATTCACTTGAATGAAAGGGAAGAACTTTATAAAAAGAACTGGGGCCAAAAAACGGTAGGTATTCTCCCTCAATTTGTATGCATACACCACCTCTTTCTGTCTTTCTATCTATCTATCTATCTCCATGTTATAATATGGTAAGGTGCTCTTCGATCAGATCGCCGTGATTATCCGGATGAGATCTCACTATATCGATAGCCTGAGTCTCGTTGATAGATGGCGTCTGTCAGGAATTCATTTCCTTTCCTCTTTTCTCTCATAGTAAATTTTATCTTCTTTATCTTTTTTTCTTATTGACATTTCTAGTTAACTTTATTTAAAAAGAACAGCACACTAATTAACTTGAGGTTGAACAATTTATTTCTTCATATCTGTTCATTTTCCACGTCAGATTGGTGGCTTCCTGTTTGTAACGTAACTACCAGAGCACGCAGCTTTCACTCAAATTCTAATAGAAAATTCCACCTTATTTAATCATAACCTTTTGTGGAAATTTACCATTCTGTTGCTATTTTTGCACACATTTAAACATTGCTACATCCTCTCTCTCTCTCTCTCTCTCTCTCTCTCTCTCTCTCTCTCTCTCTCTCTTATATATATATATATATATATAATCTCTTAAAATAATAAAAGGTATAAAAATAACTGATTAATTAGTAGTATAGTCTTTGTAACTACTTTTTTTCACAACTTACATGTCAACATGCGAATGGATACAAGAAAAGAGAAAAACATTTACTTCTGTTTGATTGTGAACTAACAAATCTAGTTAACTTAAAGGAACTTTTAATTTACACCTTCAATCCAGCGCTTCTTGGCAAACAGTTCTTTTTCTTTTGCCTTGTTTCTTTCGAATGTTCCCTTTTTTATGTAACGTTTCCTTGATTTCTTCCTTCAGTGAAGAATTGTTGCATGTTGAAATTACTATGAGTTCCTTTCTCACACAATTACAACAATGATCATATGTTATTATGATATTCAAAAACGAAGCTACATCAAAAGAAAGTCACCTTCATATTCTTGTCCAGAGTTACCAGGTTTTATTTTGGTGGGGGAGGTTAATCGGGCCATACATGTATATATGCATACATTTAAAAAGGGTTATTTTAATATGAACTCGACTGCTTGAAATAAAAGAATTTGCAATCTTGCCAACGGTCGCTTCTCGTGGCCATCTCCCATAAATGAAAAAAAAAATCGCACTTATTCCAAACTCTAGTTTTCGACCAGTAAATATTACCACTTTCATTTTTTCCCCGAATCATACTATGTTTTGTCTAAAACCTTTTTTAGTTTTCTTTATTAGTGGGGCAGGTTATCTCACTATTCCATAAGAATCTTTCACTTAGCGATACAAGCACCAAAATGCCATTCAGAACGTTAACCATCAGAAACTTCAGGATGGCTGCAAAAGCAAACCCGACAAATTTCAATTTTGATGCTTGTATCACCAAGTGAAAGATTGTTTCAGCAATCTGCCCCACTATATGCCTGATTAATTTATTTATGTATAATCAAAGTTTGAAAGATTGGTTTTTAAAAAAGTCAAATTCCGTGAATTTAGCCTTTTTTGAAGTAGTTTGGCTTTCAAAAATTGTATTTGGCTTTTTTTTTAAGCCCAACGTATGGACTAACAAAGGAAGAAACAAGCAGAATATTATAGAATGATATGCTGACACTTTTAAGCAACGATCTAAGGAAAACGAATAAAGTATAATAATTATTTCCACAGTCAAATCACGTTGTAGCTCACAAGAGCCATGACAGCCAACAAACCGGAAGTCCAAGACTCGAATTTTGTTGGCTGTCATGGTTCTTGTGAGCTGCGACGTGGTTTGGCTGTAGAAATAATTATATAATATCTTACATTCTGAAAATTAAATTCTAATAAATCTAATAAATATGGGATGTCAAAATAAAAAGTCGGTAGATTAATTAGATGGTCCACTTTTTCTTCCTCACTCTTTTTTCTTCTTTATCTGTGAAACCTGACTCAAAAAGTGTCAGTGTCCAGGATATGTGTTTGATGGATAGAAATGATATGAGAATGATATGATAGATGTGTTATGTGAGTGTTAAAGGTAAACTACAATCTGATGACCTCAAAGGAAGATGAAATCTGAACCAACTGGTATATCATTAAAACACTAATTCTGGTAGGCAGAATAAATGATAGAGTTTGTAGCGTGATACAACATAAGGAGTCGTATGCAGAGCAGATTTCGATAGAAATTTTGAAAGAATGAATGAGAGTTCTTGGGTTAATAGATGTAGGACAGTTGAGGTAGCAGGTCCAGTTCACAAGGAAAGGCTGATGAAAACATGAGTGATAAGGATGGACGAGAGAAAGAGGGATAAAGATTTGACTAAAGATCAGTTGATTTCTAACATCCAAAACGACCTGGTGTGAGTGTGTAAGAAGCTATTTGACTGCATTCAACCTAACTGATGCTTGCATGGAGAACAAGCATGGGGCGTTTTCTGGTGTTGCCCACCTCAGACTTACATCAGACCTAGACTTAGAAACACCCGCGTCTTGCAACGCACAAGGCAGTCAGTATGCCATCGTTTTCGATCTGAAGCCAGATCGACATCGTCCCTCCAGTTTTTCCTGTTGTAATCAAATCTCTAAAATGAATATTAACAAAAACCACGATGACGATAATTACTGACTGAGCTCCACTAAATTTCTGTTTTTCTTCGCCGTCTGACATTCACTAGAGTCATCTTTTTTTTCTTTTTCTTCTTTTTCTGTTTCTTTCTTTTCTTTTTCTCTTTCTTCTTCTCTTTTTTGTCTTTCTTCTTCTTCTTTTTTTCTTCTTCCCTTTCTTGTTTTTCATTATCATATTCTTCTTTTTCTTCTCACCCAATCTCCATTTATTATTTTGTTACTAACGTACTGTTACGCACTGCATCACTGACGAATTTTATACGCCACCAATATTCATGCATATACATGGTGAACAAAAAAAAACAAAAGCTAAATGGAGGCCATCTAGAACATATGGTGTAGAACGGAGAAAAAAAGGCCAAAGACCCTAGTGTTTTGATGTGATGTTTTGAATATAATTAACTAGTTATGACCAAAGTTTCATTTCATTCGGACAAAACACTAAGAAACGGGGCCTAATAAGAGTTGGGGCCCTTTTTTTTGGGGGGGGGTACCCTTTATAAAGCGCATTCGTCTTTTCACGATTTAAGACGAAGCATCCGTAAATCATTAACAATGCGGATAATGGTGAAACATGTACTTACTAATTTTGTCTCGTGTATTAAACGTGTTTATGTTTTGCACGACGGAGAAATTACCACTTTCATGGGATTCAGCAAGTGAACGTCCCTGGTTTATCAGATTGAAGAAATGGGTCAAAATTATGCTAGGATTTAATATTTCTTTTTCTTTCTTTACAGATCACAGTTGAAAACAGAGATTTTAAAAATCCAAAAAGGGGGATTTGTTCAGTGACAGGAGATCCACACATCCGCACGTTTAATAATTTGTAAGTTTATCCATCATTCGTTTTGCTTTAATTTTTATTTTAGCGAATAACATATTAAATTTTTAGTTTAGCAAATAACATATTAAAATTTTAGTTTAGCAAATAACATATTAAATTTTTAGTTTAGCAAATAACATATTAAATTTTTAGTTTAGCAAATAACATATTAAATTTTTAGTTTAGCAAATAACATATTAAATTTTTAGTTTAGCAAATAACATATCAAAATTTTTAGTTAAGCAAATAACATATCAAATTTTTATTTTAGCAAATAACATATTAAATTTTTAGTTTAGCAAATAACATATCAAATTTTTAGTTTAGCAAATAACATATTAAATTTTTAGTTTAGCAAATAACGTTAAAATTTTTAGTTTAGCAAATAACATATTAAAATTTTTAGTTTAGCAAATAACATATCAAATTTTTAGTTTAGCAAATAACATATTAAATTTTTATTTTAGAAAATAACATATTAAATTTTTAGTTTAGCAAATAACATATTAATATTTTTAGTTTAGCAAATAACATATTAAATTTTTAGTTTAGCAAATAACATATTAAATTTTTAGTTTAGCAAATAACATATCAGATTTTTAGTTTAGCAAATAACATTAAAAATTTTAGTTTAGCAAATAACATATTAATATTTTTAGTTTAGCAAATAACATTAAATTTTTAGTTTAGCAAATAACATATTAAATTTTTAGTTTAGCAAATAACATATTTTAATTTTTAGTTTAGCAAATAACATATTAAATTTTTAGTTTAGCAAATAACATATTAAAATTTTAGTTTAGCAAATAACATATTGTTATATTGCGCCAGGACCCCTAGGTTGGGAACGGTCGTTGTTAGTTAGTCCCCGCTGCAACAAAAACCCAGTAGCCGTCTTTTATTGATCGTCTAGTTGTTTAGTTTTCTTGTTGTTATGGTGACGGCTAAGACGGCAGTGTTATTTCCCCCTTGGCTGTGCATTTTTTTCCTCTCGGCTTTTCTCCGGCTGTCATACCTGTCAAAATAATGATTCTGACTAAACAGAATTCAACATGCACACAAAGGTCAGACGTAACTCAGCATAACAAATCAAGACGTAAGACACCCTGACTTTTTATATAAAAATATATTTTGTTTTGAAATTATTTTCTCGTTTTACATAGAGATTTTCAATAGTTCAAAATTTAACAGTGTGGCTTACTGTTCATTTCAGTGATGGAGAGGGGTGTGTGGAAACGTTATTCTCTCGACAATCGCATGTTTCCTATCGTCGTCTCTCTCTTCTCTTCTTCTTCTCTTCTCTGCCTCTTCTCTCTTCTCTCCTCCTCGTCTGGTTAGACTCCAAAAATCATGTCTTATATTAGCATATGTCTTTCGCTTGGGTTTTTTCCAATCCACGCGATCTGTCAATCATACTGCTCGATACCGGTGCGCGTGTCTGTTGGTCACGTTTTGACAACTTTTCGCCACCTCCTGACCTAGAGCCATCGTGACCGATTTCTCTTCAGCTGACCACTATTGGCTTTATTGATAAACGTTAATTTATCTCACATGCTAACTTTCTATACATTCCAAGTTGCAAGGAATGTCACGTTCCTTGTTTTGTAAACAAAAAAATTGTCATCCGATTTCTTTGTTTACGACGTGATCACTTTTTCGTTTCGACTGGTGGACAATCGATTATTCGATGCCCACCTTTTAAATCTTTTATTATCTTGTTTTAAAGAAGTTTTTTTTCTTTTCAGTTATGTATCGGATGGTTCCAGCCATCCATTACATAACAATATTAAATTTTAAGTTTAGCAAATAGCATATTAAATTTTTAGTTTAGCAAATAACATATTAAAATTTTTAGTTTAGCAAATAACATATCAAATTTTTAGTTTAGCAAATAACATATTAAAATTTTAGTTTAGCAAATAACATATTAAAATTTTTAGTTTAGCAAATAACATATTAAATTTTTATTTTAGCAAATAACATATCAAATTTTTAGTTCAGCAAATAACATATTAAATTTTTAGTTTAGCAAATAACATATTAAATTTTTAGTTTAGCAAAGAAAATTAAATTTTTAGTTATTTTCTTCGTAACAACAAAAAGAATATTGGATAAAGTTTGTCGAAAGTGCTTTTTTATGGTTGTTTAACAAAAATGGAATGGACATTTTAATTTCGTCCCGTTTAAATCGTTTCTTTTCCAATTGCGCATGTGCCAACGAAATCGAAAATTATCAAAAAAAATATCAACAAATGTAATTTTTATTAACAAAAAACGAAAGAATTTACTTTTTTGGTAAATTTTTACTTGGTTTCCACCTTAACATTTCCTTTAAAATGATGACTTTCATACATTTTCGGGTATGCTGAAAACGATTATCGCATTTAAATCGCAAACCAAAATATATTGGCCCTTGTGCGTACAACAATGGCCGCTACTTTTTAAACTTAAATTTTTATTTTAGCAAATAACATATCAAATTTTTAGTTTAGCAAATAACATTAAAATTTTTAGTTTAGCAAATAAGATATTCAATTTTTAGTTTAGCAAATAACATATTCAATTTTTAGTTTAGCAAATAACATATTAAAATTTTTAGTTTAGCAAATAACATATTAAAATTTTCAGTTTATCAAATAACATATTAAATTTTTAGTTTAGCAAATAACATATTCAATTTTTAGTTTAGCAAATAACATATTCAATTTTTAGTTTAGCAAATAACATATTAAATTTTTAGTTATTTTCTTCGTAACAACAAAAAGAGGGTTTGTATTACTGTACACATAGATTCGAAAAAGTTGTCAAAAAACAAATATATGACAAATAAATGTTATCAAAAGCAAGATAAGTTACTTTTCTACCTAACTGGATATTTTTTTGTGTTTTTATTCAGTGTAACATGTTTATTCAACTCTAAAAACATGCAGTGTTTACCGATGTATTGGAAAATTCAAAATGGCGGCCGACTCTCTCTCGGAGAGGGTAAGTTTGGGAAAAGGTATTATAAATAATAAACTAGACAAAATACTGTTAGAAATTCGCTCAATATATGTTACGGTGACATAAGTTGACATATATTCGGTTGTTTTTTAATAGTATTTCGTCTACTTTATTATTTATAACATCTTTTTCCCAAACTTACCGTGTTAAAGAGACAGTCGGTCGCCATTTTGAATTTTCCAATATATCGGTAAACACTGCGTGTTTTTCGAGCTGAATGTTACATTGAATAAAAACACAAAAAATATATCCAGTTAGGTAGAAAAGTAACTTATTTTGCCTTTGATAACATTTATTTGTTATATATTTGTTTTTTGACAACTTTTTCGAATCTATGTGTACAGTAATAAAAACCCCAAAAAGAATATTGGATAAAGTTTGTCGAAAGTGCTTTTTTATGGTTGTTTAACAAAAATGAAATGGACATTTTAATTTCGTCCCGTTTAAATCGTTTCTTTTCCAATTGCGCATGTGCCAACGAAATCGAAAATAATCGAAAAAAATATCAACAAATGTAATTTTTATTAACAAAAAACGAAAGAATTTACTTTTTTGGTAAATTTTTACTTGGTTTCCACCTTAACATTTCCTTTAAAATGATGACTTTCATACATTTTCGGGTATGCTGAAAACGATTATCGCATTTAAATCGCAAACCAAAATATGTTGGCCCTTGTGCGTACAACAATGGCCGCTACTTTTAACACAAGGAATTTCATTGCTTAATATCCGAAAAACTACTTGTTTGCGGAAAATTTTAATGCGATATTCGTTTTCAGCATATGCGAAAATCTCCACAATTAGCCATTTTAAGTGAAAATATTAAGATAGAACCCAAGTAAAATTAACAAAAAAAAGTACATTCTTTCATTTTTTGTTAATAAAAATTGTTTGTTTTAAAAAAATTATTTCGTTTTTTGTTGATAAAAATTACGTTTGTTGATTTTCACCATTTCGCTTATTTTCGATTTCGTTGGCGCATGCGCAACTGGAAAAGAAAAGATTAAAACAGGACGAAATTAAACGTTCAATTCTATTTTTGTAAACAACCAAAAAATTGGCCAAAGAAAAAATTCTCACAATTTTCGTTCGGTATTTTTCGGCATTTTATGTAAAATTCCCCCAAAATTCTGATGATAGCACAGTTCTTATTCTGCATAAATACCGTAATTTTTCTAAAATTAACTTTGGCTTCTGTAAACACGAGCATCTTCATTAAGTTTTCCCAGTTCGTAGCCTTTTCTCTTATATTGATTTTTTTTTTCAAACTGAAAATGACTGACTGCATTCAAATGTGTTTCTAATTTTTTGATTTTTGGTTTTCAAAACAGATACTATAATAACTTTATGGAAGGTGAATTCGTTTTGTACAAGCGGAAAGGAATGGAATTTGAGGTAAGACTAATATAATTACATGTCATATAATTGAATGAAGTACGTATCCTCCTAGTTTGAAACGTATTGATATCGATTCAGAAGTGAATGTCAATCCAATAACATTGGAAGGACGATCAGAGTTATCTCCCTCTTCATCTACAAAACAATCAAACCAAATATCATGGATAAATATTTGAAGATATAAAAAAATTAGAGGCATAAAACATTTACCTAAATAACCGGAATATGCATTAAATAATCCGAAAAGAGTTGATATGCCGTAAACCAAAACAATCAAACCTAACATCTTTGTGCATAGAATTAGATTGCGAGTAGTTGAGGAGTTGGCCAACCTGAGCAATACATTGTAAACGGATGGTGTCTTATATGCTTAGATACACTTGCATGTGTGGCTTTCAGATGACCGGCACATTTAGAGCTTCGCCATAATATTCATTTGAGAATATCTTTTCCTCTGATGAGAAGAATGCATTTCTTTAAAAATTTGCGGATTAAGGAAATTTTAATATATCTCATCTGAGTATCTTGTCGAAAAATTTGTGTTCCTGACGTCTTTGCTGTTACGACAACCGTCAAACCGGAAGTGACGTAGGTTTAAATTAAGGCTAGACAATGGAAAGGAGAGGATGACTTTCGAAAATATCGGCGAAAAAAGCGAACCCTCCCTATAGAAAAGTTCCCAGTAGATAAGTGCCCAGTTGAAAGTGAAAATATGAATGCTTTTAGCCAAATTTTTCGATATTTATCGTCTGAAAGGTCAAACTTCAAAACGATACTGATCTCGTAAAAATTCATCGCCTCTGTCGAAAATTTTAGGCACACATGCAAAAATACATACATACATTTATATATTGGTAACTAAAAATTTTCGACACAAACCGATTAAAAAGCTTGCCTTATCTCTGAATACCTTTATGTAAAATTTCAAATGTTTAGACCAGAAATTGTCTGAGTAATTTGGTAGAGACCGCAGCGGTGAATATTTTTTAACTTTGTCCCCTATTATAACCCCTTAGTATTTATTGTTTTGGGCTCAATCGAGTTATAAGTTAGATCCATGTCCAAGGAACCTATATCTAAAATTTCAATTGTTTGTACACAAAATTGTCGGATGAGTTTGGTAGAGTTCTCAAAGGTCAAATCGTTTAACTTTGACCCTTTAACAGCCAAATTTCTGGCCGAAAACCGATCACATCGATTTTCCCAAATCTCAGTACACTGTATGTCAAATTTCGAGTTTGTAGACTGAAAATTGACAATTATTGCGTAGGAAAATGTACACAGACACAGACACTTATATATATATATATATATATATATATATATATATATATATATATATACAGAGCAATATATATAATATATAACAAAAGTTTATATTCCAAAGTACATGAAAAATGTACATAATAATTACATAAATGATTCTGTGCTATGAAACAGTGCCTGTCACAGATTGTGCATTTCAACGTACTTAAGGAAATAAACGGTAACATGGTCAACATCTTGAAATTTGGAATATAGACTTTTGTCATTTATTGTTATATATAGTTACATTGGGCTTGATAAATAAAATTGAATAAACATACTTCCCCATAAACATATATATATATACATATACTACCGGTATATTGTCCGGCGTTTTAAGGTTAAAACATTGCCGGAAGAAGGTTTTAGTCACATACTATTTAAGATGTCTTAACTTCTTTCGATTTTCCTGAAAGTAACCACATTTTCAGTTCATAGAAGCATAAAACACAGCCATCTTCGTATAATATTTCTAAATAGAACAATTAAAATAATTCTATTGCAAGAAACAATTAATAACAAAGAGCTAATTATTAAAATAGATTTTTTTAATATAATATGCAAATGAGGCTACTTCTTAAATGTAGCTTTCATTTGAATATGTATAAAAATCATGCCGGAATGAAAGAGGAACGTCCGTTTTCAGTATAATAATAAATTCATGAAACAACTTTTTGGGCATAGTAATCAAATTGTGGACAAACAAGGAGGCGAGAATATCACTTTATTATAGCAGATATAATCATTGTAGTTTATTCTTTTTTATTCAGGTTCGAGGTTTCTTTACAAATTGTGGTTTTGCCTCTTGCACATGCGGTGTTGCTGTCCGTTCTGGAGATGACGTCATTGTATTTGATAAATGTGAATACAGAAATATAAATATCCGATTTGGCACAAGCGTATCCTTCCCTCTTGATATCCGTATGTATGTGAAAGGAACCCTCACTCCTTCAACAAAGGTATACTCAAACAAGGCAGGATCTGAATTCACAGTAAGTATAGCAATGTCACTCACGTATCTTTTAAGCATCACCAGTCGACATTTCGTATCTTTAGTTTTGTTAGATTTCGTGTATGTACAAGTCATACATACTGTTGCTTGTACACCGCGTATTGTCGTTTTCAATTAATTTAAATGTGCACACGAGGCTTATTTAGAATGAGGGATTTATTACGATAAGGATTTCGTAACAATTCAAGAGACAGGGTGGAGGAATATGTCTGTAATTATGCTAAGCTTACTTGCCACTCCTCACTCTCACAGAAATAGAACTACAATATATTTTCAGAAATAAACTCAGATTCCTAACCAACGTTTATTTACTGAGGTCAACATTTTGGTCCTAAGACCATTAATCATTCTACCAGCTCTATCATTTATTCCGTCGACCAGAATGAGGGCTTTAATTATATCACAGTTTGAAATTTAGATTAGATTGATGCATGATTAGTGCACTTGCAGTTCATGGCAGTTATGGTCCTAGAATCATGAAGTATACTTCTGTAACATACTTTTGCTAATACACCTTTAGTTGACTATACACCATTGTGTTGGTCTTGGTTATCATCGGCGTGCAAGGCTACAACTATGAGTTCCATCTAAAGGAAATTGCATTCTAGTTGCAGAAACCGAAACGCCAAGAGCGAAGCAAGAAGAGCAGTATACAAAGTCAAGAAGGAGGCTGAGAAAGATATACTGTTATACTACGAAGGAATTGCCAAAACAAATTATTTAGGATAGCTAAAAACATGGAAAAAATCTGGATATTGTTAGAGAAAAATGCATTTGAATCGGAGTGTTTGCAACAAATGAACAGCACAAGAACTATACTTAAAATGCCATAAGAAATTGTTGAATAATAGTAAAGACTGGGGAAAAAACACGCCATTACTTGAGTTTGATATAAGCTTTGTTGTCACCCACCAACGCACTCAAATCAGGTCTTAGTTGTCAAGAGCCGATTTCTTTTAAATATCCTGCTGCATCTCCCCGACGTTACCCGGGAATCTTTTTGCTTTTAATTTTGTTGCACATTTTTAATGGGATTTAGAAAATTAAATTTAATTATCACGCTATCGTTTGGTCATTAAATTATTAGTTCAATCGAAATGTTATAAAGCTGTAATTAATTTTATTATTAAGGTAATGTTTCAATCTTTATATATAGCATTATTGAGTGTAAATAGCTTCCAACATTTTCAGTCTTTTAATACACGACGATTTGTTAAGAATTTTAAAGTCAGAAATGATTTTCGATTCGACAAGTTAAATGCTTCCAAATTCCTTTCAAATTTTGAATGGTCACAAAGAAATGCATTTTTTTTTAACTATTAACAAAATTTAAAATCAGTGATATGTTTACGAAAAAAACGAAATGCATGCTGGTGGATTTTATTCTGTAATAAAATTATATTTTTAAATACGATTTTAAAATTTTTGTTTTAATATTTTACACTATTGTAATTTTGATTTTCATAAATATTTGATTACTTTTAACTAAATAAATACAGACAGTGAATCTGACTTATGGTTTTATTAATACAGAGATTAGGGTTTGGGGGGAAAAAGAATAGTTAATACTCGATAACTTGCAAAATCAAAATAAACGACACATCATTTCTGCTTGCCAAAAATTTCCCTTTTTTAAAAAACAAAAATAAAGAAAAGTCTGTATAATATACGAACCCGTGATGGAAAGAAAATATCATATTCCAAAAAATCACTTAAATTGATAAAGTACTTTTATTTTTATAAATACACTAATTTTTAAACTATTAATGGGAATTCATAGGCATTACAACAAAAATCGGATTTTTATAAACGAATGTTGCAATTGAATTAATAATAACTGAAATCTCTCTCTCTATCTCGCTCAATAGGTTCTTTTACCAACTGGGCTTCTTGTCAAAATATTGCCGAAATTCCATACCAATATGAACATATTCATCGAAGCTGTAGCATCTGATATTGGACAAACTGAAGGTAGAAACCTTTTGTTGTTTCTTTATTTTCTTTATTACTCGATTTACCTATCTGGCGTTACCCGGGAAGAGTGGCATGTAGTGGTATTCCATTCCTAAAACAAACAAAAAATAGTAACAAAGTAACTTACCCTACCACTAACACGAAGTCCGAGTGCCCACACTCCCATCCGGACTTTATGTTAGGGTAAGCCATTTTTTTGTTACTATTTTTTCAGCCTGAAGTTATCCAAAGCTAAGCAAATTCTTAAGTCAACTTAACGATAACAAATTCAGACATAACAAATCTTACAATTTTTACATTTTAAAAGTATACAGGTCGGTAGAAAATTAAATTTTAATTCTTTTGAAAAAAGTTATTGGTTGGAATTATTTAATTTTCGATTTTTCGGCTATAACTATACTGCAAGAATACCAAGAAAAAAATGAAACCAACCAAACTAGACGATATATTAAAAGGAGCAGTAAAAACGCCCAGATTGATTTTTGAAAATTCTAACGAGAGATTTTATTTTGTAAAATCATGGGTGTTTGTAATGTTTCACTTATTTAGATTACTGTATTATTTATTTCAAACAAATAATACTAATTAAAAGAAATAGTACTAATTTAAAAAATAAATAATACTAGTTAAAGTAACTATTACTCACTCCAATCCTCGACGTATGTTTGTATTGGGTTGGTTATAAAGATGGCTATGACAACAGCATATTCTTTTCCTTGTTTTGATTCTCAAGAATATATCCATTGATATCTTATATGTTTTTATGTAGAGTGATGTGGTTCTCGGTTGATTAATTGTGTCTGCGTCGGATATAGACTCGAGAGTATAAACAATGAAAAGAATATGCTGTTGTCATAGCCCTAGTTATAAATAAGTTTACAATGAAATCAAAATGCATTCTGGTGGATTTTATTTCATAATTAAATTATATTATTAAATAGGATTTTTTTAAAAATAAATTTAGCAGATAAAACTGAAGAAAAGCAATTAAAAATCGTGTGTATCTTCAAGAAAAAAATTGGAAGAAACCGACGCCAGCTTAGATTCTTAGTACATTTTGTTTTCTCCGTTTCGTTATGGATCATTCATTATTTATTATTTTCATGTTTATAGAAAACCAAAAATTAAATGTGACTTAATTATGACTTACCTTAATCATCGAAATTCGTATAATTAGAAAGAAGTTAAACTTTAAAAATAGAAAGAAAAGTGACTAACTTGCTGCTTGATTCTGTATACATTTTGTTCTCATAGATTGTGAAGCCAATGAAAACGCTCGAAATATGTTTGACAACTTGTGCATATGAAGGAAATGTATATTATAAAATATTTATTTATTACTAAATAATGAAATAATAATCAGAAAAAGATCTTAAAATCGATGGAATCAATTCGAAATGATATTTTTTTTCTTTTTAGAACACAAACTACTCTGACTGCTCAAAAAATAATTTTTATTTGCCTTTTGTTATTAAAGTAATTCCCTTCATTAAAATAGGGGACATTCTGGTTTTATTTTATAGATTAAAAAAAAATGTATGTGTGCGTGCGTGCGTGTGTGTGTGTGTGTGTGTGTGTGTGTGCAATAACTACAATCGCACAGAATAAATAATAGAAATATACGGAACATATTTTCTTAAATATTTAATCAAAAAGACTTTAAAATTATCTAAAATTTATGTAAAGTCAATTATTGATTTCATTTAACAGTCATTTCACTGATTGCATTTCTCGTCCCACTAAATTTATAGGTGCTTGTGACTTATTCCGCCCCGAAGAAGAGACAGACAATACCCTTGTAGGAAAGAACGGAAATATTTATAAACATACAAAAGAAATAAGGCCAAATGAATTCAGTAAAGAATGGAGGTAAGAATAAAATAAATTCTACCCTATTAATATTTTCTCCTTAAACCATTTATAACCCTATTTTATAATTTTCCCTTTAACACTATTACTATAACTCGGTTAATATAAGCTCCACATAACCATTTTTAATATGCTCCCTACACAACCATTTTAACCCGATTAATGTTTTCTCTTAAAACCATTTTAAATTCATTAATATTTTTCCCATAAAACCATTTTTACCTATTAACATTTTCATTGTGACACTATTTTTAATCACATTAATCCTTAAATCTATTTAATCCTATAATAGTGGGGCAGATTGCTGAAACAATCTTTCACTTGGTGATACAAGCATCAAAATTGAAATTTGTCGGGTTTGCTTCTGCAGCCATCTTGAATTTTCTGATGGCCAACGTTCTTTTCTTAAAATGCATGTTCTGAACGTCATTTGTGCCAATTTTGGTGCTTGTATCACTAAGTGAAAGATTCTTATGTAATATTGAAATAACCTGCCCCACTATGAATATTTTCTCCATAAAATCAAATTAATCCCCATTGAAATCATTTTTAACCAAAATGTTTTTGTTTGTTTTTTGTTTCAAACATTTTTTTTTTCGAAAAATTACAATTAATTATTTATATAGTTTATTGCTCGAAAAATTACAATTAATTATTTATATAGTTTATTGCTCGAAAAATTACAATTAATTATTTATATAGTTTATTGCTCGAAAAATTACAATTAATTATTTATATAGTTTATTGCTCGAAAAATTACAATTAATTATTTATATAGTTTATTGCTCGAAAAATTACAATTAATTATTTATATAGTTTATTGCTCGAAAAATTACAATTAATTATTTATATAGTTTATTGCTCGAAAAATTACAATTAATTATTTATATAGTTTATTGCTCGAAAAATTACAATTAATTATTTATATAGTTTATTGCTCGAAAAATTACAATTAATTATTTATATAGTTTATTGCTCGAAAAATTACAATTAATTATTTATATAGTTTATTGCTCGAAAAATTACAATTAATTATTTATATAGTTTATTGCTCGAAAAATTACAATTAATTATTTATATAGTTTATTGCTCGAAAAATTACAATTAATTATTTATATAGTTTATTGCTCGAAAAATTACAATTAATTATTTATATAGTTTATTGCTCGAAAAATTACAATTAACGTCAAGCAAAAATGCAAAAATTAAAAACAAGAGACTCAGGCATTTTTTTTTTTTTTTTACACGGTGGTCACCACTTATCAAGGCCCGGAAGCCACTCAGGGATAAGGGTTATTGCAAGTACATTACGTTAGTGTGGAGATTTGATGAAGTGTTTACTTAAGAGGGCGGTTCATTAGGAATTTGTTAACGATGGACTTGAAGACATCCAGGTTGTAGTCAGGTGGGAAGTAGGCAGACGGAACAGAGTTCCACAGGCGTGCAGTTCTAAGAAAGAAGATTTGTTCATGGAATCCACGTTTTGATTTAGGCACAGATAAAGAGTGGGGAAAATTTTTCATAGTGGATTCAGCTAGACAGGTATTTTTCGTGAAAGATTGGTGAGGGGGGACCAGAGATTGGAGTTCAGACGAGCACCTGCCACGGAAATAACGATAAAACAAGGATAGGCTCGCAACGTCTCTTCTGTGGGAGAGAGGTTGCAGGGTAGAGAAAAGGGCATCCCCCACTAAGCCACGAAGTCCATTTTGTACTTTGTCAAGGCAGGATAGGCTGTTTTTAGCAGCTCTTGCCCAGATATGGCAGCAGTATTCTATCCTTGGACGTACTTGGCTTTTATATAGATAGAGAATTGCATCAGTAGTGAGATATCTTCTGGAGCGGTAGAAGGATCCAACAATCTTTCCAGCGACCTTGGCAACAGACTTGATGTACGTGTTCCATTTCAGATTAGGAGTAAAGGTCAAACCCAGAAGCTTGTCAAAACACGGGGCCTCACCCAGACGAGAGCCATCCATCCCAATTGATGCCAGATGGGGATCAGAGCGTTGATGATGTAAAGATAGGAGTTTGGTTTTAGATGCATTAAAGGTAACCAGCCACGTCTTCCCCCAGTGAACCACGCGCTCGAGATCAGAGGAGAAAGAATCAGAGAGGACTTTGTCATTTACAGCCTTTGATGTGTTGCCGTAAATGATCGTGTCATCAGCATAGATGTCAACGAATGATTTAAGTATGTGTTTAGGGAGATCATTGATGTAGATCAGAAAGAGAGTTGGATTGACCCTTGAGGGACTCCAGCATTAATACTGCAGGCCTCTGATTTTTGTCCATCGACCACTACTCTTATGAGCCTATCGGAGAGAAATGATTTAATGATTGAGAAAACATTTCCAGTTATACCGTAGCTGGAAATCTTGTGAAGTAGGCCCTTATGCCATACCTTATTGAAAGCTTTTGATATGTCAAGAGCAATTTCCCTAGAAAGGAAGCCTTTGTCAAGAGATTCACTAATCCTGTGAGATATAACCGTCAGCACATCTGCGGTAGATCTTGCAGAGTGGAAACCATATTGTGTGTCACTAAGAAGGTTGTTTCTGCTGAGGTTGTTGACTATTTCTCTATTTAATATGGATTCCAGCAACTTACTCATAACACACAGGAGACTTATTGGTCTGTACTGAGAGGGAGATGACTTATCACCTGAATTCTTAAATACAGGGCAAACTGATGAGGTCTTCCAGGGAGTCGGAAAGCACTTCTCCTTAAGGCAGCGCTTAAACAGTTTCGTAAGTATGGGAGCAAGTTCTGGTTGAAGCTTTTTTAACACTATAATTGGGATGCCGTCAGGGCCAGTTGTTCAGTTGGTAGCTATGGAAAAAGTGATTTCTGTGTGCGATAGCAGCAGCACATTCTTGGGAGAACCATGGCTGGCTGTTAGGTTTTTGTTGGAATTTTTTAGATGGTATGAATTGGTCTATGCCTACAATTAACCATTCGGTCTGATCTGATACTATAGAGGACACTTCCTTTTTAAACATTGAGTGCAGAGGTAAATCAGATATGAATGTACAGAAGCTATCCCAGTCAGCCATAGAGTATCAGTATAGAGTATGGTGGAGGGGTACGTCTGGGGGCTTCTTACATTTCGTTTTTATCTTAACTGATATGACGGAGTGGTCGGAGGATCCTAGAGGAGAATGAACGGAACATGAACATAGCTCATGGGAAGTTGAGAGAAAAAGGTCTAGGAGGATTGCATATTGACCTGTAGTATCGGGCACATGGGTGGGCTCGCGAACAATCTGAGTGAGGTCATAAGCAATGGCAAAATCATGACAAAACCTCCCCTCATCGTCTGTCTTATTTTAATGGGTCAGCCATTCCACGTTATGGACGTTGAAGTCACCACAGATGTGGATGTTAGCCGAGGGATGTGCAGACAGGATGTGATCTATTTTCTTAGATATGCTCTTAAAGATAGTAACTCCGCTGCAACCCGGAAGCACATATAGGGTAAATTAGGATCTTCTCTAGAGATATCCCTGCCACACGGGAAGCTATCTTTAATGTAGGCCCATATTCCATGCCCATGGCGATCTTGGGGGTCATATTTAGCTGTTAAGTTAGAATAGAGGCATGAAACCCTCAAGAAATTTGGGAGAGAGGGATGGGTACACGGTCTTTCTAAAAGACCTATAGAACTTTGAAGAATACTCTTGGCTGACACCATTCAATTACACCGTGGAACTAAACCTACTTAATAAATTCCCCAAGCGTTTTCATAAAAAAAATTGTGTGTGTGTGTGCGTACAATTTTTTTTTTTACACTGGCATCTTGGCTTGAAAACCGTGGGAATATATATATATTACATGGAGTATCACCACTTATCAAGGCCCAGAAGCCACTCGGGGATAAGGGTTACTGTGTGTACAATAATCAATGGGATAATATCATAGTAATAGTTGATATTGGAGATTTAATAAAGTGTCTTACTTAAGGGGGCGATTAATCAGGAATTTGTTTATGTTGGACATGAAGACATCCAAGTTATAGTCAGGTGGGAAACAGGCAAACAGAAAAGAATTCCCAAGGCGTGCACTTCTCAGAAAGAAGCTTTAGGCACAGATAAAGAGTGGGGGGAAATTACTGACAGTGGTTTTAGCTAGACGGGTGTTTAGCGTGAAAGATTGGCGAGGGGGAACCAGAGATTGGAGCTCGGATGAGCACTTTACATTGAAATAATGATAAAACAAAGACAGACTTGCAACGTCTCTTCTGTGGGAGAGGGGTTGCAGGGAAGAGAAAAGGGCATCCCTACTAAGACACAAAGTCTATTTTGTACTTTGTCAAGGCAGGATAGGCTGTTTTAAGAAGCTCCAGCCCAGATGTGACAGCAGTACTCCATCTTTGGACGTACTTGTCTTTTATACAGATAGGGAATTGCATCAGTAATGAGATATCTTCTGAAGTGATAAAAGGATCCCACCATTTTCCCAGCGGCCCGGGTAACAGACTTGATATACATGTTCCATTTCAGATCAGGAGTAAAGGTCAAACCCAGGAGCTTGTCAAAACATCAAGCCTCCCCAAGACGAGAGCCATCCATTTCAATTGATGCTAGATGAGGATCAGAGTGTTGATGATGTAAAGATAGGAGCTTGGTTTTAGATGCATTAAAAGTAACCAGCCACCTCTTCCCCACTGTACCACGTGCTCAAGATCAGAGGAGAGAGAATCAGAGAGGGCTTTGTCATTTACAGCCTTTGATGTGTTGCCGTCGATGGTCATGTCATCAACATAGATGTCAACGAATGATTTAAGTATGTGTTTAGGGAGGTCATTGATGTAGATCAGGAAGAGAGTTGGGCCCAGGATTGACCCCTGAGGGACTCCAGCATTTATATTGCAGGCCTCTGATTTTTGTCCATCTACCACTACTCTTATGAGCCTATCGGAGAGAAATGATTTAATGATTGAGAAAACATTTCCAGTTATACCGTAGCTGGAAATCTTGTGAAGTAGGCACTTATGCCATACCTTATTGAAAGCCTTCGATATGTCAAGAGCAATTGCCCTAGAAAGGAAGCCTTTGTCAAGAGATTCACTAATCTTATGGGATATAACTGTTAGCACATCAGCTGTAGATCTAGCAGAATAGAAACCATATTGCGTGTCACTAAGGAGGTTATTTCTGCTGAGGTGGTTGACTACTTCTTTATTTAATATGAATTCCAGTAACTTACTCATAACACACAAGAGACTTATTGATCTGTACTGAGAGGGAGATGACTTATCACCTGAATTCTTAAATACAGGGCATACTGACGAGGTATTTCAGGGTGTTGGAAAGCATTTTCCTGAAGTCAATGCTTAAACAGTTTTGTAAGTATGGGGGCAAGTTCTGGTCGAAGTTTTTTCAACACTATAATTGGAATGCCATCTGGGCCAGTTGCTTTACTGGAATCAAGGTTCTTGATTAGTTTGACGACCTCACGCACAGATATTTGTATGTTGTGTGTTGTCTGTTGTAGGAGGAAATATGGGAAGTTGATGACCTTCGTTGCAGAGGGTAGAGTTAACAGCAAAGTTCTTTGCAAATAGTTTGGCCTTGTCTGATGCTGATGAGATGACCTCAGATCCATTGATGATGGTTGGTACAGAACGCACGCTCCTGTTCAGGATCCTGTTTGTTATTTGCCAAAACTGGTGGGAACCAAGCCGCTGATCAGCTACCTTGGATTTAACAAACTGGGCATATAGCTCTCTTGCATTTTTTATTACTCTTTTACAGTGGTTGCTGGCAGTCCTGAAAGCAGCTTTAGTCTCAGTGCATCTGTTACGTTAGTAGCTATGGAAAAAGTGATTTCTGTGCGCTGTTAGGTTTTTGTTGGAATTTTTTAGATGGTATGAATCGGTCTATGCCTACAAGTAACCATTCGGTCTGATCTGATACTATAGAGGACATCCTTTTTAAACATGGAATGCAGAGATAGATCAGATATGAATGTATGGAAGCTATCCCGGAGCCGTAGAGTATCAATATACAGTATGGTGGAGAGGTACATCTTAAGACTTATTGTATTTCATTTTTATCTTAACTGATACGATGGAGTGGTCAGAGGATCCCAGGGGAGATAGAACGGATCATGAACATAGTTCAAGGGAAGCTGTGACAAAAAGGTCTAGCTTGCATACTGACCGGTAATCTCGGGCACACGGGTGGGTTCGTGAACAATCTGAGGCAAAATTATGACAAAACATCCTCTCATCATCTGTCTTGTTAGAGTGAGTCAGCCATTCCACATTATGGACATTTAAGTCACCGCAAATGTGAATGTTAGCCGAAGGATAAGCAGACAGGATGGAGTCAATTTTCTCAGATATAGTAACCTCGCTGTTGTGGGGGCGATAAAGGGCAAATATAAATGCAGTGGTGTAAGCAAGTGCAACCTGGAAGCATATATAAGGTAAATTAGGGTCTTCTCTGGAGATGAGAGAAAGATAGGAAAATGTTTTTGTGTAGCACATGATAAGGTAAAGCCATAGCAATTACCCACTAGTATGGCATCAAGAGGCCCCACCAGAAACTATTGCATGGTCCAGAATCCATTCACCAAATGGCGATATAGCAGCCCTAGTTCTTTACACCTGCTGATAGGACAGCCTCTTTAGTGGTTAATCCAAGGTTCAGGTCCCTGACTATCAGGCGGGTAATGTCAGCCCAGATGAAATGTTTACCTCCAGTACCCTTACTAGTGACGTGGCCACAAGGATAGACATATAAACAGAAAAATTTCCGACATCTCAGGCTGCTGTTCACGAAGTACTACCGACCTGGAAAGCAGCTTTTTCTTCACCCTTTGTCAGAAAAATCACTCATTGGAAATGAGGACGGAGGGAAAAAAAAAGGAGAAGCGAGAGTTAATAGAGCTGCTGATAACACAACCACGGTGTATTATCTACTCTTCATTTAAAAAAAAGAAAAAAATGTAAGATGGACTTATTAATATCTACTTAATATAAGTCCGTTACTCCATTCCCAGTTTAGGACGATATTTAAAAATAGTCTCTCTTCCCAAATTTATGCGTGGATATTTTTTGGCTTTATCTAACTTAATTTATCTTGGCTTTATCTAACTTAATTTATCTTGGCTTTATCTAACTTGATATCTAAAATGATTCGAACATTCTAGCTTTACCTTAGAAGTAAGATATCGTAATGGAACTTTCAATTTGTGAGGTCGGGGTTTTTTTGGTTTTTTTTTTTTTGTATTAATTTAGATTTGGAAGAACCCATTTAAAAACTGGTTAAGAGTAATACAATTTGGGTTAGGTACTATATGCGCATATAGGCCCGTGTATGCGCCTCCTTGGGGGTATGGGTGTCGATGTGTGTATGTATCTGTGTATGAGCGCATCCACGCTTGCGCATACGTACCCAATTTAGCACCTTAAGAAAAATTTCACATAAGCGGGAGTGGTGCGGGTGTCTATGCATGCATGCGCACATATGTGCATATATTTGCATGCCAGGGCGGAGATGTATGTGTACATGTGAACGTTTCTTTAAGTACAAAGCTTCTTTCTTAGAACTGCACGCCTGTGGAACTCTGTTCCGTCTGCCTGCTTCCCTCGGGACTACAACTTGGATGTCTTCAAGTCCAATGTTAACAAATTCCTAATGAACCGCCCCCTTAATTAAACACTTCATCAAATCTCCACACTAACGTAATGTACTTGCCATAACCCTTATCCCTGAGTGGCTTCCGGGCCTTGATAAGTGGTGATCACTGTGTAAAAAAAAAGTATATATGTGTGTACGTGCGCATGTGTGTGCTCGCACGTACGGCCGCTAGCTAACCCTCTCCAAACAATTATCAACAAATAAAAACCAAATAAATAAACCGAATCATAGCCCCCCTCCCGCCTCAGAACCTAAGCGAACACCCAACAGGTCAAGACATACTTATCAAGAAATCATCTCACCAACGAGACGCCAAAAACTTTAATATTAAGACTCGAATTTCAAAGTAACCCCTCCTCCTACCCCCACATATTCCCCTTCCCCTTCCCCCTCCATGTATCCCTATGCCCTCAGCCACACCAGAAATGAACTTCCCAGACCCTCCCCCACAAGTTTCTTAAACTCCAAAACTAAAACATTACCGACATACCAAGTACCCCCTCCCACCTTTCCCCCTTGTTCCCTTCCTCTCTTTTCCGCTCTTCTCGCAACCCTCCCCTGACATCATTCACTCTTTCATCCCATCATAACATTTCTGTAAAAGTCTGAGAAAGCTACAGACGGCCAAAAAAACGGCTGGGTAGCTGAAACAATAATGTAACTTAACAGAAAAATACGGTAATAAAAAATAAAACGCATATTTGCTCTACAACAGCATTGAGCACTTTCTTCAGATTTTATTAATTACCATTTCTACTATATATATATATATATATATATATATATATATATATATATATATATATATAAAATTTTAGTCATTCAATGAATTTAAAAACGTGAAATGTTTGAATTTCAAATCAAAAGATGTTTATATCCTTTTATATTTTCTTTAAAGGCCGTTGAAACGTATTAGCCAAAAAGGTAGATTTTGATTTCCTTTTAGGAGGTAAACTACATTGGATTAGGTCGTAAAAAATCCTAACCGAAAATATTTTTTTATGTTAATTGATCAAGTAGTTTTTTTTTTTTGTTTTTGTTTTTTGTTTTACATTAGAAAAAGATATTTGCTCTTTTTTGTAGTTTGAAAACACTTCTGATTTGCAATAGAAATACAAATAAAATAATCGTAAATAAATACTTTCGAACGCAAAAAACGTACAGTTTTTTTTTAATCAAATTCTAGTTTTAAGTGCTTGCAGTTCGTCAGAGCATTCACCACTATTTCGTCGATGGGACAAAGGCTGAAGCTTAGATGCCAGTTCAGAGCCTATCAGATTGACAACTCTCTTTTGAGCCTTGTCTAGGAGCAAAAGACTAGTAGCAGATGCACCAGCCCAGATATGACAGCAATACATGGGCGAATGGTGGCCTTATAGAGGTACAGGATATTCGGGTGTTAGTAGTTTTCTAGCATGGTAGCAAAGAAAATATATTTTTAAAATTACATGAATTGATCATTTTTTTTAAATTATTTCTTTTAAACAATCGTCTTATCTTTATTTGTTGTTAATTAATAAATCTCGCTTATACTATCTGTATGTATCAAGTGTTTGCACGAAACCGTTCTTAAACCAGAAGGACGGTTTAAACACCCAAGCAAAACGATTTGAGTTTTATAATTATATAGATATACTAGCAGTTCAGTGTCCGGCTTTGCTCGGGCCCTATGTACTGTTCATAACTTTATGTGCATATATATATATATATATATATATATATATATATATATATATATATATATATATATATATATTAAGAAGTTTTACTCATGTCTAGGTAACCTACAACTAAAATTTCAAGTGATTAGACAAAAAATTGGTGAAGTTTGGGAGAGTTTGCAAAGGTCAACTCTTTAAACTTTGGCCTCTTAGCAGCCAAATTTTCGGCCAAAACCGATTAAAAAGCTTGCCCTATGTCTGAATATACTTTATGTAAAGTTTCAAATGTTTAGACCAAAAATTAGCTTAGAGGTCAAATTTTTTAAAACTTTGATCCCAATTTTGACCCCCCTTAACATTTATTGTTTTGGGCTCAAATCAAATTAAAACGTTTGATCTATGTCCAAGTAACCTACATTTAAAATTTCAAGTGTTTAAACCCAAAATTGACGGAGGAGTTTAGTAGAGTTTTCACAGGTTAAATCGTTGAACTTTACCCCTTGACAGCCAAATTTCTCGCCGAAAACCGATTAAAATGATTTTCCCAAATCTCAATAACTCTTATGTCAAATCTTGAGTCTGTAGACGGAAAATTGATAGAGTACTTTGGTAGGAAAATGTACACAGACAGACAGACACACAGACACACAGACAATTTCACTTTTATAGATAGATAGATAGATAGATAGATAGATAGATAGATAGATATAGTTTCATCCTATCACTCAAAAGCTAATCAGTAAGAAATGTGCCTATTTCTTGCTCCCGGATGAAACTATTTTCAAACCAGTAATATGTAATACAGTTACAGGTGTATTTATATTGCCTTTACTAGGAGGGTGAGTGAGTGAGTGAGTCAGTCAGTGTGTTTCTTTTAACGGTACTTCAACTTCTGGGGGTCATTTAATGCCAAGAAAAGGTTTGTTGATATAGATAACTTGTCAATTTCTTGGAAAGATGCTTTAAATTTCCTGAAAAATTTGTTTTCAGAATCAAAGTGCTTTAAATTTCTGAAGAAGTTTGTTTTCAGAATTAAAAAGTTTGTTTTTCTTAAAGAAAATGTTTGTTTAGTTTTTTGCAGGAGTTTCAATAAATTGGTTTCTTTTAAGTACTTTACGATTTGCTGAGGCTCCACTTCTTAGAACACTTCTCCAATGTTTGCTGTTCTGAAATGTTTCTTCCGAATATGTTTGTGTCTTCTACACTTTGTCAGTAAATGTTTGATTGTTATTTGTTGGTTGCAGAGTGTGCAGTTTGCTGCTTCCTCCGCTTGAATTGGAACGAATGAGTTTTGTGTGTCCGACTTGTATTCGATTCAGTACAATCTCCTCCCTTCTTCACCACAAAGCTTTTTGTTTTGCATTTCTGATTCTTGGCTGATGCTCATGTAATTTGTTCTCTGTCCACTTTTTTTTTTTTTGCATGGAGTTCACCACTTATCAAGGCCCAATGGCCACTCAGGGATAAGGGTTATTCCATTTCTTTTGTCACCTGTTTTCCAAATATTCATTAATTTTTCTTTTCAGATTTGTCTGTGGTATGTTGATTTCTTGATTTGATGGTTTGTGGCTTCTCTAGCCAGTTTGTCTGCTTTTTCGTTTCATGGGATACCAACATGCCTTGGTTATTACGATTATTTTACCTTTTTTGACTATTTCATTACATTCTTGTGTTTGCTAGTAGGTGTAGTAAGTAGGCAGAGACAGTGCACGCAGCATCAGTAGAATCTTTTTTTGCACTTGAATATTTGAATTATCATTTATTTTCATATGCACTTGAATATCTGCATTTAGCATTTATTTTTATATGCACTTGAATATCTGCATTTAGCATAGCACAGCATATTTATTTATTTATTTTTCATCTTTAGAGTTCCACAATCCGAGTCTATCTACCTTGGATATCCTACGAAGATTGATATGAATGTTCCGATTTTCTGTTCTTGTGTCAATCAAAGAGAGAGATGCGGTTACTTTGATGATGCAGTATTTTGTAAATATTCCAGCAAACGTACGTATTTGTATATTATTTTTGGATTTTTAAATAATTTCTGTTTAAAAGCTATTTTGATATTATCTGAAAATCATCTTTTCAATTCCAATCAAGCATTGGTTTACAAACTTTAATTGAATGCAGTTTGTAAACCGGTTTGTTCCGAACCCGGAACACATTTTCATAAAAAACAGTAAAAATTATTCGTAAGTTATTGACTACCAAACCGTTGTCTTCAAGTAACTACGGTAAATGCATTGAGATATTTTTTTATTTGCATAAAATTATTTTTTAACCAAAAATAATTTTATGCAAACACTTTATGCTTAGTTTTTTGGTGAATAAAAATCAGAAAAACTGATTTAAAAAAAATAAAAAATGTGTGTAATATTTTTGTATCTTATTTTATTATGTGGCTTTGTTTAAATTTATAAAACACGTATCCAGTTTTTAAAAAAAAATTTAGATCTATATGAGATGCATAATCGTGTATTAACATCGTAAGACTACTGCCTTAGTTGTGTGAACTCTGCCTATTCTTTTTTTTTCAACCAATCATATACTTACATTTTCATAAGAACAGAAAACCCTAAAAACATAATTTTTTTTAAATAGCATATAGATTTGAGTAAATGTTTCATGATTATAATAAATACATTGAAGATAAACGTTGATATAATTTGAATGATGCTGAAAGTATTCCCTCCACAACAATGCTTGTGGGACATAAGGCAAGAGTCCCTCTATTTCACCAAGCTCATCATTTAAGCATAATTTGGTCAAGTCCACACTTGAACTGAATTCTGTTCCACTTGAGATGCAGGAATTTAAATAAATCTTCTTCCCTTGTAAACAGATTGTTTTGTTTTTTTGTTGTTGTTTTTTTTACTCAATATGAAAAGCGAAAACGTCTGGGGTTGTTTACAAATGTTCAATTTCTTTCCCTTTTGATGATTGGCATCATTACTTCTCAATTAAAGGATGACGTAAAATTGAATGCTGTAACGTGTCTCGCCAAAACAGATTAATAAAACATAATTTATAGAAGGCACACAAGTAAGACGTGTAACGAATAGACACAAAATGGAGCAAATTAAGATGTGTAACGCTGCAATAATAAGCATTTGTAACGTGGCAATAAGCATTTGTAATGCTGCAATAATAAGCATTTGTAACGCTGCAATAATAAGCATTTGTAACGCTGCAATAATAAGCATTTGCAACGCTGCAATAATAAGCATTTGCAACGCTGCAATAATAAGCATTTGTAACGTGGCAATAATAAGCATTTGTGACGTGGCAATAATAAGCATTTGCAACGCTGCAATAATAAGCATTTGCAACGCTGCAATAATAAGCATTTGTGACGCTGCAATAATAAGCATTTGTAACGTGGCAATAATAAGCATTTGCCATGCTGCAATAATAAGCATTTGTAATGCTGCAATAATAAGCATTTGTAACGCTGCAATAATAAGCATTTGTAACGTAGCAATAATAAGCATTTGTAACGCTGCAATAATAATCATTTGCAACGCTGCAATAATAAGCATTTGTGACGTGGAAATAATAAGCATTTGTAACGCTGCAATAATAAGCATTTGTGACGCTTCAATAATAATCATTTGTAACGATGCAATAATAAGCATTTGTAACGTGGCAATAATAAGCATTTGTAACGCTGCAATAATAAGCATTTGTAACGCTGCAATAATAAGCATTTGTAACGATGCAATAATAAGCATTTGTAACGCTGTAATAATAATCATTTGTAACGCTGCAATAATAAGCATTTGTAACGATGCAATAATAAGCATTTGCAACGCTGCAATAATAAGCATTTGTAACGCTGCAATGATAAGCATTTGTAACGCTGCACTGATAAGCATTTGTAACGCTGCAATGATAAGGATTTGTAACGCTGCAATAATAAGCATTTGTAACGCTGCAATAATAAACATTTGTAACGCTGCAATGATAAGCATTTGTAACGCTGCAATGATAAGCATTTGTAACGCTGCAATAATAAGCATTTGTAACGCTGCAATAATAAGCATTTGTAACGCTGCAATAATAAGCATTTGTAACGATGCAATAATAAGCATTTGTAACGTGGCAATAATAAGCATTTGTAACGCTGCAATAATAATCATTTGCAACGCTGCAATAATAAGCATTTGCAACGCTGCAATAATAAGCATTTGTAACGCTGTAATAATAAGCATTTGTAACGTGGCAATAATAAGCATTTGTAACGATGCAATAATAAGCATTTGCAACGCTGCAATAATAAGCATTTGTAACGCTGCAATGATAAGCATTTGTAACGCTGCAATGATAAGCATTTGTAACGCTGCAATAATAAGCATTTGTAACACTGCAATAATAAGCATTTGTAACGTGGCAATAATAAGCATTTGTAACACTGCAATAATAAGCATTTGTAACGTGGCAATAATAAGCGTTTGTAACGATGCAATAATAAGCTATGCTGATTCACCTTTTATTAGTAAAATATAAGTAAACGTTTTTTATATACTTATATACTTACATTGAATTATATTGTTACTTCCGCCAGTGTTGTCTGATGGAAGTTTTGGTGACTGTGGTATTGTGTCCGTGCTTTTTTTATGTGCATGCCTCAAGACCAAATAATGTAGAAAACTGTAGTACAGTAAAACCCTCGGATACGGTGGGCATAGTATATGTTTTATTTTAGGTTACGATGTGTATTACGGAGTTTTTCCGGCCTCTGGTTACGGTATTTGCTCCGCCTTACAGTGTTATTTATAATGTTATTTGATTGTATACATGTGTATTATATACTGTACTGCATTTTGTTACTGATTTTTAATGCTGTGTCCCAGGGTTCTACTGTATTGTACAATTGTTTCAAAAAAGGTGTTTCTTCTGGCATATAGTAAAGAAAAGTTAATTTGAAAAAAGAAATCTGAGAACTTAATACGTGTGTGTATGTGTATATATATATATATATATATATATATATATATATATATATATATATATAGATAAGAACAAGTAGTTAATACATGTTAAAAAAACACTTTGAAAAAAAGTTAAAAACATGTTTAATTTTAAAAAGGAAGCACAAAATAAGTGGATAGTCCTTAATCTGCGGAGTTTCAAAAAAATACTTTCCTTCTCATCAGAGGGTAGGATTTAGCCAAATGTGAGATCGGATTTTGCTTGCAAAAGTATTTGATGAAATTACAAGTAAGTCATAGATCTTACTTGGTAAAAAATAGTGAAGGAGAGGGAATATGGTGAAGAAAAAGGTGATTTCACGTGAATGGATAGTCTAGTGAAGGGTAAAATATCCAATAACGGTAAAATCCAAAAAGTTGGTTAAGGTTCCATATATATATATATATATATATATATATATAGTGTTATAAATGTAACCTTGTTTCAATGTGCTTAGATACGTTTTCTTATTTCTTTCATTTTTTTTTTGTTTAGTTTAAGCACACCCAGGTTAAAACAAGATCATCTTTTAATACACGCAGCAGAATTCTCCAAAAATGAACAAAGAAAGGTGAAATAGAAGCCAGCCAATCTTTGTTCGGTAATAGTCTGGATATTTATTAGTGAAAACAGGGATGTTCTGTATGATATATTTTGGGAACACTTCCGTCCTCAGATTTGTATTCAACTTTAGTACGTTTAAACACACACCTGATGAAAGGTAATGTTCCCGAAATATCATATGTGTGGTCATGTAATGTGATGGAACTTCCATCAGATCATACTGACGCAAGGCAAAAAATGATCATAAGTTTCTAGTTGGATTTGCTCTGTCTGGCCTTCTTGGGTCTGGGAGAGCCATCATGATTCCGCTGGGAACTCTATCTCTTGGTTCCTGGGTCATAGCAGATCATCAGAGCATCAAGAACTGTGGGATCTGAATTGATCAGCTCGACCGTCTCCCTGCTGTCATGACAATGTCTTTCTTTCTGATCTTCTCTGGCCATCCTTGGTACAAACTTCATGCAAATATTCCGTATCTTCAGTTCCTCACAATTAATTGTGTATACAGTTCTCACACTGACATCAAACTGTGCACTTATAGATAAGATACACGATGGTCCTTATCCATGAAATTGTTTTTTTATTTCGCCAATAAACTCTGGTGTTCTGACTTCCTTACGCCTACCACACCTCTCATCATTGCTCATAGATTCCCTGCCTTCCTTGAATCTCTTCTACCACTCAAAAACTGATGCTTGACTCATGTAAGATGGGATAAACGCAGTTTGAAGCATTCCATACGTTTCCGTGGCATTTTTCCCTAGTTTCAAAGAGAATTTATTGCATATCGTTCTTTCAAAGTGTCCTCACATCCAGATTGCATTTTTGAAATTCACCAGCTATGACAATCAGGCTTTAGTAGGGTGTATTCCAATTCCTGCTGTAACTATTCATTTGAACGTGAAATCATAAAAACTGGTCAGTCATCTCATAAGATGTATAGCAATAACATACTGACCTTTTATGGGTCTACGGCAATTTTAAATGCCTGTACAAAACAAGTGTGGAAACTTATTGAATGCACCTTCCAATTGTATATTGTATTCATAAAAGTGTAATCTGCATAGCTCATTTTACTGTTATGTGTTTTCGTTGGCTTTAGTTTGTGTCAATCCATTGTATTGCCTTCATTAAATTACTTTTATATACATATGAAACAATGCTTCAAGCAAACTATATTTACTTCTCCGATTAATAAAATATTATTCTATACCTTATTTTTGGTATTTCTTTGTTCCAGTGAAAGACATCACAGACAGTTTACAAATGGAACCTACACCATTACTGGATTTTAGTAAAAAAAGGAAGAAAAGATCAACTGGAGCCTTTGTTTATAATCCGACGTATGGGTTAGAGACGGTAAGTTAGAAATAAGTATTTTCTCTTTTTTCATTATCATTGTCTCGTTTAATGGTGCCTGGGTAATATAGAAGTGGTACCTGATGAAGAATTTATGACACAACACAAACCGGTTATTTGCAATTTCAAGCTGAAAAAACTTCATAAAGCAAAGAGAAATTTTATTCCCAGGAGAAATGAGTAATGTTGAATTAAGGACGCGAGTTTCTAGACTACATGATGGAGCGTTCGCTTAACAGATCCATTTCAAAAAGTGTGGAAGAACAGTGGAAGATGTTGAAGAATGTTAGAGGTAACAAACCAGTCTTGTGGGAAGACGAAAAGGCATGCAAGGTGACATGATCCCCATTCTAGTGAATTGAAACAGACGGCCTGAACCTCAATACAAGATACTTGTCTGTCGCCGATTATACTTGCCAGCAAAACATTTATATTGCCGAGTGTTTTGCTGACTGAGTACATTGATGCCTCGCTTGTCAAACGTTTTGGTGGTCGAACATCTCGGTGTTCGAACCAAAAGGTGGAGATTTTCTTGTCTCAGTAGTCGAATTAAATTTTCAGAGGTCGAAATGCAAAGAAGCAGTAGTGTTCCTCAATGGAACGTTGTAATCCATAGTGGTCATGATGCTTTTAAAGTGTAGTATGACGACCCATTCCTACTCCGAAGACGTCGCAACACCAATCTGAACTTTGCGATGAGAGTT
>NC_136489.1:2387720-2483078 GCF_053919585.1 Euprymna scolopes
TATAGACCATACGACCGATCCTGTTAATGATCCTTCCCTGCTCCCAGAAGGTACTATTATCTTTTTTTTTTTTTTTTACATAGGCATCACCACATTATCAAGGCCAAGAGGCCACTCAAGGATAAGGGTTAAAGAGTGTACATTAGAAATTGGACAATATAGTAATCATTAGTAATGAAAATTTGGAAAATTTGATAACTTATATGGAACGGCTCATCAAGAACTTATTTACTTTAGACTTGAAGACAACCATATTGTAGTCAGCCGGAAAGCAGGAAAACGGAAGACAATTCCACAGGCGTGCAGTTCTAAGAAAGAAGCTTTGTTCATGGAATCTACGTTTAGGTTTAGGCACAGATAAAGAGTGGGGGGAATTATTGATAGTGTTTACAGCTAGACGAGTGTTTCTTGTGAAAGTTTGGCGAGGGGGGGACCATAGATTGAAGCTCAGTCGAACACTTTCCATGAAAATAACGATACATCAGAGACAAACTCGCAACATCTCTTCTGTGAGATAGAGGTTGCAAGGAAGAGAAAAGGACATCTCCTACGAGGCTACGAAGTCTATTTTGAACTCTATCAAGGCAGGCCAAGTCCTTTCTAGCAGCTCCTGCCCAGATGTGGCAACAGTATTCCATCCTTGGACGTACCTGGCTCTTATATAGATAGAGAATAGCATCAGCAGTGAGATATCTACCGGATCGATAGAAAGATCGCACCATTTTTCCAGCGGCCTTGGCAACAGATTTGATGTACGTGTTCCATTTAAGATCAGGAATAATGGTCAAGCCCAGAAGCTTGTCAAAACTTTATGCATTTGGAAAAATATCTTTTCTCCCGGGATGTCGTTCTTCTTGGGTATCGTCAGCTTGGTGTGTTTTACCTGCTTTGGTAATAACTTATCAAAAACTGGCCGTATTTTCCTTGCAAACATTACTTCTGCTGGAGACATTTGGGATGGTGTGTTTTCGTTGGGCGTTATGCGGTACACCTGAAGAAATTGTTGTAGGGCTTTTTCGAATGGCGTGTCCTTAGCCTTCTTCAAAGCTCTCTTCAGTGTGTCCACAAATCTTTCCGCCTGGCCGTTTGACCTGGGGTGGTACGTCGGAGTTGTAATGTGGTCCACTTGGAAGTCTCTAATGAACTCTTTAAAGTCCCCGGACGTAAACTGAGTGCCGTTATCTGACACTAAACAGTCGACCACTCCGAATCGTGCAAATAACTCATGAAGAGTTTTTATGGTGAAGTCCGTAGTTGGGCTCTTACATCTAAAGACTTCGGGCCACTTGGAAAAACTGTCCACTATTATAAGATAGTAGTGTCCATCAAGTGATCCTGCATAGTCCACATGTATTCGTGACCATGGATAGTCGGCTTTGGGCCATGGATTGAATTGAATAGGTGGTGCTTTCGCAGCTAGAGCACATCCTCTGCATGATTTCACTTTTTCTTCAATGTCCTTGTCCATGCTTTTCCAGTACACGTATGAACGCATGAGGCTCTTCATTCTTGTGGCGCCAGGGTGTCCTGTGTGAAAATCCTTGAGGATTTTTTTATGTAGGGTCGCTGGAATAACTACTCTATCTCTGTATAGTAGAACCTGGTCGCACACTGAGAAAGCTTCTGCTACTTGTTCATCCGATTCCAGTTTTGCTTTGGTTTCTTTTATAAAATCGTCACTCTCGGCTTCTTTTCTTATGTCGTCTAGGGTAACCGGAAGTTCTTTCACTGTGTTACATAGAATCAAACTGTAGTCCTTCTCTGATTGAAGTGATGCGATAACAGAATCCTCAAGCGGTTCTCCAGTTTTTGGTATTAACCGGGATAGGCCGTCAGCATGTCCTAACTTCTTTGATGGTAGAAACTCCATTTCGAAGTCGTAATTGATTAGGATTGTTCCCCATCTTTGCAGTCTGTTTGTCGTATGTGTAGGCAATCCTTTTCTTGAACCAAAGATAGCGATGAGCGGCTTATGGTCCGTTTGAAGCTTAAAATGTCTTCCATGTAAAAATCTATTGAATTTAGTCACAGCGAAAATAATACTCTTATGAGCCTATCAGAGAGAAATGATTTAATGATTGAGAAAACATTTCTAGTTATACCGTAGCTGGAAATCTTGTGAAGTAGACCCTTATGCCATACCTTGTTGAAGGCCTTTGAGATGTCAAGAGCAATTGCCCCACCATTTTATATATATATATATATATATATCTGTACCCCCTCTTTCCAACGTACAGCGAGTGATGCCACCCAGCTTGTCTGCTCTGGTTTTGGGTGGCTGCTGCAACTATGTTGTCTCTTTGGCAAGGATCCTGGCTGATAAGACGATATTCAGTCGCACAGGTTGCCACTCTCCCCACGTTGCTTTTGATAAAGTGTGCAATCCATTCAGCTCTCGTCTCCAAAGTCAGCGTCACTAGAAAGTAGAGGTCATTTCAAAACAAAGGAAGAGAAGAAAGACAACTCGGCTTGTATAACAAAAACAAGATCATTATTCAGTAGTTACAAATTCTGACCGTTTCTGACTCCAGATACAAATACTCAGGGACTGGTGGCTTTGTTAGTAAAGTCGGGACGTGTTTCTTCACAGTATGGACTCAGTGGTTTGAAGCAAAGTGAGACCTAAGTGAAATGTGTTTTATCTCAAAGGTGTGGGTTTTCTGGTGGTTAGGCAGAGGTGTCCTCGAGGCTCTTATTGCCTTTCATTATATTCAGAACCAGGTGGGCTTAGCACCGTCCCCCTCCCAATCAACAGAACTTTATTCTACTATTCTCTATAAACCAATCTCAAATAGGATTTTACTTCTCAAACCTTGAGGGACTTTTTCCCTTTCTTCTTCTCTCTCAATCCATACCTCTTACCATCACTAAATTAGGAGGGCCCCTAGTACCTTCACCCTCACTCTCGTTAAGTCTTTACCTTTTTACCTTCACTTGTGCGATAGTCTTCCCAAAGGCCACCTGTATATGGCACAATAAGGAAATCGGTTATCTAGATGAGGGACTTCAGAGACAATTACAAATTAAATGGCCGCTTGACAGATTTATCTACTTCACTTTATTCTCTGGTGGTCCCTCAAATAAAACTTAAGTGCCAATTTTCACAGCCTGGGGACATTTTATGATTCTAAACTAGATCCTTCAGCTATCCAGCTTGTGGGGGGATATTTTGATTCTCTGTTAATAAAACAGATATCTTCTTTCCATCATCATCATCATCATCACTGTTACATCCAACAATGTAAAATCCCCCTCAACGTGTCAAAAGGACCACCCAGACGCGTACTGCTTCCTAATGCAGCAAGCAAGGCCACCCAACGTTGCCCAGTCCACCATCTGGTTTTACATACATGTATATATATATATATATATATATATATATATATATATATATATAAGAAAAATTGATGATGAAAATAAAAATTGATGATGAAAATAAAAATAAAAATTTAATTACAATATTTATTAATCCACCAAAAATTCAAATAAGAAATTATAATAAAAGTCATGATTTTCGAAGATAAACTTCTTTATCAAAGTATAAACTTTAGTAAAAAATAAAATGCAAAAAATATATAAAAACTTTCTTGATAAAGAAAAAGAATTTTCGATACAATTAAATTGAAAAAAAAAAAGTCAAATTAAAAAAATCAAATAAAAAAATCAAATGAAGTTGTACTCTGCAAGATCCAAAAGAAAGTGGAATCCGAAGTGTGAATGGACCACAGTGAAGTCGAAAAAAATCACTTAATTTAGAAAATATCAAACAATTAGAGAAGTTGTTCTTCGTAGGCATTTGATCAAACTAAGGTATCATTTTTATCACTAAATGCAGTTTCATAAGAATATCAGTTGTTTTTGTTTTTCAGACGAGTAAAATCGAGTGGCCAGAAGGAATCACTGAGGCTGATGCGAGGGGAAATTGTACGTTGAAAATGGAAAGTACAGAAGCCAAGAAAGATTGCTCGATTTTATTGAATTCAAACTTCACACCAGAAATTGAAAACTGCATTGAAGATATTCTGGTAAGTAAAACATTGATTAGAGTGACAAATATTTGACATTATAAAAAACAGACTTGATGAAATAATGACAATATGAATAGGTCTGACGATAACATAGGCATGTGAATATGTTAGACAATAGTATAACCACAGAAATTTGTAAAATGATAATAGAAAAGCTATATGAACATGTTATGCAATAGTATAACTGTAGGAATAGGGTTGATAGGAGAATAGTCGTCGATGATACAATAAGTAAATGTTTTCTTGTCACCTAAGCCCATATTTCTACATTGTTCTCAATAGAAAGAATCGGACAGATTTTCTTCTAAAATTTAACAGTTAAATAAAATATTTGCCATGACTTATAGTAACACAATAGTCTTTCAACAAACCAAACTAGTTTATTATTTTCATCAACAAACCTGTCTGTCACCACACACACAAACACACATACACACACAGTGTTGGAAATTTGTCAATGTTAGTCAGGTGAAGACTACAACTGTTATATGTTAACTCGGTTTTATCTCTTCTTTGATTGCTTATATAAACGAGTGTTTACATGTACTCATGTCTCTTTGTGTCTCATCATGCAAATAAAGTAGACGCCACTTCTTCATCTGTGTGTAAAACTAAAAACATGTTACGTTTTAATTGATTTATTTCTTTTTGTCAACCGTTGATATGACTTCCAATATGAATTTTATTTAAAACGAGCAAGGTTTTTTATTTAATTCATAATTAATTATCAAAGGTTATTAATTAACTAATTAATAAACTACATATAGACACACACACTGCTACAATATGTCTGTTTTAATCTATCGCTGTGTCAAATGAACTGAATGGTCTATTAAGTAATACAACTCAATAAAGCGATTTAAATTGAATATGAATTCATTTTCGAAAGGTATACACACACCATCACAGTTTGAGGAAGCTTAGTTTGCAAGAAACTCGGTTTCTTTTATTTTCTCGACCAAGATTTCATTTAATGCTATGGTCATGGTTTATAATAACAAAACCCTATACAGAGAGATTGTGTCTAGTAGACATTCAAGTTTCTTGTAGCACTTTGTGTGCATCGAAGCATTGAAAGAAGAAGGGACAGGAGCCTATTTTTTTATAAATTCTTTACCAAGAACACCTATATAGCACGAAAAGAAAGAAATACGCTTTTCTCTTTTAATGGCATTAATAAATCGTTTCAGTTGTGGCCATTCACACTTCTTATTCTCGTTTTTAATTTTCCAGTTCATTCCACTAATCAAGCATTGATAATAAGAAGAAACACAAATGAAAACATAAGGAAAACAAATGTAATATTTTTTTATGTTTGCTAAACAAAACAAAAACAAGTCAGTAAAAGAATCATCAGTTAGTACATGTGTTATGTACATGCCAAATATATTGGTTAAATTGGTTCACAACACTCAAAGTATTAAAGTAACATTCGCAAATAATACTGGCCCAAGCATTCCCATATATCCCAAATATTAGTCAATTTGGTGCACGTGGACCAGGATATAATAAGGCCAGAATATCTGTGCAATTTGTGCAAGCAGCCAACATATTAAATGAAACGGCATACAGACAAAATATTAATTGGCTCGATCATTGCCATACAATCAAAATATGATTATAGAAAAGAAGTATAGAATTATGGATATAATTTTTCAATTATTCAAAAGAACTAAAACACACATAGAAAAATGTTAGTCGAATTGGTGCTCATGTTCAATTTTAACATTTTCATGCCAAACATCAAACAAACAATTCGTACATGTCATTTCCAACAAATGCATAGCGTGTATATATGCGTTTGTTGCCCATGAGCAATTAAGAGACACATAAAGAAAAGAAAATCGTTCAACAGTTGCTGATATTACTTTTCCGATCGTTGCTTTTCAATGTGTGAGCCATGACCCCCTCGTTGTTCTGATCTTCTGTTTAGTTCAAGATAAAATGACTCATGCATGAAAACACAATGGAGACTTGCAGAGGTGTTCTTTTACTTGCGGATTGAGAGACGTAGACGGGCAGACATAAAGATGGCATTTACTTAGATTCTCTCTACATTTTCAAATGCTTGTTGCCTCTCTCGCTTCTTGATTGCAACTGAAATTTCTATCTAATATCATTGAACATGAAATTTCTATCTAATATCACTTGACACCTGTATTCCTAATGCATT
This sequence comes from Euprymna scolopes, assembly GCF_053919585.1. Taxonomy (NCBI): domain Eukaryota; kingdom Metazoa; phylum Mollusca; class Cephalopoda; order Sepiida; family Sepiolidae; genus Euprymna; species Euprymna scolopes. The sequence goes on from NC_136489.1 coordinate 2,393,922, forward strand.
TTGTCTACGAAGTCATCCCTTTACTCCACACGTATTTCACACATTGCAGCTAGGTCTTATTTTTGTTTGCTGTCAAGTTACTAATGTAACCCTCAATAAAATTCATACTAGTTAACATAATCTCTACTTACTGGCGTAGGGTAGCAATATAAAACGCAATTGGTGCTCATTAAAAGTATTAGTCCAAATAGCACATAGCCAAAATATATTTGTCAAATTTTAATCAAGTTGTTGCACACGGCTAAAATATTAATCCAAGCTGTACATAGTCTAGCGATTGGTTCGACCAGTTCCATTGTAGACAATAAGGAATATTTTTTTTGTTTTCCAGATGACCGGAAATATGGAGTGGACAAAAGATATCACATCAACAATTCTTACAAACTGTGACACGCAACTGCTGAAAGATGCATCAGTAATTACTAATGAAACTAAAAAAGCGCTTTCGGTTGTAATGTGCAACTGTGAGGGCAGAGGAAAATGTGTAGATGGTAAGTGTTTTCTTGTTATATGCATTTACATCTTAATATAATCAATATGTTGCGTTTGCCTTAATATAATGAATATATCATGCTTGCCTTAATATACATACAACTATCTGTGTGTAAGGTCGCCAAGCTAATCAAGAACCTTGATTCCAGTAAAGCAACTGGCCCTGACGGCATTCCAATTATAGTGCTTGAAAAGCTCCAACCAGAACTTGCCCCCATACTTACAAAACTGTTTAAGCGTTACCTTAAGGAGAAGTGCTTTCCAACATCCTGGAAAACCTCATCAGTATGCCCTGTATTTAAGAATTCAGGTGAAAAGTCATCTCCCTCTCAGTACAAACCAATAAGTCTCCTGTGTGTCATGAGTAAGTTGTTGGAATCCATATTAAATAAAAAAGTAGTAAACCACTTCAACAGAAATAACCTTCTTAGTGACATGCAATATGGTTTTCGCTCTGCAAGATCTACAGCAGATGTGCTAACGGTTATATCACATAGGATTAGTGAATCTCTTGACAAAGGTTTCCTTTCCAGGGCAATTGCTCTTAACATATCAAAGGCCTTCGATAAGGTATAGCACAAGGGTCTACTTCACAAGATTTCCAGCTACGGTATAGCTGGAAATGTTTTCTCAATCATTAAATCATTTCTCTCTAATAGGCTCATAAGAGTAGTGGTTGATGGGCAGAAATCAGAGGCCCACAGTATTAATGCTGGAGTCCCTCAGGGGTCCATCCTGGACCCAACTCTCTTCCTGATCTACATCAATGATCTCCTAATACGCATACTTAAATCATTCGTTGACATCTATGCTGATGACACGAGCATCTATGGCAACACATCAAAGGCCATAAATGACAAAGTTCTCTCTAATTCTCTCTCTTCTGATCTTGAGCGCGTGGTACAGTGTGGGAAGAGGTGGCTGGTTACCTTTAATGCATCCAAAACCAAGCTTCTATCTTTACATCATCAACGCTCTGATCCCTATCAATTGAAATGGATGGCTCTCGTCTTGGGGAGGCTCCATGTTTTGATAAGCTTCTGGGTTTGACCTTTACTCCTGATCTGAAATGGAACAAGTACATCAGGTCTGTTGCCAAGGTCGCTCGGAAAATGGTGGGATCCTTCTACCGTTTCAGAAGATATCTCACTATTGATGCAATTCTCTATCTGTATAAAAGCCAAGTACGTCCAAGGATAGAGTACTGCTGCCACATCTGAGCAGGAGCTGCTAAAAACAGCCTATCCTGCCTTGACAAAATAGAATTCGTGGTTTAGTGGGGGATGCCCTTTTCTCTTCCCTGCAGCCTCTCTTCCACAGAAGAGACGTTGCGAGTCTGTCTTTGTTTTATCGTTATTTCCGTGGCAAGTGCTCGTCTGAACTCCAATCTCTAGTCCCCCCTCGCCAATCTTTCACAAGAAACACCCGTCTGACAAATTCCTGACAAACCGCCCCCTTTAGTAAGACACTCTATCAAATCTCCAACACCAATGATTATTACAATACTATCTCATTAATTACTGTACACGCAATAACCCTTATCCCTGAGTGGCCTCCGGGCCTTGATAAGTGTTGACCCCCATGTAAAAAATATATATATATATAATTAATATATTGCGCTTGCCTTAATATAATAAATATATTGTTTTTGCAAGTCTCTAACCAGAATCCGAAATATACTTGAATAAAACAATGTCATGCACACATAGGTGTTATTCTTTACTGTATGCCTTTGAATAATGTTCCAGATTTTGTGTTAGAAATATACAAACACTCGATCTCTTTTGTATGTTTTTTGTTCACGTTATTGGCCGTATTAAGTTAATACAATTATAGAAAAGAATATAGAATTATCAATAAAACATTTTATTAATTCAATTATAGAAAAGAATATAGAATTATCAATAAAACATTTTATTCATTCAATTATAGAAAAGAATATAGAATTATCAATAAAACATTTTATTAATTCAATTATAGAAAAGAATATAGAATCATCAATAGAACATTTTATTAATTCAATTATAGAAATGAATATAGAATTATCAATAAAACATTTTATTAATTCAATTATAGAAAAGAATATAGAATTATGAATAAAACATTTTATTAATTCAATTATAGAAAAGAATATAGAATTATCAATAAAACATTTTATTAATTCAATTATAGAAAAGGATATAGAATTATCAATAAAACATTTTATTAATTCAATTATAGAAATGAATATAGAATTATCAATAAAACATTTTATTAATTCAATTATAGAAAAGAATATAGAATTATCAATAAAACATTTTATTAATTCAATTATAGAAATGAATATAGAATTATGAATAAAACATTTTATTAATTCAATTATAGAAAAGAATATAGAATCATCAATAAAACATTTTATTAATACAATTATAGAAAGGATATAGAATTATGAATAAAACATTTTATTAATACAATTATAGAAAAGAATATAGAATTATCAATAAAACATTTTATTAATACAATTATAGAAATGAATATAGAATTATCAATAAAACATTTTATTAATACAATTATAGAAAAGAATTATCAATAAAACATTTTATTAATTCAATTATAGAAAAGAATATAGAATTATGAATAAAACATTTTATTAATACAATTATAGAAAAGAATATAGAATTATGAATAAAATATTTTATTAATACAATTATAGAAAAGAATATAGAATTATCAATAAAACATTTTATTAATACAATTATAGAAAAGAATATAGAATCATCAATAAAACATTTTATTAATTCAATTATAGAAAAGAATATAGAATTATCAATAAAACATTTTATTAATACAATTATAGAAAGGATATAGAATTATCAATAAAACATTTTATTAATACAATTATAGAAAAGAATATAGAATTATCAATAAAACATTTTATTAATACAATTATAGAAAGAATATAGAATTATGAATAACACATTTTATTAATACAATTATAGAAAAGAATATAGAATTATCAATAAAACATTTTATTAATACAATTATAGAAAGGATATAGAATTATCAATAAAACATTTTATTAATATAATTATAGAAAGGATATAGAATTATCAATAAAACATTTTATTAATACAATTATAGAAAAGAATATAGAATCATCAATAAAACATTTTATTAATACAATTATAGAAAGGATATAGAATTATCAATAAAACATTTTATTAATACAATTATAGAAAAGAATATAGAATCATCAATAAAACATTTTATTAATTCAATCATAGAAAAGAATATAGAATTATCAATAAAACATTTTATTAATACAATTATAGAAAAGAATATAGAATTATCAATAAAACATTTTATTAATACAATTATAGAAAAGAATATAGAATTATCAATAAAACATTTTATTAATACAATTATAGAAAGGATATAGAATTATCAATAAAACATTTTATTAATTCAATTATAGAAAGGATATAGAATCATCAATAAAACATTTTATTAATTCAATTATAGAAAAGAATATAGAATCATCAATAAAACATTTTATTAATTCAATCATAGAAAAGAATATAGAATCATCAATAAAACATTTTATTAATACAATTATAGAAAAGAATATAGAATTATCAATAAAACATTTTATTAATACAATTATAGAAAAGAATATAGAATTATCAATAAAACATTTTATTAATACAATTATAGAAAGGATATAGAATTATCAATAAAACATTTTATTAATTCAATTATAGAAAGGATATAGACTCATCAATAAAACATTTTATTAATTCAATCATAGAAAAGAATATAGAATTATCAATAAAACATTTTATTAATACAATTATAGAAAAGAATATAGAATTATCAATAAAACATTTTATTAATACAATTATAGAAAAGAATATAGAATTATCAATAAAACATTTTATTAATACAATTATAGAAAGGATATAGAATTATCAATAAAACATTTTATTAATACAATTATAGAATGGATATAGAATTATCAATAAAACATTTTATTAATACAATTATAGAAAAGAATATAGAATCATCAATAAAACATTTTATTAATACAATTATAGAAAAGAATATAGAATTATCAATAAAACATTTTATTAATACAATTATAGAAAGGATATAGAATTATCAATAAAACATTTTATTAATACAATTATAGAAAAGAATATAGAATCATCAATAAAACATTTTATTAATTCAATTATAGAAAGGATATAGAATTTTCAATAAAACATTTTATTAATACAATTATAGAAAAGAATATAGAATCATCAATAAAACATTTTATTAATTCAATCATAGAAAAGAATATAGAATTATCAATAAAACATTTTATTAATACAATTATAGAAAAGAATATAGAATTATCAATAAAACATTTTATTAATACAATTATAGAAAAGAATATAGAATTATGAATAAAACATTTTATTAATTCAATTATAGAAAAGAATATAGAATTATCAATAAAACATTTTATTAATACAATTATGGAAAGGATATAGAATTATGAATAAAACATTTTATTTATACAATTATAGAAAAGAATATAGAATTATCAATAAAACATTTTATTAATTCAATTATAGAAATGAATATAGAATTATGAATAAAACATTTTATTTATTCAATTATAGAAAAGAATATAGAATTATCAATAAAACATTTTATTAATACAATTATAGAAAAGAATATAGAATTACGAATAAAACATTTTATTAATACAATTATAGAAAAGAATATAGAATTATCAATAAATCATTTTATTAATTCAATTATAGAAATGAATATAGAATTATGAATAAAACATTTTATTAATTCAATTATAGAAAAGAATATAGAATTATCAATAAAACATTTTATTAATTCAATTATAGAAAAGAATAGAGAATCATCAATAAAACATTTTATTAATACAATTATAGAAAGGATATAGAATTATGAATAAAACATTTTATTAATACAATTATAGAAAAGAATATAGAATTATGAATAAAATATTTTATTAATACAATTATAGAAAAGAATATAGAATTATCAATAAAACATTTTATTAATACAATTATAGAAAAGAATATAGAATCATCAATAAAACATTTTATTAATTCAATTATAGAAAAGAATATAGAATCATCAATAAAACATTTTATTAATACAATTATAGAAAGGATATAGAATTATCGATAAAACATTTTATTAATACAATTATAGAAAAGAATATAGAATTATCAATAAAACATTTTATTAATACAATTATAGAAAAGAATATAGAATTATGAATAAAACATTTTATTAATTCAATTATAGAAAGGATATAGAATTTTCAATAAAACATTTTATTAATACAATTATAGAAAAGAATATAGAATTATGAATAAAACATTTTATTAATTCAATTATAGAAAAGAATATAGAATTATCAATAAAACATTTTATTAATTCAATTATAGAAATGAATATAGAATTATGAATAAAACATGTTATTAATTCAATTATAGAAAAGAATATAGAATTATCAATAAAACATTTTATTAATACAATTATGGAAAGGATATAGAATTATGAATAAAACATTTTATTAATACAATTATAGAAAAGAATATAGAATTATCAATAAAACATTTTATTAATTCAATTATAGAAATGAATATAGAATTATGAATAAAACATTTTATTTATTCAATTATAGAAAAGAATATAGAATTATCAATAAAACATTTTATTAATACAATTATAGAAAAGAATATAGAATTACGAATAAAACATTTTATTAATACAATTATAGAAAAGAATATAGAATTATCAATAAAACATTTTATTAATTCAATTATAGAAATGAATATAGAATTATGAATAAAACATTTTATTAATTCAATTATAGAAAAGAATATAGAATTATCAATAAAACATTTTATTAATTCAATTATAGAAAAGAATATAGAATTATCAATAAAACATTTTATTAATTCAATTATAGAAATGAATATAGAATTATGAATAAAACATTTTATTAATTCAATTATAGAAAAGAATAGAGAATCATCAATAAAACATTTTATTAATACAATTATAGAAAGGATATAGAATTATGAATAAAACATTTTATTAATACAATTATAGAAAAGAATACAGAATTATCAATAAAACATTTTATTAATTCAATTATAGAAATGAATATAGAATTATGAATAAAACATTTTATTAATTCAATTATAGAACAGAATATAGAATTATCAATAAAACATTTTATTAATACAATTATAGAAAAGAATATAGAATTATCAATAAAACATTTTATTAATACAATTATAGAAAAGAATATAGAATTATCAATAAAACATTTTATTAATTCAATTATAGAAAAGAATATAGAATTATGAATAAAACATTTTATTAATACAATTATAGAAAAGAATATAGAATTATGAATAAAATATTTTATAAATACAATTATAGAAAAGAATATAGAATTATCAATAAAACATTTTATTAATACAATTATAGAAAAGAATATAGAATCATCAATAAAACATTTTATTAATTCAATTATAGAAAAGAATATAGAATTATCAATAAAACATTTTATTAATACAATTATAGAAAGGATATAGAATTATCGATAAAACATTTTATTAATACAATTATAGAAAAGAATATAGAATTATCAATAAAACATTTTATTAATACAATTATAGAAAAGAATATAGAATTATCAATAAAACATTTTATTAATACAATTATAGAAAAGAATATAGAATTATCAATAAAACATTTTATTAATACAATTATAGAAAGGATATAGAATTATCAATAAAACATTTTATTAATTCAATTATAGAAAGGATATAGAATCATCAATAAAACATTTTATTAATTCAATTATAGAAAAGAATATAGAATCATCAATAAAACATTTTATTAATTCAATCATAGAAAAGAATATAGAATTATCAATAAAACATTTTATTAATACAATTATAGAAAAGAATATAGAATTATCAATAAAACATTTTATTAATACAATTATAGAAAGGATATAGAATTATCAATAAAACATTTTATTAATTCAATTATAGAAAGGATATAGAATCATCAATAAAACATTTTATTAATACAATTATAGAAAGGATATAGAATTATCAATAAAACATTTTATTAATACAATTATAGAAAAGAATATAGAATTATCAATAAAACATTTTATTAATACAATTATAGAAAAGAATATAGAATTATCAATAAAACATTTTATTAATACAATTATAGAAAGGATATAGAATTATCAATAAAACATTTTATTTATACAATTATAGAAAAGAATATAGAATCATCAATAAAACATTTTATTAATACAATTATAGAAATGAATATAGAATTATCAATAAAACATTTTATTAATACAATTATAGAAAAGAATATAGAATCATCAATAAAACATTTTATTAATACAATTATAGAAAAGAATATAGAATTATCAATAAAACATTTTATTAATACAATTATAGAAAAGAATATAGAATTATCAATAAAACATTTTATTAATACAATTATAGAAAGGATATAGAATTATCAATAAAACATTTTATTAATACAATTATAGAAAGGATATAGAATTATGAATAAAACATTTTATTAATACAATTATAGAAAAGAATATAGAATTATCAATAAAACATTTTATTAATTCAATTATAGAAATGAATATAGAATTATGAATAAAACATTTTATTAATACAATTATAGAAAAGAATATAGAATTATCAATAAAACATTTTATTAATACAATTATAGAAAGGATATAGAATTATCAATAAAACATTTTATTAATACAATTATAGAAAGGATATAGAATTATCAATAAAACATTTTATTAATACAATTATAGAAAAGAATATAGAATCATCAATAAAACATTTTATTAATACAATTATAGAAAGGATATAGAATTATCAATAAAACATTTTATTAATACAATTATAGAAAAGAATATAGAATCATCAATAAAACATTTTATTAATTCAATCATAGAAAAGAATATAGAATTATCAATAAAACATTTTATTAATACAATTATAGAAAAGAATATAGAATTATCAATAAAACATTTTATTAATACAATTATAGAAAGGATATAGAATTATCAATAAAACATTTTATTAATTCAATTATAGAAAGGATATAGAATCATCAATAAAACATTTTATTAATTCAATTATAGAAAAGAATATAGAATCATCAATAAAACATTTTATTAATTCAATCATAGAAAAGAATATAGAATTATCAATAAAACATTTTATTAATACAATTATAGAAAAGAATATAGAATTATCAATAAAACATTTTATTAATACAATTATAGAAAGGATATAGAATTATCAATAAAACATTTTATTAATTCAATTATAGAAAGGATATAGAATCATCAATAAAACATTTTATTAATACAATTATAGAAAGGATATAGAATTATCAATAAAACATTTTATTAATACAATTATAGAAAAGAATATAGAATTATCAATAAAACATTTTATTAATACAATTATAGAAAAGAATATAGAATTATCAATAAAACATTTTATTAATACAATTATAGAAAGGATATAGAATTATCAATAAAACATTTTATTTATACAATTATAGAAAAGAATATAGAATCATCAATAAAACATTTTATTAATACAATTATAGAAATGAATATAGAATTATCAATAAAACATTTTATTAATACAATTATAGAAAAGAATATAGAATCATCAATAAAACATTTTATTAATACAATCATAGAAAAGAATATAGAATTATCAATAAAACATTTTATTAATACAATTATAGAAAAGAATATAGAATTATCAATAAAACATTTTATTAATACAATTATAGAAAGGATATAGAATTATCAATAAAACATTTTATTAATACAATTATAGAAAGGATATAGAATCATCAATAAAACATTTTATTAATTCAATTATAGAAAAGAATATAGAATTATCAATAAAACATTTTATTAATACAATTATAGAAAGGATATAGAATTATCAATAAAACATTTTATTAATACAATTATAGAAAAGAATATAGAATTATCAATAAAACATTTTATTAATACAATTATAGAAAAGAATATAGAATTATCAATAAAACATTTTATTAATACAATTATAGAAAGGATATAGAATTATCAATAAAACATTTTATTTATACAATTATAGAAAAGAATATAGAATTATGAATAAAATATTTTATTAATACAATTATAGAAAAGAATATAGAATTATCAATAAAACATTTTATTAATACAATTATAGAAAAGAATATAGAATCATCAATAAAACATTTTATTAATACAATTATAGAAATGAATATAGAATTATCAATAAAACATTTTATTAATACAATTATAGAAAAGAATATAGAATTATGAATAAAATATTTTATTAATACAATTATAGAAAAGAATATAGAATTATCAATAAAACATTTTATTAATACAATTATAGAAAAGAATATAGAATTATCAATAAAACATTTTATTAATACAATTATAGAAAAGAATATAGAATTATGAATAAAACATTTTATTAATACAATTATAGAAATGAATATAGAATTATCAATAAAACATTTTATTAATACAATTATAGAAAAGAATATAGAATTATCAATAAAACATTTTATTAATACAATTATAGAAAAGAATATAGAATTATCAATAAAACATTTTATTAATACAATTATAGAAAGGATATAGAATTATCAATAAAACATTTTATTAATACAATTATAGAAAAGAATATAGAATTATCAATAAAACATTTTATTAATTCAATTATAGAAATGAATATAGAATTATCAATAAAACATTTTATTAATTCAATTATAGAAATGAATATAGAATTATGAATAAAACATTTTATTAATTCAATTATAGAAAAGAATATAGAATTATCAATAAAACATTTTATTAATACAATTATAGAAAAGAATATAGAATCATCAATAAAACATTTTATTAATACAATTATAGAAATGAATATAGAATTATCAATAAAACATTTTATTAATACAATTATAGAAAAGAATATAGAATTATCAATGAAACATTTTATTAATACAATTATAGAAATAAAATTTAATTAATAAATTTAAAATTTGTATTCATAATTCTATACTTATTTTCTATAATTTTATTCATAAAACATTCTATTCTCTATAATTTTCCATTAATCTTGCAATTGAGTTTTTCGTTCATGTGATTAGGGATTTAAAATGGGGGGGGGGGGTTACTAAAGATGTTTGGCACGTTAATAATAATGGAAACATTAATAGTTATATTTTTAGAGTTGATTTTTTTTTCTTACCTTCGATAGCATTTTTGTATTTGATTCTAATGAAAGTCACGTGTTTTATTTTCTTACTGAACGTCAAAATGTTTTGCAAAAACATACTAAAAAAATGATAGGTTGTCTAACGATTTAGGGTGGTCCACCGGATATCGACTTAGTATTTAATTGCTTCCCCATGAAAACAAAATGTGACACAAAGTCGCTTTTAATGTGGGAGAAAACCAGCTCCCCTCAAAAATGGCACTCTGGCTGTTTGCAAAAATAGAATTCCTCAGTATAGAAAGGTTTCCCCCTCCATTGACTGAGGACAATTAATTTGAGTGCAGCATCTATGCAGACGCCACACTTCAGTGACTAGCTAAGTATACGAGTACCGGATATCGACATCAATTTTACCACTTGATCTTCTGGTATTTATTGAGTGTGGAATAGTCTATGCGTAGGTAACAGATTAGTTCCACCACAACTTACTAAAAGCTGTTTGGCACGTGTGGAAAAATGAAGTTTGGTTTTGGCGCGTTTTTCTGGAGTTTTTGAAGAAGAAAAAAGAAGAAAGGAGGACGGTTGATTTTCCACGCGGCCGGAGGAGCCCCGAAAAGAGATAAACGCCAAAAAATGGACAAATGGTATGTGTGGGGTTTAATAAGAATTGACTGCGGACTGGAAGATGTGGGACTTCCTTAGCTTTTTGGTGAGGAGCAAAGTGGAGTATATTTATGGCTTAAAGAGGTGGTAGGTTTATCAGGTTTGTGTCTAACTCTCTGACTCCATAGAATTAAATAAAAAGGACATTATATTTTAAGGGTAAATGAAAAAGGCAACTTTATTTACTATTGGGAGGTATATAGAGAAGGTTCGTGAATGTGTGTGAGAAAATCAACAGAAAGAATGTTCATTGGGTTATACTTATCGGTTTAGGTGGGAACAAAGTTGGTTTAAATTTATTTCGGTGTCTTCCTTTTCTGGTTTGCGTGAATGAGACAGTGTTTAGTCATTCAAGGCATTCGGGCCATAACGTGGGGCCAGTACGTCGTTTTTGACTTTCATAACCTGCAGGTTCCTTATTGTTTTTGTTTACTGAACAGGTTGTTCATATTCGGCTATCTGGGGTTCGTCCAATTTTTGACATTCATCTCTTTTTCAGGGCTCCTCCGGCCACGTGGAAAATCAACCATCCTTCTTTTTTCTTCTTCAAAAACTCCAGAAAAATGCGCCAAAAACCAAACTTCCTTTTTCCACCGGAAGTCCCGCATCTTCTAGTCCGCAGTCAATTCTTATTAATCCCCACACGCGTAAACCAACCAAAAATGGAAACATTAATAATTGTCTTTTTAGAGTTAATTTTTTTGTTGTTGTTTATTTGTTGTTTTTTTTTTGGGGGGGGTACCTTGGTTAGCATTTTTTTTTTTAATTCTAATGCATGTCATATATATGTGTGCGTGTTTTCTTTTCTAGGTGAATGCGTTTGCAATGAAGGTTTTACCGGCGATACGTGTTCCATCAACACAAATGAAATTCCAATCATCTCAAAACCTGACGTGTGTAATCAAGACAACTGCTCGGTTTTATCAATCGTCGGAACAAACTTTTTCAACAGTTCAACACTTTCTTGTTATTATAAACCTCTTTTGGTAAGAAAAAAACTTCTTTTTTTTTTCAATTTATTCTTGTTGAATAAAAGTGGTCACGAGCACCAAAACTTTTAATATGTTGTGTAGTAGGGGTCTTTTTAAGATGACGGGTATATAAGATATACGATGGCGATGAGGGAGAGAAGACATAACATTTCTGGAGTGTTTCGTCTTATCAATCACCGGAACAAACTTTTTCAACAGTTCAATACTTTCTTGTTATTATAAATCTCTTTTGGTAAGAAAAAAAGAAGACTTATTCGCTTATTGCAGCATTTATACACAATCCAATCATTACTTACATTTTTTCCAAATTAATAAAAAAAATTTAACTTTACAAACTTTACAAACTTTACAAAGTAAAGAATGTTTATATTTTAATATTTGTATTTGATTCATTTCTATACTAATCAACTAATCATTGTGAGTTTTTGAACAAAACCGCTAATTGTAAAGATTCCAAATATTAATTTTTATGCAAGTTTTATGCAAAGAGAATAAAGACGGGATGGAACTTGTAAAAAATACAGATAATTCAATGTTGTGAACTTTTAACAGTAGGCAACGTAAATTAACAAACATCCTCTAAAAATTCAGTTTCTTTGAAATAGTTTAAAGAGTTTTAGGAGACATAATAGGCACAACCTCCCATTTGAAAATTTAAATATTTCAGATTTGCATGAAATTTGAATCATTGTCATTGGAAACTAATTAAAATAAGATTTCCTCAGTGTCAATTTTTTCTTAAGGACCCCTAAATTTTAGACATTTTTAAGAATTAAAATCGCATCATGGGTTTTGATCAAAATTTGAATAGGGATTATAAACATAAGGTTTAGTATCATTATATTGTGATTTTAATCTTTGTAAGGAGACAAAACTGTTTTGTCCAGGAATTTATTTTACCCATCCTGGGACGGGTATTCTATTAATTTTGTATAAATTGAATTAATGCTTCGGCGTTGAATAATCAGTGAAATTATTCATGGAATATTTTACATAAGTTGAATAGCATAAAGCTTTAAGAATTATTAATTTTATAATTTATTCGATTTTTTTAGATTGCTTTTCTTATGATGATGATGATGATGATGATGATGATGCACTTGAAGTCTGTGAAAATCTGTTGTGATAATTTCTCTAAAATAATAAAAGATAAATTCTGTAGAGAAGTGCTGTGGGAAGTTCTCTAAAATATGTTGTTTTAGGGCAGCTCAACTTGGTTGCTGATATAAATGGCTGGCACTAACCTTGCTTATCTTTACTTGGTCCATCTTCTGCAAGTTCATTCCAAGGTCCAGGAATCGTGATTGAGAAAGCAATCTTCCTCTAATTCAGTCGAAATTGACAGTGAAATAGTTTCTGTTCATGTCATTGCATACCTCTTTCTCGTGCAGGAATAAATAGCAGGTCTTGAACCCCACTTCACTTTAAAGATGCAGTCAACTACTCAATCCCAACTAAGAGGAGTAAAAAGCAGAATTTCCACTCATTTCGACTGCAAATCTTGTTCTAACACTAAACATGTTTGTAATGTACGTAGGTACACAGGGAACGATAACAGGGGGAACACCTGCAAACGGGCGGTGCAGAAAGGGACAGCATGTAGATACTTGCGGTGGGCTCTCGGCTGAATAAAGTCTTAAAACAAACTCGGCGTTTGCGTTCTCAGTGAGAAACACCACATGGCGACGAGGATGAGATCATTTCTCATAAAGGGGAAAGTTATTTAAACTTTTTCTCCAAAAAACATTGCGTTTAATAGAAATTAAATAGCGACATATTTCTACCTGCACACACGCATTTTAAAAACATGACGTCTTATGGTAAAATCGACGAATTCTCGCCGAGTGGAGGTGATTGGGACACATACTCAGAAAGATTGGAGTATTATTTCGAGGCTAACGGAATACAAGATCCAGGAAAGAAAAAGGCCGTCCTTTTTTCTGTTTGTGGTGGTGAAACATTTCTTCTGCTGAAGGATCTCGTTACGCCGCACAGCTTAAGAGACAAAAGTTATGAGGAACTTTCGCTCTCGTTAAAAGAGCACTGCAACCCAACACCGTCCGTAATTGTTGAGCGATTCAACTTTTACATGTGCCGCCAACAACCAGGTCAGTCCATTTAGGATTTTATTGCTCATTTAAAAAAAATTACAAAGTTTTGTGAGTTTGGAAATATGATAGAAGAGATGTTGAGAGATTTGCTCGTCGTTGGATTGATGGATGACCGAATCCGTCGGCGACTGCTTTCCGAGAGGAAACTAACATTTCCTTATGCCCGACAGATAGCTCTTGCCATGGAAAGTGCAGACAGGAATGTTAGTGACATGGCAGCCTGTTCAACGTCCAATTTTACAATAGACGAAAGTCAACCAGGTTGAACGGCCTACTCCACTACGGAGACAAAAACAAAGACCATGTTTCCGATGTAACAAAAAACATTACCCCAACTCCTGATGTTTCAAAGAGGCAACATGTAATTTTTGTCACAAAACCGGTCACATTTCGCCAGCCTGTTTGACCCGGAAGTACAACGACAGAGCTGGAAATCGTAAAACCCACAAGGTCACCAGTGAAGAACCAGTAGACGAAGATACAGGCAGCGACTGCGCCTTGGTGCATAGGCTGTTTAACCTGCCAGCAAATAGCAAAACCGAGCCCCTGATGCTGTTGGTGGGCATAAATGGCTGCAATGTCGAGATGGAGATCGACACCGGAGCTGCTGTTTCATTGATCAGCCGCAATGCATTTGAAAAACTATGGTGTGAACCTGATAAGCCGGTACTTAAGCCTATGTCACAGAAACTAGCAACCTACACGGGAGAAAGTATCATGCCGTGTGGTACGTGTTAAGTGTCGGTAGACTATGATGGCCGACAGTTTCGTCTGCCATTAGTGATTGTTCCTGGTTCTGGCCCTGCACTTCTTGGTAGAAACTGGTTACGAGTAGTGCAACTCAGCTGGAAACGCATCCATCAGCTGAAAGCAGTAAATGCTACCCCTGCAATTGAAGACATTATTGCAAAATACCCCGATATTTTCAAGGATGAATTGGGCGCACTGAAGGGTTTCACAGCAAAACTTAGTGTTGACCCGAAAACAAAGCCCATATTCTGCAAGGTTCGGCATGTACCCTTTGCATTGCGTGAAAAGGTTGACAAGGAGCTGGATCGACTAGAGTCTCTGGGTATTATCGAACCAGTACAATACTCAGAATGGGCTGCCCCTATAGTAGCAGTTGTCAAAACTGACCAAACAATACGGTTGTGTGGAGATTATAAAACTACAATAAACAAATGTTCAAATCTCGACCAGTACCCTATCCCTAGGATTGATGATTTGTATGCAAAATTGGTGCAGGGAAAGAAATTCACCAAGCTTGACTTGAGATCAGCGTTCCTGCAGGTTCTGTTAGAGGAAAACTCAAAGCAGTACCTTACAATCAATACACCATGGGGTCTCTACAGGTTCAACCGCCTCAGTTTTGGAGTAAAATCAGCTCCTGGTATCTATCAACGCTGTATGGACAATTTGTTGGCAAATGAACCACATGGCGTATGCTATCAGGACGACATACTAATTACAGGATCATCAGACGCAGAACACTTGAGCACCCTTGACCGAGTGTTAGGGAAACTCTCAGAATCTGGTCTCCGCGTTCGTCTGGACAAGTGCAAGTTCATGGCACCCTACGTAACCTACTTAGGTCATTGGATTGATTCCGAAGGCCTTCACCCTACAGCAGAAAAGATCCGTGCCATCTGGGATGCACCAGCCCCATGCAATGTGACCGAACTTAAGGCTTTCTTGGGCTTATTCCAGTTCTACGCTAGGTACGTCCCCAACGTTGCAGATAAGTTGGGCCCCCTCTATTATCTACTGCGGAAAGGTGTCTCTTGGACGTGGGGCATCCCCCAATTAACAGCTTTTCAGCGAGCCAAAGATGCATTGCAGACCACAAATGTCCTGATTCACTATGACCCGAAGAAGGAACTGGTACTGACCTGTGATGCCAGTCAATATGGTGTCGGAGCTGTTTTGTCGCACATCTTTGCCGACAGTTCAGAGAAAACTGTTGCTTTTGCTTCGAGAACAATGTCACCGGCTGAGAAAAATTATAGTCAGTTGGACAAGGAGGGACTGAGTATTATCTTTGGGGTTAAAAAGTTTCATCACTACTTATTTGGACGTGCATTCCGTATCATTATGGATCATAAGCCACTTATCAGCCTCTTTAGCCCAACAAAGCCAACATTGGACACCCTGCCACCAAGAATAATACGTTGGTCACTGTTGATGAGTGCTTACGATTACACGGTAGAATATAGGTCTGGTTCACACATCGTCACTGCCGACGCAATGAGTCGTCTCCCCCTGCAGGAAGCGTTAGATGTCCCAACACCAGGCTGCATTATACATCTCATGGATCACCTGGACAATTCTACCGTTGATTCGACTGACATTTGTGGTCATACACGCAAAAATGTCGGGAGGAACTCTGGAAACAAAGATATCCCGTTTTCTGCTGACATACCAGACAACGCCTCACACAATAATGGGATCTACCCCAGCAGAGTTGTTGATGAAGCGAAGATTGCACACCAATCTGGATCGTATGAAGCCCGCCACCTCAAGTGTTGTATATAACAACCAAGAATGTCAAAAGTTTCACCATGACAAATCTGCCCAGATGCGTTCATTTGATGAAGACCAAGCAGTATTTGCGCAGAACTTTGGTTCCGGATCCATGTGGTTGGCTGGTCACATTCTGGAAAGAATATCTCCTTTATCCTTTCTAATCAGATTGCAGGATGGCCGGTTGGTCTGTCGTCATCAGGATCACATCAGGTCTCGCCGTTGTATCACCGAGCCAGCACCTCAATCCCCAAGTGAAAACAATCCAGAACGCATTTTCACGGAACTAAACATGCCTCCAGATATGGCAACAGAAAATAACACACATCCACAGACTCCATTGACACATGAGAATTCGCCCGATTATGAGCAGCCAGATAGAGAAGTGAGTGAGCATACCCCACTAACCCTGCCACGATGATCGGGCCGTACAATAAGACCACCGAATCGTTTTAGTCCGGATTGACTAAAGATTGAACAATTACCTTTTATTTTTTCTTAACTTTAAAAAAAAAGGGGGGGGATTTCAATGGTCCCATACTGAGGCAGAATAATCCTCGACCACAAAAGGGTCACAAGGGCAGTCTACCCTGACCTTTTTCCATGATAAATGGACCTTTCTCTTTTGGGGGGAGATGTAATGTACGTGGGTACACAGGGGACGATAACAGGGGGAACACCGGCAAACGGGCGGTGCAGAAAGGGACAGCATGTAGATACTTGCGGTGGGCTCTCGGCTGAATAAAGTCTTAAAACAAACTCGGCGTTTGCGTTCTCAGTGAGAAACACCACAATGTTAATCTTTTTGTCTTCATCATCGGCCATCAATCTGATTATAAATGACCGTTACATCATTTTTGATCACGGCTTCTCCATACAATATCATTTTTTTTGCTGGTCGCCGTGTTTATTGGTCTATGACTTATGTTTTCGCTCTGTTCATTTTGTTCCAAAATAATTCTTTGTTTATTTTGTTCCTTTTATTTTGACCTCAAATTCATCTGCAAACGACCAACGTTAAAAGCCTGAACCCTTCTTAATACCACACCTGCATATATGAACATTGTGCTGCAAATTAGTCGTCACGAATATAGACGGGGGTAATAAGCACCTTAACCAAGGCAAACTTCTCTCTGTAGTCACGGCTCAAACAGAAAATGTAACTCCATCGAGTTTCTAAACAACTACTACTATTATTTACTCACTAGGAGTATTCACACATGCCATCATCAAATATTGTTATTTGAGAACAACTCATAGTGTTCCCTGGAGTTTGAGTGACAAGTTAACTGTTCCTAGTTCCAGACCTGTATCGAGGCTGAAGGCAGCTACATTGAATAGATGTCAGCTTTACTACATCATCAAGTTACCTGAATTGAATTTTGTCAATAAAATTTTTTAAATAAAGCCGTAGAGTTGTTTTATCGTTCCATCAACTACTTTATCACACTTATGGATTAGTGGTTATTACTTGGGATGATGCATCTCTGTCACATGAATCTCTGTCACATGAATCTCTGTCACATGCATGCAATGATTCTTGATAAGGTGCAGAAACGTAACTTTGACACATTGTTTGGGCTGGGTTTTTTTTTTTTTTTTTTTTTTTCACAGTGATCACCACTTATTAAGGCCCGGAAGCCACTCAGGGATAAGGGTTATTGCAAGTACATTACGTTAGTGTGGAGATTTGATGAAGTGTTTACTTAAGGGGGCGGTTCATTAGGAATTTGTTAACGTTGGACTTGAACACATCCAAGTTGTAGTCCGGTGGGAAGCAGTCAGATGAAACAGAGTTCCACAGGCGTGCAGTTCTAAGAAAGAAGCTTTGTTCATGGAATCCGCGTTTTGATTTAGGCACAGATATAGAGTGGGGGAAATTTTTCACAGTGGATTCAGCTAGACGGGTGTTTTTCGTGAAAGATTGGCGAGGGGGGGACCAGAGATTGGAGTTCAGATGAGCACCTGCCATGGAAATAACAATAAAAATAGGGTTGGCTCGCAACGTCTCTTCTGTGGGAGAGGTTGCAGGGTAGAGAAAAGGGCATCCCCCACTAAGCCGCGAAGTCTATTTTGTACTCTGTCAAGGCAGGATAGGCTGTTTTTAGCAGCTCCTGCCCAGATATGGCAACAGTATTCCATCCTTGGACGTACTTGGCTTTTATATAGATAGAGAATTGCATCAGTAGTGAGATATCTTCTGGAGCGATAGAAGGATCCCACCATTTTCCCAGCAACCTTGGCAACAGACTTGATGTACGTGTTCCATTTCAGATCAGGAGTAAAGGTCAAACCCAGAAGCTTGTCAAAACATGGGCCTCCCCTAGACGAGAGCCGTTCATTTCAATCAATGCCAGATGGGGATCAGAGCGTTTATGATGTAATGATAGGAGCTTGATCTTAGAAGCATTAAAGGTAACCAGCCACCTCTTCCCCCACTGAACCACACGCTCAAGATCTCAGGAGAGATAATCAGAGAGATTGTTGTCATTTACGGCCTTTGATGTGTTGCCGTAGATGGTCGTGTCATCAGCATAGATGTCAACGAATGATTTAAGAATGTGTTTAGGGAGGTCATCGATGTAGATCAGGAAGAGAGTTGGGCCGAGGATTGACCCCTGAGGGACTCCAGCATTTATATTGCAGGCCTCTGATTTTTGTCCATCTACCACTACTCTTATGAGCCTATCAGAGAGAAATGATTTAATGATAGAGAAAACATTTCCAGTCATACCGTAGCTGGAAATCTTGTGAAGTAGACCCTTATGCCATACCTTGTCGAAGGCCTTTGATATGTCAAGCTGTTTATTTCATTGCAAAAACACTAATCAAATAAGTTGCATTTCATCATTTTTACATTACAAACATACCAATCAATAACCATGTTTACTCGTAAACGGTTTCTGCGATTTCCAGGACTGTTTTCATATCCCTCACCCCACTGTTAAAAATATACATGAAATATTCCCAAGTAGTTACCCATCTGATAATGACCAAGCTCATTGTTGCTTAACTTTAGTGATCTACATAAAGCATTTGGTGTTCCCAAGTAGTTACCCATCTGATAATGACCAGGTCAATGTTGCTTAACTTTGATTATCTAAATACACCATTTTGTATTCTCATCAAATAATGAGCAAGCTATATCCAAGGGAGATCACTCGCATATTATAACAATGATTGTATATTATTCTAATGGTATTCGACAAGGAAGCTATATCAAAGAGAGGTCACTTGCATATTATAACAATGATTGTATATTATTCTAATGGTATTTGACAACGGTCCGTATTCTATAATAGTAAAATATTATCTCCATTTTATATTAAGAATTATTAAATTGCCTTATATTAAGAATTTAGAAATTGGTAATTGTAAATAGAGTAGATATAAAAAAACATCCCCTCCCAATACTAAGAATGGCTTTCTAAATAATAATGGTTTTATTTCAGCACAGTCCGTATTCCATAATAGTAAAATACTATTGTCCTTTTTATATGAAGAATTATGAAATTGCTTTATATTAAGAATTGTTAGGTTTAAGTACAGGACATATAAAAATCATCCGCACCCAAAACTAAGAATGGCTTTCTAAATAATGTTTTTATTTCAGCACGATCCGTATTCTATAATAGTAATGTACTATCCCCTTCTTATACTAAAACTTATATATATAAGATGCATTGTTTTTAATAGAAGATAATTCTAGAAGTGTAAGCCATGTTTAGTTTCAGAACAGTTTCAGATGGTTCGTTGTTACACACAAGTCCTGAGAGGTGACTTGTTTGCAGTAGACAGTTCCACAGAGCAAAATATTGGATTGGTTGGTAGCAGAACGCGAATTAATTCGATTCGTCAGTTCCTAGCAGCATCGTTTATAAATAGAATCGTCCGACTGTGTGGGATCATACCCCATTATAACTCCAAAATATTGTAACAATAATGTTCGGTAGAAAATTACACTATATAATACGTTTACTTGGTCTTTTAGCTAAGATTAAAGTGTAGTATCTGTTCTTAGAATTTAAGCGGTCCTATCTTTCCCTCCTCCTGCCGGTAATCAGTTAGGATATCATATTGTTACTAATACTAAAAAGAAAATG
The DNA here is from genome assembly GCF_053919585.1 of Euprymna scolopes. Taxonomy (NCBI): domain Eukaryota; kingdom Metazoa; phylum Mollusca; class Cephalopoda; order Sepiida; family Sepiolidae; genus Euprymna; species Euprymna scolopes. The sequence goes on from NC_136489.1 coordinate 2,415,146, forward strand.
GGCGTATGTTTTGTTTTGTTAACATGCCGACTCGTTCTTTACGCGATTTTTAAAATGTAACAAATAAGCATGCAGATTCATTCACTTGATTTTTGGAATCAGCAGTTCAGCGATGTGATTTTTGGAATGTGACGTCTCGTCTCAACTTAGTACATGATCGATAGGAAAGTACACTATATAATACGGTTACTTGGTTTTTTGGCTAAGATCAAAGTGTAGTTCTTAGAATTCCAGCGGTCCCATCTTTCGCCTTCCTCCCTCTAAACAGAAATATTGTTACTAATACTAAAAAGAAAATGGCCGTTTGGCTTTGTTTTTTTGTAAACACAGCGATCATTTCATCTCATCGCTTAATATTTTTAAGCATATTTATTTTACTTGACATTTTTGCTTGGCATTTTTCGCTTAACTCTCAAATTTTACTAACCTACTAATAACTTTGGTAACGTTTTCATAACGTGTAAGTTAATATTTTAATTTGTATGATACTCGCGTTTTTACCGATAAGAATCTCTTATTATATGCATTGTTTTCTTAAAGACATCGCCATTACAGCATGGTGACGTCAGATCACGTGACATGTCTAAGCGCTTTTTTTGTAATTACGTATAAATATCATTAGATGATTACTTTATTACTACTTAAATACATAGGAAAAACGAAAAAAATGTTGCTTTTTTTACCCCCCCCCCCCTGCAGAAAAACGGCCAGCTGACCAACTTAGAGTTGACCGTTCGGGCCAAAATTTCGATATTTTTCGTCCAGACGTTCGAGCTTTAATATGATACCAAATTTGTCAATTTTAGTTGTGTCTGTTGAAAGTTTTTGGCGGACATACAAACCCACATACATACACACACACATTTTCACTTTTATATATATAGACTAGCGAGGGGTACCCGGCGTTGCCCGGGTGTTTGTAGGTGTGTGTGAAAAAAAACCCCGAAATGTGAAAAAAAAACGAAGCATTGACGACGCGCAGTTGGAAAATAGTAAAGTGTGAAAAAAAAACAAGTGCGCGTTTTTGATTGACGTGATGGCGATAGCTATTCAGCAGTTAGCATTTTGTGCAAGACAGTTTTTAATGAGGTCAATAAATTGGTTTGTTTGTTTTTAAAAACCCACACCCTGTTTATTAAGGGGAGCATCTCGTCTCGAAATGAAAGCTACCGTCTGATATGACGAAGTCGACATTGACTAAACGTTACTTAGCTCTCTAGAGACCACTGGCTTTCGGCCAGAGATTAGAGTGGAGTTTGCGGGTGCTTCCACATATGCCTGTCACAAAATATATGAAAAAATATATACTGTTTGTCAATATCGAAAACTGGGAAAGAGGTCGAAGACTCATTTTGATTCCTGATCATATAGATGACACAAGAGTACCAAATCATGTGATGGTAAGGAACGAACTAGTGTCCGAGCCAGTTATCTCTTATTTCTGTTTTTGTTTTTTTCTTTTTCTACAAAATCATAATAAAATTAAAATCTAAAATAAATTTATGGACTTGTCATTTTGCCATCAGAAATAATTTCAGTGTCTTTTAATAATGTTAAAAAAAAATTTTTTTTTTATTTCTTTAGATTGACCAGTATGGCTTCCAAGTTGCAAACAGTGTGTCAGAAGAGAGAGTTGTGGCTTCTTTTGTAACGGCATTCAAAATCACGTGTCCACTCGATGTGCAGAAAAATGTCCAAGTGCGGCTTCAATTGAAGAGTACGAAAAGTAATACGATTGGAGTTTACCTTACACCAGAAGTAAAGAAGTGCATTACACCAAAGGTCACGGTGTCTACATTGAACGCCAATGAAATTAACAAATATTTTACAATCAGTAAGGTAATTGAAATATACACAAAACGAAACATCAAAATAATCTATATATCATATAATAGCCTGTTATTTACTGTGCCATGCTTACATCTGGGTCATTTAATTATGGGCTTCCATTTTTTGTCATAAATAATTTTACCAAGAATTCTTCATAAGTTTTGGCTTTGTTATAGCTCAAGAAACTCAAGTATTTTTTTTTTTTTTCAGTTTCGTATTCAAGTCATATGGATATATATTTTTTATTTTTGAAATCGCAACTTTATAACATAAGAATCGGTAGAACATTAACTCTGTAATAATATATACAAAATCTGCATGAATTAAAATATTTATTTAAGCATACTTTACGACGGGTCGTTCGTGCTAGCTTAGATAAATACTTTTGCAGTTTTAAAAAAAAGCTACAATAATATCAGAGCGTCTCCGTTTACACAGAACATCTAGAGAATGCCAACATCGATATCAATTACATGTGAATGAGTCCCTTGTGAAATTTCCACAGGTCCCACTAGTCCAATATTATTGTAAAAACAAGTCATTTGAGAATAAGGATTGATAAGGAGGAATGGATTATCAATGAATAATTGTCAATTATTTTTTTTTTGTTTTTTTCCAGAGTTGTTGTTTTATTGATGGAAAATTCTATACAGAAGGCGAGGGTCGGCCATTATACTCCCGGTGTGAAATTTGTTCTAGTAAAAAAAGTAACAGTAGTTGGACATTCTTGATAGGTAAGTTGACTTGTCTCTATTGATGATTAGTATTGAGCACTATCGGATCGTATATACATCAAGTTTATTACTGAGCCTGAATTTTATCCTTTTAACAGCATCATGCAGCTTCTCAGTTGCAACTAATTCATGGAATCGCAAGTATGAAAAGTCTAATCATTCAACTATTTTTATATTGAAACAAACACGTATTACACACTCTTAATTGAATATTTTAATTCCTTCACACACACACACATATATTTTTCTATTTTAATCTAATCTAATAAAATGATAATGATTTTCCTCATCAAAAAAAACAGTATAACTTTGAAAACACAGACATAAAAATTTGATATGCTCACATAAACTGCCTATATGTGGTGCAAGTTTTACGTATATGACGCTCTCCTTTTAACTATCATCATATCTTCCCATATAAATTCCGATGCAATCCTCTACCTGTATAAGAGCCAAGTGCGTACTGTTGACACATCTGGGCAAGAGCTGCTCGGAACACTCTATTCTGCCTTGACACAGCCTCTGTTCTATTGGTATTTTCATGGCAAATGTTTGACTGAGCTCCAATCTTTCACAAAACCACTCATCTAGCCAAAATCACTACCATTAATTTCCCCCACTCTCTATCGGTGCCTAAACCTAAACATGGACTCCATGGACAAAGCTTCTTTCTAAGAACTGCTCGCCTGCAGAATACTGTTCTTTCCAGCTGACTACAATATTGTCGTCTTCAAGTCCAATGTAAACAAGTTATTATTGAACCGTACTTGTAAAAAAAATAATGATATCATTCATCAAATTTCGTCTGTGTTTGTTTACAATATAATGTCAGCTGATATTTGGGCTTGACGATGAATGCCCTGGAAAAGTCCTTTTGGATCAATGTTTAGTTGTAAAATATGCAAATGAAGAAATGACTTGCAGCGATTTTAAATTATCGTAAATTGAATTCATTAATAAGAAAAATGTTCAAATTCTAAGAGTGATAGAAACCTTCTATCATGCGTGAAAGTAACACAATGTTTAACAAGCAAGATCGAAGATGCATCGCTGTACAACTCATACTCTCTACCGATCAAATGACAACAGGACCATTGCCAGCATCCTCAAAATGCATCACTGAATTGCCACGAATAACAGGAACATGCCCATGATGATGAAAACAAAGTTTCCGGCCATTGTTATGGTCTTTGGTGTGGTTTCAAGTGAGGGCCATATCATGCCACCTCACATCTTCAAAGTCTGCTTGAAAGTCAACACCAAAGTGTACCTGGATGTGCTGTAAAAGTGTCGTGGTATTCGGGTGCAATCAGGTGTAGCAAAAGACTTGGCATTGGCTCACAAGTCTAAAGAGACCCAGGCTTGGCTTTAGAAGAGTGCTACGACATTGTACTTTTTTTTTCACTGACCCCTCCCCTCCTCCGCTGATCTGAACCTGCTGGAGTACTTCGTTTGGTAATATGTCTAGAACATCACCAACATTACCTGACAACACCAAATCCAGCCTGATCGCCACAATCTGCAGAGCTCCACCTAGCGCTTGTGGGAAAGGCATGCTCTCAGTTCATATTGAGGCAGTGATTGAGGCTGAAGGCGGCTACATTGAATAGATGTCAGGTCTATTACATAAATTGATTTTTTTCAAAAGTTTTAAAATAAAGGTGTAATGTTTTTCTTTAGGGCGACATTTTTATCGTTCCACAGTGTAGAAAGCGAGAAGAACTATTTTTAAGATCAGATGTTTTCAATTTTCGAAAATGATTTGCTTATTTCCCTTGGATGGCGTGATGTAAAATTGAAATGGATGGCTCTCGTCTTGAGGTGGCTCCATGTTTTGACAAGCTTCTGGGATTGACCTTTACTCCTGATCTGAAATGGAACACATACATCAAATCTGTTGCCAAGGTCACTGGAAAAATAGTGGGATCCTTCTACCGCTCAAGTAAATATCTCACTGCTGATGCAATTCTCTATCCATATAAAAGCCAAGTACATCCAAGGATGGAGTACTGCTGCTATATCTGGACAGGAGCTGCTAAAAACAGCCTATCCTGCCTTGACAGAGTACAAAATAGACTTTGTAGCCTAGTGGGGGATGCCCTTTTCTCTTCTCTGCAACCTCTCTCCCACAGAAGGGACGTTGCAAGACTGTCGTTGTCTTATCGTTATTTCCATGGGAAGTGCTCATCTGAGCTCCAATCTCTGGTCCCCCCTCACCAATCTTTCACGAAAAACACCCATCTAGCTGAATCCACTGTCAGTAATTTCCCCAACTCTTTATCTGTGCCTAAATCAAAATGTAGATTCGATGAAAAAAGCTTCTTTCTTAGAAGTGCACGCCTGTGGAACTCTCTTTCGTTTGCCTGTTTCTCACCTAACTACAACTTGGATGTCTTCAAGTCCAACATAAACAAATTCCTGATAAAACGCCCCCTTAAGTAATCCAATTTATCAAATCTTCAATACTAACGATTACTACGATATTATCCCATTGATTACTATACACGCAATAACCCTTATCCCCAAGTGACTTCCATGCAAAAAAAATAAATAAATAAAATATTATATCTAGAAGAGAGAAAGATATTTTTATGATCACTTCTTTTTCAATACTTAGTGGATGAATTTCTGTACAAAACATATCTAAGAACACTGCCAGACATATAAATTACCTTTGTGTGAAATTTGCGAAAGATAAGTTCAGGCGTTTCGGAACCCATGAGAAAGGAATACACACACACACAGTTTTATATACTAGTAGATATATAATATTCACATATCTACACTATCTTTACATCTTACCACATCCTTCTAAAGTGTATAATCAATCTTCATACATTTACTCATTTGTACTGACCGAATATTATCGTACATACTCGCTCACATTCATTTTATGTACAACACTTACCTTTTTCCCTACATGTCTTGATAATCCATTTTTGAGTAAATTCCTGTCCATATTACCTAGTCATCGACAGAAGCAGAATGAGAGAAGATGAACGAGAACAATTTTGGAGGCAGGAAGTTATGGATAACGTGAAAGGAACTTAAACTTGAGTTATCTCCCCTTGTTAGTGGTGTTCTTTAAAAATATGGAAAAGTTTAAGAACTATAAAGAAGCAATACAAACATGTCTTTATTCATAACCCCTTTTCTTTCTTTTTTTTCCAGAAAAAGAGAGCTGTCAAATTAAACGGAATAGTGGCAACCTTGCTGTGATTATTAGTTGCATTATTGCTGCTATTGTTTTGCTGCTAATTGCCACATTCTTAGGAATCTTCATTACCAAATGGTAAGTGCACGACTTGTTTTGCTATTAAGAAAAACAGTTGCTTGTTCAAAATAAAAACCAAAAGTTCAATTTCAATTACCAGGTTGACGAGAAAGTTCTTGTGGTTTTTAACTTTTAAATTCAGATGAACAAATCTCGGCTCAAACAAAAATTTATTAATTGAAATAAGCAACATCAGAATCAACGCAAACAACATGTAGTCATGCCAGGAATGTAAAAAATCTTACAGCTGGTGGCAATGAAATCGCTGAAGGCGTTTTTGATTTCCTGCAGAAAATTGTTGAGATGCTTGAAAAAGTGATAGTCACTAGATGAGACGTCTGGAGAGTATGGCGGATGAGGCAATGTTTCATAGTCAAATTCATCAAACTTCTGCAGGGTCGGTTTAACAACATGCAGTTGGCATCGTTGTGGAGGAGAATAAGGTCTTTTATGTTGCCAAATGCTGGATGTTGTTAAAGTTTCTGATGCATTGCATCCATTTGTAATGAAGAGTAATGGTTTTGCCTACATTCAATAAACTGTAATGGACGAGACCGGTCACAGACCACCAAAGTCAACATGACCTTCTGGTGATACTCTGGCTTCAGGAAGCGTCCTGGAACTTCGTCGGCATCTAACCACCGATTCAAGCGTCGCCGATTATTTAAAAAAAAAAAAAAACAACACTTTTCAGCGCAAGTCACAACCGGGTCAAGAAACGGGTTGTTTTTGTTGCGTAAAACAAAGGAAGACGACACTTCATAATGTCATTTCTTTGGTTGTCGTTTAATTCGTGAGGAACCCATTTATCAAGTATTTTTGTCTCTCCAATGCTCTTAAGTGGTTGGAAATCATTGTATATGTTACTTCTAATTCAAAGCCAGTTCTCAAAGAGTTGTACGTGGATTGGCTATGACTAAGGCTTGTAATTGATCGTTGCAAACATCTGATGGCTGAGCACTATGCTAATCGTTTTCAAGACTCATCACCGCCACATAAATTTCTTAAACCACCATTGTGCCGTGCGTTCAGTAATGGTTCCTGGACCAAACACTTCATTGATATCACAAGCTATTTCAGCAGCTTTTCAGCCGAGGTTGAATTGACATAAAAAAAAAAGTGTTAAAGAAACCGATTCAATAAAGTTGTTTTAAATGTAAAAATAAGACATTTCTACTTCCTGTTGTACAATTATTTCAAGTTTTCTCTTATTATTTCTAGGCGAAACATGAAAGAACCAACTATCATGAACGAATCAACAGATGACGCAATTTACAATGGAGAATATGGCATCATGACTGACCCGTATCAGAATTTACGCAGGCCAATGTTTTTTTAAACAAATTTGTCCCCTAGTAAAAGAAATAGGTTAACAAATTCTTCAATCTAAAACAATTTGTACTTAACATATTTGAAAAAGAAATACATAAATCACACAAGTTATCTAAAAAAAATTTCTTGCAACTCAAGAGAAAAATAAACTACCAAGAAAAATAATCATTGGAAAAAAAATTGCTCATAATTTTACAAATAAATTTTCAGTTTTCATAATTACTTCTTAATAGAATAAATTCTTTTTAAAAAATACCACATTGTTGGATAGAAGAAAAATAAATTTAAGTTGTAAGGTAAACACCGCTTTACTTAAAAATGAGTTTGTTGAAAAAAACAAAATAGAAATGTATAAAAACTTAAAAACTCTGAATTTAGAGATAATGGCAAAAGACATGATGAAGTAAAACCTAATAAAATTTGATTTTTCTAGTATAATTTTTTTGTTTTAAGTGAAATTATTAAAACACACATGGCAGAAGATAAGATGTTTTAAAGTTTTACAAATTGATTGCTGAAAAAATAAAATAAAATTGTAATATTTGTTGTTTTAAATCAAAATAACATGTGGACAATTTCTACCTATAAATTTTATATAAAAATATTTTCAGTAAATAAACTTTTAAATTCATTGAAGCCCCCTCCTACCCCACCCCAAATGTTTTGTTTGAAGAATTTTTTATATTTTTATACATTATATAATTTTTTTATACATAAATGTTACTTTTATAAAAATAACATTTATAGTTTGTCCTTTTATAATTTGAAATTTATTTTTAATAAAATGTGAAAAAAAAAAAAAAAAAAAAATTTCATGTATTAATATTTGATGGCATAAAGTATTTATATTTTTTTATTATTAATTAGACATCACTTATCAAGGAAAAATAAGGGTTGATAAGATGGTCAGTTAAATATTATGAAAAGAATAAACTGAAACATATCCTCTCATTGAGAAATAAGGTAAAAGAAGGGGGGTGATAGAAAGAGTTGTAAAGATGGATTTTAGACACGTTAATGTCATGCACAGTTCAACTTTGACAAGTTGTACAACCGAGTGATTAATGGCAACTCACTTTACAACATTCACGAATTCAGGCCATACCACCCGATGAAATTTGTGGTCATACTCATATTTTTGAAGACAAAAAATACTTTTAAAAAGAAAAAAAAAAAATTTTTTTAAATATTTTATTGCACACAAAAATATAAAGATTTTTTTTTTTTACAGCAAATTAAATTTAATTAAATAAAAAAAAAAGTAAAATTAAAAAATTTCAGAAGAGAAAAAGAAACACTCATCCATAAAAATCAAAAGTTGACTTCAGAAAAAAAAAAAAAAAAAAAATTCTGAAGGCAAATCTAATTTTAAAGAAAGAAAAAGAGAACCGACTGCTTTAATGACATCAAATTTTTCAGTTGGACAAATAAGCACCCAGCATAAAAGTATAAAAATAAAAACTCATGGGATTATTAAGACTACTATTCTAATCTAGGTTGTAATTTTCACAATATTTTGATTGAACTCTAGTTCAACAGATTCCAGAGTTTGAAAAGATGATCATAAGTTAGATCAGTTGAAAAGTGAAAAATAACGAAGATAAGAAAACGTAATCCAAGTGCAAATAAAAACCGTCTTTAATTTAAAAAAAAAAAAAAAAAAAGTGCTATATGTAGATTTTTTTTTATTAAACATGTTCATGTAATACAGTTCATACATTAAGTGTCAAAAAGTATAGAAAAAAAAGTGAAAAGTTAAGTACCTCATTCTGGGAGTGCTTATTGTATACATGGTTGCTTTATTATTTGTAACTACAACAACCGCATAAGTGATTACAGATAATATAAAGCCACAAAGTGAAAATTTAATTTAATTGCTTGATTTGATTTGATCAAATTTATTTTAGAGAAAAAGAAAAGAATTTGTGACATTGTGAATTTGTTTTAATTGCAGTCATTTTAGCAAGTTTCACCAACAAAACTTTTGGTACATCAGTTACAATAATGTACATAAGCATCTATTTTTGGAAAAAAATTTTAAGTCAAGAATCATTCCAATCTTGTCAGTTTCATGGCATAATCAACATTTCTAAGATTATTTCATGAAAAAACTTTGTAAATGATTCATTGTGTATAATTAGACATTTACAGGATGTTGGGGATACATTCGATAATTTTGTTTCTTTCAGAACCATTTGAAGTATTTAATAGTGGTAAAGTCCAACGGGTGCTTCTGTGAATAGTCAGTCTGAGAGCTTGAGACCATATACAAATATAAAGCACCGGAAAACTGGATGAGCTGCAGCATCATGATTCAGGACAGATAAAAAAAAAAAAACAATTATAAATCAGCACTCCTTGAAATGTGATCTGGGAAATTGTGCTGGAGTGGCAACTATGAAAAAAGCGCTGAACAAAAATCTTCCATACTTCCTCATACCAAAGCCATAAAAGCCAAGTATTCACCAAGAAAATCATGAAATGCCTTAACAAGGTCAAAATCCAGTCAATTGGGGAAGTCTCTGCTTCCTCAATGTTCAAAAGACCAACTGCCCTGAAATGATGATTGCTTATAGATGTGTTTCCAGTGAAAATTATGCTGTGCTGCATCATGGCTTCAGAACTCAATTCCGATGACTATATTAACTTGCTAACCATTGTCATCAGGAACTGGGTGGAGAGGGTGCAAGAGCATATATGTGGCAACAGGATTCACAGCTCTATGCTTTGACTCCAGAAAAACCCAGAAGCAACCGAGAATTTCTATGACTTCACCAGCCCCCACCCCCCGCCAAGTCACCCGATAGCAACGTTAGGAATAAATAGTTGCAAGAACTGATTGACCACCAGTTCGATCCAACCAATCACTCAATGGTCATGAAAGCTGCACATTCCACGCTTACAACCTGCCTGCAGGCCATAGTGGAGGTTTCTTTGAGCAAACTGCCTTCAGCAAAAGATGCACTTTAAATTTTGAGAATATCAATTATCAAAATATGTTCTCTCTTTCCTCACCAGAAATTTACCAAAAAATTTGTCAAGTTTGCTTCACGTTTATATATCAATGCCAAAGTTTTTGCGAGTTTGTAGTTATTCAATTTATACATCTTATTATTTAAAGATATTACCCGGACTAATTTACAAGCTTTTTTTTTCAGATAATTAAAGTGTCATATTTTTCTGCAATTTCAACCCGTGTTGACCCAAAAATGAACGCAGAAAAAGTCATGATAATGCTTGTCCTCACACAGAATTTGAGTTGGTAAATCTTACCCCATCCTGCATGTTCTCCTGACATATCACTGTCTCAGATTATCACTTGTTTTGAGGATTACAAACTCATTTAGATGAGAATAGGTTAACATCACAAGAACACGAGATTCATATTTCATATCAAAACCTAAAGAATTTTACTAGTGAGACATTTATAAGATGAAATCTAGTTATAGAGAGCAAAGGTCTGTTATCAATAAAGAATTTCAAAAACATTTTTCATTTTCAAGTTGATATTTTAACTTGGCAAAAACTTTGGCACCAACCTGATAAGCACCCCAGAATGTATAGAAATTTTGATAAAATAAAATGTACAATTACTTCTAGAATTTTTTTCCATATATTGTTGCAGTTACCAGACGAGAGAGAAAGAAAACTTTGGCTAATACATCACCATTGTGACTTGCTGGTTCTTTTTATAAAATAGACTACACATAAATTGTGTGGATTGAAAAACAGCAAGATTTTTAAAAATTATAAGTGAAAAAAAATTACAAATTATAAACATCTTACAATAGTGTAGTTGTAGGACTTAGAGTTGTCGATTTTGGACAAATTTTTGGAATTATAATCAAATGTCAAGTGTTTCGGTCAGGAATTTAGAAATCAAAATTTTATGAATTTCTTCTTGGGTTTATGGATCATTAGGAAAATGAAGAAACATCTGAAAAATATCGAGTGTGAAGTGATCGATGGATAGCAAGAAGAAAACAGATTGAAATACAAAAAAAAAAGAAGAAATTACTCTGATGCCTATCAATTGAACGGCATTAATGAAATTTACGGTTGAAAGTTTGTCAGACAATTGGCAGATGGAGCCAACAGTTAGAGGATCAAACAGTTGAACTATAAACCATTCTCGCAAAAGTTGACAGTAAACATTTCATTAAACTGCTCAATATGAAAGAGACAGGAGATTAATTTACAATTCAGAATGGAACAACCAGCCCTAAGAATTCAGCAATTTGGGCTGAAATGGACAAGATGGGAAGAGTTACTATGGCTAATTAGCTTGGGCACATCAAGCGGTCAATCAAAATAGAAAGGATTGTTGAATTTAACTTGATTCTGCTCAACAGAAATCAGAGAGGAGTTACCTATAGCACCATCGATGGACAGGAAATTTACTCTCAATACTATCGACAAGAATATATTACCAGTAAATTTGAACTTTTATTCCTTGATTTTTATTGTATGTTTCTGCCTCTTCAGAAAGACCTTCCACATGAAGAGACAGAAACATCCCTCTTGAACCCAAGGTGAAGCTACTAAACGTGCTAGTCATCTCATGTTTTACACATGGAAGGCATGGACACTGAACAGAGACCTAAAAAGAAGGATTCAAACAGTAAAATTGAATAACTCAGAAGACTCCTTGGCATCTTATACAAAAACAATATCACCAACACTGTAGTTTGCAGAAACATCACTCAACAAATGCAGCATGATAAATACCTACTGACCACAATAAAAAAGAGGAAACTCAAATCAGAGATGGTTTAGGCACAATGCTTTTAGGACTTGCAAATACCATTCTGCAAGGAAGAGTGCAAGGCAAAAGCAGACGGTGAAGGCAAAAGTGGGCCAACAACATTTGCAATTCGACAAAGAAAGGCTTTGATGTTATCCAGGTACTCGCCCACAACCACACTAAGTTGAGCCAGCAGGTCCATTGTTCATCTACGCCTCTATGACCGTGATGGGTTAGAGGATGAGTAATTGTATATATAAATTGTTTACTTTTTTTTGAGAACGTCTATGATGCAGTCCCATTGAATCCATCTTTTCACTTGCTCTACAATTCTCGCATATAATTAATCATTGTTTAAGATCAAAGACAATATGACAAGTTATCAAACAATTCTTACACCTCAACGCAGAGATATTCTTTGGACGCATTATCATAGGATTGTGTTGATTTTAATTGCTACACACATCTACATGCCATCGATGTTTAGACTTGACAAAATCTAAACTTAATGTTTAAAAAAAAGAATTGATTCAAATTATTTTAAGTAGAAAATATTTTGCAAGTGCAATAAATTTTTCAATTAAAAAGAAATTTCAAATTTTTTTAATGAGGACTACTGAGACTATTATTTTTACCTTTGTTATTTTCAGAATATGAAGATTTTCCAAATTTGAAAAAAAAAAAAAGCTGCACATTTTTAGATTATATCGACTGTAAATGTTCTGAAAATAATAATCAAGATCATAGTAGTCCAAAGTTTTTTTTTTTGTCTCAACGAAAAGTGTAAAAAATTCCATTAAACATGTCCAAGTAACAATTTACAAACCAAAAGCTGAAAACTATGTATGAAAGGGAAAAAAAGGTGCAAATTCTAGTACCGCATTCTGGGGGTGCTTACTGTATATATGGTTGCTTTATTATTTGTGTATTTCAAAAGTAAAAGATGTACAAGTAGATACAAATAATATGGAACAACAAATAAAGTGAAAATTTAGTTAAATTTCTTGATTCAATAAGATTTACGTTAGAGAAAAAAGAAAATAATTTCTCAAGTTTTAATGCAGTCATTTTACAAAGTTTCATCAATAAAAGTACTTTTTTGTACAAAATCATTGAAATGTCAAGACATTTTTTGTCGGGTTTATGACACATCAACATTTTAGGTTTTGAATGCAAACAACATTTATTGTAAATGATTCATTGTGTATAACTAATGAAACATTTCAGTTGATTCCAAGGTTAGAATTCTTCAGGTTTGTAAGAACTTTTAGTAAGAAGGGTTTTTTTTTTAAATTAGGAAATAACTTGAACTAATCCTAATTTTTCTATCCTTCTTGCAAAAAAGAAATAAAACAAATTTTTTTAACAAATAAAACTGCAATTCTATCAGTCGTTGGTAAAGTGTTCAGTACACGATTATCGGCCAACAATATCTCACTTGCATTGCTAGTTTTTATTGGTTAATCCAAATACACATTCTGGGGAATAATGTTTCATTTAAACAGAAAGAAAAGGAAACATTTGCAAATATTGAAAACATTACATGATCACAAGGAAAAAAGACAAAGGGGTGATTGGTGCATAGAAGTACATGTTATGCAGAAGTGCACATGTACTTCTACCTATTAAACATGGTCTGTTCAAGACTAAGGTCATTAGGGTTTTTTGTTTTTTTCTATAATCATGTTTCATTCTTGTTAGCTTCTTACATCAAATGGCTTCATGCCTTGTATGGTGTGTTTTCTATAAAACGAAATAAAATCAGGCAAAACAAGAAATTAATTAAAACAAAATTTCAGAGTTTCAATCTTAAATGTTCATTTGATAAAGAGAAATGGTCTGAAGAAATTGACAACTAGAATCAAGTTCAAACGGGTTAATTCATTAAATTCATGTATAAGACGCATCTCCAATGAAAGAGACCAATAGTTTGTGGTTGCATTCAAACAATCAGAACTGTGATTGTTGAGAACAATTTTCTTTTTATGCAATTGGTTAAAAGAATAAAAAAAATGTCACGTTTGATTCTTTCATAACACGAAATGAAAGTCTAAACCAAAAGCAAAAACGAAAACGTTCAAAAAAAAAAAAAAAAAATAGGACCAAAGATTTCCGTCCGATTTCAAGAAACATGTGTGCCACAAAATTGCAAACAAGTTATTAAATCAAATTCTTGATTTTCAAACCGTTTAGGAATTTGCATAAATGAATATCATTTCATGAAACAGAAAAGGAAATATTTGCTTTAGATTTTGAAAGATTCTCGTCAATTTCAAGAAGACCAAAGAATTGTTTGATCACCAACAAATGACATTTAGAAAGATTTTTTTTTTGCTCGTGTCAATTTGTCTAAGTAAACGATGTGGTAAGTCACATTAGCAGATCAAAATACAGATTTGAAAAATATCTGCAAAGAGACCATTAGCCACTGTACTATGAAACAAGGGTTAGAGGTTAACAATCCTGCCACTTTTCAAAAATCGCTAAAAAACATGGCGGACGACCTACGTATGTCACTGAAAGCAATTAATGCTCCCTCTGACACGTGACGTTAGGGGGCATGTGTGTAATTGTTTTGACTTTACATACGTGAATGAACAACGAATTCCATTGTTCATTCACGTATGTAAAGTCAAAACAATTACACACATGCCCCCTAACGTCACGTGTCAGAGGGAGCATTAATTGCTTTCAGTGACATACGTAGGCGAGAAATACAAACTAAGAAAAAAAAAAAGACTCAAAATATTTTTCTTTAAATTGTTAGGTGAAAATGAAGAATGGTTCGTACAGTCGCGATGGCAAAACTGGCCAAGTACCAAAATGTGTTTATTTCTAATTTATTTACATTTTTTCATCATACTTCTATGCTTAACCAAGAACACATTTGGTATGAGTGCAGTTTCGCCAATGTGAGAAATACAAACTTTTTAAAAAAATATACTTTTCATTAAATTGTTAGATGAAGGAATGGTTTGTACACTCGTGGCAAAACCACACCAAAACGTGTCATGTTTTGTTCTAATTTATTTGTTATATTTTAGAAAGGACCAACGTTTCTTTTTATTAACGTAAATAGATAAATAAAATTAAAATATTTTGGTTTTTCTTTCCGCACCACGTAACAATTCATTGTTCATTCACGTATGTAAAATCAAAACAAATACACACATGCCCCCTAACGTCACGTGTCAGAGGGAGTGTTAAATACTTTCAGTGTCGTACGAAGGTCGTCCGCCATGTTTTTTTTAGCAATTTTTGAAAAATGGCAGGATTGTTAACCTCTGGCGAAACAAGTGTTGCAATAAACCCCAAATTGATAAGTGGTGATCACTGTGTAAAAAAAAAAAAAAAAAAAAAAAAAAAAAAAAAAAAAATTATCCAAAATGTTTTCAAAAGAAAAGTAATTTTTGAACACTGTCCAATGCTTTTGAAAACATTGTATCCATGAAAATGAAACCGTAGCAACGGCATTGGGAGATAAACTGGATGTAAAATCGCATTTTTTTCAGTAAGACTAAATTCATAGCTTTTTTCTTTACAGATCAATAACTAAGGAAATTGGGGGGGAATCGGGAGTGAAATATGTTAGAATTCGGCATCATAGAGGCAAAAATAACTGTTAAAAATGTGATACTACTTAATTTTTTTTTTTTTCTGCAATAGATTTTATTTGAGCAAAATTATTTAAAGTTTATGGGTTCTTGTTAATGAGAATTGATAGTAATTCCGTCAATAATCTCAATAGACTTATCAATAGAAAAACAAGATGACAAATTGGTTAAAAATCTTATTTTCCAACTTAAAGCCTTTTTATTAAACATTCAAGAAGGAGAGGAAAATAAAATCAGAACACCGCTTGTTTTTATACACATTTCCTTTAGTTTGTTTTACAGCATGTTAGCCGCCCCCCCCCCCTGTTTAAAATTATGTGCTGCTGAAAACAACTATTAGCGGTAATTCCTTGAACATAAGCCAGTATTTTACCCTTACCTGTGAGGGAACTGGGGTTTCATACCTTACCATTCATTACTAGAGCATAGGAATTGAACTTGGCATAGCAGTTCCTAAAGTCTGTAAGAGTATCCATTAAACCAACACCAGTCAGCCTTTTCGCTTAAACATCCTACATAGCATTTCTATGATTGTGTTAAGATGAATAAATATAAATCTTCAAAAGTTCCATTTTGATGTCGACAATAAGAGAAGAATCTCTACACATTTTGCAACTTCAAAAGAGGGAACGACAAATGATTTTATTGAGGGTCACAAAGCCAGGAAGCTAAATTGTTCAATAATCGTAAGAATCATTCTTACCAGAGAACAGAAATAGGTAATGAAATTGCTCTCACAAATGGAGCATGACATGTTCCACTGAACTAAGCAAAGAGTCAAAGAATACGTCCACCTGCTAGCAGCTGTATATATACTTTGTCATTAATATGACAAACTGCCTTTGTCTTAAGGATTTTGTGATGGTTTTCTTTAAAAAAATAATTCATTTCAGTTTTTCTTTTTTCTTGCTTATAAGATTTTCACATTCTTTTAAAAATTAATTTGATTATTTTTAAGTGAATCCCTAAAACTTATGGCCAAGTTGAGCCTAAATAAGGAAAACACATTCATTTTCAGTATTTTATAAAAAAAGAAAAAAGCATACAAGACAAATGATAAAGAATTAAATCAAATTTTTTTCTTAAATCAAAAAGAGAATCACTGCTTAAATATTCTTAGACATTTTTAAGCTAAAAAAAAAAAAAAAAAAAAGTTAGAATCTTTTAATCTTTTTTTTTTTTTACAAGGGTGTCACCACTTATCAAAGCCACCCTTGTAAAAAAAAAAAAAAAGATTAAAAGATTCTATTTTTTTTTTTTTTTTTTTTGAGCTTAAAAATGTCTAAGAATATTTAAGCAGTGATTCTCTTTTTGATTTAAGAAAAAAATTTGATTTAATTCTTTATCATTTGTCTTGTATGCTTTTTTCTTTTTTCTTAAGAATGGGAAATGTTTTATGTCGTGTCAGCAATGTTTGCAAGAATTTCAGCTGTAAATTAAAAGATGCAACCACTTGGCATCAGATTATTTTCTATTAATTATTGACCAAAAGCAAAAACACAATCTAAAAATATGAAATTCACTATAGCACATTTTGATTTCTTTGTAAACAAATTAGCAATTTTAATATTTCGTTAAAGGAAAAAACAAAACTGTTAAATAAAAAGTTATTTTTAGCTTTGGAAAGTTTTGGACAATGTTTGCATCTAATACTTTGACCTTTTATTTGATTGAGTCAACGAATAATGAAATGCCAAATAATAGCATAATAATTAAATTTAACTTTTAAAACCCTATTAACAAAATAGTACAATTTTAGAAAATAAAATCTTATAATTAAAATTGTTTTTAAATAAAAGCTAGTACTAAAAATATTTTTTATAAATCAACTCCCAATTCCCTTTACCCATGTAATACGCAAATTTTGTTGTTTTTATTTGCCCTCATAAGACTCCTTAGTATTGAATATTTTCTTTTTAAATAGTTTAAAGATTAACATATCCTTTATATATATATAATTATTACTATAATTATTTTTAATACCTACATTAAGACACTAGTGTTTCATCCTTCGGAAATCATCAGTGCAGAGTTACGATTACAGCCGGTTAGGAGACTCAAGCTTGACCACGAAATCATCTCTGACTTCATTAGCAAGGAACAAACCACACGGCCAACATTAACCACGAGAAATACAGTTGAAATTAACATTTATATAAATGTTAAGACAGCAAGAGTGATCTTATGATTATAACATCATGATCTGCGCACGTGAGCTTAAGAGACGACTTTAATTTCAACTTAGAGTTCTGAACAATAAGAATCAAGTTCTTTAAAGGGCTGACAATACACAAAGACCTAATTTTAAAATTTACTTCCGGACAATTTTACTTAGGTTTACAATTACTTCTGTTTTTTTGTTATAAAAATTTTTTTGTATTTAATATCAAGCAAAATAAAAGTTATTTGTTTAAAAACATTTTTATTATAAAATAAAGATGCATCTTGCAGCAGAGTAATAAAAGTCCAAATTAAGATGCAGGTTTTTCAATCAATTTGTGCCCAAACTGCTTGATTTCGATTAGCAACAGATCATGACATGCTCGCAAAAACATCAAAACCTCATAAATAAATTTTGTCCATTCATCAATTTCAATCCTCTCATAATATTTTTCATCATTCAACTGACAATCCATCCATTTGATCCTTGAGTGACTTTTGACCTTTTTGTGGTAACACACACTAAATTAATAAAGAAATAATGTGGTCTCCTGTCATGCAAGACATTGGGATATGCCTGTCCTTATACGTATCTGCTGTAGACTAAGCATTGAGGAAACAGGTCTTTTTCACAGTTCAGGATTAACAACAAAGTACCAAAAGCTCATCTAGCTACCACCACTGTAAAGAATTTCCCTTTCTCCCCGATAGTACTTAAAACTAAAGACTAAAAATTTCTCAGATGACCACAACATGATTGTTTTTAACGTCCAATGTTGACAAATTCTTGTTGACATTGTTCTTTTAAATAAGCACATCCTGTCTAGTTCACCGATTGTTTCCCAGTCCTCTCAGAGTATTGTTTCTCGTTCAAATGATAAACTCATTAACTCTTATACTCGAGTGGTCTTTGGGCTTTGATAAGAGGTGATGTTTTATATAATAAAATAACTAATGTCTCTGGAAATGCAAAATCTCACAAGGATTACAATGCAAGAGTCAAAACCCAACTGGATTGAACTTATGTTTTTTTAAATGTATGATCCATTAAACTTTGGTGACCACCTTTGTGAATGAGATAACGCTCAAACTTTTATCAAGGAAGATTCAAATTTAAATCTTTAAAGTCCACAATAAGACAAGTTTTGAACATTTTTTTGTGACGCGACAATTACACATCATCATCGAACCAATAAATATTTAGGAAATGTGTAACATCGTTAAAAAGGAAAAATACAGGGTGGTGAAAAAAAAAAAAGGATCATTTTTGAATGGTGTAAATAAGCAGGTCTGGAGATTCTTATGACATCCATATGGATTCAACGGATAAAAATCATCGAGATGTACTTTGCTACAAAATCAGTTCATATGACAGAAATGCAAAAAAGATTTTGACAGGAACAAAGTACCTAATAGAAGGGCAAATGTTTAGTGGATAAATTTCAGGATACAAGAAATATGGCAGTTGCCTACAAAGACCACAGTAGTCAACATTATTCAGCCATAATTCCTGGCAATATTCAAACTTTATGGGATAATCTGGAGGAATCCGCCCGAAAATCAACACACAATCTCTCACAAGAAACTTGCATTTCGAGAACATCAGTTTTGAGCACCCTCAACGATGAGCTTAATTTCTTTCCTTACAAAATTCAAATCTTGCAGAAGTAAACCGATCGCAATAAAGCAGAACAAAAGCATTTCATGAATACATCACTCAAAGGACTGAAAATGGTTGGATTTGCCGACAAAGTTCATTCCCGCAAAGAATACAATCTTTCATCATATTTTAAAAACTCTGGCAAAAATTTGAAATTAAAAAAAGTGTTTTTGGACCACCCTGTATATCAAATTCTATTGGTATTGGAAGGAGAATGTAAAGAATTAAAATAAAATTCTCGAATTGGTTGCAAAAAAATCATAATCCACACTTCAGAGGGGGGGAATTGACTGCAAACAAATCCGATTACAAATTAAAAATTTTTGCAAACATTGCTGACTCCCAACAAATGCTGGATCCATAAAAGTGATAATAAAACATAAAATACACTTAATCTTAAAATTATTTTCGATTTTACTAAAGTACTGATATTGATCATTAGCAAACTCCTCAAAAAAAAATTAAAAAATTTTTAAATGCATTTTTAAATAGCAATCCAAACTTTTAAAGAAATTGTCAATTTGGTAAATATTAAACTAAAATAAAAATTAATTGATGAATCTGAAACCTTATAAGCTAATTTCCAGAGCTTCCACACGATTGTAGCGATACCCTAAAAAAGACCTGAAAAATGTTCTCGTTATTATTACGAGATCACTAACATTTAGAAAAAAGAAAAATGAATCTTTAAAAAAAATATTACCAATTTCTCAAAAAATTGATTTCAAAACCATTTAAATTTTTAATTGTGAAAATATTTTCAATAAGACTTCGGCAAAAGCATGGTGAAATAGAGATGAAAAAATATTCTCAGAAGCCGATCATCTATCCAATTATTTTCAAGTGATGGCCAAGGGGTTTTCTGCGGCCATTTTCATAAGCAGAAAAAAAATCTCTTGAAAATTGTGTGTGTGTGTTGGGGTGAGGATACTTTAGAATCTTAAAGTATGAAGTTTTACAGAGATTTTTTTCTGGAAAACATAGTATGTGGAAAAGATTTCCTCACAAAAAGTCTTGGTTTGAACAAGTCTCAAACCAGTAAACATAACAGATTGACAATCAATAAATCTCAATATGGAGATGAAGGAGAGGCAGACAGTTCATTATAAAATTGCCCCTTAAGAAAAAAAGATAAAAACTACCTAAAATGATAGCAGACCTTAAAAGATACATGAATTCTAGTTAAGGGACAAAAAAAAAAAAAAAAAAAAAAATAGCAAGTTTGCCGAACCTCTGAAGAGGAAAGAAGATGGCTCTAAACTGACACACCTCATTTATAAGATGCTAATTTCCGTTGAAGTTCTTCAATTTGACGTTGAAGCATTTCCTTCTCAGCTGAAAAAAAAAAATGGTTTAATTTAAATCTTTTTACTCAATTTTATATATATTATAGGTTTCTAAAAAATATAAATAAAAAATACAATGTGTAAATAATTACATATAACGACTTACCAAACAATACGTAAAGGCTTTTTACATTAAAATATTTATAAGGTCTTTACTTTTTGAGGAGATTATTATGAAACTGAAGTAGGACTGGAAAGATTAATCTTGGATTCTCATTTCTGCTCAAATCATGTTCTGCATGACTGTTGTTGATTAACTACACGTTTAAGTGTATTGTATACAATACACTTAAACGTGTATTGTATACAATACACGTTTAAGTGTATTGTATACAATACACTTAAACAATAGTTTAATTTATGCAGATTGCATATGTATAATTATAGAATCAATCTTCTATTGAATTGAGGAGGACTAATTTCCCACAAAAATTTAAAAATAAAATAATGATAATATCGTTCATCAAATTCTGCCTGTGTTTGTTTACAATATCACATTAACTGATATTTGGGTTTGATAATGAATGCCCTGGAAAAGTCACTTCTGATTAATGTTTAGTTTTAAAATATACAAACGAAGAAATGATTTGCAGCGATCTTAAATGGTACCTCTTCTTTTATCGTAAATTGAACTTATTAATAAGAAAAAAATTAAAATAAAATGGTGAGAGTTGAATACTCTACCACTGAGCTACATCACCGGATGTCAATAAATCTGGATTTTGTTTTTAAGAAGAAATGGTTTGTTCAGATTTTATTATCTCCTTTGGCCAGTGTCACCTAAAATATTCCTCTGTAAAAAAAAAATCTTACTTTATATATAAGAGACTTTTTTTAGGATCTGATTTTTGGATTTCCGATACTTATCGGATGAATTTCTATACAAAACATATCTAAGAACACTGCCAGACATTTAAATTAGCTATGAGGAAAGAACTCGCACACAAAGTGACTTTTATATAATAGAAGAGATTATTATTTCCACAAGCAAACAATAATGTCATCCAATTAAAATTAGATTTTTTTTATGTGAGATGATATAGAATTATTTCCACAAGCAAACAATAATGTCATGCAATTAAAATTAGATTTTTTTATGTGAGATGATATAGAATTATTTCTACAAGCAAACAATAATGTCATCCAATTAAAATTAGATTTTTTTATGTGAGATGATATAGAATTATTTCTACAAGCAAACAATAATGTCATCCAATTAAAATTAGATTTTTTTATGTGAGATGATATAGAATTATTTCCACAAGCAAACAATAATGTCATGCAATTAAAATTAGATTTTTTTATGTGAGATGATATAGAATTATTTCCACAAGCAAACAATAATGTCATCCAATTAAAATTAGATTTTTTTATGTGAGATGATATAGAATTATTTCTACAAGCAAACAATGTCATCCAATTAAAATTAGATTTTTTTTATGTGAGATGATATAGAATTATTTCTACAAGCAAACAATAATGTCATCCAATTAAAATTAGATTTTTTTTATGTGAGATGATATAGAATTATTTCTACAAGCAAACAATAATGTCATCCAATTAAAATTAGATTTTTTTTATGTGAGATGATATAGAATTATTTCCACAAGCAAACAATAATGTCATCCAATTAAAATTAGATTTTTTTTATGTGAGATGATATAGAATTATTTCTACAAGCAAACAATGTCATCCAATTAAAATTAGATTTTTTTATGTGAGATGATATAGAATTATTTCCACAAGCAAACAATAATGTCATCCAATTAAAATTAGATTTTTTTATGTGAGATGATATAGAATTATTTCTACAAGCAAACAATAATGTCATCCAATTAAAATTAGATTTTTTTATGTGAGATGATATAGAATTATTTCCACAAGCAAACAATAATGTCATCCAATTAAAATTAGATTTTTTTTATGTGAGATGATATAGAATTATTTCCACAAGCAAACAATAATGTCATGCAATTAAAATTAGATTTTTTTTATGTGAGATGATATAGAATTATTTCCACAAGCAAACAATAATGTCATCCAATTAAAATTAGATTTTTTTATGTGAGATGATATAGAATTATTTCTACAAGCAAACAACATTACAGCTCATATAATCCATAAAAACTACAGATTGGAAGTCTTAGACTTATATATGTGCTCTGATTTGGGTTCATCATCAGAACATATCTGAACTTGGGATTTGAAAACCAAGTGACCTATATACAAGGAGAGTTCTCTGCTACGCGAGTTACCACACCACTGACAAGAAAGTCTATTAATCAACAGATCAAATAAGCCGCAGCAATGTTCAGAGTGAAACCTACTTTTCTTAATAAGGAATGTAGTCATCCAACTATAAAGAACCCAGGTCAAAGTTCAACAAGCTAACCAATGAACAAATTAATATTAGATTTTTTTTTTTTAAATATGAGATGATACAGAATTATAACAACATCACAGTTCACACAAGCCAAATTACTCACTTCACATGCAAGCGACTCAGGTTTTGAATCCCAATTAGGATACGTTCTACTGATGAGCCAAAACTTGAGTTCAGGAATTGATAAACAAAAAACATCAATCTGCCATTTTCTAATTTGAAATGGATGTTTTCAAGAATTACATTTTGTCAAGATGATAGTTACCTCCCTTGTATTTTTAATAACCACCAAAAAGTAAGCAAATTCGATAAATATTTTATTTTTCTACTCAAATCATTTTTCATTATTTTGTGATTTTTTTTTACTAATTTCAACATTAGACACGAGTACATAATCATGCTTTTATTTTAAATCGAATTATCTTGCACAACGACTACATTTTACTAGTGTTTGCACTAAAATTCATTACAATATACTTTTTTGATCAGTAAAGTTTAAGGATTAAAGAAAAAATAAAATATTAAGCAAGATTGGTGGGTGGTAGAAAAATAATGCAAAAAACGGTATTTTTCCTCATAAGGTTACAGTAGTGGAAATTTCCATGACAAGTTAACTGTTCCATCTGCCTGCTTCCCACCTGACTACAACCTGGATGTCTTCAGGTCCAATGTAAACAAATTCCTGATGAACCACACTTCATTAAATCTCCACACTAACGTACTGTACTTGCAATAACCCTTATCCCTGAGTGGCTTCCGGGACTTGATAAGTGCTGACTACCGTGTAAAAAAAAACAAAAAAAAACAACGAGTTATGATCACATTACAGGATATTTCATCAGGTAACATGTCATGTAAAACCGTATGTGACAGAAGTGAGATCGATTTTGGCTTTATGATGTCAAAGTGACCAGACATCTTTTTCCAAGTCCACCAGCAGTATGTGCGGATAGGTTGAAAAATTAAGAAAAAGATGAAAAAGTAAATATTCACACAGATCATCGATCACTAGTCTCATTCTTAGACAAGGTTAAAAAAAAAAAAAAAAAAAAGTCTAACAGGTTCTGCACTGTTGGTTAAGTTTCAACCTCTGCTCCATCACTGCAATGCTACATCCCTACACTTATTTTACAAGTATTTTAATGGAATGTGCTCTGATGAATCCATAGGACTTGTGTTTCCTTGACATAAATACTTCACGCTAACCCAACAAGCAGCAAAATTTCACCCTTTCATTGTTGAGGTCCATAGATGCTGAAAAGTCTTTTACTCTAATATTTTCTTCCATCGGATTGCTAGAATTCCCTCTCTATACTAATTTGCTAAGCTTAAATTAAATAGGAACAGCAATATTGATGCTGAGCTCCTCACAGTCCCCTGTTAGACAATCCCAAATACTAGTCCCTTACATTCAATTATGCCGTGTTTTGGGGGTAAAAACAGTATTTCAGACAAGATGTCGATTCAAGGTTTTGTCTTGGATTAAAAAACCTGCGTTAAACAGATGTGAAGTAACAAAGCTGAAATTTGACTTACCATCGTCTGCCGATTTGCTTGGAGAGGGAGAAAAATTAACTTTCTCTACGTCCTCTTCTAAATCTTCCGCTAATATAATTTCATATGTACTGCCTACTTTGTTGACCACTTTTACATTTAGAGTCTTTTCTTGAAATTTATCCGTTTCATTTATTCTTTTTTGTTTGGAAATTCCTAGAAAAAAAATGGTTTATTTTTGGATTATAAAAACATTTGTCGGGTGATGAGCAAACAAAGAGTGAAGCAAAATTAAAAATTAGATACAAAATATGAAACAAAAACTGAATGAAATATGCAAAATTAATGTCATTTTTGGAAAAATTTTTGTAGCAAATATACATATGGCTGTGAACAAATTCGTAAACCTCAAAACCTTTTCCAAAATACCTAAACATAAAATTGAATTCCTTAATATTCTTATGGATATCTTTAATAATATGGTTAACACTTCTACTTAGAAAAGAACCAGCTTAAATTCTTGTCTTAAATTCCAAAGCAAACATTTTCATTGCAACAAAATAGTCATTTGTAAAAAAAAAAAAAAAAAAAAAAAAAAAAACCTACTAAATCAAGCAAAACTAATTTGTTTTACTAAAAAGCATTGCTTACTAAACTAAAAAAAAATAAATCCTTATTAATAATGGATTCCCTAATTATATTATCGATGAACAAATAAAATTAATGATTCAAAACGTAAAGAAACTACAACAAATAACATTGAACATCTCAAACTGTATTAACATAAACTACTAGAATCAAGTACAAACTTTGAATCAGAAAAAAAAAACTCCATAAACCATTTTGTACACAGATACATATCCCAAAAATGGTAATTAAAATTAGACTCATTATTTATTAAAGAAATTTATTACCCAAAATCTTATTGTCTTCTTCAACTCTAATACTGCACTTCACCTTTTCTGATCTTGATTAGTGGAGGAGAAATCCTTTTAGACTGAGGCAATTTTTATTTCTATCTAGAATGCCCTTTTTTGGGGAGCTGGATTTCTCCATATTAAAAACCGACCTTGTGACTAACTGCCTTTGTAAGAGGCAAATAAATAGGAGCATTAAAAAGAACTGATGTAATATCTACAAGTTTAAATGCCCTTTTGGAGAATGCAACTCCTATAATGATAAAGTTAATAGCTACATTGGTTTTGCAATCATTAAAGCATTTAATATACAAAGTATAATAGCTTTAACATAACATTGAGAGAACAACAATTTGTAGATCACAAAATTCAAAGCTCTTTACGTGTACTGGATCAACTTGATAACAATATTAAAACCAATAACCAGTCTGAATAGAGTTAAGAACTCCTAACCAGTGGTGTATTCACTTGTCACGTAATTCCACTAAACAATGCAGCAAATGTGAAATCTATACCAATTATAAGGCTTCATAATAAAATATCAAAATAAAAAAGTAAAAAATTTTTTTTACATCATACACATCGAGTTTATTATGCAAAAACGTTTAAATTTGCTAGAAATGAACACCCTAGAATTGCACAGAACAATATCTCAGCCGAACAGAAAAAAAAAAATCTATTGTCAAAATAAGCTTTTCGCTAAAACTATAATTTTTTATTTGCATGAAAGAAAATGATAAAACAAAGGCTGTCTTTTCGAAATTAAGTTGTATTAAGTGTATGTGTGTGGGGGGGGGCGTTGTTGGATTAGAGATACAATGTCAAAAAGCTAATGAATAATCAACAAATGCTTTAATCATTTAAAATGAAAAAAAAAAACGAATTAAATCAAATTCTAATTTTTTAAGCCTACAAAATCTGAACAAGAGAAAAAAAAAACAAAAAAAACTTACCTGTTAAACTACAGCGAACAGCTAAAATAGGAAATTCCATGAAAATTTCGGAAGATATTTCTCGTAAGTTTTGTCTGTCTATCCAGGAAACATTGCCATAGTCTACAAAAAAGACCTTCACTTCATCTTTGCGAAAGTCAAGAGCTTTGGCCCGGTACCAATCGTTATCTGTTAAATAAAAATGTTAAAACATGGCAAAGAGAGCCAAACAAAAAGAGCGGAAATCAACGAAAAATAGACGCCTAAAGTTAGAATAAAAATGTAGGGAAAAAATGGCCAAATAAAATGGCGAATAAAAAAAAAAAAAAAGTAAAAAGATTAAAAAAAAAAGTTACATTCATATCCATCCGAAAATGTATCTTTCTCACCTATTTTTTTTTTTTTTTTTAACTTGCCCCATCTTTCATCTCTGACCAGGTTTTTTTCCTCCCTCTTTCCCTTAAATCCGTTTTTATCACATCATCCCATTTTCTTTTTTCCCCTATCAACTGAATCCCTCATCTCTTAAATTTTCGAACCCAATCATCCCAATCCATTCTTGTGACCAAACCAACAAAGTGTTCTGAACATATCTCCCTGTACTTATTTTTTTTGCATCTATATTTTTTTATACTATTCAGATTTACTCTTTTGAGATCAAGACTCACATTACACATCCATGATATATCATTCTAATATTTCTTTTGATGCAACACATATGCTCAACCCTCACTGGCCAGATTTCACTTTCAGACATCACACTGTAGCCATTAAACCTGACAATTGGGACAAGTAAAAAGCAACTTGACAAGTTAACGTGCCCAATGATGCTGCGTTAAACATAGCTGAGAGGAAAAGGATGAAAAATACCAAAAAGATGAAAAGAAACGCGAATTTCAGGGAGATCTCTATCATTTCAGCAATTACAGGAGCAACTGAATTGATTAAAAAGAATTTCAAAAATTATCTGGCAAATATACCTGGTGAACTAAGTGCAAAAGAGATCCAACAATTGTACCTAAAGGGATGGTTAGAATCTTAAAAACGATCTCAGTTGGAATATGCAATAGTTGATTAATGTCTGGCATCCAGTAGGATGCCCCATCCTCAGTTGAACAAACTGATAGAACAATTTAAAAAGACTCTTCCTTTAGTTGACAATGATAACACACTGCTAATTACTAATAGTAGAAGTTTCCTGAACATATTACATCTATTTCTAACTCTTGTACTAACATTGGTAAAAAAACTGCTTTGTAAAAATATTTTAAAAGGAAAGGGTGGGGTTTAGCCAAAAGTCAAAAATATCAAGCAAAACACTGGAGGATATTATTTTGAAATTATTTATAAAAAAAAAAAAAAAGGTTAAAAAGTTCTTAAAACTGTAAAATTTACAAAAGTTTCCAATGAAATAATAGAAAATACAAACAATCATCTCCAAAATTCACTAAAAAGCTGCTTCGTTGTTTATCCCGAATTCCCCTTCGATTAAGAAACAAAAATAAAGTCTGTATGATGTATGTATCCATGATGGACAGACAATATCATATTCCAAATTTATTTTTTACTTTTAAATGAGAAAAATAAAATTTTATGGCTCGGTCACTGCCTTGCGATGCAATTTTTAAAAAATTGCAGGAAACATGGGAGATAACTCAACATAATTCAAATTTGAGATTTTTGTTTTGTTTTGAGATGCTTGCAAATTCTTTGTTAAAAAATTATTTATAAAAAAAATTTATCAATTTATGATTTTTGAAATACAATATTTTATTTTTGTCACTGGCGACATGTCATACAGATTTTTCTTTGCTTTTTTGGGGGTGGGATGTAAGAAGTTTCTGAACAAGCACTATTGTTTTTTTTTAGCACACAAAGCTGTTTTTTTTTTTTGTTTTGTTTTCTTAAAAATTAAATAGAGAAGTCAAAATGTGAAGATAATACAAAGAATCTACTGACCTAAGAACTTAGCAGCTAGAAGCTCTCCCTTTTCAGGAAAAAAATTTGGATTTGCTGAAGACTCAGTACAGACTTTGGCCAACTCTTTCATAAGTTCAAAATATCGGAGAATAGCTGAAAAGAAACAATGATAATGGGAGAGGGGTTAAGAATAAAAGTATCCGACAAAGGTTTTTAAATTTTAATTCTACAGAGTATCTCAAAATAGAAACTTTACTGTAATATTTTGTGACGTTTGTGAATCCCTTGGTGTGTGTTATCAGCTACGTGTGAACAATAATGATCATTAATTTGAACATTTGCAAACATGATTCTTCAATTACCATTTCACTCTACATTCATAGATAAAGGTTTATCGTTATTCGAAGTGTGAGTACATATCTTTAAATGGATATTGTTTTTCTGGGCATTTTATTTTAATAAATCATTTGGACACTGAAACCGCAAGAAAAAAAATGTTCAATTTACCTCCAAGTTAGGTATGTGTGTGTCTGTTTAAATATTTGTATGAGTAGGATTCATTCCTAAACCAATTACCTGATCATTATGAATTTAAGAACACAAATAAAGTTTAATGCAACAAAGGTAGGGGGGGATTTCTAAAAATTCAAATAAAACCTAAATTTTATGCCATTTTAACAATAGGTATTAAACATCAATAAATATCTCACAAATTTCAATTTCTTTGGAATTTGTTAAAGGATTTTAGGGGGCATGATGAAGGCAAATTTATATTCAACATATTTGAAAGCCTATGCTGTGTAGGTTAGAAAGAAAAAATGAAAGCTGACAATAACAGATCTGCATGCATTAAAAGAATGAAGAGTAAGCATAAAATCCTACAAGATCAACTTTCAGAATATTTCTTCAAGTGATAAAAAAAAATTTATAAACAATAAAATATAGGACAATGTGAAAATTTAACAATGTATCATAGCAGGTGAAAGGAACAGGTTTAGCATGCCACATTTCCCCAAATGTAACAAACTAAACATATTGTCTTGATTGCAGAATTTTTTCATGTAAAAATGCATTTATAGCTTACAACATAAAGGAAATAATCACTTGTAAAACACTAAAAACGTCCATATTTATAGAACCTTCTGTATGAATATGTGAATTGGTTTAGTACCAGTTTTTGAATACTATGTATTTTAAAAAAGAGGTTGTTTTATATTCACAGCAAAAGAGAGTGAAAGATAAAGACAGAGAGACAGAATGAAGAGCAACCGAGATAATTCCACAAAAATAAAATACTTTTCTTATATTGATGTTTATTCTAATGCCAATAATAAACTAATTGGTGTAACTGCATATTTATAGACAAACAACTTCCTGTTTTGGAAGTCATCTGCATTAGCTTTATCTGAGAATTTCTTTTTGATAAAATTTCGTCAGGGTCTTCAGATTAGGCTGCACCATTAAACGACTTTGAGAACCAGAAGTAGTTTCCCCCTTCAGTAAATATGCAATTACATCAACTAATTTTGCTTTTCATTCCTAGGAAAAAAAAAAATTAAAACAAGGTAGTATCTTTTTTTTTTCAAACTTTTTGAATAGTTTAATTTATAAATAGTTACTGGTGCTTTGATAAAATTAACTTTAAGTACATCTCTTCACATCTATAAAAAGTAAATATAGCTTTGGAATTTTTTTTGGAAAAAATATTCCAAAATTATATAAATCAGAAAATACACATATTTTACAAATGTCTGGGGAAAATGTAGATATGGTGACCTGCTAAACTCATTCCTTTCAATTGTTTGAATAATTGTGATACCTAATTTAAAAATGTGCAAAATATATTTACCTGTATCATCAAGCAATTGGCAGTAAAAACTATTGACATTGTCACTCGATGTGCAATGAAGCTTGTAGCAATTGTTGATGTCTAGTAAAAGACAGCTCATGTTCTTTGTATAATATTTCATTTTCTGTGATGCAAAATCAGAACCAACTCGACTTTTCAAGCTTGGTGCAGAGAGGTTTTGTCGACTGGAATCATTAGACAAACATACCTTAGGAATAAGTTCAGACTGAATAGAAGACATCTGTGCAGCACCGGGGCGTGAAGTGGAACTCTCTAGAGAAAGTGAAGAAGCATTAGAGCTCAACGGCACCCCAAGAGGGGAACTCGTACAAAATTCTTGCGGAGAATTCGGACTATTTGACAAGAGACTATCATTTTCAGAAGCATAATCATTCGTAATCGCCTCTTTAAATAAGTCGTTCAACACGTCTCCGTCACTGTTATAGACAATGACATTATAGATTCCTTTTTTTTCACAAACTATTTTATACTTGTAAATATTGTTGAAAGCTAAATCAGCAAATTGAAGCCGTCCATCTTCCTTTAATGATACATTGTGGAGTTTGCACGGGAGAGCTTGTTTGGGATAAGAAGCAAATTTTTTCGGAAGAGGTCGTAGATGGTCTGCTGGTAAGCACTCACTATTACCATAGTCGATGAAAAACACCATAAACATAGAGTCATCCAAAACCTTTATTATTTGGCCTCGGTACCAGGTGTTATCAAATGAGAACTTTGCAGCCACAATTTCGTTCTCACACGCGATATGTTGCATCGTTTGATCTTCAGTAGCGTCCAAAACTTGATTGAAATTCGACTGGAAATCTTTCTGGTCTGGTTGAATCACATTAATAAAGAACGTATCAGATTGAAAATCAATAGCAATGCCATCATAAACATTGCCAACGGCAAGGGGAATTTTAGGAATGTCCGAAACCATTATTTTACAAGATTGTAACTCTTTCTCTTCGTGAGATGACGTGGGATTTATAACAACTGCATGCCCATCAAGAACCAACAAACTAGCAATGGATGTATTTGTGCAAACGTCAATCAATTTCCAAAGACTTTTTCCATTATCGTTCAACCCATCGTATTCACCCAGTATGTGTTGAGACTTGACACGGACACTCTCATTCATGGCTTCCAAGGTCTCCTTGAAAATGTTGCAGAGTTTTGGTGACCATCCTTGTTTATCGACTGGTTTTATCTCGGCCAATTTTGAGCGGACAATCATAAAAGGATGAACACAACAGAAAGAAGGGCAGGCACGAGCATTCAGTGAAGATATGACCTCTATACTGCCATGATCGAGAAAAAGAACGGTCAATTTTGAATTATTGATCTGGATCACTTCAGCACGACACCACTGACCAAGCAGATTTTGAACAAGGACAAGCTGGTTTGGAACAGGCCTAAAATTTAGAAAAAAAAAAAAAAGTACAAATCAAAAAGTAGAAATAAAAATTTGGTTGAATAACTTTTTTAAAGTTTGGAGATTAGAATGTTTTGCGTATCATTGGTCTAATGTCTGTTTTACATGCGGTGAACAGCTTTAAGAAATTGACTTTCAAACTCCCATCTCTGGCCAGGTTTTTATCTTATGTTTTTCTTGATCTTCCCATATTAACTGACCCTGCTACCTCTATTCTTCATCTTTTAACCCAAGAACTCTAATCCATTCTTTCAACGTGGCCATATTATAGACATCTTCCTATACTTTCCAAATTTAATCTTCCTCTGGTCATCAGATCTCTTTCTTTTAACACTCACATTACAAATGCTTAGCATCATTCTTATACCATTTCTCTCCATGCAACGCATATCCTCAACCCTCACTAGCCAGATTTCGCTTCTACATATCATAAATACCCAACTCGACAACTATATATTATTTAATGTTTTTAAGCCATAAGTAGTAACTCAAAACACCACATTCTTGATATAGAAACAAAAATATTCAATGAACAAAGATGAACTCTTACACAGAAACTAATATTCTCTATCAGACATAAAATACCATCCATGAGAAACATCTATTACATGAATGCAATTCTCTACTCTATAATAAAGACCAATGTGTCTTTATTTGCATGGTTATATGTAAATAACTATAACCCAATTCATCAAATAAAAAAAACTTTAAAAAAAACAAAAAAAAACACATGCCTATTTCTTTTTTAAAGCCAATTCAAGTGGCAGAAATCAAGCAACAAGTCCAATAACCCTGAATCTGGAAAGAAACATCTTACTCTAAATAAAAGCAATAACTTGTTTTGTTGTTTTGCAAAACTAAAAATTGCTCATGCTCAACAACTGAAGGATTAAAAGAAAATTTCGTTATAGCTAAATAACAATTTCATTCTATTAATAATCTGATCAAACGATGTTGTAATATTTAAATTTAGCTTTTAAAATCCTATTTAATAGTTAAAAATAAAAATAAAAAAGCAAAATAAAAATGGACTAAAACGACTCCCAAGTAACACCAGGTATGTATATAGATTGTATTTAATATTTATATAGAAAACAAACTTGTAGTCCAAAAACGGTGCTTTCACACAGAAACTTGCTTATTAATTTTTTTTAACGATAAAAAAAAAAACAATTATTAAATATCCTTAAATACACTATCTGCTTGAATACAGGTGATCATTTTACAATAAATTAACGTGAGAAACTAATTCCCCACTAATTTATAAAATAATTGTTTTATTTTGTTGTCTACTTGAAGTCAACATTTACCATTAAGTTCTTCAGACAAAACGTAATCGCTATAAAAGGAAAAAAAATATATATATATAATTTTTCATTTTGCATGCACTAGTATATGGTGTAAGAGTGTAATAATACTAAGAAGGGGGGAAAAATGTACTTACAATTCAGTTAACATGGGACAAGAAAGAGCACAGGATTGTAATTTCTGATTGAATTGCTGAAAATGCTCGTCATGAACAACCACAAGAACCATGAAATCATCAGGAGAAATAATATTGAATGGAAAAATGCTGTATTTGCTTCCAGTCTTCAAAGAAAATGATCTGTTCTTCATATCCGCAACCATGGTTATGCGTGGAGTTCTGGGAGAAGGGGAAGAGATTTCAATATTAGATTTTGTTGAATTATTTACAATTTCATCTTATATTAAGATTCATCCTTAAACTTTTCTTTCAAAAAAATAAAACAGACACAAAAATTTAAAGTCAAATTTTGAAAAAAAAAAAAAAAAGGTTTTTTCATATAAGAAATGCAAAGTCACATCTTATACTAAAGCCACGTTACTAAATGTTTGTTTCCCTAGGGGTTTTTTTTTGTCCAATATATTTTAATCACAAAACCACGCATGAAAAATATGCCTCAGTTTTGCAATAGAGTTTGACAAAAAAACATGTCAATTAATCAAGTGACCATGCTGTGAAATTCATATTGTATTTTATTAACTTTGCTCCAAACAATGCATATTTGCCAATGAAGAATTAGAGACTTCTGTGATAAGGGCCAGATTTATAGGGGCAACTGGGTAGGGAGTTCATTAGCAATATATGGAGTCATAATTGTATTTCTGCATGTTTCAGAGAAAGAGTGAAAGAATTCCAAATGCATATGATGCAAGGAAAGAATAGAATTAGAGTAGAAAATCTTCCAAGTTCTACAATGAAAGAATTTTGTTGCGCGTCAGGTGAGAGTCAAGTATGCAAGTGTTGCAAGCTAATTGGAGCAGAATCCATGAAGGTAGACAGATGCAACACTTTCATCATGCAATCAGTTGTGGGGATATCTTCATGGACAGTGCAGGACCTATTCGGTTAGAAATTCTTGCATCCTGTGGTTGGTATTTCATTTCCTGAATCCAAGTAGTAATATCTAATTCCTAGAAATTTAAAATCAAAATATATTCCAGAAAATGTTTAAACCCAGACATAGGTATCCTTCTGTTAATTAAATAGAACTTACTTTTTTGAAACGGCATTGGTTGGATTCAAAACGGAACGTTCAAGTTCGAGTTTAGAATTTATCTGCTTTGATAATTTCTTTCCAACATCACCATCTAAAACAAATAAAACGCAACAAGAAAATTATATTTTGTATAGACATTGTTCTCATTTTAATAATGAAATTAGTTTTTAAAAATAATTAAAAATTCACCCAAAATGTTAAGAATAATTATAGTGTAGAATATTTTATTGGATGAAATCAAAAACGACACTAAACAAAAATGGATATGCTTAAAACAAAGAGTTAAAGATGTTTACTTTATATCTGCCAACGAACCATACACTATCATAACACCTAAGTATTGTAGTTTTCACCTGCAACTTATGTTGAGTCAGCTAAACATCAAGCAAAAGATGCTAAAGCAAATTCTGATTTTATCACCATTAATCTATTAAATTAATCTATTAAACTAATCTATTAAATTAATCTATTAAATTAATCTATTAAATTAATCTATTAAATTAATCTATTAAATTAATCTATTAAATTAATCTATTAAACTAATCTATTAAACTAATCTATTAAATTAATCTATTAAATTAATCTATTAAATTAATCTATTAAACTAATCTATTAAACTAATCTATTAAACTAATCTATTAAATTAATCTATTAAATTAATCTATTAAATTAATCTATTAAACTAATCTATTAAACTAATCTATTAAATTAATCTATTAAATTAATCTATTAAACTAATCTATTAAACTAATCTATTAAACTAATCTATTAAATTAATCTATTAAATTCGATGTAGATTCCAAAACTTTTCCAGTTTTTAATACACAAAAAATTTATTTTGAATTTTAAAGCTACAAATGACTACTTAAATACTTCCAAATTCATTTAGGTTTAGGTTCAAAATCATTTACATTTTTTTTTATTAACAAAAGATTAAATTAGCTGAATTGTTCCCAAAAGAAATCTAAATTCAAAGAAGAAAATGAAAAACACAAACACAAAGTTCATCTTCCGATTCTTATTTTCACATTTGGGGCCGATGTAACCTCCAAGCTTCTTCACATGTATGCTGAACTCTAGAATCTGCACGTAACCTTTTATTTAATCCACAGGGATAGCGTGCTCCCATTCCATCAGCCATGACTGGCTAGAAAGTTCCAACTAATTCGCAATTATATTTAGAAGATCGGAGCTTACATCGACCGAAATGTGAAAAGAACACTCACGATGAAAACCATCAATATGGATTTAGACAAGCCCGTTCCACGGCAGACATCCTCACTGTAATCTCTGAACGCATATACCATTCACTGGACAAAGCGGGAGAGGGCAGAGCGGTAGCTCTAGATATATCTAAGGCTTTTGACAGGGTATGGCATGAGGGTCTCCTCAGGAAGATTAGATCTTACGGTATCACTGGTAGAATACTTAACATAATTAAATCCTTCTTAGATAAGAGAAAAATCCAGGTTGTCCTCGACGGTCGTACGTCTAAACAATATAATATAAATGCCGGAGTGCCCCAGGGATCTATCCTTGGTCCTCTGCTGTTCCTGATATTCATAAATGACCTCCCCGATAAAATTGCCTCTGAGATGGGTATATATGCTGATGACACCACACTCTATAGCAGGCACGACAGGAAAACAAATGAACATATATCTAAAGTAATGGCAGAAACACTGGAGGATGACCTCAAATCAGTAGTGGAATGGGGACAAAAATGGATGGTAACGTTCAATGCCACCAAGACAAAACTGGTTTCATTCAATAATTACAGGAAACCTTCTCTACCACCTATAGCAATGGCCAACAACTCTTTAGCTGAGAGTACGTCTTTCAAGCTCCTTGGCCTAACGTTCACAGGAAACATGAGCTGGAACAATTACATCGAGGGCATTGCCAGGGCCGCTGCGAGGAAGGTGGGCTCTCTCTACCGTG
Organism: Euprymna scolopes; assembly: GCF_053919585.1. Classification (NCBI taxonomy): domain Eukaryota; kingdom Metazoa; phylum Mollusca; class Cephalopoda; order Sepiida; family Sepiolidae; genus Euprymna; species Euprymna scolopes. The sequence goes on from NC_136489.1 coordinate 2,451,233, forward strand.
CTAGAAAACTTCTAACACCCGAAAGTATCCTGTACCTCTATAAGGCCACTATTCGCCCATGTATGGAGTATTGCTGTCATATTTGGGCCGGTGCATCGGCTACTAGTCTCTCTCTCTCCTTGACAGGGTTCAAAAGAGAGTCGCAAATCTGATAGGCCCTAAACTGGCATCAAAACTTCAGCCTCTGTCCCATCGTCGAAACGTTGCATCCCTCTGCCTGTTCTACAAGTATTATAATGGTGAATGCTCTGAAGAACTGCAAGCACTTGTGCCCCCACGACGTGAACACCCTCGACAGACCCGACAAGCTGCAAAATCCCACCCCCACACTGTAGAGATCCCTAGATGTAAAAGATCGTTCTACTCCAGTAGTTTCTTCCCCAGAACTGCTAGACTTTGGAATTCCATTCCAGGTCACTGCTTCCCCAACTGTACTGACATGCATAAGTTCAAGTGCAACGTGAACCAACATCTCGCTGCCCTAATCCCTACATAGTGCCCCAGTAGATGTTTCCCCTGATAGTAGCCCCCTACACCAAAGTGGCAATGTGCCTTGTTTGGGGTGAAAATATAATTTAAAAAAAAAACAAAAAAAAAAAAACAGTAGTTCAAATAATTAATACTCAGCTCAAGCATTCAGGAACAAAAATCATCTAATAATTTGTAGCAATCATTGGAATAAATCTAATTTTGACAAATATTTTGTAAATTGTTCATTGTTTAAATAGAAGTAAATTTTATTGATATATTTTGTGGTCATTTGTAGCAATCATTGGAATAAATCTAATTTTGACAAATATTTTGTGGTCATTTGTAGCAATCATTGGAATAAATCTAATTTTGACAAATATTTTGTAAATTGTTCATTGTTTAAATAGAAGTAAATTTTATTGATATATTTTGTGGTCATTTGTAGCAATCATTGGAATAAATCTAATTTTGACAAATATTTTGTGGTCATTTGTAGCAATCATTGGAATAAATCTAATTTTGACAAATATTTTGTGGTCATTTGTAGCAATCATTGGAATAAATCTAATTTTGACAAATATTTTGTGGTCATTTGTAGCAATCATTGGAATAAATCTAATTTTGACAAATATTTTGTAAATTGTTCATTGTTTAAATAGAAGTAAATTTTATTGATATATTTTGTGGTCATTTGTAGCAATCATTGGAATAAATCTAATTTTGACAAATATTTTGTGGTCATTTGTAGCAATCATTGGAATAAATCTAATTTTGACAAATATTTTGTGGTCATTTGTAGCAATCATTGGAATAAATCTAATTTTGACAAATATTTTGTGGTCATTTGTAGCAATCATTGGAATAAATCTAATTTTGACATATTTTGTGGTCATTTGTAGCAATCATTGGAATAAATCTAATTTTGACAAATATTTTGTAAATTGTTCATTGTTTAAATAGAAGTAAATTTTATTGATATATTTTGTGGTCATTTGTAGCAATCATTGGAATAAATCTAATTTTGACAAATATTTTGTAAATTGTTCATTGTTTAAATAGAAGTAAATTTTATTGATATATTTTGTGGTCATTTGTAGCAATCATTGGAATAAATCTAATTTTGACAAATATTTTGTGGTCATTTGTAGCAATCATTGGAATAAATCTAATTTTGACAAATATTTTGTAAATTGTTCATTGTTTAAATAGAAGTAAATTTTATTGATATATTTTGTGGTCATTTGTAGCAATCATTGGAATAAATCTAATTTTGACAAATATTTTGTAAATTGTTCATTGTTTAAATAGAAGTAAATTTTATTGATATATTTTGTGGTCATTTGTAGCAATCATTGGAATAAATCTAATTTTGACAAATATTTTGTGGTCATTTGTAGCAATCATTGGAATAAATCTAATTTTGACAAATATTTTGTGGTCATTTGTAGCAATCATTGGAATAAATCTAATTTTGACAAATATTTTGTGGTCATTTGTAGCAATCATTGGAATAAATCTAATTTTGACAAATATTTTGTAAATTGTTCATTGTTTAAATAGAAGTAAATTTTATTGATATATTTTGTGGTCATTTGTAGCAATCATTGGAATAAATCTAATTTTGACAAATATTTTGTGGTCATTTGTAGCAATCATTGGAATAAATCTAATTTTGACAAATATTTTGTGGTCATTTGTAGCAATCATTGGAATAAATCTAATTTTGACAAATATTTTGTGGTCATTTGTAGCAATCATTGGAATAAATCTAATTTTGACAAATATTTTGTGGTCATTTGTAGCAATCATTGGAATAAATCTAATTTTGACAAATATTTTGTGGTCATTTGTAGCAATCATTGGAATAAATCTAATTTTGACAAATATTTTGTGGTCATTTGTAGCAATCATTGGAATAAATCTAATTTTGACAAATATTTTGTAAATTGTTCATTGTTTAAATAGAAGTAAATTTTATTGATATATTTTGTGGTCATTTGTAGCAATCATTGGAATAAATCTAATTTTGACAAATATTTTGTGGTCATTTGTAGCAATCATTGGAATAAATCTAATTTTGACAAATATTTTGTGGTCATTTGTAGCAGTCATTGGAATAAATCTAATTTTGACAAATATTTTGTGGTCATTTGTAGCAATCATTGGAATAAATCTAATTTTGACAAATATTTTGTGGTCATTTGTAGCAATCATTGGAATAAATCTAATTTTGACAAATATTTTGTGGTCATTTGTAGCAATCATTGGAATAAATCTAATTTTGACAAATATTTTGTGGTCATTTGTAGCAATCATTGGAATAAATCTAATTTTGACAAATATTTTGTGGTCATTTGTAGCAATCATTGGAATAAATCTAATTTTGACAAATATTTTGTGGTCATTTGTAGCAATCATTGGAATAAATCTAATTTTGACAAATATTTTGTGGTCATTTGTAGCAATCATTGGAATAAATCTAATTTTGACAAATATTTTGTGGTCATTTGTAGCAATCATTGGAATAAATCTAATTTTGACAAATATTTTGTGGTCATTTGTAGCAATCATTGGAATAAATCTAATTTTGACAAATATTTTGTAAATTGTTCATTGTTTAAATAGAAGTAAATTTTATTGATATATTTTGTGGTCATTTGTAGCAATCATTGGAATAAATCTAATTTTGACAAATATTTTGTGGTCATTTTTAGCAATCATTGGAATAAATCTAATTTTGACAAATATTTTGTGGTCATTTGTAGCAATCATTGGAATAAATCTAATTTTGACAAATATTTTGTGGTCATTTGTAGCAATCATTGGAATAAATCTAATTTTGACAAATATTTTGTGGTCATTTGTAGCAATCATTGGAATAAATCTAATTTTGACAAATATTTTGTGGTCATTTGTAGCAATCATTGGAATAAATCTAATTTTGACAAATATTTTGTAAATTGTTCATTGTTTAAATAGAAGTAAATTTTATTGATATATTTTGTGGTCATTTGTAGCAATCATTGGAATAAATCTAATTTTGACAAATATTTTGTGGTCATTTGTAGCAATCATTGGAATAAATCTAATTTTGACAAATATTTTGTAAATTGTTCATTGTTTAAATAGAAGTAAATTTTATTGATATATTTTGTGGTCATTTGTAGCAATCATTGGAATAAATCTAATTTTGACAAATATTTTGTGGTCATTTGTAGCAATCATTGGAATAAATCTAATTTTGACAAATATTTTGTGGTCATTTGTAGCAATCATTGGAATAAATCTAATTTTGACAAATATTTTGTGGTCATTTGTAGCAATCATTGGAATAAATCTAATTTTGACAAATATTTTGTGGTCATTTGTAGCAATCATTGGAATAAATCTAATTTTGACAAATATTTTGTGGTCATTTGTAGCAATCATTGGAATAAATCTAATTTTGACAAATATTTTGTAAATTGTTCATTGTTTAAATAGAAGTAAATTTTATTGATATATTTTGTGGTCATTTGTAGCAATCATTGGAATAAATCTAATTTTGACAAATATTTTGTGGTCATTTGTAGCAATCATTGGAATAAATCTAATTTTGACAAATATTTTGTGGTCATTTGTAGCAATCATTGGAATAAATCTAATTTTGACAAATATTTTGTGGTCATTTGTAGCAATCATTGGAATAAATCTAATTTTGACAAATATTTTGTGGTCATTTGTAGCAATCATTGGAATAAATCTAATTTTGACAAATATTTTGTGGTCATTTGTAGCAATCATTGGAATAAATCTAATTTTGACAAATATTTTGTGGTCATTTGTAGCAATCATTGGAAAAAATCTAATTTTGACAAATATTTTGTAAATTGTTCATTGTTTAAATAGAAGTAAATTTTATTGATATATTTTGTGGTCATTTGTAGCAATCATTGGAATAAATCTAATTTTGACAAATATTTTGTGGTCATTTGTAGCAATCATTGGAATAAATCTAATTTTGACAAATATTTTGTAAATTGTTCATTGTTTAAATAGAAGTAAATTTTATTGATATATTTTGTGGTCATTTGTAGCAATCATTGGAATAAATCTAATTTTGACAAATATTTTGTGGTCATTTGTAGCAATCATTGGAATAAATCTAATTTTGACAAATATTTTGTGGTCATTTGTAGCAATCATTGGAATAAATCTAATTTTGACAAATATTTTGTGGTCATTTGTAGCAATCATTGGAATAAATCTAATTTTGACAAATATTTTGTGGTCATTTGTAGCAATCATTGGAATAAATCTAATTTTGACAAATATTTTGTGGTCATTTGTAGCAATCATTGGAATAAATCTAATTTTGACAAATATTTTGTGGTCATTTGTAGCAATCATTGGAATAAATCTAATTTTGACAAATATTTTGTGGTCATTTGTAGCAATCATTGGAATAAATCTAATTTTGACAAATATTTTGTGGTCATTTGTAGCAATCATTGGAATAAATCTAATTTTGACAAATATTTTGTGGTCATTTGTAGCAATCATTGGAATAAATCTAATTTTGACAAATATTTTGTGGTCATTTGTAGCAATCATTGGAATAAATCTTATTTTGACAAATATTTTGTGGTCATTTGTAGCAATCATTGGAATAAATCTAATTTTGACAAATATTTTGTGGTCATTTGTAGCAATCATTGGAATAAATCTAATTTTGACAAATATTTTGTGGTCATTTGTAGCAATCATTGGAATAAATCTAATTTTGACAAATATTTTGTAAATTGTTCATTGTTTAAATAGAAGTAAATTTTATTGATATATTTTGTGGTCATTTGTAGCAATCATTGGAATAAATCTAATTTTGACAAATATTTTGTAAATTGTTCATTGTTTAAATAGAAGTAAATTTTATTGATATATTTTGTGGTCATTCGTAGCAATCATTGGAATAAATCTAATTTTGACAAATATTTTGTTGTCATTTGTAGCAATCATTGGAATAAATCTAATTTTGACAAATATTTTGTGGTCATTTGTAGCAATCATTGGAATAAATCTAATTTTGACAAATATTTTGTGGTCATTTGTAGCAATCATTGGAATAAATCTAATTTTGACAAATATTTTGTGGTCATTTGTAGCAATCATTGGAATAAATCTAATTTTGACAAATATTTTGTGGTCATTTGTAGCAATCATTGGAATAAATCTAATTTTGACAAATATTTTGTAAATTGTTCATTGTTTAAATAGAAGTAAATTTTATTGATATATTTTGTGGTCATTTGTAGCAATCATTGGAATAAATCTAATTTTGACAAATATTTTGTGGTCATTTGTAGCAATCATTGGAATAACTCTAATTTTGACAAATATTTTGTGGTCATTTGTAGCAATCATTGGAATAAATCTAATTTTGACAAATATTTTGTGGTCATTTGTAGCAATCATTGGAATAAATCTAATTTTGACAAATATTTTGTAAATTGTTCATTGTTTAAATAGAAGTAAATTTTATTGATATATTTTGTGGTCATTTGTAGCAATCATTGGAATAAATCTAATTTTGACAAATATTTTGTGGTCATTTGTAGCAATCATTGGAATAAATCTAATTTTGACAAATATTTTGTGGTCATTTGTAGCAATCATTGGAATAAATCTAATTTTGACAAATATTTTGTGGTCATTTGTAGCAATCATTGGAATAAATCTAATTTTGACAAATATTTTGTGGTCATTTGTAGCAATCATTGGAATAAATCTAATTTTGACAAATATTTTGTAAATTGTTCATTGTTTAAATAGAAGTAAATTTTATTGATATATTTTGTGGTCATTTGTAGCAATCATTGGAATAAATCTAATTTTGACAAATATTTTGTAAATTGTTCATTGTTTAAATAGAAGTAAATTTTATTGATATATTTTGTGGTCATTTGTAGCAATCATTGGAATAAATCTAATTTTGACAAATATTTTGTAAATTGTTCATTGTTTAAATAGAAGTAAATTTTATTGATATATTTTGTGGTCATTTGTAGCAATCATTGGAATAAATCTAATTTTGACAAATATTTTGTGGTCATTTGTAGCAATCATTGGAATAAATCTAATTTTGACAAATATTTTGTGGTCATTTGTAGCAATCATTGGAATAAATCTAATTTTGACAAATATTTTGTGGTCATTTGTAGCAATCATTGGAATAAATCTAATTTTGACAAATATTTTGTGGTCATTTGTAGCAATCATTGGAATAAATCTAATTTTGACAAATATTTTGTGGTCATTTGTAGCAATCATTGGAATAAATCTTATTTTGACAAATATTTTGTGGTCATTTGTAGCAATCATTGGAATAAATCTAATTTTGACAAATATTTTGTGGTCATTTGTAGCAATCATTGGAATAAATCTAATTTTGACAAATATTTTGTAAATTGTTCATTGTTTAAATAGAAGTAAATTTTATTGATATATTTTGTGGTCATTTGTAGCAATCATTGGAATAAATCTAATTTTGACAAATATTTTGTAAATTGTTCATTGTTTAAATAGAAGTAAATTTTATTGATATATTTTGTGGTCATTTGTAGCAATCATTGGAATAAATCTTATTTTGACAAATATTTTGTGGTCATTTGTAGCAATCATTGGAATAAATCTAATTTTGACAAATATTTTGTGGTCATTTGTAGCAATCATTGGAATAAATCTAATTTTGACAAATATTTTGTAAATTGTTCATTGTTTAAATAGAAGTAAATTTTATTGATATATTTTGTGGTCATTTGTAGCAATCATTGGAATAAATCTAATTTTGACAAATATTTTGTGGTCATTTTTAGCAATCATTGGAATAAATCTAATTTTGACAAATATTTTGTGGTCATTTGTAGCAATCATTGGAATAAATCTAATTTTGACAAATATTTTGTGGTCATTTGTAGCAATCATTGGAATAAATCTAATTTTGACAAATATTTTGTAAATTGTTCATTGTTTAAATAGAAGTAAATTTTATTGATATATTTTGTGGTCATTTGTAGCAATCATTGGAATAAATCTAATTTTGACAAATATTTTGTAAATTGTTCATTGTTTAAATAGAAGTAAATTTTATTGATATATTTTGTGGTCATTTGTAGCAATCATTGGAATAAATCTTATTTTGACAAATATTTTGTGGTCATTTGTAGCAATCATTGGAATAAATCTAATTTTGACAAATATTTTGTGGTCATTTGTAGCAATCATTGGAATAAATCTAATTTTGACAAATATTTTGTAAATTGTTCATTGTTTAAATAGAAGTAAATTTTATTGATATATTTTGTGGTCATTTGTAGCAATCATTGGAATAAATCTAATTTTGACAAATATTTTGTGGTCATTTGTAGCAATCATTGGAATAAATCTAATTTTGACAAATATTTTGTAAATTGTTCATTGTTTAAATAGAAGTAAATTTTATTGATATATTTTGTGGTCATTTGTAGCAATCATTGGAATAAATCTAATTTTGACAAATATTTTGTAAATTGTTCATTGTTTAAATAGAAGTAAATTTTATTGATATATTTTGTGGTCATTTGTAGCAATCATTGGAATAAATCTAATTTTGACAAATATTTTGTAAATTGTTCATTGTTTAAATAGAAGTAAATTTTATTGATATATTTTGTGGTCATTTGTAGCAATCATTGGAATAAATTTAATTTTGACAAATATTTTGTGGTCATTGTTAGCAATCATTGGAATAAATCTAATTTTGACAAATATTTTGTGGTCATTTGTAGCAATCATTGGAATAAATCTAATTTTGACAAATATTTTGTAAATTGTTCATTGTTTAAATAGAAGTAAATTTTATTGATATATTTTGTGGTCATTTGTAGCAATCATTGGAATAAATCTAATTTTGACAAATATTTTGTAAATTGTTCATTGTTTAAATAGAAGTAAATTTTATTGATATATTTTGTGGTCATTTGTAGCAATCATTGGAATAAATCTAATTTTGACAAATATTTTGTGGTCATTTGTAGCAATCATTGGAATAAATCTAATTTTGACAAATATTTTGTGGTCATTTGTAGCAATCATTGGAATAAATCTAATTTTGACAAATATTTTGTAAATTGTTCATTGTTTAAATAGAAGTAAATTTTATTGATATATTTTGTGGTCATTTGTAGCAATCATTGGAATAAATCTAATTTTGACAAATATTTTGTAAATTGTTCATTGTTTAAATAGAAGTAAATTTTATTGATATATTTTGTGGTCATTTGTAGCAATCATTGGAATAAATCTAATTTTGACAAATATTTTGTAAATTGTTCATTGTTTAAATAGAAGTAAATTTTATTGATATATTTTGTGGTCATTTGTAGCAATCATTGGAATAAATCTAATTTTGACAAATATTTTGTGGTCATTTGTAGCAATCATTGGAATAAATCTAATTTTGACAAATATTTTGTGGTCATTTGTAGCAATCATTGGAATAAATCTAATTTTGACAAATATTTTGTAAATTGTTCATTGTTTAAATAGAAGTAAATTTTATTGATATATTTTGTGGTCATTTGTAGCAATCATTGGAATAAATCTAATTTTGACAAATATTTTGTAAATTGTTCATTGTTTAAATAGAAGTAAATTTTATTGATATATTTTGTGGTCATTTGTAGCAATCATTGGAATAAATCTAATTTTGACGAATATTTTGTAAATTGTTCATTGTTTAAATAGAAGTAAATTTTATTGATATATTTTGTGGTCATTTGTAGCAATCATTGGAATAAATCTAATTTTGACAAATATTTTGTGGTCATTTGTAGCAATCATTGGAATAAATCTAATTTTGACAAATATTTTGTGGTCATTTGTAGCAATCATTGGAATAAATCTAATTTTGACAAATATTTTGTGGTCATTTGTAGCAATCATTGGAATAAATCTAATTTTGACAAATATTTTGTAAATTGTTCATTGTTTAAATAGAAGTAAATTTTATTGATATATTTTGTGGTCATTTGTAGCAATCATTGGAATAAATCTAATTTTGACAAATATTTTGTGGTCATTTTTAGCAATCATTGGAATAAATCTAATTTTGACAAATATTTTGTGGTCATTTGTAGCAATCATTGGAATAAATCTAATTTTGACAAATATTTTGTGGTCATTTGTAGCAATCATTGGAATAAATCTAATTTTGACAAATATTTTGTGGTCATTTGTAGCAATCATTGGAATAAATCTAATTTTGACACATATTTTGTGGTCATTTGTAGCAATCATTGGAATAAATCTAATTTTGACAAATATTTTGTAAATTGTTCATTGTTTAAATAGAAGTAAATTTTATTGATATATTTTGTGGTCATTTGTAGCAATCATTGGAATAAATCTAATTTTGACAAATATTTTGTGGTCATTTGTAGCAATCATTGGAATAAATCTAATTTTGACAAATATTTTGTGGTCATTTGTAGCAATCATTGGAATAAATCTAATTTTGACAAATATTTTGTGGTCATTTGTAGCAATCATTGGAATAAATCTAATTTTGACAAATATTTTGTGGTCATTTGTAGCAATCATTGGAATAAATCTAATTTTGACAAATATTTTGTGGTCATTTGTAGCAATCATTGGAATAAATCTAATTTTGACAAATATTTTGTAAATTGTTCATTGTTTAAATAGAAGTAAATTTTATTGATATATTTTGTGGTCATTTGTAGCAATCATTGGAATAAATCTAATTTTGACAAATATTTTGTAAATTGTTCATTGTTTAAATAGAAGTAAATTTTATTGATATATTTTGTGGTCATTTGTAGCAATCATTGGAATAAATCTAATTTTGACAAATATTTTGTAAATTGTTCATTGTTTAAATAGAAGTAAATTTTATTGATATATTTTGTGGTCATTTGTAGCAATCATTGGAATAAATCTAATTTTGACAAATATTTTGTAAATTGTTCATTGTTTAAATAGAAGTAAATTTTATTGATATATTTTGTGGTCATTTGTAGCAATCATTGGAATAAATCTTATTTTGACAAATATTTTGTGGTCATTTGTAGCAATCATTGGAATAAATCTAATTTTGACAAATATTTTGTGGTCATTTGTAGCAATCATTGGAATAAATCTAATTTTGACAAATATTTTGTAAATTGTTCATTGTTTAAATAGAAGTAAATTTTATTGATATATTTTGTGGTCATTTGTAGCAATCATTGGAATAAATCTAATTTTGACAAATATTTTGTGGTCATTTTTAGCAATCATTGGAATAAATCTAATTTTGACAAATATTTTGTGGTCATTTGTAGCAATCATTGGAATAAATCTAATTTTGACAAATATTTTGTGGTCATTTGTAGCAATCATTGGAATAAATCTAATTTTGACAAATATTTTGTAAATTGTTCATTGTTTAAATAGAAGTAAATTTTATTGATATATTTTGTGGTCATTTGTAGCAATCATTGGAATAAATCTAATTTTGACAAATATTTTGTAAATTGTTCATTGTTTAAATAGAAGTAAATTTTATTGATATATTTTGTGGTCATTTGTAGCAATCATTGGAATAAATCTTATTTTGACAAATATTTTGTGGTCATTTGTAGCAATCATTGGAATAAATCTAATTTTGACAAATATTTTGTGGTCATTTGTAGCAATCATTGGAATAAATCTAATTTTGACAAATATTTTGTAAATTGTTCATTGTTTAAATAGAAGTAAATTTTATTGATATATTTTGTGGTCATTTGTAGCAATCATTGGAATAAATCTAATTTTGACAAATATTTTGTGGTCATTTGTAGCAATCATTGGAATAAATCTAATTTTGACAAATATTTTGTAAATTGTTCATTGTTTAAATAGAAGTAAATTTTATTGATATATTTTGTGGTCATTTGTAGCAATCATTGGAATAAATCTAATTTTGACAAATATTTTGTAAATTGTTCATTGTTTAAATAGAAGTAAATTTTATTGATATATTTTGTGGTCATTTGTAGCAATCATTGGAATAAATCTAATTTTGACAAATATTTTGTAAATTGTTCATTGTTTAAATAGAAGTAAATTTTATTGATATATTTTGTGGTCATTTGTAGCAATCATTGGAATAAATTTAATTTTGACAAATATTTTGTGGTCATTGTTAGCAATCATTGGAATAAATCTAATTTTGACAAATATTTTGTGGTCATTTGTAGCAATCATTGGAATAAATCTAATTTTGACAAATATTTTGTAAATTGTTCATTGTTTAAATAGAAGTAAATTTTATTGATATATTTTGTGGTCATTTGTAGCAATCATTGGAATAAATCTAATTTTGACAAATATTTTGTAAATTGTTCATTGTTTAAATAGAAGTAAATTTTATTGATATATTTTGTGGTCATTTGTAGCAATCATTGGAATAAATCTAATTTTGACAAATATTTTGTGGTCATTTGTAGCAATCATTGGAATAAATCTAATTTTGACAAATATTTTGTGGTCATTTGTAGCAATCATTGGAATAAATCTAATTTTGACAAATATTTTGTAAATTGTTCATTGTTTAAATAGAAGTAAATTTTATTGATATATTTTGTGGTCATTTGTAGCAATCATTGGAATAAATCTAATTTTGACAAATATTTTGTAAATTGTTCATTGTTTAAATAGAAGTAAATTTTATTGATATATTTTGTGGTCATTTGTAGCAATCATTGGAATAAATCTAATTTTGACAAATATTTTGTAAATTGTTCATTGTTTAAATAGAAGTAAATTTTATTGATATATTTTGTGGTCATTTGTAGCAATCATTGGAATAAATCTAATTTTGACAAATATTTTGTGGTCATTTGTAGCAATCATTGGAATAAATCTAATTTTGACAAATATTTTGTGGTCATTTGTAGCAATCATTGGAATAAATCTAATTTTGACAAATATTTTGTAAATTGTTCATTGTTTAAATAGAAGTAAATTTTATTGATATATTTTGTGGTCATTTGTAGCAATCATTGGAATAAATCTAATTTTGACAAATATTTTGTAAATTGTTCATTGTTTAAATAGAAGTAAATTTTATTGATATATTTTGTGGTCATTTGTAGCAATCATTGGAATAAATCTAATTTTGACGAATATTTTGTAAATTGTTCATTGTTTAAATAGAAGTAAATTTTATTGATATATTTTGTGGTCATTTGTAGCAATCATTGGAATAAATCTAATTTTGACAAATATTTTGTGGTCATTTGTAGCAATCATTGGAATAAATCTAATTTTGACAAATATTTTGTGGTCATTTGTAGCAATCATTGGAATAAATCTAATTTTGACACATATTTTGTGGTCATTTGTAGCAATCATTGGAATAAATCTAATTTTGACAAATATTTTGTAAATTGTTCATTGTTTAAATAGAAGTAAATTTTATTGATATATTTTGTGGTCATTTGTAGCAATCATTGGAATAAATCTAATTTTGACAAATATTTTGTGGTCATTTGTAGCAATCATTGGAATAAATCTAATTTTGACAAATATTTTGTGGTCATTTGTAGCAATCATTGGAATAAATCTAATTTTGACAAATATTTTGTGGTCATTTGTAGCAATCATTGGAATAAATCTAATTTTGACAAATATTTTGTGGTCATTTGTAGCAATCATTGGAATAAATCTAATTTTGACAAATATTTTGTGGTCATTTGTAGCAATCATTGGAATAAATCTAATTTTGACAAATATTTTGTAAATTGTTCATTGTTTAAATAGAAGTAAATTTTATTGATATATTTTGTGGTCATTTGTAGCAATCATTGGAATAAATCTAATTTTGACAAATATTTTGTAAATTGTTCATTGTTTAAATAGAAGTAAATTTTATTGATATATTTTGTGGTCATTTGTAGCAATCATTGGAATAAATCTAATTTTGACAAATATTTTGTAAATTGTTCATTGTTTAAATAGAAGTAAATTTTATTGATATATTTTGTGGTCATTTGTAGCAATCATTGGAATAAATCTAATTTTGACAAATATTTTGTGGTCATTTGTAGCAATCATTGGAATAAATCTAATTTTGACAAATATTTTGTGGTCATTTGTAGCAATCATTGGAATAAATCTAATTTTGACAAATATTTTGTGGTCATTTGTAGCAATCATTGGAAAAAATCTAATTTTGACAAATATTTTGTAAATTGTTCATTGTTTAAATAGAAGTAAATTTTATTGATATATTTTGTGGTCATTTGTAGCAATCATTGGAATAAATCTAATTTTGACAAATATTTTGTGGTCATTTGTAGCAATCATTGGAATAAATCTAATTTTGACAAATATTTTGTGGTCATTTGTAGCAATCATTGGAATAAATCTAATTTTGACAAATATTTTGTGGTCATTTGTAGCAATCATTGGAATAAATCTAATTTTGACAAATATTTTGTGGTCATTTGTAGCAATCATTGGAATAAATCTAATTTTGACAAATATTTTGTGGTCATTTGTAGCAATCATTGGAATAAATCTAATTTTGACAAATATTTTGTGGTCATTTGTAGCAATCATTGGAATAAATCTAATTTTGACAAATATTTTGTGGTCATTTGTAGCAATCATTGGAATAAATCTAATTTTGACAAATATTTTGTAAATTGTTCATTGTTTAAATAGAAGTAAATTTTATTGATATATTTTGTGGTCATTTGTAGCAATCATTGGAATAAATCTAATTTTGACAAATATTTTGTGGTCATTTGTAGCAATCATTGGAATAAATCTAATTTTGACAAATATTTTGTGGTCATTTGTAGCAATCATTGGAATAAATCTAATTTTGACAAATATTTTGTGGTCATTTGTAGCAATCATTGGAATAAATCTAATTTTGACAAATATTTTGTGGTCATTTGTAGCAATCATTGGAATAAATCTAATTTTGACAAATATTTTGTGGTCATTTGTAGCAATCATTGGAATAAATCTAATTTTGACAAATATTTTGTGGTCATTTGTAGCAATCATTGGAATAAATCTAATTTTGACAAATATTTTGTAAATTGTTCATTGTTTAAATAGAAGTAAATTTTATTGATATATTTTGTGGTCATTTGTAGCAATCATTGGAATAAATCTAATTTTGACAAATATTTTGTGGTCATTTGTAGCAATCATTGGAATAAATCTAATTTTGACAAATATTTTGTGGTCATTTGTAGCAATCATTGGAATAAATCTAATTTTGACAAATATTTTGTGGTCATTTGTAGCAATCATTGGAATAAATCTAATTTTGACAAATATTTTGTGGTCATTTGTAGCAATCATTGGAATAAATCTAATTTTGACAAATATTTTGTGGTCATTTGTAGCAATCATTGGAATAAATCTAATTTTGACAATTATTTTGTGGTCATTTGTAGCAATCATTGGAATAAATCTAATTTTGACAAATATTTTGTAAATTGTTCATTGTTTAAAAAGAAGTAAATTTTATTGATATATTTTGTGGTCATTTGTAGCAATCATTGGAATAAATCTAATTTTGACAAATATTTTGTGGTCATTTGTAGCAATCATTGGAATAAATCTAATTTTGACAAATATTTTGTGGTCATTTGTAGCAATCATTGGAATAAATCTAATTTTGACAAATATTTTGTGGTCATTTGTAGCAATCATTGGAATAAATCTAATTTTGACAAATATTTTGTAAATTGTTCATTGTTTAAATAGAAGTAAATTTTATTGATATATTTTGTGGTCATTTGTAGCAATCATTGGAATAAATCTAATTTTGACAAATATTTTGTAAATTGTTCATTGTTTAAATAGAAGTAAATTTTATTGATATATTTTGTGGTCATTCGTAGCAATCATTGGAATAAATCTAATTTTGACAAATATTTTGTTGTCATTTGTAGCAATCATTGGAATAAATCTAATTTTGACAAATATTTTGTGGTCATTTTTTTTTTTTTTTTTTTTTTTTTTTTTACAAAGGCATCACCACATTATCAAGGCCCAGAGGCCACTCAAGGATAAGGGTTAAAGAGTGTACGGTAGAAGTTGGTCAATATAGTAATCATTAGTAATGAAAATTTGGTAAATTTAATAACTTATATGGAACGGCTCATCAAGAACTTATTTACTTTAGACTTGAACAAAACCATATTGTAGTCAGCCGGAAAGCAGGAAAACGGAAGACAATTCCACAGGCGTGCAGTTCTAAGAAAGAAGCTTTGTTCATGGAATCTACGTTTAGGTTTAGGCACAGATAAAGAGTGGGGGAAATTATTGATAGTGTTTACAGCTAGACGAGTGTTTCTTGTGAAAGTTTGGCGAGGGGGGACCATAGATTGAAGCTCAGTTGAACACTTTCCATGAAAATAACGATACATCAGAGACAAACTCGCAACATCTCTTCTGTGAGATAGAGGTTGCAAGGAGGAGAAAAGGACATCTCCTACGAGGCTACGAAGTCTATTTTGAACTCTATCAAGGCAGGACAAGTTCTTTCTAGCAGCTCCTGCCCAGATGTGGCAACAGTATTCCATCCTTGGACGTACCTGGCTCTTATATAGATAGAGAATAGCATCAGCAGTGAGATATCTACTGGATCGATAGAAAGATCCCACCATTTTTCCAGCGGCCTTGGCAACAGATTTGATATACGTGTTCCATTTAAGATCAGGAGTAATGGTCAAGCCCAGAAGCTTGTCAAAACTTGAGGCCTCCTGAAGACGAGAGCCATTCATTTCAATTGATGACAAATGTGGATTAGAATGTTGATGATGTAAAGAGAGAAGCTTGGTTTTAGATGCATTAAAAGTAACCAGCCACTCCTTTCCCCATTGTACTACGTGCTCAAGATCAGAGGAGAGAGAATTGGAGAGAACTTGCTCGTTTACTGTCTTAGATGTGGTACCATAAATGGTAGTGTCGTCAGCATAAATGTCTACAAATGATGTAAGGATATGATTTGGAAGATCATTAATGTAGATCAGGAAAAGAGTTGGGCCCAGGATGGATCCCTGAGGGACACCGGCATTAATATTGTGAGCTTCTGATTTTTGCCCCTCAACTACTACTCTTATGAATCTATCAGAAAGAAATGATTTAATAATTGAGAAGACTTTTCCAGCTATACCATAGCTAGCGATCTTATGAAGTAAACCTTTATGCCATACCCTATCAAAGGCTTTAGATATGTCAAGAGCAATTGCCCTAGAAAGATTGCCACCGTCGAGAGATTTGCTAATCCTATGCGATATAACTGTAAGGACATCTGCTGTAGATCTAGCAGAACGGAAACCATATTGAGTGTCACTAAGAAGGTTATTTTTGTTGAGATGTTTGATTACTTCTGTATTTAATACAGATTCTAGCAACTTACTCATGACGCACAGGAGACTTATTGGCCTGTACTGAGAGGGGGATGAGCGATCACCTGAATTCTTAAATACAGGGCATACTGATGAGATTTTCCAGGGAGATGGGAAACTATTCTCCTTAAGACAACGTTTAAACAGTTTTGTAAGTATGGGCGCTAGTTCAGGTTGAAGTTTTTTGAGTACTATAATTGGAATACCATCAGGGCCAGTTGCTTTACTGGAATCAAGGTTTTTGATTAGCTTGGCAACATCACGTACAGATATACGTATATCACATAGCGTGTTTTCTGATACAAGAGGAAATATTGGGGGTTGGCGGTCTTGGTCGCAAAGGGTAGAATTAGCTGCAAAGTTCTTGACAAAGAGTTTGGCTTTGTCTGATGCTGACGAGATTACCTCAGATCCATTGATAATAGTTGGGATGGAGCACACGCTTCTGTTCAGGATTCTGTTTGCTATTTGCCAAAACTGGTGGGAACCAAGCCGCTGCTCAGCTACTTTGGACTTAACAGATTGAGCATACAACTCTCTTGCGTTCCTTATTACTTTCTTACAATGGTTGCTGGCAGTCCTGAAAACGGCTTTAGTTTCCATACATCTATTACGTTTGAAGCAGTGGAAAAAGTGATTTCTGTGCGCAATGGCAGCAGCACATTCTGGAGAGAACCATGGCTGGCTGTTAGGTTTTTGCTGAAATTTTTTAGAGGGTATGAAATGGTCAATACCTACAATTAACCATTCAGTTAGGTCTAATACTATAGAGGACACATCCTTTTTAAACATGGAATGCAGAGGTAGATCAGATATAAATGTACGGAAGCTATCCCAGTCAGCCTTAGTGTATCGATATACTGTACGATGAAGAGGTACGTCTGGGGACTTATTACATTTCATTTTTATCTTAATTGATACAACAGAGTGGTCGGAAGATCCAAGAGGCGACAGAACAGAAACTGAACATAGTTCAGGGCAAGTTGTGAGAAAAAGGTCTAGTAGGCTCGCATACTGGCCGTCATTATCGGGCACACGGGTAGGTTCCTGAACAATCTGAGTGAGGTCATAGGCAATGGAGAAATCATGACAGAACCTCCCCTCATCATCGGTCTTGTTTGAGTGGGTCAACCATTCGACGTTGTGAACATTGAAGTCTCCACATACGTGAATGTTAGCTGAAGGATAAGTAGAAAGGACTTGGTCAATTTTCTCAGATATGCTTTGAAAGATAGTAACTCCGCTGTTGTGGGGGCGATAGAGAGTAAATATAAATGCAGTAGTGTGAGCTAAAGCAACCCGGAAGCACATATAAGGTAAGTTAGGATCTTCCCTGGAGATGTCCCTCCCACATGGAAAGCTATCTTTAATATAGGCACATATTCCATGCCCATGGCGATCTTGGGGGTCAGATTTAGAAGTTAAGTTAGAGTATCCTGTAATTGCAAACTCATCAAGGGAAATAGCCTGTCCAATGCCAGTTTCACTTAAAAATAAAAGGTCTGGTTTAGTCTCCTGTAATTGGGTTTCAACCTCTGGAAGGTTAGAACGTAGACCCCTGATGTTGGAGAAGGAGACATGGTAGTAGGGGTCTACGTTGGAAGTTGGAGAACCGGGTTTAATCGTGTATTTTTTCTTGAAACTTGTCATGATGAAATTTTGGAATTTGTGGACTAGGTCGACAGATTTACTTAGAGCAGGACAGAGAGG
This sequence comes from Euprymna scolopes, assembly GCF_053919585.1. NCBI lineage: Eukaryota > Metazoa > Mollusca > Cephalopoda > Sepiida > Sepiolidae > Euprymna > Euprymna scolopes. The sequence goes on from NC_136489.1 coordinate 2,469,853, forward strand.
GGAAACTAAGAGAGAAAAAGAAACGAAGAATTTTTTTTTTTTTTTTTTGTACCACATAAGGTAAAGCCGTAACAATTACCCACTAGTATGGCATCGAGAGGCCCCACCAGAAGCTACTGCATGGTCCAGATTCCATTCACCAAATGGCAATACAGCAGCCCCAGTACTTTGCACCTGCTGATAGGACAGCCTCCTTAGTGGTTAATCCAAGGTTCGGGTCCCTGACTATCAGGCGGATAACGTCAGCCCAGACAAAACGTTTACCTCCAGCACCCTTACTAGTGACATGGCTACAAGGATAGACATAGAAACAGAAAATTTCCACCAACTCTGCCAACTGTTCGCGCAAAAATACTGCCAACCTAGAAAACAGCTTTTTCTTCTCCCTTTGTCAGAAAAATCACTCATTTAAAAATGAGGACTGAGGGACAAATAAGAAGAAGCGAGAGTAACAGGAGCTGCCGATAACGCATCCACAATGCGTTTTCTACTCTCCATTAAAAAAAATAAAAAAATAAAAATAAAATAACTATTAAGTATTGTACTTAATAAAAGTCCAACGGACCTGTTTAAGGGAAAGCATGGTGATAGATTCCCCTCCCACGAACTAAAAATGAGTACAATTAGGTAATCTATTTTTGCAATCAACTCGGTAGATAAATAAACATTTATGGACGAGAAAAAAAAAAAAAAAAAAAAAAAAAAAAAAAAATTAAAGCTAGCATTTAATACAACAGAAATACATAAATTAAATACTGAAATAAAATGTAGTTATTAATATTTGAATCTTAAAATAAAAAGTGCGAATTAATAGAGAAAATCACTTATCACAACAACGCATTCCGTCTCCAAACTAGTGAAGAATTTAACTTTTAATAGCGTTCAGAAGATTTTTTTTTTTAAATTAACCGTTAAGAGAAAGCGTGATTTTATTCTGAACTTTAACTAATCACGTTTTAAGCAACTTATGATATAAAACCAAATCGGATGGGGGGGGGGGGGTTCTTCCGAAGGTTAGTTGGTGACGTTATAAGTAATTGCGAGATAAGATGGGAGCCAGAAATTAGGGGTGGGGGACTGAAAATGATAATATAATGGATTGATTATACAATATTTAAGATCAACTTGGTAGATAAACATTTATGGACGAGAAAAAAAAAAAAAAAAAAAAAAAAAAAAAATTAAAGCTAGCATTTAATACAACAGAAATACATAAATTAAATACTGAAATAAAATGTAGTTATTAATATTTGAATCTTAAAATAAAAAGTGCGAATTAATAGAGAAAATCACTTATCACAACAACGCATTCCGTCTCCAAACTAGTGAAGAATTTAACTTTTAATAGCGTTCAGAAGATTTTTTTTTTTAAATTAACCGTTAAGAGAAAGCGTGATTTTATTCTGAACTTTAACTAATCACGTTTTAAGCAACTTATGATATAAAACAAAATCGGATGGGGGGGGGGGGGGGTTCTTCCGAAGGTTAGTTGGTGACGTTATAAGTAATTGCGAGATAAGATGGGAGCCAGAAATTAGGGGTGGGGGACTGAAAATGATAATATAATGGATTGATTATACAATATTTAAGATCAACTTGGTAGATAAACATTTATGGACGAGAAAAAAAAAAAAAAAAAAAAAAATTAAAGCTAGCATTTAATACAACAGAAATACATAAATTAAATACTGAAATAAAATGTAGTTATTAATATTTGAATCTTAAAATAAAAAGTGCGAATTAATAGAGAAAATCACTTATCACAACAACGCATTCCGTCTCCAAACTAGTGAAGAATTTAACTTTTAATAGCGTTCAGAAGATTTTTTTTTTTAAATTAACCGTTAAGAGAAAGCGTGATTTTATTCTGAACTTTAACTAATCACGTTTTAAGCAACTTATGATATAAAACAAAATCGGATGGGGGGGGGGGGGGTTCTTCCGAAGGTTAGTTGGTGACGTTATAAGTAATTGCGAGATAAGATGGGAGCCAGAAATTAGGGGTGGGGGACTGAAAATGATAATATAATGGATTGATTATACAATATTTAAGATCAACTTGGTAGATAAACATTTATGGACGAGAAAAAAAAAAAAAAAAAAAAAAAAAAAAATTAAAGCTAGCATTTAATACAACAGAAATACATAAATTAAATACTGAAATAAAATGTAGTTATTAATATTTGAATCTTAAAATAAAAAGTGCGAATTAACAGAGAAAATCACTTATCACAACAACGCATTCCGTCTCCAAACTAGTGAAGAATTTAACTTTTAATAGCGTTCAGAAGATTTTTTTTTTTAAATTAACCGTTAAGAGAAAGCGTGATTTTATTCTGAACTTTAACTAATCACGTTTTAAGCAACTTATGATATAAAACAAAATCGGATGGGGGGGGGGTTCTTCCGAAGGTTAGTTGGTGACGTTATAAGTAATTGCGAGATAAGATGGGAGCCAGAAATTAGGGGTGGGGGACTGAAAATGATAATATAATTTGTAGCAATCATTGGAATAAATCTAATTTTGACAAATATTTTGTGGTCATTTGTAGCAATCATTGGAATAAATCTAATTTTGACAAATATTTTGTGGTCATTTGTAGCAATCATTGGAATAAATCTAATTTTGACAAATATTTTGTGGTCATTTGTAGCAATCATTGGAATAAATCTAATTTTGACAAATATTTTGTAAATTGTTCATTGTTTAAATAGAAGTAAATTTTATTGATATATTTTGTGGTCATTTGTAGCAATCATTGGAATAAATCTAATTTTGACAAATATTTTGTGGTCATTTGTAGCAATCATTGGAATAAATCTAATTTTGACAAATATTTTGTGGTCATTTGTAGCAATCATTGGAATAAATCTAATTTTGACAAATATTTTGTGGTCATTTGTAGCAATCATTGGAATAAATCTAATTTTGACAAATATTTTGTGGTCATTTGTAGCAATCATTGGAATAAATCTAATTTTGACAAATATTTTGTAAATTGTTCATTGTTTAAATAGAAGTAAATTTTATTGATATATTTTGTGGTCATTTGTAGCAATCATTGGAATAAATCTAATTTTGACAAATATTTTGTAAATTGTTCATTGTTTAAATAGAAGTAAATTTTATTGATATATTTTGTGGTCATTTGTAGCAATCATTGGAATAAATCTAATTTTGACAAATATTTTGTAAATTGTTCATTGTTTAAATAGAAGTAAATTTTATTGATATATTTTGTGGTCATTTGTAGCAATCATTGGAATAAATCTAATTTTGACAAATATTTTGTGGTCATTTGTAGCAATCATTGGAATAAATCTAATTTTGACAAATATTTTGTGGTCATTTGTAGCAATCATTGGAATAAATCTAATTTTGACAAATATTTTGTGGTCATTTGTAGCAATCATTGGAATAAATCTAATTTTGACAAATATTTTGTGGTCATTTGTAGCAATCATTGGAATAAATCTAATTTTGACAAATATTTTGTGGTCATTTGTAGCAATCATTGGAATAAATCTAATTTTGACAAATATTTTGTGGTCATTTGTAGCAATCATTGGAATAAATCTAATTTTGACAAATATTTTGTGGTCATTTGTAGCAATCATTGGAATAAATCTAATTTTGACAAATATTTTGTGGTCATTTGTAGCAATCATTGGAATAAATCTAATTTTGACAAATATTTTGTAAATTGTTCATTGTTTAAATAGAAGTAAATTTTATTGATATATTTTGTGGTCATTTGTAGCAATCATTGGAATAAATCTAATTTTGACAAATATTTTGTAAATTGTTCATTGTTTAAATAGAAGTAAATTTTATTGATATATTTTGTGGTCATTTGTAGCAATCATTGGAATAAATCTTATTTTGACAAATATTTTGTGGTCATTTGTAGCAATCATTGGAATAAATCTAATTTTGACAAATATTTTGTGGTCATTTGTAGCAATCATTGGAATAAATCTAATTTTGACAAATATTTTGTAAATTGTTCATTGTTTAAATAGAAGTAAATTTTATTGATATATTTTGTGGTCATTTGTAGCAATCATTGGAATAAATCTAATTTTGACAAATATTTTGTGGTCATTTGTAGCAATCATTGGAATAAATCTAATTTTGACAAATATTTTGTAAATTGTTCATTGTTTAAATAGAAGTAAATTTTATTGATATATTTTGTGGTCATTTGTAGCAATCATTGGAATAAATCTAATTTTGACAAATATTTTGTAAATTGTTCATTGTTTAAATAGAAGTAAATTTTATTGATATATTTTGTGGTCATTTGTAGCAATCATTGGAATAAATCTAATTTTGACAAATATTTTGTAAATTGTTCATTGTTTAAATAGAAGTAAATTTTATTGATATATTTTGTGGTCATTTGTAGCAATCATTGGAATAAATCTAATTTTGACAAATATTTTGTGGTCATTTGTAGCAATCATTGGAATAAATCTAATTTTGACAAATATTTTGTGGTCATTTGTAGCAATCATTGGAATAAATCTAATTTTGACAAATATTTTGTAAATTGTTCATTGTTTAAATAGAAGTAAATTTTATTGATATATTTTGTGGTCATTTGTAGCAATCATTGGAATAAATCTAATTTTGACAAATATTTTGTAAATTGTTCATTGTTTAAATAGAAGTAAATTTTATTGATATATTTTGTGGTCATTTGTAGCAATCATTGGAATAAATCTAATTTTGACAAATATTTTGTGGTCATTTGTAGCAATCATTGGAATAAATCTAATTTTGACAAATATTTTGTGGTCATTTGTAGCAATCATTGGAATAAATCTAATTTTGACAAATATTTTGTAAATTGTTCATTGTTTAAATAGAAGTAAATTTTATTGATATATTTTGTGGTCATTTGTAGCAATCATTGGAATAAATCTAATTTTGACAAATATTTTGTAAATTGTTCATTGTTTAAATAGAAGTAAATTTTATTGATATATTTTGTGGTCATTTGTAGCAATCATTGGAATAAATCTAATTTTGACAAATATTTTGTAAATTGTTCATTGTTTAAATAGAAGTAAATTTTATTGATATATTTTGTGGTCATTTGTAGCAATCATTGGAATAAATCTAATTTGGACAAATATTTTGTAAATTGTTCATTGTTTAAATAGAAGTAAATTTTATTGATATATTTTGTGGTCATTTGTAGCAATCATTGGAATAAATCTAATTTTGACAAATATTTTGTGGTCATTTGTAGCAATCATTGGAATAAATCTAATTTTGACAAATATTTTGTGGTCATTTGTAGCAATCATTGGAATAAATCTAATTTTGACAAATATTTTGTAAATTGTTCATTGTTTAAATAGAAGTAAATTTTATTGATATATTTTGTGGTCATTTGTAGCAATCATTGGAATAAATCTAATTTTGACAAATATTTTGTAAATTGTTCATTGTTTAAATAGAAGTAAATTTTATTGATATATTTTGTGGTCATTTGTAGCAATCATTGGAATAAATCTAATTTTGACAAATATTTTGTAAATTGTTCATTGTTTAAATAGAAGTAAATTTTATTGATATATTTTGTGGTCATTTGTAGCAATCATTGGAATAAATCTAATTTTGACAAATATTTTGTGGTCATTTGTAGCAATCATTGGAATAAATCTAATTTTGACAAATATTTTGTGGTCATTTGTAGCAATCATTGGAATAAATCTAATTTTGACAAATATTTTGTGGTCATTTGTAGCAATCATTGGAATAAATCTAATTTTGACAAATATTTTGTAAATTGTTCATTGTTTAAATAGAAGTAAATTTTATTGATATATTTTGTGGTCATTTGTAGCAATCATTGGAATAAATCTAATTTTGACAAATATTTTGTGGTCATTTTTAGCAATCATTGGAATAAATCTAATTTTGACAAATATTTTGTGGTCATTTGTAGCAATCATTGGAATAAATCTAATTTTGACAAATATTTTGTGGTCATTTGTAGCAATCATTGGAATAAATCTAATTTTGACAAATATTTTGTGGTCATTTGTAGCAATCATTGGAATAAATCTAATTTTGACAAATATTTTGTGGTCATTTGTAGCAATCATTGGAATAAATCTAATTTTGACAAATATTTTGTAAATTGTTCATTGTTTAAATAGAAGTAAATTTTATTGATATATTTTGTGGTCATTTGTAGCAATCATTGGAATAAATCTAATTTTGACAAATATTTTGTGGTCATTTGTAGCAATCATTGGAATAAATCTAATTTTGACAAATATTTTGTGGTCATTTGTAGCAATCATTGGAATAAATCTAATTTTGACAAATATTTTGTGGTCATTTGTAGCAATCATTGGAATAAATCTAATTTTGACAAATATTTTGTGGTCATTTGTAGCAATCATTGGAATAAATCTAATTTTGACAAATATTTTGTGGTCATTTGTAGCAATCATTGGAATAAATCTAATTTTGACAAATATTTTGTAAATTGTTCATTGTTTAAATAGAAGTAAATTTTATTGATATATTTTGTGGTCATTTGTAGCAATCATTGGAATAAATCTAATTTTGACAAATATTTTGTAAATTGTTCATTGTTTAAATAGAAGTAAATTTTATTGATATATTTTGTGGTCATTTGTAGCAATCATTGGAATAAATCTAATTTTGACAAATATTTTGTAAATTGTTCATTGTTTAAATAGAAGTAAATTTTATTGATATATTTTGTGGTCATTTGTAGCAATCATTGGAATAAATCTAATTTTGACAAATATTTTGTGGTCATTTGTAGCAATCATTGGAATAAATCTAATTTTGACAAATATTTTGTGGTCATTTGTAGCAATCATTGGAATAAATCTAATTTTGACAAATATTTTGTAAATTGTTCATTGTTTAAATAGAAGTAAATTTTATTGATATATTTTGTGGTCATTTGTAGCAATCATTGGAATAAATCTAATTTTGACAAATATTTTGTAAATTGTTCATTGTTTAAATAGAAGTAAATTTTATTGATATATTTTGTGGTCATTTGTAGCAATCATTGGAATAAATCTAATTTTGACAAATATTTTGTGGTCATTTGTAGCAATCATTGGAATAAATCTAATTTTGACAAATATTTTGTGGTCATTTGTAGCAATCATTGGAATAAATCTAATTTTGACAAATATTTTGTAAATTGTTCATTGTTTAAATAGAAGTAAATTTTATTGATATATTTTGTGGTCATTTGTAGCAATCATTGGAATAAATCTAATTTTGACAAATATTTTGTAAATTGTTCATTGTTTAAATAGAAGTAAATTTTATTGATATATTTTGTGGTCATTTGTAGCAATCATTGGAATAAATCTAATTTTGACAAATATTTTGTAAATTGTTCATTGTTTAAATAGAAGTAAATTTTATTGATATATTTTGTGGTCATTTGTAGCAATCATTGGAATAAATCTAATTTTGACAAATATTTTGTGGTCATTTGTAGCAATCATTGGAATAAATCTAATTTTGACAAATATTTTGTGGTCATTTGTAGCAATCATTGGAATAAATCTAATTTTGACAAATATTTTGTGGTCATTTGTAGCAATCATTGGAATAAATCTAATTTTGACAAATATTTTGTAAATTGTTCATTGTTTAAATAGAAGTAAATTTTATTGATATATTTTGTGGTCATTTGTAGCAATCATTGGAATAAATCTAATTTTGACAAATATTTTGTAAATTGTTCATTGTTTAAATAGAAGTAAATTTTATTGATATATTTTGTGGTCATTTGTAGCAATCATTGGAATAAATCTAATTTTGACAAATATTTTGTAAATTGTTCATTGTTTAAATAGAAGTAAATTTTATTGATATATTTTGTGGTCATTTGTAGCAATCATTGGAATAAATCTAATTTTGACAAATATTTTGTGGTCATTTGTAGCAATCATTGGAATAAATCTAATTTTGACAAATATTTTGTGGTCATTTGTAGCAATCATTGGAATAAATCTAATTTTGACAAATATTTTGTAAATTGTTCATTGTTTAAATAGAAGTAAATTTTATTGATATATTTTGTGGTCATTTGTAGCAATCATTGGAATAAATCTAATTTTGACAAATATTTTGTAAATTGTTCATTGTTTAAATAGAAGTAAATTTTATTGATATATTTTGTGGTCATTTGTAGCAATCATTGGAATAAATCTAATTTTGACAAATATTTTGTGGTCATTTGTAGCAATCATTGGAATAAATCTAATTTTGACAAATATTTTGTGGTCATTTGTAGCAATCATTGGAATAAATCTAATTTTGACAAATATTTTGTAAATTGTTCATTGTTTAAATAGAAGTAAATTTTATTGATATATTTTGTGGTCATTTGTAGCAATCATTGGAATAAATCTAATTTTGACAAATATTTTGTAAATTGTTCATTGTTTAAATAGAAGTAAATTTTATTGATATATTTTGTGGTCATTTGTAGCAATCATTGGAATAAATCTAATTTTGACAAATATTTTGTAAATTGTTCATTGTTTAAATAGAAGTAAATTTTATTGATATATTTTGTGGTCATTTGTAGCAATCATTGGAATAAATCTAATTTGGACAAATATTTTGTAAATTGTTCATTGTTTAAATAGAAGTAAATTTTATTGATATATTTTGTGGTCATTTGTAGCAATCATTGGAATAAATCTAATTTTGACAAATATTTTGTGGTCATTTGTAGCAATCATTGGAATAAATCTAATTTTGACAAATATTTTGTGGTCATTTGTAGCAATCATTGGAATAAATCTAATTTTGACAAATATTTTGTAAATTGTTCATTGTTTAAATAGAAGTAAATTTTATTGATATATTTTGTGGTCATTTGTAGCAATCATTGGAATAAATCTAATTTTGACAAATATTTTGTAAATTGTTCATTGTTTAAATAGAAGTAAATTTTATTGATATATTTTGTGGTCATTTGTAGCAATCATTGGAATAAATCTAATTTTGACAAATATTTTGTAAATTGTTCATTGTTTAAATAGAAGTAAATTTTATTGATATATTTTGTGGTTATTTGTAGCAATCATTGGAATAAATCTAATTTTGACAAATATTTTGTGGTCATTTGTAGCAATCATTGGAATAAATCTAATTTTGACAAATATTTTGTGGTCATTTGTAGCAATCATTGGAATAAATCTAATTTTGACAAATATTTTGTGGTCATTTGTAGCAATCATTGGAATAAATCTAATTTTGACAAATATTTTGTAAATTGTTCATTGTTTAAATAGAAGTAAATTTTATTGATATATTTTGTGGTCATTTGTAGCAATCATTGGAATAAATCTAATTTTGACAAATATTTTGTGGTCATTTTTAGCAATCATTGGAATAAATCTAATTTTGACAAATATTTTGTGGTCATTTGTAGCAATCATTGGAATAAATCTAATTTTGACAAATATTTTGTGGTCATTTGTAGCAATCATTGGAATAAATCTAATTTTGACAAATATTTTGTGGTCATTTGTAGCAATCATTGGAATAAATCTAATTTTGACAAATATTTTGTGGTCATTTGTAGCAATCATTGGAATAAATCTAATTTTGACAAATATTTTGTAAATTGTTCATTGTTTAAATAGAAGTAAATTTTATTGATATATTTTGTGGTCATTTGTAGCAATCATTGGAATAAATCTAATTTTGACAAATATTTTGTGGTCATTTGTAGCAATCATTGGAATAAATCTAATTTTGACAAATATTTTGTGGTCATTTGTAGCAATCATTGGAATAAATCTAATTTTGACAAATATTTTGTGGTCATTTGTAGCAATCATTGGAATAAATCTAATTTTGACAAATATTTTGTGGTCATTTGTAGCAATCATTGGAATAAATCTAATTTTGACAAATATTTTGTGGTCATTTGTAGCAATCATTGGAATAAATCTAATTTTGACAAATATTTTGTAAATTGTTCATTGTTTAAATAGAAGTAAATTTTATTGATATATTTTGTGGTCATTTGTAGCAATCATTGGAATAAATCTAATTTTGACAAATATTTTGTAAATTGTTCATTGTTTAAATAGAAGTAAATTTTATTGATATATTTTGTGGTCATTTGTAGCAATCATTGGAATAAATCTAATTTTGACAAATATTTTGTAAATTGTTCATTGTTTAAATAGAAGTAAATTTTATTGATATATTTTGTGGTCATTTGTAGCAATCATTGGAATAAATCTAATTTTGACAAATATTTTGTGGTCATTTGTAGCAATCATTGGAATAAATCTAATTTTGACAAATATTTTGTGGTCATTTGTAGCAATCATTGGAATAAATCTAATTTTGACAAATATTTTGTAAATTGTTCATTGTTTAAATAGAAGTAAATTTTATTGATATATTTTGTGGTCATTTGTAGCAATCATTGGAATAAATCTAATTTTGACAAATATTTTGTAAATTGTTCATTGTTTAAATAGAAGTAAATTTTATTGATATATTTTGTGGTCATTTGTAGCAATCATTGGAATAAATCTAATTTTGACAAATATTTTGTGGTCATTTGTAGCAATCATTGGAATAAATCTAATTTTGACAAATATTTTGTGGTCATTTGTAGCAATCATTGGAATAAATCTAATTTTGACAAATATTTTGTAAATTGTTCATTGTTTAAATAGAAGTAAATTTTATTGATATATTTTGTGGTCATTTGTAGCAATCATTGGAATAAATCTAATTTTGACAAATATTTTGTAAATTGTTCATTGTTTAAATAGAAGTAAATTTTATTGATATATTTTGTGGTCATTTGTAGCAATCATTGGAATAAATCTAATTTTGACAAATATTTTGTAAATTGTTCATTGTTTAAATAGAAGTAAATTTTATTGATATATTTTGTGGTCATTTGTAGCAATCATTGGAATAAATCTAATTTTGACAAATATTTTGTGGTCATTTGTAGCAATCATTGGAATAAATCTAATTTTGACAAATATTTTGTGGTCATTTGTAGCAATCATTGGAATAAATCTAATTTTGACAAATATTTTGTGGTCATTTGTAGCAATCATTGGAATAAATCTAATTTTGACAAATATTTTGTAAATTGTTCATTGTTTAAATAGAAGTAAATTTTATTGATATATTTTGTGGTCATTTGTAGCAATCATTGGAATAAATCTAATTTTGACAAATATTTTGTGGTCATTTGTAGCAATCATTGGAATAAATCTAATTTTGACAAATATTTTGTGGTCATTTGTAGCAATCATTGGAATAAATCTAATTTTGACAAATATTTTGTGGTCATTTGTAGCAATCATTGGAATAAATCTAATTTTGACAAATATTTTGTAAATTGTTCATTGTTTAAATAGAAGTAAATTTTATTGATATATTTTGTGGTCATTTGTAGCAATCATTGGAATAAATCTAATTTTGACAAATATTTTGTAAATTGTTCATTGTTTAAATAGAAGTAAATTTTATTGATATATTTTGTGGTCATTTGTAGCAATCATTGGAATAAATCTAATTTTGACAAATATTTTGTAAATTGTTCATTGTTTAAATAGAAGTAAATTTTATTGATATATTTTGTGGTCATTTGTAGCAATCATTGGAATAAATCTAATTTTGACAAATATTTTGTGGTCATTTGTAGCAATCATTGGAATAAATCTAATTTTGACAAATATTTTGTGGTCATTTGTAGCAATCATTGGAATAAATCTAATTTTGACAAATATTTTGTAAATTGTTCATTGTTTAAATAGAAGTAAATTTTATTGATATATTTTGTGGTCATTTGTAGCAATTATTGGAATAAATCTAATTTTGACAAATATTTTGTAAATTGTTCATTGTTTAAATAGAAGTAAATTTTATTGATATATTTTGTGGTCATTTGTAGCAATCATTGGAATAAATCTAATTTTGACAAATATTTTGTAAATTGTTCATTGTTTAAATAGAAGTAAATTTTATTGATATATTTTGTGGTCATTTGTAGCAATCATTGGAATAAATCTAATTTTGACAAATATTTTGTGGTCATTTGTAGCAATCATTGGAATAAATCTAATTTTGACAAATATTTTGTGGTCATTTGTAGCAATCATTGGAATAAATCTAATTTTGACAAATATTTTGTAAATTGTTCATTGTTTAAATAGAAGTAAATTTTATTGATATATTTTGTGGTCATTTGTAGCAATCATTGGAATAAATCTAATTTTGACAAATATTTTGTCAATTGTTCATTGTTTAAATAGAAGTAAATTTTATTGATATATTTTGTGGTCATTTGTAGCAATCATTGGAATAAATCTAATTTTGACAAATATTTTGTAAATTGTTCATTGTTTAAATAGAAGTAAATTTTATTGATATATTTTGTGGTCATTTGTAGCAATCATTGGAATAAATCTAATTTTGACAAATATTTTGTGGTCATTTGTAGCAATCATTGGAATAAATCTAATTTTGACAAATATTTTGTGGTCATTTGTAGCAATCATTGGAATAAATCTAATTTTGACAAATATTTTGTGGTCATTTGTAGCAATCATTGGAATAAATCTAATTTTGACAAATATTTTGTAAATTGTTCATTGTTTAAATAGAAGTAAATTTTATTGATATATTTTGTGGTCATTTGTAGCAATCATTGGAATAAATCTAATTTTGACAAATATTTTGTGGTAATTTTTAGCAATCATTGGAATAAATCTAATTTTGACAAATATTTTGTGGTCATTTGTAGTAATCATTGGAATAAATCTAATTTTGACAAATATTTTGTGGTCATTTGTAGCAATCATTGGAATAAATCTAATTTTGACAAATATTTTGTGGTCATTTGTAGCAATCATTGGAATAAATCTAATTTTTACAAATATTTTGTGGTCATTTGTAGCAATCATTGGAATAAATCTAATTTTGACAAATATTTTGTAAATTGTTCATTGTTAAATAGAAGTAAATTTTATTGATATATTTTGTGGTCATTTGTAGCAATCATTGGAATAAATCTAATTTTGACAAATATTTTGTGGTCATTTGTAGCAATCATTGGAATAAATCTAATTTTGACAAATATTTTGTAAATTGTTCATTGTTTAAATAGAAGTAAATTTTATTGATATATTTTGTGGTCATTTGTAGCAAT
>NC_136489.1:2483178-2655678 GCF_053919585.1 Euprymna scolopes
ATCTAATTTTGACAAATATTTTGTGGTCATTTGTAGCAATCATTGGAATAAATCTAATTTTGACAAATATTTTGTGGTCATTTGTAGCAATCATTGGAATAAATCTAATTTTGACAAATATTTTGTAAATTGTTCATTGTTTAAATAGAAGTAAATTTTATTGATATATTTTGTGGTCATTTGTAGCAATCATTGGAATAAATCTAATTTTGACAAATATTTTGTGGTCATTTGTAGCAATCATTGGAATAAATCTAATTTTGACAAATATTTTGTGGTCATTTGTAGCAATCATTGGAATAAATCTAATTTTGACAAATATTTTGTGGTCATTTGTAGCAATCATTGGAATAAATCTAATTTTGACAAATATTTTGTGGTCATTTGTAGCAATCATTGGAATAAATCTAATTTTGACAAATATTTTGTAAATTGTTCATTGTTTAAATAGAAGTAAATTTTATTGATATATTTTGTGGTCATTTGTAGCAATCATTGGAATAAATCTAATTTTGACAAATATTTTGTAAATTGTTCATTGTTTAAATAGAAGTAAATTTTATTGATATATTTTGTGGTCATTTGTAGCAATCATTGGAATAAATCTAATTTTGACAAATATTTTGTAAATTGTTCATTGTTTAAATAGAAGTAAATTTTATTGATATATTTTGTGGTCATTTGTAGCAATCATTGGAATAAATCTAATTTTGACAAATATTTTGTGGTCATTTGTAGCAATCATTGGAATAAATCTAATTTTGACAAATATTTTGTGGTCATTTGTAGCAATCATTGGAATAAATCTAATTTTGACAAATATTTTGTGGTCATTTGTAGCAATCATTGGAATAAATCTAATTTTGACAAATATTTTGTGGTCATTTGTAGCAATCATTGGAATAAATCTAATTTTGACAAATATTTTGTGGTCATTTGTAGCAATCATTGGAATAAATCTAATTTTGACAAATATTTTGTGGTCATTTGTAGCAATCATTGGAATAAATCTAATTTTGACAAATATTTTGTGGTCATTTGTAGCAATCATTGGAATAAATCTAATTTTGACAAATATTTTGTGGTCATTTGTAGCAATCATTGGAATAAATCTAATTTTGACAAATATTTTGTAAATTGTTCATTTTTTAAATAGAAGTAAATTTTATTGATATATTTTGTGGTCATTTGTAGCAATCATTGGAATAAATCTAATTTTGACAAATATTTTGTGGTCATTTGTAGCAATCATTGGAATAAATCTAATTTTGACAAATATTTTGTGGTCATTTGTAGCAATCATTGGAATAAATCTAATTTTGACAAATATTTTGTGGTCATTTGTAGCAATCATTGGAATAAATCTAATTTTGACAAATATTTTGTGGTCATTTGTAGCAATCATTGGAATAAATCTAATTTTGACAAATATTTTGTGGTCATTTGTAGCAATCATTGGAATAAATCTAATTTTGACAAATATTTTGTGGTCATTTGTAGCAATCATTGGAATAAATCTAATTTTGACAAATATTTTGTGGTCATTTGTAGCAATCATTGGAATAAATCTAATTTTGACAAATATTTTGTGGTCATTTGTAGCAATCATTGGAATAAATCTAATTTTGACAAATATTTTGTGGTCATTTGTAGCAATCATTGGAATAAATCTAATTTTGACAAATATTTTGTAAATTGTTCATTGTTTAAATAGAAGTAAATTTTATTGATATATTTTGTGGTCATTTGTAGCAATCATTGGAATAAATCTAATTTTGACAAATATTTTGTGGTCATTTGTAGCAATCATTGGAATAAATCTAATTTTGACAAATATTTTGTGGTCATTTGTAGCAATCATTGGAATAAATCTAATTTTGACAAATATTTTGTGGTCATTTGTAGCAATCATTGGAATAAATCTAATTTTGACAAATATTTTGTGGTCATTTGTAGCAATCATTGGAATAAATCTAATTTTGACAAATATTTTGTGGTCATTTGTAGCAATCATTGGAATAAATCTAATTTTGACAAATATTTTGTGGTCATTTGTAGCAATCATTGGAATAAATCTAATTTTGACAAATATTTTGTAAATTGTTCATTGTTTAAATAGAAGTAAATTTTATTGATATATTTTGTGGTCATTTGTAGCAATCATTGGAATAAATCTAATTTTGACAAATATTTTGTGGTCATTTGTAGCAATCATTGGAATAAATCTAATTTTGACAAATATTTTGTGGTCATTTGTAGCAATCATTGGAATAAATCTAATTTTGACAAATATTTTGTGGTCATTTGTAGCAATCATTGGAATAAATCTAATTTTGACAAATATTTTGTGGTCATTTGTAGCAATCATTGGAATAAATCTAATTTTGACAAATATTTTGTAAATTGTTCATTGTTTAAATAGAAGTAAATTTTATTGATATATTTTGTGGTCATTTGTAGCAATTATTGGAATAAATCTAATTTTGACAAATATTTTGTAAATTGTTCATTGTTTAAATAGAAGTAAATTTTATTGATATATTTTGTGGTCATTTGTAGCAATCATTGGAATAAATCTAATTTTGACAAATATTTTGTAAATTGTTCATTGTTTAAATAGAAGTAAATTTTATTGATATATTTTGTGGTCATTTGTAGCAATTATTGGAATAAATCTAATTTTGACAAATATTTTGTAAATTGTTCATTGTTTAAATAGAAGTAAATTTTATTGATATATTTTGTGGTCATTTGTAGCAATCATTGGAATAAATCTAATTTTGACAAATATTTTGTAAATTGTTCATTGTTTAAATAGAAGTAAATTTTATTGATATATTTTGTGGTCATTTGTAGCAATCATTGGAATAAATCTAATTTTGACAAATATTTTGTAAATTGTTCATTGTTTAAATAGAAGTAAATTTTATTGATATATTTTGTGGTCATTTGTAGCAATTATTGGAATAAATCTAATTTTGACAAATATTTTGTAAATTGTTCATTGTTTAAATAGAAGTAAATTTTATTGATATATTTTGTGGTCATTTGTAGCAATCATTGGAATAAATCTAATTTTGACAAATATTTTGTAAATTGTTCATTGTTTTAATAGAAGTAAATTTTATTGATATATTTTGTGGTCATTTGTAGCAATCATTGGAATAAATCTAATTTTGACAAATATTTTGTAAATTGTTCATTGTTTAAATAGAAGTAAATTTTATTGATATATTTTGTGGTCATTTGTAGCAATCATTGGAATAAATCTAATTTTGACAAATATTTTGTGGTCATTTGTAGCAATCATTGGAATAAATCTAATTTTGACAAATATTTTGTGGTCATTTGTAGCAATCATTGGAATAAATCTAATTTTGACAAATATTTTGTAAATTGTTCATTGTTTAAATAGAAGTAAATTTTATTGATATATTTTGTGGTCATTTGTAGCAATCATTGGAATAAATCTAATTTTGACAAATATTTTGTAAATTGTTCATTGTTTAAATAGAAGTAAATTTTATTGATATATTTTGTGGTCATTTGTAGCAATTATTGGAATAAATCTAATTTTGACAAATATTTTGTAAATTGTTCATTGTTTAAATAGAAGTAAATTTTATTGATATATTTTGTGGTCATTTGTAGCAATCATTGGAATAAATCTAATTTTGACAAATATTTTGTAAATTGTTCATTGTTTAAATAGAAGTAAATTTTATTGATATATTTTGTGGTCATTTGTAGCAATCATTGGAATAAATCTAATTTTGACAAATATTTTGTAAATTGTTCATTGTTTAAATAGAAGTAAATTTTATTGATATATTTTGTGGTCATTTGTAGCAATCATTGGAATAAATCTAATTTTGACAAATATTTTGTAAATTGTTCATTGTTTAAATAGAAGTAAATTTTATTGATATATTTTGTGGTCATTTGTAGCAATCATTGGAATAAATCTAATTTTGACAAATATTTTGTAAATTGTTCATTGTTTAAATAGAAGTAAATTTTATTGATATATTTTGTGGTCATTTGTAGCAATTATTGGAATAAATCTAATTTTGACAAATATTTTGTAAATTGTTCATTGTTTAAATAGAAGTAAATTTTATTGATATATTTTGTGGTCATTTGTAGCAATCATTGGAATAAATCTAATTTTGACAAATATTTTGTAAATTGTTCATTGTTTAAATAGAAGTAAATTTTATTGATATATTTTGTGGTCATTTGTAGCAATTATTGGAATAAATCTAATTTTGACAAATATTTTGTAAATTGTTCATTGTTTAAATAGAAGTAAATTTTATTGATATATTTTGTGGTCATTTGTAGCAATCATTGGAATAAATCTAATTTTGACAAATATTTTGTAAATTGTTCATTGTTTAAATAGAAGTAAATTTTATTGATATATTTTGTGGTCATTTGTAGCAATCATTGGAATAAATCTAATTTTGACAAATATTTTGTGGTCATTTGTAGCAATCATTGGAATAAATCTAATTTTGACAAATATTTTGTGGTCATTTGTAGCAATCATTGGAATAAATCTAATTTTGACAAATATTTTGTAAATTGTTCATTGTTTAAATAGAAGTAAATTTTATTGATATATTTTGTGGTCATTTGTAGCAATCATTGGAATAAATCTAATTTTGACAAATATTTTGTAAATTGTTCATTGTTTAAATAGAAGTAAATTTTATTGATATATTTTGTGGTCATTTGTAGCAATTATTGGAATAAATCTAATTTTGACAAATATTTTGTAAATTGTTCATTGTTTAAATAGAAGTAAATTTTATTGATATATTTTGTGGTCATTTGTAGCAATCATTGGAATAAATCTAATTTTGACAAATATTTTGTAAATTGTTCATTGTTTAAATAGAAGTAAATTTTATTGATATATTTTGTGGTCATTTGTAGCAATCATTGGAATAAATCTAATTTTGACAAATATTTTGTAAATTGTTCATTGTTTAAATAGAAGTAAATTTTATTGATATATTTTGTGGTCATTTGTAGCAATCATTGGAATAAATCTAATTTTGACAAATATTTTGTAAATTGTTCATTGTTTAAATAGAAGTAAATTTTATTGATATATTTTGTGGTCATTTGTAGCAATCATTGGAATAAATCTAATTTTGACAAATATTTTGTAAATTGTTCATTGTTTAAATAGAAGTAAATTTTATTGATATATTTTGTGGTCATTTGTAGCAATTATTGGAATAAATCTAATTTTGACAAATATTTTGTAAATTGTTCATTGTTTAAATAGAAGTAAATTTTATTGATATATTTTGTGGTCATTTGTAGCAATCATTGGAATAAATCTAATTTTGACAAATATTTTGTAAATTGTTCATTGTTTAAATAGAAGTAAATTTTATTGATATATTTTGTGGTCATTTGTAGCAATCATTGGAATAAATCTAATTTTGACAAATATTTTGTAAATTGTTCATTGTTTAAATAGAAGTAAATTTTATTGATATATTTTGTGGTCATTTGTAGCAATCATTGGAATAAATCTAATTTTGACAAATATTTTGTGGTCATTTGTAGCAATCATTGGAATAAATCTAATTTTGACAAATATTTTGTAAATTGTTCATTGTTTAAATAGAAGTAAATTTTATTGATATATTTTGTGGTCATTTGTAGCAATCATTGGAATAAATCTAATTTTGACAAATATTTTGTGGTCATTTGTAGCAATCATTGGAATAAATCTAATTTTGACAAATATTTTGTGGTCATTTGTAGCAATCATTGGAATAAATCTAATTTTGACAAATATTTTGTGGTCATTTGTAGCAATCATTGGAATAAATCTAATTTTGACAAATATTTTGTGGTCATTTGTAGCAATCATTGGAATAAATCTAATTTTGACAAATATTTTGTGGTCATTTGTAGCAATCATTGGAATAAATCTAATTTTGACAAATATTTTGTAAATTGTTCATTGTTTAAATAGAAGTAAATTTTATTGATATATTTTGTGGTCATTTGTAGCAATCATTGGAATAAATCTAATTTTGACAAATATTTTGTAAATTGTTCATTGTTTAAATAGAAGTAAATTTTATTGATATATTTTGTGGTCATTTGTAGCAATCATTGGAATAAATCTAATTTTGACAAATATTTTGTAAATTGTTCATTGTTTAAATAGAAGTAAATTTTATTGATATATTTTGTGGTCATTTGTAGCAATCATTGGAATAAATCTAATTTTGACAAATATTTTGTGGTCATTTGTAGCAATCATTGGAATAAATCTAATTTTGACAAATATTTTGTGGTCATTTGTAGCAATCATTGGAATAAATCTAATTTTGACAAATATTTTGTAAATTGTTCATTGTTTAAATAGAAGTAAATTTTATTGATATATTTTGTGGTCATTTGTAGCAATCATTGGAATAAATCTAATTTTGACAAATATTTTGTAAATTGTTCATTGTTTAAATAGAAGTAAATTTTATTGATATATTTTGTGGTCATTTGTAGCAATCATTGGAATAAATCTAATTTTGACAAATATTTTGTAAATTGTTCATTGTTTAAATAGAAGTAAATTTTATTGATATATTTTGTGGTCATTTGTAGCAATCATTGGAATAAATCTAATTTTGACAAATATTTTGTGGTCATTTGTAGCAATCGTTGGAATAAATCTAATTTTGACAAATATTTTGTGGTCATTTGTAGCAATCATTGGAATAAATCTAATTTTGACAAATATTTTGTAAATTGTTCATTGTTTAAATAGAAGTAAATTTTATTGATATATTTTGTGGTCATTTGTAGCAATCATTGGAATAAATCTAATTTTGACAAATATTTTGTAAATTGTTCATTGTTTAAATAGAAGTAAATTTTATTGATATATTTTGTGGTCATTTGTAGCAATCATTGGAATAAATCTAATTTTGACAAATATTTTGTAAATTGTTCATTGTTTAAATAGAAGTAAATTTTATTGATATATTTTGTGGTCATTTGTAGCAATCATTGGAATAAATCTAATTTTGACAAATATTTTGTGGTCATTTGTAGCAATCATTGGAATAAATCTAATTTTGACAAATATTTTGTGGTCATTTGTAGCAATCATTGGAATAAATCTAATTTTGACAAATATTTTGTAAATTGTTCATTGTTTAAATAGAAGTAAATTTTATTGATATATTTTGTGGTCATTTGTAGCAATCATTGGAATAAATCTAATTTTGACAAATATTTTGTAAATTGTTCATTGTTTAAATAGAAGTAAATTTTATTGATATATTTTGTGGTCATTTGTAGCAATCATTGGAATAAATCTAATTTTGACAAATATTTTGTAAATTGTTCATTGTTTAAATAGAAGTAAATTTTATTGATATATTTTGTGGTCATTTGTAGCAATCATTGGAATAAATCTAATTTTGACAAATATTTTGTGGTCATTTGTAGCAATCATTGGAATAAATCTAATTTTGACAAATATTTTGTGGTCATTTGTAGCAATCATTGGAATAAATCTAATTTTGACAAATATTTTGTGGTCATTTGTAGCAATCATTGGAATAAATCTAATTTTGACAAATATTTTGTAAATTGTTCATTGTTTAAATAGAAGTAAATTTTATTGATATATTTTGTGGTCATTTGTAGCAATCATTGGAATAAATCTAATTTTGACAAATATTTTGTGGTCATTTTTAGCAATCATTGGAATAAATCTAATTTTGACAAATATTTTGTGGTCATTTGTAGCAATCATTGGAATAAATCTAATTTTGACAAATATTTTGTGGTCATTTGTAGCAATCATTGGAATAAATCTAATTTTGACAAATATTTTGTGGTCATTTGTAGCAATCATTGGAATAAATCTAATTGTGACAAATATTTTGTGGTCATTTGTAGCAATCATTGGAATAAATCTAATTTTGACAAATATTTTGTAAATTGTTCATTGTTTAAATAGAAGTAAATTTTATTGATATATTTTGTGGTCATTTGTAGCAATCATTGGAATAAATCTAATTTTGACAAATATTTTGTGGTCATTTGTAGCAATCATTGGAATAAATCTAATTTTGACAAATATTTTGTAAATTGTTCATTGTTTAAATAGAAGTAAATTTTATTGATATATTTTGTGGTCATTTGTAGCAATCATTGGAATAAATCTAATTTTGACAAATATTTTGTGGTCATTTGTAGCAATCATTGGAATAAATCTAATTTTGACAAATATTTTGTGGTCATTTGTAGCAATCATTGGAATAAATCTAATTTTGACAAATATTTTGTGGTCATTTGTAGCAATCATTGGAATAAATCTAATTTTGACAAATATTTTGTGGTCATTTGTAGCAATCATTGGAATAAATCTAATTTTGACAAATATTTTGTAAATTGTTCATTGTTTAAATAGAAGTAAATTTTATTGATATATTTTGTGGTTATTTGTAGCAATCATTGGAATAAATCTAATTTTGACAAATATTTTGTGGTCATTTGTAGCAATCATTGGAATAAATCTAATTTTGACAAATATTTTGTGGTCATTTGTAGCAATCATTGGAATAAATCTAATTTTGACAAATATTTTGTGGTCATTTGTAGCAATCATTGGAATAAATCTAATTTTGACAAATATTTTGTAAATTGTTCATTGTTTAAATAGAAGTAAATTTTATTGATATATTTTGTGGTCATTTGTAGCAATCATTGGAATAAATCTAATTTTGACAAATATTTTGTAAATTGTTCATTGTTTAAATAGAAGTAAATTTTATTGATATATTTTGTGGTCATTCGTAGCAATCATTGGAATAAATCTAATTTTGACAAATATTTTGTTGTCATTTGTAGCAATCATTGGAATAAATCTAATTTTGACAAATATTTTGTGGTCATTTGTAGCAATCATTGGAATAAATCTAATTTTGACAAATATTTTGTGGTCATTTGTAGCAATCATTGGAATAAATCTAATTTTGACAAATATTTTGTGGTCATTTGTAGCAATCATTGGAATAAATCTAATTTTGACAAATATTTTGTGGTCATTTGTAGCAATCATTGGAATAAATCTAATTTTGACAAATATTTTGTAAATTGTTCATTGTTTAAATAGAAGTAAATTTTATTGATATATTTTGTGGTCATTTGTAGCAATCATTGGAATAAATCTAATTTTGACAAATATTTTGTGGTCATTTGTAGCAATCATTGGAATAAATCTAATTTTGACAAATATTTTGTGGTCATTTGTAGCAATCATTGGAATAAATCTAATTTTGACAAATATTTTGTGGTCATTTGTAGCAATCATTGGAATAAATCTAATTTTGACAAATATTTTGTAAATTGTTCATTGTTTAAATAGAAGTAAATTTTATTGATATATTTTGTGGTCATTTGTAGCAATCATTGGAATAAATCTAATTTTGACAAATATTTTGTGGTCATTTGTAGCAATCATTGGAATAAATCTAATTTTGACAAATATTTTGTGGTCATTTGTAGCAATCATTGGAATAAATCTAATTTTGACAAATATTTTGTGGTCATTTGTAGCAATCATTGGAATAAATCTAATTTTGACAAATATTTTGTGGTCATTTGTAGCAATCATTGGAATAAATCTAATTTTGACAAATATTTTGTAAATTGTTCATTGTTTAAATAGAAGTAAATTTTATTGATATATTTTGTGGTCATTTGTAGCAATCATTGGAATAAATCTAATTTTGACAAATATTTTGTAAATTGTTCATTGTTTAAATAGAAGTAAATTTTATTGATATATTTTGTGGTCATTTGTAGCAATCATTGGAATAAATCTAATTTTGACAAATATTTTGTAAATTGTTCATTGTTTAAATAGAAGTAAATTTTATTGATATATTTTGTGGTCATTTGTAGCAATCATTGGAATAAATCTAATTTTGACAAATATTTTGTGGTCATTTGTAGCAATCATTGGAATAAATCTAATTTTGACAAATATTTTGTGGTCATTTGTAGCAATCATTGGAATAAATCTAATTTTGACAAATATTTTGTGGTCATTTGTAGCAATCATTGGAATAAATCTAATTTTGACAAATATTTTGTGGTCATTTGTAGCAATCATTGGAATAAATCTAATTTTGACAAATATTTTGTGGTCATTTTTAGCAATCATTGGAATAAATCTAATTTTGACAAATATTTTGTGGTCATTTGTAGCAATCATTGGAATAAATCTAATTTTGACAAATATTTTGTGGTCATTTGTAGCAATCATTGGAATAAATCTAATTTTGACAAATATTTTGTGGTCATTTGTAGCAATCATTGGAATAAATCTAATTTTGACAAATATTTTGTAAATTGTTCATTGTTTAAATAGAAGTAAATTTTATTGATATATTTTGTGGTCATTTGTAGCAATCATTGGAATAAATCTAATTTTGACAAATATTTTGTGGTCATTTGTAGCAATCATTGGAATAAATCTAATTTTGACAAATATTTTGTGGTCATTTGTAGCAATCATTGGAATAAATCTAATTTTGACAAATATTTTGTGGTCATTTGTAGCAATCATTGGAATAAATCTAATTTTGACAAATATTTTGTGGTCATTTGTAGCAATCATTGGAATAAATCTAATTTTGACAAATATTTTGTGGTCATTTGTAGCAATCATTGGAATAAATCTAATTTTGACAAATATTTTGTGGTCATTTGTAGCAATCATTGGAATAAATCTAATTTTGACAAATATTTTGTGGTCATTTGTAGCAATCATTGGAATAAATCTAATTTTGACAAATATTTTGTGGTCATTTGTAGCAATCATTGGAATAAATCTAATTTTGACAAATATTTTGTGGTCATTTGTAGCAATCATTGGAATAAATCTAATTTTGACAAATATTTTGTAAATTGTTCATTGTTTAAATAGAAGTAAATTTTATTGATATATTTTGTGGTCATTTGTAGCAATCATTGGAATAAATCTAATTTTGACAAATATTTTGTGGTCATTTGTAGCAATCATTGGAATAAATCTAATTTTGACAAATATTTTGTGGTCATTTGTAGCAATCATTGGAATAAATCTAATTTTGACAAATATTTTGTGGTCATTTGTAGCAATCATTGGAATAAATCTAATTTTGACAAATATTTTGTGGTCATTTGTAGCAATCATTGGAATAAATCTAATTTTGACAAATATTTTGTAAATTGTTCATTGTTTAAATAGAAGTAAATTTTATTGATATATTTTGTGGTCATTTGTAGCAATTATTGGAATAAATCTAATTTTGACAAATATTTTGTAAATTGTTCATTGTTTAAATAGAAGTAAATTTTATTGATATATTTTGTGGTCATTTGTAGCAATCATTGGAATAAATCTAATTTTGACAAATATTTTGTAAATTGTTCATTGTTTAAATAGAAGTAAATTTTATTGATATATTTTGTGGTCATTTGTAGCAATCATTGGAATAAATCTAATTTTGACAAATATTTTGTAAATTGTTCATTGTTTAAATAGAAGTAAATTTTATTGATATATTTTGTGGTCATTTGTAGCAATTATTGGAATAAATCTAATTTTGACAAATATTTTGTAAATTGTTCATTGTTTAAATAGAAGTAAATTTTATTGATATATTTTGTGGTCATTTGTAGCAATCATTGGAATAAATCTAATTTTGACAAATATTTTGTAAATTGTTCATTGTTTAAATAGAAGTAAATTTTATTGATATATTTTGTGGTCATTTGTAGCAATCATTGGAATAAATCTAATTTTGACAAATATTTTGTAAATTGTTCATTGTTTAAATAGAAGTAAATTTTATTGATATATTTTGTGGTCATTTGTAGCAATTATTGGAATAAATCTAATTTTGACAAATATTTTGTAAATTGTTCATTGTTTAAATAGAAGTAAATTTTATTGATATATTTTGTGGTCATTTGTAGCAATCATTGGAATAAATATAATTTTGACAAATATTTTGTAAATTGTTCATTGTTTAAATAGAAGTAAATTTTATTGATATATTTTGTGGTCATTTGTAGCAATCATTGGAATAAATCTAATTTTGACAAATATTTTGTAAATTGTTCATTGTTTAAATAGAAGTAAATTTTATTGATATATTTTGTGGTCATTTGTAGCAATCATTGGAATAAATCTAATTTTGACAAATATTTTGTGGTCATTTGTAGCAATCATTGGAATAAATCTAATTTTGACAAATATTTTGTGGTCATTTGTAGCAATCATTGGAATAAATCTAATTTTGACAAATATTTTGTAAATTGTTCATTGTTTAAATAGAAGTAAATTTTATTGATATATTTTGTGGTCATTTGTAGCAATCATTGGAATAAATCTAATTTTGACAAATATTTTGTAAATTGTTCATTGTTTAAATAGAAGTAAATTTTATTGATATATTTTGTGGTCATTTGTAGCAATTATTGGAATAAATCTAATTTTGACAAATATTTTGTAAATTGTTCATTGTTTAAATAGAAGTAAATTTTATTGATATATTTTGTGGTCATTTGTAGCAATCATTGGAATAAATCTAATTTTGACAAATATTTTGTAAATTGTTCATTGTTTAAATAGAAGTAAATTTTATTGATATATTTTGTGGTCATTTGTAGCAATCATTGGAATAAATCTAATTTTGACAAATATTTTGTAAATTGTTCATTGTTTAAATAGAAGTAAATTTTATTGATATATTTTGTGGTCATTTGTAGCAATTATTGGAATAAATCTAATTTTGACAAATATTTTGTAAATTGTTCATTGTTTAAATAGAAGTAAATTTTATTGATATATTTTGTGGTCATTTGTAGCAATCATTGGAATAAATCTAATTTTGACAAATATTTTGTAAATTGTTCATTGTTTTAATAGAAGTAAATTTTATTGATATATTTTGTGGTCATTTGTAGCAATCATTGGAATAAATCTAATTTTGACAAATATTTTGTAAATTGTTCATTGTTTAAATAGAAGTAAATTTTATTGATATATTTTGTGGTCATTTGTAGCAATCATTGGAATAAATCTAATTTTGACAAATATTTTGTAAATTGCTCATTGTTTAAATAGAAGTAAATTTTATTGATATATTTTGTGGTCATTTGTAGCAATCATTGGAATAAATCTAATTTTGACAAATATTTTGTAAATTGTTCATTGTTTAAATAGAAGTAAATTTTATTGATATATTTTGTGGTCATTTGTAGCAATCATTGGAATAAATCTAATTTTGACAAATATTTTGTAAATTGTTCATTGTTTAAATAGAAGTAAATTTTATTGATATATTTTGTGGTCATTTGTAGCAATCATTGGAATAAATCTAATTTTGACAAATATTTTGTAAATTGTTCATTGTTTAAATAGAAGTAAATTTTATTGATATATTTTGTGGTCATTTGTAGCAATCATTGGAATAAATCTAATTTTGACAAATATTTTGTAAATTGTTCATTGTTTAAATAGAAGTAAATTTTATTGAAAGTTTGTCTATTTCAATAAATAATCTTGATTTGTGTTAGAAAAGCATTTCTCTTCAATGGCACAACAGCTATAAGTGCTAAGTAATAATCAATTCTAAATGAGTTTTTGGGAGGTTCACTCTTCAATACGAACGATACAATTATGCATTAAAGATTTCTGCATTTGTTACTTTTTATCGAACACATACTCTGAATTCGTCTGTGACAAGCAGCATTTAAACATTCTTGCATTGAAAGTAAAAAACAAAAAAGTCTTACGTTCATTATAGAGTTCGATAATGTACGGTTGACCAGTTCTAATCACTTTTAATCTGTAAGGTTGATCGCATTTTATTTCTTGTTTCACAAGAAGATTGAGATCTTCACGCGTATTCGTGGGGGAAATACCAAGAGCACAACAGATTACCTGGAAGAAATAAAAAGATAAACTCAAAGAAATGAAAAAAAGTGGAAGAAAGGTGGAGCAGAGAAACTATTTGCTTTTTAATTCCAATGAAACCATCAGAAAAAAAATATTCTTAAAGGACAGATATTCAGTTTGGTGGTCAAACGATCTAGAGAGGTTATCTATGGGTGTATAATATTGTAATATACAAAGGTTGTTAAGTAAACTAGTTTTGTACGACTGTTGTTCAAGTATACATTTGAGAGGATTCACTGTCTGGAAGGGTTAAAGGCCAAACAGCTGACTGTGAGAACGGAAAAAAATATAGGTATTTGAAACAAAATTGGACTGTAATAATCATATGGTGAAAAGTTTTTGTTAAGTATTCGTTACTTGGCTAGGAACAAAGCCAGACAATACAAATTAAGAAACTCTTACATAAGGAAAATTAATGGTACACTAGTTATCCCCCTCCCCTCTCAATCAATATTGGATTTAAGATTCCAAATAAACTGTTTAATATTAAAAGAATGGTGCCAATCTTATTCATTTAACAAATATAAAATCTTGTTTCATGAATTATATTTCAGATCCTCTTGCAGTCAGTCCCGATATTATGGTGTTATGAATATAAAATCCTGTTTCTATTGTCAATAAAGTAATGCGTTTAAATTCCAAAAAGAATTGTTGCCACTTATCCAAATCTCCCCTCTCTCATAAAAAAAAACAAAAATAAAAAGTCTCATGTATAACGTACCAATAACAAAAAAAAATCTTATACCAAAAAATCAAGTACACTAGTATAATTATTATGAAGAAAATAATTTTTAAAAGAATTTGAGTTCTTGCAATGTCCCCTTTCCCATGTTAAGAATGGCTTTTTACAATATTGCAAGATTAAATTATTTGGAGTTGTCTTCTTTCTTCCAACTGTTTTTAAAATTAAATTGCTTGGCAAGATTGTGATTCATAGTTTAGCCATAAAATTAAACAAAACAAAATAAAAAAAAACTACTTCATCACATAATTTTTGATGGACAATATTATCTTTCTATCATTGCTATATACATCATGCAGAATTTTTCTTTAGTAATTAAAAAAATAATTTTTTTTTTTTTAGTCATGGGGAAATTCTTGACAAACGCCAATTAGTTTTATATACCACTTCATATCAACAATGAAAAAACAAAAAAAACAATACACAACTAAATAAGAATACACACGGTTCACAATATAAATCACAAGTTGACACAAAAAAGTTATACAGAGAGGCAGGCATAGTAGAGACGGATCTTTCATTTGGTAGGCATTTTTGTTCTTTGCATTAGTACATGGCTAAATAGGAAAACTAGTGGTTTAAACGGAATTATAATGCTGAATGTTGAGCGAGAAGGCATATACCATTTTCTTTTGTTAATCTTAAATATGACTTGATCTAGGATTGAACACCAGTCTCCTGGCCCATTCGCAAACAACCATTGTATTAAATTACTCAACATCATTTCAATAATTTTTTCTTAACTGATGGAAACCTGACACCCTTTTTTTCCCAAAGTATAGATCTATTAACAGAACATGTTCACTCTCAGATCTTGTTTAAGTTATGTTTGCATGCATGGCTTTCTTTTGTAAATTTGAAAGAATTATAGCAAAACGAATAGAGTGGTCTCCCTTGCCTATAGATTGCACACAAGAAACGTACCGGTAACAACATTACGTTTCAAACCACGGCAGTTCTGAGGGTAAGGTCACATAAGGCTAACAAATCACTATATCACGATTGAAGACAAATCGATTCTGGATCCAAAAGCTCAGTCAGGTCTCCTCTCTTCGCGTTTCTACAAAACTTTTTTTTATCTCATCCAGTGCTCCTACAGGTTCATACGAATTCGGTTAAGAAAATTCGGTGACGAGTTGGGAATTTTTAAGATGAAAACAGTATATTTTGTCAGGCAATTTACGGAACTTTATTTTTAAAGTGAATGTGAAAACTGTGGGTTATGGTAAATTTAAAACTCTCACCCTACATTTCTACAGAATCTCTTAAATAAATTGGGAAAATTCTCCATATGAAGTTAAAATTTGGAATTCTGTAGAATGATAAAATTCTCACTTCTGCATATACAGCAACATTTTTTTTTTTAATTTTAATATAAAAATGACTAATCTCTCTCCCCCACAGAATATAGATATATACATAACAGACGAAGCTTATGATGAAAATAAAAATTTAACTGAATGGAAAATAATATCATGCAACTTGCGTGCGTCTAGCTAGTAATTATAGTAATGTAAACAAATAATTAAAAAAATGGTTACCTGTTCTGGTATCTCTCTTAACTCTGGTACAAGTGCTTTAATCTTGCTACAAGATGTTATCTCAGTATTACCATAGTCAATATATTTAACTGTAATATCTGAACCATTTACGGCCAGAATCTGAGCTCGGTACCAAAAATTGTCAGCAGAAAAACAGCAAGCATAAATTTCTCCAACTCTTGGCGATGAAATGCACGGAAATTTTCTGCTATTATCAGTATAAATCTTTTAAAACAAAAAGATTACAGAATATAATTTCAAAGAAATTTTATAATTTCCAATAAATTTAGTTAAAAAAACATAAAACATTTAATAAAACTATATCAAGTTTCAACATTTAAAATAACAAATACAAAAAAATGCTTCAGATTTTTTAAAACATTGAGAAAACTAACATATGTAGTGATAAAATGTATTCAAGAATTCAATCTTAAATTCAAGTGAAAATTTTCAAACACTAGAAAAATATTTTGTTTTGATATTAGAGATGACAATGTGTAATTTTATTGGGGGAGTAATTCATAAAATAGAAGGTAGTGGTGGGTGCAGGTGATATCTGAGCTTCAAGTTTTACATAAATTTCAAGGAATAAAAGTAGGTATGATATTATGATGTTATGGACTCCTTGAATCAGCGCTAATTATGAATTCTGATAACATCAAACAAAGAACTGGTTTTTACAATTAATCACCCATCATTGGTTTTTACAATTAATCACCCATCATTGGTTTTTACAATTAATCACCCATCATTGGTTTTTACAATTAATCACCCATCATTGGTTTTTACAATTAATCACCCATCATTGGTTTTTACAATT
This sequence comes from Euprymna scolopes, assembly GCF_053919585.1. NCBI lineage: Eukaryota > Metazoa > Mollusca > Cephalopoda > Sepiida > Sepiolidae > Euprymna > Euprymna scolopes. Next base: position 2,500,281 of record NC_136489.1, read on the forward strand.
AATCACCCATCATTGGTTTTTACAATTAATCAGTTATCATAAGCAAATTGGTGATCAAGAAGGAACATTTGAAATCTGATTATCTTCGTTTCCACACTTTTTTCAATCGCTTTCTCTTTGCACATAAAATATATTTATTTCATTTTTCAAAGTGGGGGAAAAACCCAAATGTCTTTCTAGCTCATCATGGTACAACTATTTCTTTTTATTTTTTATTTCTCAATCATCTTTATCATTTCTTGAAGAAATCCCTCAAAAATATGGACGAAATGTTGAAAATTATCCTAAAAGGCTAAAGGTTTTTCTTCCTTCTTCCATAAATTTCAATTGGAAAAAAATTTTTTTTTTGTTACTAAATACTATACTTTTCTGAAATCCGTACATATTTATTTTTGTCTGTAGAAAATAATTCTCCCTAAAATGTTGAACTAATTGAATAATTTTTCTCTTTTTTCGCAATGAAAAATGAAAGAAATCAGACTTATAACAATGTGTTTCTGAATTTGAAAGAAAAAAAACAAAAGGGGTTTTCTTCGAAAGAAAAAAAAAGAATTAACTTGCAAAAATATCAAAAAGTGAAAAAATTTTTGTTTATAAAGCTATTAAAAAAAAATATACCTAAAATATGTCTCCTTACAAAAAATAAAATAAAAACTTATATTTTCTGACAAAGTCTAGACAATAAATTTATTTCAACGTTTTAGTATGTCGGGGTTTTTTTTTCGTCACTTCATTATGAAGTATGTAGACATACAATGGAGAATTAAACATTTTTTTTTTAGGAATTTAACTTTTAAAAAATTGGTTTTAAAAAAACTTGTTTTAAAGAACCATCTTAAATTCATGTTATATTTTGTATTCATATTGAAACGCTGATTAAGCAAAACTCTACTGGGGTGGGGGCCATATATAAATTAGAAGATTGTGGTGGGTTCTGGTTATATCTGTTCTTGTTCAGTAAAGACAAATCCTTCCAGACCGAGGCAATTTTAATCCAAATTCAAAGTGTCCCTTTTCGGAAACTCAATCCCCCCCCCCCACACACACACACTAAAAATTGACCTTGTCAATAACCATCCAAGTAAATAGGTAGAATGGGAACGAGGAGAACTCTGATGTAATGAAAAAATATTTGAATATCAAAGGTTTTTTAAACTTGTCTAGAAGTTTAGTTGCGTTGGTGATATGACATTGGAATACAGGGAAGTAAACTTAGTGCTGATGGAATAGCACAAGTTGGAGTAGATTGAGAAAGTTTAAATTTCATTAATAACCAGGGAAATATCATTGCTCTCAACCACAAGAAGAGTGTATCAGGTATGTGTATACAGTGTTTAACATCCGTTTTACATACTGGTATGGAATGTAAGGCTAGTGAACATTGAGGATATGTGTTGCAAAGATAAATTGTTATCAATAGTTATTTCATGTATGGAAGTAAAACTTTTTAATTCATATCAGTTGACTTATTTTCAGAGAATATAAAAATTTGTAGAAAATAAGTTTTTCTCTGCAAATTAGTTAATAAATTGTTATTTTTGTCTTCAGTACATTAACATTTATAGAAATAATTCACTAAATCACAAAGAGTTCTAATAAATCATATAAAGTTCTTAATAGCTATAATTGCAGGAAATACTAATAAAAAAAAAGCTACAATTTTATAATTTGTTGCCATGATTGTTATACTCTTGGTTAGCATATGCTTGTCAAGGATTTTTAAAATTGCATTTTCACTCACTTTGGCTAACTGTGTAACAAGATGTGTTGTCATGCGGACATTATCTTCCTCAATCAATTGGATATGGATCTCTTCACTACTCGCAACATTAGTCACCATCACCTGAACAAGATAGAAAACAAATGCAACAATAAAGCAAGAATGTAAAGTCATGTCATAAGAGTTAGACAATGAAATTTTCAATAAAAAATCCATTAAAAAAAATTTTAAATCTACTTTTTTGGGGGAGATTAAATAAATTTAAAATTGAACTTAAAGAAAAAACTAAAAACACACATATACATGGTTCTAGTAGTGTAACAGGAATTACGAAAATGTTGCCATACAATTTTACATTGCTTTGGGAACATCCCTTCAGATTTTTTCTCAGTGTTGACTTTGGGGGCCTTTTCTACAATTGAGTATGGTTAGCTAAGAAAGTTTTAGATTAAAGTTTTCCTTCTTCTAGATAAGTTGTCTTCCCACACTATTGAGCCATATCTCAGCAAACGCTTTATCTTAGCAATTAACATGGTGTACTATGCAATAAACAGAATGGTATGGGAACACTAATGTTTTACTTTTTTTAATCTTATTTTTTTTTTTTAAACTCTTATAAACCCCAAACTAGGATTGATTGATTGATTGATTGATTGATTTTACGGCATATCAACCTATGTGGTCATTTAATGCCGGAGTCCTTTTTTTAACTTTTTTTATTGGGAGGGGGGGGAATGACTTTTTCAGCCTTTCCTCCCTTTTTTTATAAAATTGAACTAAGAAATTAAATGTTGTATTTATACATGGATGTGTATATTTGGATGACTTTAAATTTCCTTAAATTTTCTTATATAAATTTACTTTCCTTAGGTATGCTAGAATATTTGCTGAGTTGACCTTTTCAAAAAGGTCTTCCATATTGCTTTCTGTATAATATAATTTTCTAGTTGGGGCAAGGTCATCACACCCAACTAGGATATGTTTTACTGTGAGTGTCTCCTGGCATGGGATGCACTCTGGCGCCGATTCTCCATTTAGTATATAAGAATGAGTAAAGTTGGTGTGCCCTATGCGCAGCCGAGTCAGTATCACATCTTCTCGGCGTGATCTCTTGATGTCCGGACATCGTTCCTTAAGTTCAGGTTTGATTGAGTATAATTTGTTGCCCTCTTGCTGACTCCACCGCAGTTGCCATTTTTCCTGTATGTATGCTTTTATCTGGGGTCTAAGATCAGTATGTGGAATCTTAAAATTGTCAGTTGGAAGGTGAGAAGATCTTTTTGCAGCTGTATCTGCCCTGTCATTGCCTTTGATCCCCACATGGCTGGGGATCCAGACAAGAATAATGTTTTTAGTAGTTGAAAGAATATTGATTTTTTCTATTAATTTTGTTGTTAGTGGATTTTCTTGTTTTTGATTTTGTATAGATAATAGGACTGATAGAGAATCTGTGAGAATGATGAAGTTTTTGGTGGTTTCCTCTGAAATTATGTTGAGTGCTAGATCGATAGCTATAGTCTCTGCAGTGAATATAGATGCTTCATTTTGAAGATTTCTCTTCATTGTGGTTTTATGGTACGTTGCTGCACATCCAGTGTGATTGTTGCTTTTAGACCCGTCTGTGTAGATAAAGGTGTAGTCTGAATATTGTAATTTTAAATGTTGAAGTTCGTCGTGGTATTCAATAGGGTTTGTGGTAGATTTGGACTTTTTGTTTAGGTTGAGTTTTATTTCAACTTGTTTCATGGTCCATGGGGGTGTTTTAGGCAGTATGAAGTTGTGAATGCTGGAGATTGGAATTTTCGATTCTTCAATGCTTTCCTTCATTCGGAGCCCGAACGTTTTGATAGTTTTTCTTCTCATGTTAAAGAGTTCTTCATATTTAGGATAGAAGGTACATTGGTATGCAGGGTTGTTTGGGCAAGACTTCAGTTTCAGTAAATATTGAAGGGCTAACTTTTCTCGCCTTAGATCTAGTGGGGGTTCGTGTGCTTCCGTGTATAGACTGTTCACGGGGGAAGTTCTGTATGCTCCTAGGGCCAATCTTAGGCCAGTATGGTGAATAGGGTCTAGGCTTTTTATATATGATGTTCGGGTTGATCCATATATGAAACAACCGTAGTCTAGCTTTGAGCGGACTAGTGCTCTGTAAAGTTTAAGGAGTGTTTCCCTGTCTGCACCCCAATCGGTATGTGCTACCACTCTCAAAAGATTTACAGCTTTGTTACATTTTTTTTTCAGATAGTTTATGTGTGGGATGAATGTTAACTTTTTGTCAAATAAAATCCCTAAGAATTTGTACTGGTCAGTAACGGGTATGGGCATTCCTTCCATGGTTAGGACAGGATCATTATGCATGTTCTTTAGTTTGCAGAAATGCATGCATTTCGTTTTTCTTTTGGAGAATCTAAATCCATTCTCTTCCGTCCATCTCATTACTTTGTTTAAGCACAATTGAAGCTTCCTTTCTATTATAGATATATATCTAGATCTACAGCATATTAGGAAGTCATCCACATATAGGGAGCAATCTACTCCAGGGTTAAGGTTTTTTACAATGTTGTTAATTCGGATACTGAACAGGGTCACTGACAGTATACTCCCTTGAGGTACTCCATTCTCTTGTTCTTTCAAGTCCGAGAGAGCTGTGCCAACCTTTATTCTGAACCGTCTATTTTTTTAAAAATTTTCAATAAAAATTGGCATTCTGCCTTTTAGTCCAAGCGCCTTCAGATCCCTTGTAACACCGTACTTCCACACAGTATCGTAGGCTTTTTCCATGTCAAAAAACACTGCTGTTAAATGTTCTTTCCTTACAAAGGCTTCTCTGATGAAGGTTTCAAGTCTGACTATGTGGTCTATTGAACTTCGGTTTTTCCTGAATCCTGTTTGAAATTCTGTAATAAGATTCTCTGTTTCCAGGAACCAGATTAGTCTTTTGTTTATAATCCTTTCCATGGTCTTACAAATGCAGCTTGTTAGAGCTATTGGCCTGAAATTCAATGGATCTGAGACGTTACTTGATTGGGATTGGATGTTTGAGTTTTCAGATTTGGGGATTGGTATTATTGTGGCCTCTTTCCAGGTCTCGGGTACGTTTCCACTGGACCATATAATATTGAAAATTTCAAGTAGGTATTTCATTGAGGCTTCTGGAAGTTTTTTGAGGATTTCATATGGAATTTCATCGGGCCCTGTAGCTGTGTCATGGGATTTGGTTAGCGATTCTTTTAATTCAGGCAAGGTAAGAGGTTGGTTGTATTTTTCAGTATTTTGTGATTTAAATAGAATTTTCTTTTTCTCTTCCTTTTCTCTAATCTTTTTGAATTTCTCTGTTTGTCTGTCACATGATGAAATTTTTGATAAATTATCTGCCATGTTATTGGAAATGTCTTTTTCATCGGTGTATATTTTGTTGCCTTTAGAGATGTGGGATATTGGTGTACTACTACACTTTCCTTCTATTTTCCTCATCATGTTCCAAACTGTTTTCGCCTTGGTATTCACATTAATTTTGGATATATAATTTCTCCAGGTTGTTCTTTTGGATTCCTTTATGATTCGTCTGGCTTTTGCTCTGTTGTTTTTGAAGAAATCCAGATTTTCGCTTATTGGATACTTTTCGAATTTTCTCAAGGCAGCTCGTCGAGCTCTGATGGCTTTTCTGCATTCTTTTGTGAACCAAGGTTTGTTGTGATTGTTGGTTTTGGTTGTTTTCGGTATGGTATTATTTGTTATGTTTGTGAGTGTTTTAATGAAGTAGTTCAAATGGTCATCTTCATCATTCTTTTCGATAATTAATTGGTTTTTGCACTGTTCCTGGAAGTCTTCCCAATCCACTTTATGTAGGTTCCATTTGGGTGTTTTTTGTTCAGTGCTAGTACTTAGACTTTCCAGGATGATTGGGAAATGATCACTCCCACAGGTGTCATTGTGTACTTTCCAGTCATAGTCCATATATATGGAAGGATCACATAAGGTAAGGTCAATGGCGGTGAAAGTACCTGTTGCTGGGTACATATAGGTGTAGTTTTGATTATTAAGGAGGCATAGATTATTTTTATTTATTATGTTTTCTATTTCTTTTCCTTTTTTATTTGTTTCTTTACTTCCCCATATTACATTGTGACTGTTGAGATCTCCTAGTAGAAAAAAGGGTTTAGGGAGTTGTTTTATTAATTGAGTTATCTCAGTTTCGTTGATTGTATCTTTTGGAGGGATGTATATTGAGCAAAGTGTTATAGTTCTATGTAGAGTCACTGAAACTGCAATTGCTTGCAAGTTTGTGTTTATATTTATTTGTCTTTGAGGGACTTCATTCTTCACAAGTATTGATGTGCCTCCAGAAGCTCTGTCCGTATCTTTATTTATGTAGTTGTAAGATGTGTAGTGTTTTATGTTGATGGTATTATTTTCTTTCAGAAAGGTCTCCTGTAGACAGACAAGTGCTGGGCTCATATTTGTTATTAATAATGTGAGTTCATTTTGGTTTGCTTTTATCCCTCTGATATTCCATTGTAATATTTTGTTCATCATTTGGAATTGTGTTCAACTTCCATCGTCTCCAATCCCTCAAATCTATTTTCTGTCGGAGTCCCTGTTCGAGATATAGATCGGGATCTTTCTTTTCCTGTTTTTGTTTGTTTTTGTTTTTTTGTCTGGGGGGATTTTTGATTCTTTTCTGGCTTGTGATGTGTTTGATGGTTGTTCGGTTGTTTTTGTAGAAATGGTTTGTGGTTTTGTTTCTTTTTGTGGTTCAGTAGTGTCTTTACTTAATATTATCCTTGGATTGGTTGCAGACATTGCACTATTCATTTTCCTCATTTCTTCTAATAGTTCTTTCATTTCCTTTATTAGTTTGCTTAGGACATCAATTTTCTTGTCAGTTGTATCCGTTACATGTATATGACCATTTTGATTGTTAATTGGATTAGTTTTTTTTGTTGCATCTGCATATGTTTTAGTTTCGATGATTTTCCTGGCCTCTGGGTAGGATATATTCTTTATATGTTTTAGTTTGGTCACTTCTTTTTCTCTTTTCCATATTTCGCAATATCTAGAGCCAGCGCCATGGTTTCCCAGGCAGTTGGCACACTTGAAATCTTTTCTGCAGTCAATGTGTGGACCACTTTCTCCACATCTTCCACACACTGGTAATCGTGTGCACCGATCTTGATGGTGTCCAAACTTCTGGCACTTGAAGCATTGGAGGGGGTTTGGAATATAAATTTCTACATTTATTTTCATATATCCGACTTTCACTTCTTTGGGTATGGTGAGGGAATCGAAAGTTAGTATATATGTATTGGTATTGATTTTCTCACCGTTTTTTTTAATTTGAACTCTGCGAACATCTAACACATTCTGTTTCTGTAAGTTTGTCTGGATTTCCTCCAAGGGACAAAGTGCAAGTTTGTGGCTTTTCACTACTCCTTTGCAGGTATTTAGGGCTGGATGTCTGTAGCATTTGACTTTGATGTTTTCAAATAATTTTAGTTTCAATATTTCTTTAGTTTGTTCTTCGTTATGGGTTTCTATTAGTAGGCTGCCGTTAAATTGTTTTTTAATAGACTTTGGTTTTAGAGTTTTAAGATTTTTTTCAATTTTAAAAGGTGATAGTTTGCTCAAAGGAGTTTCCTCCATTGATTCTATTACTACGAATGTTGAGTTCCTTGGTTTTATCGTCTCTTATTCAGAGCTACTGATGTCAGAGACATCAGAGTGGGTTCTCTTTGGGTGGTTGGGTGGTTTTTGGGAGGAATAAGCCATATATTTTGTTTTCTTTTTTCGTCATCTTTGTTCCCCACCCACCTCGGAGTCCTATTTGGGAAGAGCCTGGGGGGAAACCCATTCGCCCAGCCTCTACAGGGATACAATGATGATATAACCGACTTTGGTGGTATCATAATGATTATCTGTTCTCTCTTGATATTGCTATGGGATCTGTAGCAATCCTGAGGGGTTTACAGCCTCGTCATCGATATTCACACCTAATCGATTGACCCTCAGCCACCGCTTTCCATCATATATTAGGGAGTAGGGTTATTTGTGGGAGAGGGGGGATGTGTTGTATTAGTAGTGGGTTTTTGGAATGGGCAATATATGGTGGGGCTTGGCGTGACTGGCCGATTGGTCGGATCGGGCCTCTCCGACCGCCCGTCTAATCGAAGTAAGGGCCAAAGTAATGTGTTGCGGTGCCTAAACTTCTATGTATCCTGGTTTAGGTTCGCTCAATCACCAGGATCACGTCCTAAGACTTTACGGGTAGCAACCCACAGCTAACTGGTTGCCCCATTGAGGGATTTTTACCCTCTGCAGGGGGGGCAGTCGGTTTGTTCTCATGCCCTACCGACAGGGCAAAAAAATAAATAAATAAATAGATAATTTAATAGAATATATTTGTTTTCTTTTTTCTTTTTTTGTTGGGACCCTAACAGGTACTACCACTCCGGGTCAGGGTGGACCTGGGAGCAATGGCAATTAAGAGGTGGCTCCACACTCCCCAAGCCCGTAAGCTGGACCTCACCATCGGATGTAGTTTAAGGTCATATCCAGGACCGGGAGTAAGGTAGGAAAAAATAAAATAAAAAGGGGGGGGGGAAGAGGCTGTTGTTTTTGTTTTTGGTTTTGCAGAACATAATTAAGTTTTACAAAAAAGATCAGAAAACAAAAAAACGTCAATGTAGGTGCATTTCGTCTCAGGAAGCCACAGGGCAGCCTGATCTGGTAGCACCAGCCCAAACTAGGAAGAGCACCGCTTGGAAATAAGGGGCTTCCTTTCGGGATCATATCTACAAGAACACTATGTAGAGCAACAAGATGTCTTCACATTACACTTGAACTTCTACAGTTAGACAAGCATTGAATTTTGAAGTTTTTAACAGGCCAAGGGACAAAACTATTTGAGTAGAAGGCTTTCTGGCAACTAGAGATCTGAAATGTAAGCGTGGGATTTTGCTGCTTGCCGGGTTAGTCAGAGGTATTTATGGTGAGGGAGTACAAGTGTTACAAGTTTGTCAGATCACATTCCATAGAAATATTCGTAAAATCGGCACAGGAATGCAACATTGTGGCGATGGGACAGAGGTTGGAGCTTTGTCGATAATGTAGGACATATTAGGTCAGAGAATCGACGCCAAGCAAAGTAGTATTTTCCATTTTTAGTTTTGCATGAAAACTTAAAAATTTTAAATTCTGATCCCATTTTAAATCTTATTTAAATCTGTTTTCACCTACTTCAAGTTTCAATATTACACTCTTGAGAAGAGTGCTATCAGTCATAACAATCAGTGGTTGGAAAAATTTTTTATACGTTAAAAGGAAAGGAATAACCATCTATTATTGGACTCATTTTGGAGTTCATTTTCTATGAGTTCAGCCATTGCCTTGCAGGTGTGGTCATTTTTTTTTTTTTATTACATAAGAGTCGCCACTTATCAAGGCCTGGAGGTCACTTGAGGATAAGGGTTAATGAGTGTACAGTAATCAATGGGATAACATCGTAGTAATCGTTAATAGTGAAACTTTGGTAAATTAAATTACTTAAGGGGAACGGCTCATCAAAAACTTGTTAACTTTGGACTTGAAGACGACCATATTGTAGTCAGCTGGAAAGCAGGGCAACAGAAGAGTTTCACAGGCGTGCAGTTCTTAGAAGTTTTGTTCATGGAATCTATGTTTAGGTTTAGGCACAGATCAAGAGTGGGGGAAATTATTGATAGTAGTTTCAGCTAGCGAGGGGAGACCATAGTTTGGAGCTCAGACGAGCACTTACCATGAAAATAATGATAAAGCAGAGATAGGCTTGCAACATCTCTTCTGTAGGAAAGAGAAAAGGGCATTCCCCACTAGGTTGCAAAGTCTATTTTGAACTATCAAGGCAGGATAAGATCTTTCTAGCAGATGTGGCAACAGTACTCCATCATTGGCCGTACCTGGCTTTTATACAGATAGAGAATTGCATCAGTAGTGAGATATCTACTGAAGCGGAAGAAGGATCTCACCATTTTTCCAGCGGCCTTGGCAACGGATTTGATGTATGTGTTCCATTTCAGATCTGGTGTAAAGGTCAGACCTAGAAGCTTGTCAAAACATGGAACCTCTCCAAGACGAGAACCATTAGCAGTGTCAGAAATTTCGTGAAAATAGTGAATAATTCCACCCCATCTTTCCAAGCTTATAACTCCTCGAAAAATGTAATTCAAGCCCTAATTTTTTTTTTCAATTAAAGGAGTAAGGACCAAGGTTTTATTTTAAAAAAAAACAAAACAAAACAATGTGTTTTTTTTTTTTTAAAAAGGTTTTAAACTTCGGACTTTACAGGTAAATTTCTAAAAAACTGATTTTTTTTTTTGTTTTAAATTTGAATATATTATTTATTGACCTTTTCTCTTCAATTTGTGATATATAAACCTATTAAACATAAATTAATTATTTACTTTTTAATAGACATTTCAAAATGAGAGGCGTAAATTATTCGACCCCCTATCTTTCTAAGCTTATAACTCCTCGAAAAATGTAATTCAAGCCCTAATTTTTTTTTCAATTAAAGGAGCAAGGACCAAGGTTTCATTAAAAAAAAAAAAAAAAGACAAAAAGAAAAAATGTGTTCTTATAAAATAAGGTTTTAAACTTCGGACTTTACAGGTAAATTTCTAAAAAACTGATTTTTTTTTTTTGTTTTAAATTTGAATATATTATTTATTGACCTTTTCTCTTCAATTTGTGATATATAAACCTATTAAACATAAATTAATTATTTACTTTTTAATAGACATTTCAAAATGGGGGGGGGCGTGAAAATGGGGGGGCGTGAAAATGGGGGGGCGTGAATTTAAAAAAAACGTTTGTCTAAAATATTATATTCGGTTTATTGGAAAGAACATAAAATTTCACATTGACCCTGAAAATATCGTAAAAATAGAATCAATAGAAAAATTTTGATAGATTTTTAAAATTTAAAAATTTAAAAATATTGAGTTTAAAAATTGAAAAATATTGAGTTCGGAAAATTCATTACTGTTTTAAAAAAAAAATAAAAATATTTTTATTACTTTTAAAACAACTGTAATAGTTTATTTTGGAAGTATAATCCATAAAGAAAATAAATAACCCACTTTTAACAGAGAAATTACGAGATTTTTATATTGTATTCGCAGTTTCGTGTTAGGGGTGTCAAAAATTCCTACAAAAATTCTGATACTGCTAGAGAACCATTCATTTCAATTGATGCCAGATGAGGATCAAAGCGTTGATGATTTAAAGATAGAAGCTTGGTTTTAGATGCATTAAAATTCACCAGCCACCTCTTTCCCCATTACACCACATAAAAGAGAATCAGAGAGAACTTAATCATTTACGGCTATTGATGTGTTACCATAAACAGTAGTGTCATCAGCAAAAATGTCTACAAGTGATCTTAAGATGTGATTTGGGAGATCATTGATGTAGATCAGGAAGAGAGTTGGGCTCAAGATGAACCCCCTGAAGGACTCCAGCATTAATACTGTAAGCTTCGGATTTCTGTCTATCAACCACTTCTCTTATGGACCTATCAGAGAGAAAGGATTTAATAATTAAGACATTTCCAGCTATATCATAGCCATATCTTATCAAAGGCCTTCGATATGTCAAGAGCAATTGCCCTAGAAAGGAATCCTTCGAAAGATTCACTAATCCTATGAGATAACGGTTAGCACATCTGCTCTAGATCTAGCAGAACGGAAACTATACTGCATGTCACTAAGAAGGTTATTTTTGCTGAGGTAGTTGACTACTTCTCTATTTAACACAGATTCCAGCAACTAACTCATGATGCATAGGAGACTTATTGATCTGTAACTTAGAGGGAGATGACCAATCACCTGAATTCTTAAATACAGGGCATACAGATGAGGTTTTCCATTTCAATTTGCCTTCATCCTGAGAACAGCATGTGTCATGATTAATATCATTTATTATACCAAGATTAAAAAAAAAAAACCACTTACCTGACACATTTCGTTAAGTGGCAATTGTAGTTTTGAAGGGATTTTCATAGAATTAATAGCAACATTCGACTTCTCCTGAATCTGTTCTTTCTTTTGAATAACTGAGTTTGGCGGAGATTTTTGCTGTTTATTGAAACTTGGTTTCTGAATTTCCTCCATACTGTCTGATGGGAATTCCAGCTCTTTACCAGAAATTACTTTCGGCGATCGCCTTGATCGGTTGAAGGTTTTCTTCTTGTTTTTGCCACTAGAAGGTTTCTCTGGAGACATATCACTTTTGCTGCTTTGAGAACTTGAAAGATCTCTTGGAGATGATTGTCCAGGATTAAACTTTCTTTCCATAGGCATTTTTTCAGTTTCATCACTCCTGAACATTTCTTGATTTCTGTTATGCAGAGTCTCTTTAGAAGCTGAAGACTATTAAGAAAACAGAATTGGAAGATAACATAACTGAAAGATACTTAAATACACAGGGAAAAAGAAAAAGGCACTTCCGCATGACAGTGTCATGAGGCGACTGAGACGAGTTATCGACCCCTGTTCTTTGAATGAGAAATACCCTCTAACAGCCATTCTGTGAACCTCAAATTTAAACAAGTGTCTTCAAGAATGCAAAAATATATAACGAAATAACAAAAATATAGGAAAAGCAAAACATTTATTGTATGAAAAATATAATTCTAATGTTTTAATATTTTTTAAATGAGTGATTTATAAATGAAAATAAATGTTAAAAACATGAAACATTTATAGATTGTTTTCCGAATGTTTTTTCTTGTATGATTGTATAAAATGTAGTGACATTTTTTTTTCACAATAAGATTGTATGAAAAAAAATATTATTTTAGCAAAATGTAATTTTAGAAACATGAAACATTTTATAGAAGTTTAAGAATATTTTATTTGTTTTTCCACTGTAAGATTGTATAAACAGATATCAAAAGATAATTTTTTGTTTATCAATAGAGGGAAATATTTTAATATAGAAATTTTTATTATTAAAAATTTATAGAAATTTTTAATATTCTTCAATGAGTGATACGATTTATCGACCCCTGTTCGACTGGCATACACCCTCTATCGGCCGTTCTTGAAACTAAAATACACACATTCGCCTCATGGCACTGTCATACAGAAGTGCCAAAAATATTGAGTCTTTCAAAAACATTTTTGAAATTCAAAGCTGAAAGTCAAACTTATTTTCAGAAAGATATTAAATGCTGTTGAAAATATCAAATGCTGTTGAAAATATCAAGTGTTTACAAAACACGTCCATTTAAAATGGTGTCAGAATTTGAGATGAAGATTGATATGTATTATCTGAACTACTGTTATCACTTTAGCCGCTAGATTTACAACATTTCAGCCGATGTAACCTCTGATTTTCTATATTTACAACAATTCAGGCGATGTAACCTTTGATTTGCTATATTTACAACATTTCAGGCGATGTAACCTCTGATTTTCCTTAAATCTTGAATTTGAAAAAATCTTCTAAAAGCCACATTCTAGATACGTTCAACAAAGATCTGTTCTGAAAGTTTCTTTGTTTTCAAACTTTCACTATCTCTTTAGATAAGTCAGATAATCCCTGAAAATTTAATCTCAGATTTTATGGACATTTGAAGAAACGGGCAATTTCGGAATTTTCAATAGTTCAGAAAAACTTCATTTCTAATTTCTTAAAGTCAATCATCTGAATTTTCTGAAACATTTTGTAATTTACTAAAATTTCATCTAAAACAATGCTAATTTGGAATATCTTGTTACTTAAAAGCACTGTCTTGCAGAAATTTACATTCCTACATAATGGTTTCAATAAAATAGAAACAAAAGTATTAAAAATCTATATAGTAGTTGTGTTATTGAAAATGGCTCAAATCAAGTTTTATGATTTTTACTCTAAAACCTGAAAAACTAATGTGAATTTGTTTTTAAAGCAAGAAAAAATAAAATAAAAATGAAACTTCTTACATTTCATTGAAAAAAAAAAAAAAAAAAAAAAAAAACTTTAGAAATGTTCACAAAAATACAAAATCTTCAACTTACTGGAGGTTTATTATCCAGAATAGTTTCACCATTCAAGTCAACATCAAATCTGTCTGCTAATTCTTCAAGCGATGCATTCTGCAAACTGAAAATGTTGAAATATAAATAAAACATGTTGCAGTATAACCTGCAAATGTTTTTGAAAGACTCAATCCTGAAACAAAGGCTCAATTTACAATAAGCAAAATACGGTTAGGATTTACAATTAACAAAGATGATTGTAAATGAATAGGTTTTGAATTTAGTTTAAGAAAAAAAATGTTTGAAAATGTTTACAATATAGAAATAGTTAAAAAAAAAAGAAAAAAAGATTGACCTTTTTACATAAGTGATTGCATAAACAGGAACAATGCTTTGTTATTTTTAGATATAGATGTGAGTTTGAAAGAAGAGTTTACACAGATTTTGACAAGATCAAGAGTTGAGTTTTGAGTTAATGGAGACTTGCTCAAGAGAAATCACCAGTTTGCATCCTGGAATCTTAGAGGACATCACAGCAAATATGTAGAAAAAGCTATTCTATGGCTGCAGTTCTGAACATTGGAGATATGAAAATAGAACTACATCAAAATAAAGTTGTTCTGGTGTTCCTTTGGGTGGAAGTGAGGATCTTCTTTTGCAGAATATTCAAGACAAGTACACGACTTGGAATTGTAAAGAGGTTAGTAGTCTGTTACAGAATGGCCATGTTTTGATATCCTGTTTACTGTGAACTGTCTATTTCAATGTGTTAAACATCCCTCCACATGCACACAATGAAGCACATGTTTTATACATACATTTAAGAGACATGCATTTGACAAATCAGAACATTAGTTTATATATATATATATATATATATATATATATATATATATATATATATATATATATATACAGGGTGGGCCAAAATAAGGGTTCTATTTTTAAAAATTCATAAATTCATGTAAGTTTTAAGAAATGTTTTTCGGACAAAATTTGTTTTGTTTATTTCAAAAAAATCTCGGAAGGGTCAGTCTACACACACACAAAGTTTGGTGAGTTTAACTTTTATTTTGTGGAAGTTATTCAAATTTAAAGATAGGACCCTTATTTTGGCCCACCCTGTATAAAAAGAATTTATGTCCATATATACAGACTATGATAATATAGCCAGTGTTGCAATACACACACACAAACTAATTATTCTGTACATAGGTTTAAGGAGATGCAGAGGCATCTAGAATATACACTCATGATATAAGAATACATATTTATTCAATATACATTTAAAAATCCCAGTGGCCCCTCGTATATATACACCCATTATATAACACACGTTAGAGGTCTCCTTGATCTGTTGAGTAATAACCTACGTCTCAGTTTAAAATGATTTCTTCACAATGAACAAATAAAAAGAAAAAAATTTAACCTCATGGAAAATATGCAGGTATTAACATTTTAGGTGTAAATGTAAATTTTTTTTTTATTACAGGCAGTTCTGTAATCTTTCAAAAATATTTTCCTGATAAAAACAAGTGACTTTCATAAACAATTGCATCTCAGATACGTTTAAGAGCCTTTTTCTTGGCGACTACTTAAAACAATATTAACATTAATATTTGTTTTATATAGCATTCATATATTGCAGAGAAACAATTATTTTTATTCATGCGATACATCAGAGATTAAACAAATGGATCACTTACTAGATATTTATACATTCTTTATGGTGGTTTTGTAGCCAATCCTGTTGTTGGCACTCAACACTGCAGTAGGGACTTTTACACTGGGAACAGCGTTTGGTACCTTAAATAAAAAAAAAAAAACACTTGAAAAATTTCCATAAAATCTTTCTTTGCAATAATAATTTAGAATAAGTATTTAGATTTGTAATAATCCGATAAAATCATTTTAAAATAAAGTTCAAATTACCTGGTTTACTACATCTCAGGCACGGCATCAGCTGCTTTGTCAAATTATTACCTAATTTTTAAAAAATAAATAAAAAAAAGTAAGCAATAGCTTTTCACTTAATACATAAATGTACAACGGGTCAATACATATTAAGATTCTCATCTTGAATATTATCAAAATATTTCGGCCAATGTAACCTCAGATTTCCTTCAGATGCAACTTATCTTTATTTACTCAACTCCCCACAAGCACAATTAGATGCAAGGTTATTTTTTCATGTGCTCCACACAAAAATAAATAAAAATATGGATACTACACTCTGCTCCCTGAATTTTATAATCCATACAGAATTTTGAACATGGTGAAACGAATGAATAACAATCACTTTGAGGTGACAAACTCCTGAGGATTGAAAGTTTAATTCTCATTTCACACGATCTAAACTTATGAAATGATAAAAAAGATAACATTTCTATTCAGTGAATCCTGTGAATTAAAAAGTCTAGTTCAAAATCCCATATTGACACAATGCATCGGAAGATTGTCGCATGTTACCTTAGCTGAAATGTGAGAAAAACTTCCAAGAAAATAGAAGTTGAAAAAATCCAAACGATCACATTAATACACCAGTTATTAGATCAGCAAAGTTAATCCTAGTCAGTACCAGATGAGTGACTATTTGGGGATGCTGGGCACTGTATATATTCATGGGTGTGACAGCATTATATTAGCTTTCTTCAGCTAGTTCTCATTGATCTGACATCAACTTCTATTTTCTGGTAACTGATCTATTTCTTTCTTTTTCTCTCTCTCTCTCATATATATATATATATAAAATGTGTGTGTGTGTGTCTATAAAAGTGAAATTGTGTTTGTACACATTTCCCTATTAAAGTACTCTGTCAATTTTCGGTCTAGAGACTCAAGATTTGTCATAAGGGATATTGAGATTTAAGAAAATCTTTTTAATCAGTTTTCAGACAGAAATTTGGCTGTCAAGGGGTCAAAGTTCAACGATTTGACCATGGAAAACTCTACCAAACTCCTCCGTCAATTTTGGATCTAACACTTGAAATTTTAAATGTAGTCTACCAAATTACTTGGATAATTTCTGGTCTAAACATTTTAAATTTTACATAAAGGGTATTCAGAGATAGTGCAAGCTTTTTAATGGGTTTGGGTAAAAAATCTGAGCTGTCAAGGGGTCAAAGTTCAAAAGAGTTGACCTTTGCGATCTCTAGTAAACTACCCAGCCAATTTTTGGTCTAAACATTTGAAATTTATACATAACGGGTATTCAAACATTTTAATCAGTTTTGTAGCGAAAATTTCGCTGCCAAAAGGTCAAAGAGTTGACCTTTGCAGATTCTACAAAACTCCTCCGCCAATTTTAGATGTAGGTAACTTGGACATGGGTCAAACTTTATTTTAATTTGAGACCAAAACAAACGTTAAGGGGTCAAAGTTTTTTTTTTTTTTTTTTTTTTTATTACATTTTCACCCCAAACAAGCCACATTGCTATTTTAATGTAGGGGGCTACTATCAGGGACATAAGCTACAGGGGTACTGTGTGGTGAGTTAAAAAAAAAATAAAAATACCTCTGCTGCCTCTACCAAATTACTCAGACAACTCCTGGTCTAAACATTTGAAATTTTACATAAAGAGTATTCACACCTAGTGCAAGTTATGAACAGTACATAGGGCCCAAGCAAAGCCAGGCTGAACTGCTAGTATATATATATATATATATATATATTTATATATAAGAAAAATAACAGCATATCTGCTAATAGAACTATTTTTAAAGATTACCTATACAATAGAAGAAAAAATATCCCTGAATATACAGCATAATCACATTCATATGCCGGTTCTCATTAGATAACTGAAGTTAAATAACGGTGAGCCTTGTCATACAAGACAGGTGACCATTTGAGAATAGCAGGGAGTGTATATAGGAGGACTTCGGTCATTCTCTGCAAGAACTACAAAACCCTAAAGTTGTCATCTCCCCTGACCAAGATGTACATGTAACCAGGGATGATTTGTGAACTTAATATTCGCAGGACATTATTTCCTTCAGAGAAGGCTAGTTCAACCCGCATAGAGTGAATGGTGCCTTTTGTTTTTGAGTAGTGATTCATTTTTATCAGTAATAATTTCCTATTGCTGTTATGTATAACAACGTTTGTGTGTTCTTTGACTAATTCCTATTTTAGCCACAAAAAATAAGGGAATTTATTTTGTCCCTATTAAAAGTGAAAGAAATTCTTTGCATTATTTTGATTATCAATTTTATTACATTAGGTCGTGATCGTCATTCCAACACTTGTAATCCCTACATGTTGTTCAGCCCCAATCGTCATCTTCATTGATCGTTTCATCAAAACTAATCGTAGATATCTACAAAGTAAGAAATGATTTTTAATTTGATTTCCAACTTCACCAAAAAGGCTGTTTGGGATAAAATCTGTTAGATGTAAATTTATCAACCCCAGAAATGATTTAAACCACTAAATTAAACCATTTGAAATGTTTAAAAAATATTCAAAGTAGTAATTCATTTAATTTTGCATATTTGTTTTCTGTACAATCTGCATTACAATGCTTATGTGAAAAATATCCGATTCAAAGTTTGATCACTCTGAATTTGGTTTCTCCACTGGGAAAAATAATCACCTCTTAAAAACAGGAACAAATACTGAGAGGTCAAGCCACTTAAGATTCTATGGAAATTATGTTCACTTCATCTAATAGAAACTTTGGTAAATCAATTTTTATGGACAGATATAATTTAAAGTGACCTTATGATGTGGTTCAATTGATATATATATATATATATATATATATATATATGTGTGAATATACGTGTGTGTGTGTGTGTGTGTACATATCTATAAAAGTGAAAGCGGCTGTGTCTGTGTACATTTCCCTACACAATAACTCCGTCAACTTTCAGTTTACAGACTCAAAATTTGATATACAGGGTACTGAGATTTGGGAAAATCTTTGTAATCAGTTTTCGGCCAGAAATTTGGCTGTTAAGGGGTCAAAGTTCAACGATTTGATCTTTGATAACTCTACCAAACTCCTCCGCCAATTTTGGGTCTAAACACTTGAAATTTTAGATATCGGTTCCTTGGACATGGATCTCACTTAACTTGATTTGAGCCCAAAACAATAAATGTTAAGGGGTCAAAGTTAAAAAGATTTGACCTCTGCAGTCTACCAAATTACTAAAGACAATTTCTAGTCTAAACATTTTAAATTTTACATAAAGGGTATTCAGAGATAGGGCAAGCTTTTTAATTGGTTTGGGTCGAAAATTTAAGCTACAAATATATAAATGTATGTATGTATGTGCCTAAAACTTTCGACAGAGGCGGCAGATTTTCACAAGATCAGTATTGTTTTGAAGCTCGACCCTCCAGACGACAAATACCGAAAAATTTGTTAACATTAATTTCTTCACCCCCAACTGGGCACTTTTCTACAGGGAGGGGTTGCTTTTTTTCGCTGATATTTTCGACAGTCATCCTCTCTTTTCGATTGTCTAGCCTTAATTTAAACCTATGTCACTTCCGGTTTGGCGGTGGTCATAACAGCAAAGGCATCACTTTTTTTTCATGTTCTTTTCCTCCTTCGCGGTACGGGTTCGAGCCTGTCTTCCTACTACCACTTTTTTTTTTTGCTCAACACACACCTCCAAACACCCAGGCAATGCCGGGCACCCATGCTAGTGTATATATATTCAAAGAAAGACAGGCAGAGAGGAGATTTTTGGTTTCTATTAGTCTGAAACAGATAGGCTTCTGGCTCCAAGCTGTATGATGGTTTGGTTAGAGAGGTGTTTTTGCTTCAGTAAGGTTTAGAGTAGAGCTAGGTTCTAAGCACACCAGTCTTGTTTAAAAGTGACCATCGTTCTGATTGCAAATCTGCTGTTTGGCAGAGAAACCAAGTGTCATCTCCTATATAATAAAATGACTGCAGAAATTCCCCTCTGGACCAAAGTATCGTAGGTTTGCAACAACAGATGCCACATACCAATACATCCAGCCTGATAGTCACTATCTTAAGTAGCTTTTGAACACCATTTTATACACATTCAGCAATGATAATAAAATGCTACAATGCATCCCACAAACAACACCATCACAATTGCAACAGAGGAAGGAGTCCCTATTTCCCTCTAAATATTAAGTCCTACCACTGCTACCAGTTGTCACCTGATACAATTCTCCATGTTCCACAGATACTGTGCTTACACCAATCGTAACTGACTCATGTATACAGAGGAAACAATTTTAAATAAAATAAACATTGTCATTTCAAACTAGTTGTGATATCCTTTCATTACAGTAACTGAAGCAAGATGATTGAAACTACGACTAGTATCAAAATCAATAAATTTTAACAAAGTTAACAAGCAGATGATCACAACACATGCAGCGAACACACATACACACACACTATTATTACTATGCAGAGAAAAACAGACAATAAGTAAAAGGCAAATATTCTTTTTACCATTAATCTCATTAACGAGTTTCTTTGATGCTGAATCATTTTGGTTCGACTGATTCTGGTGACTGAAAATAGTTCTCTTATTCTTAGGACCACTTGAATTATGCCCATTTATTTTATTGTCCTTTGGAAACGTTTCTGAAAAAAATTTAAAAAAGGAGATAAAAAGATAAAAATTCATGAAACAAAATTGCTTAAAAATTAAATTTAACTACATCATGAGTTGGTCATCACATATTTTAGGAAGTACTTCAAGTTTACTTTTAGCATGCTAAACCAGGTAGAAATCCGATTAGATTTTCTGTTCTAAATAGATCAACACTTTTTAAAACTTGACAGTTGAAACAGATTATTCACACTAAGATGGCAACGAAATTGTTTACATTAACTTCACGTTTAATAAAATTGAAATTGTGTAAATTTTTACTATTTTCTTTGATAATTTGCTATTCTTAACTTATTAACTTGACCTCTTCATTTTTTTTTTTTTTTAAATTTGTAAAATTCTGTTACGAAACAAAAGAATTGTCTTTTTGTTTAAATAAAAATCAGTAGTTTTTTTGTTTTTTTTGCCTTTCACCCCAAACAGGGCATGGTGCCACTTTCATGTAGAGGGCTACTATCGGGGGACATAATTGCAGGGAGTTGAGCAGCAAGAGGTCTTTTTTACTTGACTTGAACTTCTGCATATTAGTACAGTCGGGGAAGCAGGAACCCGGGATGAAATTTCAAACTCTAGCAGTTCTGGGGAAAAACCTATTAGAATAAAAAGCTTTCTGGCATCTGGGGATCTCTACTGTGTAGGGGTGGGATTTTGCTGCTTGTCGGGTTTGTCAGAAGTATTTACATCGAGCGGGCACAAGGATTTTTTTTTTTTTTTTTTTTACAGTGATCACCACTTATCAAAGCCCGGAAGCCACTCAGGGATAAGGGTTATTGCAAGTACATTACGTTAGTGAGGAGATTTGCTGAAGTGTTTACTTAAGGGGGCGGTTCATTAGGAATTTGTTAACGCTGGACTTGAAGACATCCAAGTTGTAGTCCGGAGGGAAGCAGGCAGACGGAACAGAGTTCCACAGGCGTGCAGTTCTAAGAAAGAAGCTTTGTTCATGGAATCCGCGTTTTGATTTAGGCACAGATATAGAGTGGGGGAAATTTTTCACAGTGGATTCAGCTAGACGGGTGTTTTTCATGAAAGATTGACGAGGGGGGACCAGAGATTGGAGTTCAGAAGAGCATCTGCCATGGAAATAACGATAAAACAAGGACAGGCTCGCAACATCTCTTCTGTGGGAGAGAGGTTGCAGGGTAGAGAAAAGGGCATCCCCCACTAAGCCACGAAGTCTAGTTTGTACTGTCAAGGCAGGATAGGCTGTTTTTAGCAGCTCCTGCCCAGATATGGCAGCAGTATTCCATCCTTAGACGTACTTGGCTTTTATATAGATAGAGAATTGCATCAGTAGTGAGATATCTTCTGGAGCGGTAGAAGGATCCCACCATCTTTCCAGCGACCTTGGCAACAGACTTGATGTACGTGTTCCATTTCAGATCAGGAGTAAAGGTCAAACCCAGAAGCTTGTCAAAACACGGGGCCTCACCCAGACGAAAGCCATCCATCACAATTGATGCCAGCTGGGGATCAGAGCGTTGATGATGTAAGGATAGGAGTTTGGTTTTGGATGCATTAACGGTAACTAGCCACATCTTCCCCTACTGAACCACGCGCTCGAGATCAGAGGAGAGAGAATCAGAGAGAACTTTGTCATTTACAGCATTTGATGTGTTGCCGTAGATGGTCGTGTCATCAGCATAGATGTCAACGAATGATTTAACTATGTGTTTAGGGAGGTCATTGATGTAGATCAGGAAGAGAGTTGGGCCCAGGATTGACCCCTGAGGGACTCCAGCATTTATATTGCAGGTCTCCGATTTTTGTCCATCTACCACTACTCTTATGAGCCTATCAGAGAGAAATGATTTAATGATTGAAAAAACATTTCCAGTTATACCGTAGCTGGAAATCTTGTGAAGTAGACCCTTATGCCATACCTTGTCGAAGGCCTTTGATATGTCAAGAGCAATTGCCCTAGAAAGGAAGCCTTTGTCAAGAGATTCACTAATCCTTTATTTATTTATTTTTTTTTTTTTACACAGTGATCACCACTTATCAAGGCCCGGAAGCCACTCAGGGATAAGGGTTATTGCAAATACATTAAGTTAGTGAGGAGATTTGCTGAAGTGTTTACTTAAGGGGGCGGTTCATTAGGAATTTGTTAACATTGGACTTGAAGACATCCAAGTTGTAGTCCGGAGGGAAGCAGGCAGACGGAACAGAGTTCCACAGGCGTGCAGTTCTAAGAAAGAAGCTTTGTTCATGGAATCCGCGTTTTGATTTAGGCACAGATATAGAGTGGGGGAAATTTTTCACAGTGGATTCAGCTAGACGGGTGTTTTTCGTGAACGATTGGCGAGGGGGGACCAGAGATTGGAGTTCAGACGAGCATCTGCCATCGAAATAACGATAAAACAAGGACAGGCTCGCAACGTCTCTTCTGTGGGAGAGAGGTTTATAGTTCATCAGAGCATCTACCATTAAAATACTTGTAAAACAGGTCGAGGGATGCAACATTTCATCAATGGGAGAGAGGCTGAAGTCTAGCTGACAGTTCGGGACCTATTAGGTTGGCAACTCTCCTTTGAACCCTGCCCAGGAGTGAGAGACTAGTAGCAGATGCACCAGCCCAAATGTGGCAATACTCCATACATAGATGAATGGTGGCCTTGTGGAGATACAGGATACTTTCAGACATAAGTAACTTTCTAGCATGGAAGAGAGTGTTCACCTTCCTCGCAGCAGCAACAATGCCCTCAATGTCTATTCCAGCCCATATTCCCTGTGAACGTTAAGCCGAACTGTTTAAATAAAGTACTTTCAGCCATAGCTATTGGTGGTTGAGAAGGTTTCTTATAATTATTAAAAGGAAAGATGCTTAATTTTGGCAGCATTATATGTCAACATCTATTTCCATCCCCGTTCCACTACTAACTGGAGGTCCTCCTCTAGGGTTTTTGCCAGTGCTTGAGAGTGGTGTCATCCGCAAATATATCCATCTCGGAGACAATTTTATTAGGGTCATTTATGAATATCAGGAATAATAAAGGTCCAAGGATCAACCCCTGAGGTACAGTCGCATTTATATCATTGTTTTGATGTACATCCGTCGAGGACAACCTGGATTCTTCTCTTTGTTAAAAAGGATTTAATTATGTTAAGTATTCGCCCAGTAATTTCATATGATCTAATTTTCCTGAGAAGACCCTCGTGCCATACCCTGTCAAAAGCCTTAGATATCTAGGGCTACTGTCCTACCTTCCCCTGCTTTATCCAGTGGATGGTAAATACGTTCAAAGATTACAGTTAGGATATAAGCAGTAGAACGGGCTTGCCTAAATCCATATTTTTGGGTGGACAGAAGTTTAGCAACTCTACAGTGGTGAACTAAGGTTTGATTAATTAGGGAGGAGACTAATGGGGTGATAATATGAGCCAGTTCTTTCGCCAAAATTCTTGTAAACTGGTACCACAGAAGCAGTTTTCCAGCAGTCAAGAAAGCAAGATTCATTAAGGCATTTTTGAAGAGTTTGAAGAAACTAGAACAACCTCAGAAGAGTATTTTTTAATAGTACAACCGGGATGAGATTGGGTCCACATGCTTTTGAGAAGGGGTGATTTTCAGATCATCTAATGTGTTTTCTGTTTGCAAAGGAAAATCAGGAAGGGAGTGGTTTGCTGGCTCCAATGTAGAGTTTGAGGCAAACCGATTGGCAAGCATGTTAGCTTTCTCGATTGCATGCAAACAACCTCATGATTCATTTTTTTTATTTTTTGGACTATTATCCTCATCTTCTAGTTGTTCATGTTTCGGACAATTATTCTTTTGACCTTGGTCAGGTTAACCGCGAATTCTCTTACTACATCCACAGCAATTGCTTCCTTCAATAGCTATTGTTTTCTCACCACGGTTTGGTCAACTAATCCTCTGACTTTGGGTGGGATCGAAACCGCTACCTCTAGACAATGCTCACCTGGAATCGCAGATATTCCGAATCTCTATCCACTGTACCACAGAAGAGCAATCAACATTGGATTTTTTGGTCTTATAAATCCAATTGTTCCTCCAATTGTCGAGTCCGTACTGATTGTTATATTATTGAAATAGTTATGAATTATTTTGGAGATGAATAAATTGTATCATTTTTGAATTATTTGGACTATTATCGTCATTATTGTCAGAAGATTAGTTGACCAAACCGTGGTGAGATGACAACAGCTATTAAAAGGCAGCAATTGCTGTGGAAGATTCGACATTCCTATCCCATCGCGGTTAACCTGACGAAGGCCAGAGGAATAACTGGCCGAAACGTGAAAAACAACTAAAAGATAAAAATAACAGTTCAAATAATTACATAAAATCAATTATACAAATTACTCTTCTCCAAAATAATTCCAAACTAAATCAATAACCTCATGATTGTTGAATAGTGGAGGAATTGTTGATTGGCTGTTATTTACTACACTAATTCTGTGCTTCAATGTGTTTTCTGGTAGTTCTGGTGCATTCTCTCCTCATTGTTACTATTTCTTTCTTGCAATTACTTCTAGCTCCTATAAATTTTGTCTGTTGTGACTGGACTTTTGTCAGATAAACGTGCGGTATGCATGCAGCCTTTGAGCAATGGCAGCCGCACCATTGGGGAGAGTGGGGTTTGCTATAGAACTTCTGTGTGGGAGCATGTGCTTCAATTGCCACTTTGAACCATTTGGTGATCTCATTTGCATACTGTTCTGCAGAAACAGAAAAGATTTTTCTCAATGGGGCATCGCTGAGGAGATTCCTGATGGCTTTCCAGTCAGCTTTCTTATAGCACCTTATTGTTTTCAGTAATGGCTCTTCAGCTTTGGGTTGGGAGTTTAAGGTGATTCCTATGATTACTAATGGGGGTACCTGGTGTTGCCCGGGTGTTTGGAGGTGTAAAAGAAAAAAAAAACGTGTTAGTAGTCAGGCAGGCTCGAACTCGTGACATGGTGACGCGAAGGCAGAGAAGAAAGTGAAAGAAAATGTGACATCGCTACGAGGCCGTAGGAAGTGAAAAGTGTTCAAATTTAGTGATGTCAATTGACTTGTTAAGTGAATGGACAAAAATGGATGGTCACATTCAATGCTGCTAAGACTAAGCTTGTTTCCTTCAATAACTACAAGAAACCTTCTCTACCACCAATAGCAATGGCCAAGAACACATTACCTGAAAGTACTTCTTTTAAACTCCTCAGCCTAACGTTTACAGGGAATATGAACTGGAATAGATACATTGAGAGCATTGCCAAGGCTGCTGCAAGGAAGGTTGGCTCCCTCTACCGTGCTAGAAAACTACTTACGCCTGACAGTATCCTATACCTCTATAAGGCAACCATTCGTCCATGTATGGAGTACTGTTGTCACATCTGGGCTGGTGCATCTGCTGTTTGTCTCTCGCTCCTGGACAGGGTTCAAAAGAGAGTCGTCAACCTGATAGGTCCTGAGCTGTCATCTAGGCTTCAGCCTCTGTCCCATCGACGAGATGTTGCATCCCTCTGCCTGTTCTACAAATACTTTAATGGTGAATGCTCTGACAAACTGCAAACACTTGTACCTCTCCGACGTAACTACCCCCCAACAAACCCGACAAGCTACTAAGTCTCATCCCTTTACAGTAGAGATCCCTAGGTGCAAGAAAGCCTTTTACTCCAATAGTTTCTTCCCCAGAACTGCGGGTCTTTGGAACTCCCGTCCGGGATTCTGCTTTCCCAACTGCAATGATATGCAGAAGTTCAAGTGTAATGTTAACAAACATCTTTCTACTCATCTCCCTTCATAATGACCCTGCTAATTAAGTCCCTGATAGTAGCCCCCTGCTTCAAAGTGGCACTGTGCCTTGTTTGGGGTGAAAATTGAATAAAAAAAAATAAAAAGTTCCTGCAGGTGCAGAAATGAACGTTGGCTGAAGGCCAGTTTAGCTTTCCACCGTTTCATTTATTTGTTTCCTCACGATGTTGGGGAAAACGAGCTCCCCATAAAAAGGGAATGTCCAAATGAATAGCAATTGTCTGATATGAGGGGGTTCCCCCCACATTGATCAAAGCTAATTGCTTTCTGGACCTCCCTGCAAGCTGTCTTCGCTTAGTTTCGCTTTTATACGAAAAATACAAACACGCAAGAGGATGGAATAGCGTGAATTTTACAAAAGGCGATCAAAATAAATCTAGAGATGACGTCTCTTCACAAATCGTAGATATTATGATCTAAGGAGTATATAAAAAGTTCTAAAACATAGTAACCCGCGCTGCCCAAGAACCTTTGCTGAACATACAAAACTGCACGCGCCACTTTTGCCTTTTATATAGATTACAGCGTGATCAGCATTCCCGAGTGGGCTATGGGCATTTGTTAAACAATCATTGGGAACTGTGGGCAGAAACAGATCTAGAAGTGAGGCTTGTCTCTTGTCAATCGGGGAGACGGGTCAGGAACGTAACTGTCTGTAATAGGGAATGAGATACAGAGAAGCTATGTGCTATGCTACCAGCTGCATCTGTAAGTAGAGAAACTAAGCCAATTATAGTCACCAAATACATGTACTTGTGTGCTAGTATCAAGGAAGAGTGCTGTATCCATGCTGTCAGCGACTTGATTGATTAGGGTGCAGTCCTTGGTCAAGAGAGACATGTACAGAAAATATAAGTAGCTAACGTTATGATGCAGGTTAAGTCGTCTGATTCTAGATTTTATTTTCTAGTCAAGGGAGGGTGTTTCAAAAATAGCCTCCAAGTTTGTGCATATGTCCGTCTGAATCCTTACAACAAAGTGGGAGATGGCCAGGCATGTTAAAGTGGTTACTAATGAGTACAACTATAACAAGACAATATTCTTTTCATTGTTTTGACCCTTAAGTATATATTCGACACAGTTAATCGAGAACCACATTACTATATAACAGCATCTAAGATATCAGCTGATATACACTAGAGAATCAAAATAATGAATATTCTCTTGTCATAGTCGTACTAATTAGCCACCATTTATTAAAGCTAAAAAACAGTCTAGGTTGAGGGTTAATCAGATCGATTAACATTTGAATGATAAAGAATATCATGAGAAGATTGAAAATGATGGAATGAACAAAATTTGATCACTCAAGAGAACAACTTATTACAAGTATTTGTTTGAAAATAAACATCATGAGTTGACTGTCACCTATTTAAGGAAATAATTCAATCATAAAAACAATCTTGTCTTTCACAGATAAGTTTTAGAAACTGTTCATAGAAATTCCGTTTGATGTTAGGCACATAGAAAAAGGAAATGATGGTATAAAAATGAGTTCTTGTTAATTATCAAAATATTTTAATTTCAATGTTGGTTTGGTTTGTCCGATGGCACATAACCCAGTGGATCATTTTATGCCAACCAAAAATAGATCTCATTTTGTTGGTATTCTTTATAAAGGAGTATTTTGTTGGAAGCAAATGGTCCATTTATAAATTTCTTGTAGCATTCTTTCTTCATGAATCCAAAACTATCATTTGGATTGACCTGATCAAAAAAGGTTTTTCAGGCCACCAACCTAGTAATGTTTAGAACAGATCAATCAATACATCTTACCAATTTACCACTGTAAATGGAGTAACGAAAACAGAATAGAGGATCTTCACCTTTAAGTAGATAAAAGCGTTACCTATGTGGTGTCTAACCAGTCTCACTCTTCTGTAACTAATTGTTGGTTGAATTTGTTTTTCGCTTAATGTATGTGCAGCTATTCCAAAGAGATGATATAGAAAAATAGATTTTTTTTTCATTATTCTACAATATTCTTTATATTCTCAAAAACGTATACTTATGCATCTTGCCTATAAAATTCCCTTTAAACATCACAGGTTATTAATAATTTGAAAATTTACATATGGAAATGGGGGAGGGGTGCAAAATACTTGGACTTACTTTTTGCTGATGCAAAATTGCTATCTCCACCTGCTCCATTTGCACATCTGAAAAGTAATTTAAACGAGAAAAACAATTACAAAAGAAAGAAAATTCACAATGCATACAGATTGGGTTAGAAAAAAATTGGCAATACATTATTGTGGTTATCTATATAAAAATGAAGTTAAATTTCAATAATTCCTTTTAGAAAAGATTTGAATCTTGGAGCATTTCATCATCATCACTTAAACAAGCCGCGCATGTGTGGTCCCCCTCTGATGCTGCATGTGAGATGACGCCACAAAAAATAGTGAAGAAATGATGAATGTGAGAAGTGTGAAGGGCCAACGTTGCCTTCACATTTACACCAAATTTCAGAAAAATCTAATGAATGGGGCAAAAGGTGTCATTTTTTGCAATTTGGGGGCATTTATGAGACCTTTCGAGCTCCTGGGGATGCCGAATCCCAGTGAAAATGGACAAACGATGCAGTTTAACGCCTTTAGACATATTTGAAACTATGGAAAACCACTATACAGACATACATTTTCTTTCTTTTTTTTTTTATTACATTTTCACCCCAAACAAGGCACATTGCCACTTTGATGTAGGGGGCTACTATTAGGGACACAGGCGACAGGGGTACTAAGTGGGGAGTTGGGCAGCAAAATGTCGGTTCACGTTACACTTGAACTTCTGCATGTCAGTCCAGTTGGGGAAGCAGGAACCTGACAGGGAGTTCCAAAGTCTAGCGGTTCTGGGGAAGAAACTACTGTAGAAGGTTCTCTTACATCTAGGGATCTCTACTGTAAAGGGGTGGAATTTAGCTGCTTGTCAGGTTTGTTGGGGCTATTTACGTCGAGGGGGTACAAGTGCTTGCAGCTCGTCCGAACATACACCGTTAAAGTACTTCTAGAACAGGAAGAGGGATGCTACATTGCGTCGATGGGACAGAGGCAGAAGCTTGGATGATAGTTCAGAACCTATTAGGTTGGCGACTCTCTTTTGAATCTTGTCTAGGAGTGAGAGACTAGTAGCAGATGCACCAGCCTAAATATGACAATACTCCATACATGGGCGAATGGTGGCCTTATAGAGGTACAGGATACTTTCAGGTGTCAGTAGCTTTCTAGCATGGTAGAGAGAGCCTACCTTTTTCACAGCGGCCCTGGCAATGCTCTCAATGTAACTGGTCCAACTCATGTTTCCTGTGAACGTTAGGTCGAGGAGTTTAAAAGATGTACTTTCAGATAAAGAGTCTTTGGCCATTGCTATTATTGGTAGAGAAGGTTTCTTGTAGTTATTGAAGGAAACAAGTTTAGTCTTGGCAGCATTGAATGTGACCATCCATTTTTGTCCCTATTCCACTACAGATTGGAGGTCAGCCTCTAGTGTTTCTGCCATTTCTTTAGATATGTGTTCATTTGTTTTCCTGTCGTGTCTGTTATAGAGCGCGGTGTCATCAGCATATATAACCATCTCACATACAATTTTGTCAGGGAGGTCATTTATGAATATTAGGAATAGAGGTCCAAGGATAGACTCCTGAGGCACTCCCGCATTTATATCATACTGTTTAGATGTACGGCCATCGAGGACAACCTGGATTTTTTTCTTATCTAAGAAGGATTTAATTATGTTTAGTATTCTTCCAGTGATACCGTATGATCTAATTTTTCTTAGAAGACCTTCATGCCATACCCTGTCAAAACCTTAGATATATCTAAAGCTACCACTCTACCCTCCCCTGCTTTGTCAAGTGAATGGTATATACGCTAGGAGATTACAGTTAGAATGTCTGCTGTGGAATGGGCTTGTCTAAATCCATATTGTTGGTCGGTAAGAAGTTTAGCATCTGTAAGGTGATGGGCTAGAGCTTGGTTAATTATGGACTCAAATATTTTGGCAAAAAGTGGGTGGAGGTTAATGGGGCAGTAATTTGCTGGATCAGTTCTTTCGCCAGAATTCTTGAAAACTGGTACCACAGAAGCAGTTTCCCAGTAGGCAGGAAAGCAAGATTCATTAAGGCATTTGTTGTAAAGTTTGAAGAGGATTGGAGCTACTTCGGCGGAGCACTTTTTTAATAGCAGATCCGGGATGAGATCAGGTGCACATGCTTTTGCAGTGTCAAGATTTTTTATAATGGCATGCACCTGAGAAGGGGTGATTTCCAGATCGTCAAGTGTGGCATCTGTCCGCAAAGGAAAGTCTGAGAGAGAGTGGTTAGCAGGGTCTGGGGGGAGTTGGAGGCAAACCGACTGGCAAGCATGTTAGCCTTCTCGGTTGCTGAGCAAACAACTTCATGATTGTTGGATAGTGGGGGAATTGTTGATTGCCCATTATTTACTACACTGTTGTAGATTTTCCAGAAGTCACGGGTTCCTAATTTCTGAGCTTCGATGCGTTTTTGGGTGGTTTCAGTAAATTCTTCCTTAGCTGTCACTATTTCTTTCTTACAGTATTTTCTGGCTTCTATATACTTCTGTCCGTTTGAACTGGATTTATGTCGGTTAAATCTGTGGTACGCGTGCTGCCTTTGCGCGATGGCAGCTGCACATGTGAAAGTAAACCATTGGGGAGAGTGGGGCTTGCTATAAAATTTCCGCATGGGGACATGTGCTTCAATTGCTGTTTTGAACCATTCAGTGGTCTCATTTGCGCACTGTTCAGCAGGAAGTGAAAAGATATTTCGCCATGGGCCGTCTCTAATGAGATCCCTGATGGCTTCCCAGTCGGCCTTTTTATAATATCTTGTTGTTTTGAGCAATGGCTCTTCCATTTTGGCTCTAGAGTTTAGGGTGATTTCAACTATTATCACTACATGATCAGCATTCCCAAGTGGGCTGTGAGCGTTCGTAACACAATCATTGGGAACTGTGGTCAGAAATAGATCTAAAAGTGATGCGTGTTGCTCTTGCTGGTCAGGGAAATAGGTTGGAAACGTAACCGTCTGTGATAGGGAATGAGATATACAGAAGCTATGTGTTGTGGTACCAGCTGCGTCTGTGTAATTAGAGAATCCAATCCAGTTACTGTGGTGGACATTGAAGTCACCAAATACATGAACTTGTGTGCTAGTGTCGAGGGAAAGTGCTGTATCTATGCTGTTAGAGACTTTGTTTATTAGGGTACAGCGGCAGAAAAAATAAAAGTAACTAATATTGTTACATGTTAAGTCTAAAGCACATAAAGGCTTGATCGTCCGATTCTAGTTTTCTTTCTCTAGTGAGGGGGGGGGGGGGGGGGGTTCGAATATAGACTCCAAGCTTGTGCATACGTCTGTCAGAGTCCATATGGCAGAGTGGGAGATATCTGGACATGTTAAAGTAGTTAGAGGGGATGGAGGAATGTAGGTTAGTCTCACTTAGTGCTAAGTGGTGTTTGTTAGGAGAAATGCTTCAACATCATTTAAATTAGTTCTAAGCCCATGGATGTTAGTAAATGCAAGCCTCAAGGGAGGAGGTAATTTGGTTTTGTTTGAGTTTTGTCCTGGTTTAAGTGTAATTTTAGATTGTACTGTCATCATTTTTTTTCTTTTTTTAAGTTTCAGTTTAGTTAAGGGGTGCTGAACAAATGGTTATGCAGAACACCAGGCATTGCAACACAAGTAGACCATCAGCTGACCTATCTACTAGGACTGTGACCTCAGGAAAGCCCACCGGGGATGAGTGCAGGATCCCTTTCCATGCGTGACATGGCATTACAAACATCCCAATATTATTCAACTGTTGATGGAGCAGTCGCTCTAAGCACTACCAAAGAATTAGGGTACCTGTACTACCAGTCGGGAAGAGCAGCCAGGAACTGTCAATCCGGTACCCTCATATCAAGATTTTGAGTAATATGAAAAAAGAGCTCAAAAAGGCATGTTTTTTTTTAGCCCCCAAGCCCCAGAGGGATGCGAACCAACATTTTGCCAGGGTCACCCATACTGAATTTATATTAAGAACAATGACCTCCACATTTTGGCCAAGTTTCAGGAAAATCTAATGGATGGATCAAAAAAAGTTTCATTTTTGGCCATTTTAGGGCATATTTTTACCTCTTTTGAGCCCTTGGGGGTGTCGAATCCCAGTGTAAATGGATAACTAGTTTCAGGTCTTAACACATGTATATCTGAGTTGACCATCGTGAAAACCACTATATAGTCAAACATATCAAGTTTTTGTTGAGAAATATGAAAAAAGCCACAAAAAGGGGCGTTTTAGCACTGAAAGTCCCCGGGGAGGCGAACCAGAATTTTGCCAGGGTCAACCATACGGGATTTATATTAAAAACAACGGGTGCCACATTTTGACCAAGTTTCAGAAAAACCTAATAGATGGATCAAAAGTTATGGGGCAAAATGTGTCATTTTTTTTTACATTTTTGACCTCTTGAGCCCCTGGAGATGCAATGGGACTTTTTGCAAAAAAAATTTTTTTACTGTGCACATCTATTTAATGAAATACAATTTGTGGCAAAATTCCAGAAAAAACTAATGGACGGTTATCTGGCAATCGTCCAGACTAACGGATACCACTGCAAACATAGGTCCTTCTCCGGTAAATCAGGGGACCAACAACCAAAATATAGAGGTATACTTCTTGGATTTTCTATAAGTTCAACAATATTGACACAAATATGTTACGCTGCAATATAGTCAAATCATTATAGTGACTTGAACTCATTTGAAATACTAACCATATAATACGATACAATCATTTTGTTAATTTGTCAACACTTGTGAGTTCACTGAGGTGCAAGGAATTTTTGCCCAGTTGATTAAAAGAACAAAACTTTTTCAATAAAAAAAAAAAAAGTGCATACTATTTTCCAGTTGCTGGATTAAAACTTATGTCACTGATTTAAGAATGATATTTTTTCATATTTTTTATCTGATCAAACAAAATATAATAAAGAATGGTTCCCCATGTTAAATTTATCACAAAACAATCTAACAAAATGGGAGACATCATAAAGGGGTTAATTGCTACTTACGTATTATTTGGCGGCAGCATATCAACAGCAGAGAAGGTCTAAAAGTAGAAGATTACAATCGGATTAAAATGGTGGATTTGATATTGAAACATGACTTCCTCTAAAAAATTAAAAATCATTACTTATGCAAAGAAGAAATAAAAACTGATCATCTCTGAAATAATTATTTGCATTGTCTCCGCATTAAT
The DNA here is from genome assembly GCF_053919585.1 of Euprymna scolopes. Classification (NCBI taxonomy): domain Eukaryota; kingdom Metazoa; phylum Mollusca; class Cephalopoda; order Sepiida; family Sepiolidae; genus Euprymna; species Euprymna scolopes. The sequence goes on from NC_136489.1 coordinate 2,533,626, forward strand.
CTATTTAGTGTTAAGATTATTTCCATCTCAATGTTTTAAATGGTTGGAGGAAAGGTAACAAACGCAAATACAAATGGAATGATGAAAATAATTGAAAGAATAGAGATATAAAAAATATTTATCACATAAGTAGATAGATTTTAGAGTCAAGTTTTCATAATGAAAAAAAAAATTGACCAGCAAGGATAAAGGAAAAAAAAAAATGGATCAATTTTTCAAGAAATTTTTTGTATTTAGGTTAAAAAGTAAACTTATAAGTTGAATTGGATGGACATAATTCTAGTCTTACATCCGGATTTTGGGCAATGGCAGTTTTATTTTGGAATTGTAAGGACATTTCATGTGCTTCTACATGTAATCTTTCTACTGGAAATGTTATGAAGGCTTTTAGTCTTACTTCTCCATGTATTAGATATTCTGAGAAAGAATTGATGGGCTGATCTATTTAAAAAAAATTGTAATCCAGTTCTATTGATAACCTGTATAGTTTTAATAGAGTTCTTGTGTGAGCAACCATGCATAGAAGTTGTAGAACTTTATTACATTTAAATTTTAAATATTTTATGTGGAATGAATGTCGGTTTCTTATCAAATAGGATTCCAAGGAATTTGTATTAAGATTTCTGGTCCATCATGTTTGATTATAGAGTCATTGTGCTTTTCCCTCTGGCTAAACAAATGTACACGCTTGCTTTTCGATTCAGAAAATTTAAATTTTTCAAACCTCTCTTCATACTGGTAAGTTATTCAAAAAGATTTCAAAACTTAAATCAACCATTTAATTGATTATAAATACAATATCTTCTTCAAAGAAATGACCTAATCTGATTGAAAATAATGATCAATCATTTTAAGAATAAACTTGAGGGCTTCAAAAACACTGCTAGAAAAGTTAAAAATGACATTTTTAGAAACTAATAAAATATTTAAAAGTGTAAACAAGTACAATTCTTCATGTTTAGTGGTGATGCATAGGTGCAGGCTACAAATGACAGGCCTGCAATGGGAAAATATTTAGCTAAGAGAGGAGATCACCCACCCACCCACCCAAATCAGCCCTTTTGAAAAAAATAAAAAATTATAACTTCTTAAAAACAAGGGTTTACGCTGCAAAAGTAGACCACTTGAGATTTACAGAAGCTACAACCACTTTTACTGTTAGAATCTCCGGTCATTTATTTTTATGTCCAATGATTAAACAGCTGCTAATTCTCAAGTGGTTCGATAAGGCTTGTAAAAATGTAATTTGATAAATAGAAGAAAACAAAAATAACACTAGTGAAAAATATAGAATTAATAGTGCCATTTTTTTTTCTTATTAGCAATGAAAATTTCAATAAGTTTATCAAAATCTCGAAGACAATACATAAAGTCGAAAAAACACGAGATTTGTCAAATTTAAAAGATGAGAACCTCTAAGAAAAACAAAACACTGATTTAATCTACTGTATTTTTTTTTTAACGAGGGTGAATAGTGTAGTATTGGCTCTGCTGTCATTTCAGAAATCACCTCGTTCTTTTTAAGAGGTAGAATTATTTTCACAAGCATTACATAATCTCCTTTTATAGAGGGATACCCTCTCGGGTATAACCTATTTATTGTATCTTTTGTCATCATGATACATCCCTCCCTTCTTTTGTCATCATGATAACATCCTCCCAGAATTACCACCCGTTTTCTGGTGGTGTAAAATCCATTCTGTTATCTCCCCGGCATTAATCTCTCCTTTTGTAGAGGATAATGTTAATTCATCATGATATTACATCTGCTTTGGGAAGGGGCAGTGTATATAGTTTGTTCATCTCCTCCTCCCAGGTATGTCTTATGTTTTATTCTTTTAAAGAAGGGAGGAGTAAGGAGTGAAATAAGCTTGTTGACAGGAGTTATTTTAATCAGAGGGATAATAAATGTTAAAAAAAAGGCATCCACACCGGATAATCATCATTGTTCCAGTCCTCATCTTGACACTGGCTGTTACCAACTCGAAGCTTCTGAAAAAATTCTTCCTCATCCTTTTAAATGAAAAATACAAATTCATTAACTCAAATCAGTTTAAAATAATAAAAAGATGAGATATTCTTAGAATATTAAGTCCTGTTTAAAGTTTGTTTTTAAGTGAATAAATAATGTTAATCTAAATAAAAGAGAAATGTCTTCAGTAAGTTTTTAACTGAGATAAATAGTTTAAAACAAAAGCGAAATAAAAGACAAACTAAGCTAATCCAAATCAAATATCAATGTCAAACAGATTGCTATTAGGGTTTGATCGGATAACTTTATATGTTAGATTATTGCAGTTACCTCACTCTTTTTCACTGTCATCTCTTTATTGCCCGTAAGTGGCTTTTTAAACCAATTGCAGATCTGTATGACTTACTTAAACTTGGGAACTTTTCATCTTACAATGCAGGAGACAGTTAAAGCACAAGTATCAATTTCTATTGAAAGCTAATTTTAGGGTATGTCCGAGCCAGCCTAGTCTACATTTGCAGATTATTGAAGATACTTCCTGTTGGTTAGTGTGATCTGATTTTTTGCTAATTCCATAGCTCCATTTGATCCCAAGAATCTAAGGTACATGGAATGGAAAATACCTCATTTCTCTTGTTTTGTTTTGTGTGTGGAGGGGGAACGGAATATCAACCCTTTGTGGGTTATTTAATGCCGAATCCAGTTATTTTGGGAATAGTATTCGATGTTGTATTCAGTTATTTTAGCGTTCCATTTGTTGGATTGATGTGAGTGGCTTCTTTTTGGTTGAACAAGCATAGATTATTATATTTATTAAATTTTCAATTTTCTTTCCCTTTCTATCCGTTTCCTTGCATCCCCATAAGGTGTTATGACTATTTAAGTCCCCTAGGAAAATAAAGGGTTTGGGTATTTGCTCTATGAAGTTCTCCAATTCATTTTCATTTATTTGTTCATGTGGAGGTATGTATAAAGAACAAATGCTTATCGGTTTGTGTAAAGTTGCCCTTATGGCAACCGCTTGCAAATTTGTTTTTAATTCAATTTGGCTCTGGGGTATGTTATTTTTAATGAATACTGATACACCACCAGAGGCTCTAAGTTCTGTATTATGAATGTAGTTATATTGTTGATAGTGTTTTATATTCAAATTGTCCTCATTCTTAAGGAAGGTTTCTTGGAGACAAATAACCAAAGGATTAAATTTGGTTTACAACAATAAAATTTCATTGTAATTTGCCTTCAATCCACGGTAATTCCATTGGATTTTCTTGTAATTCATGAGGATTTTTTGGGGGGTTTGAGGAGTAACTTCAGTTTCCATGTCTTCTAATTCTGTAAATCTATTTGTAGTAGTAGTAGTAGTGGCTTCTGTTTGTGGTAATTTCTTTATATTATTTTGTTTTTTGGTAGATGTATCTTTTGTTTGGTTTTCAAGTGTTTTTTTCACCACAGGGAAGACGTATTGGTGACCTGTGTGGTCTTTCTTTTAACTGATTTTGTTTTTCCTTAGTTTCGTCTTTTTCAGCATCTGCACGACGTACTGGTGATTTTTGTGGTCTTTCTTTTGATCGACTTTGTTTTCTTGGATGTTCTGATTTTGGTTGAGAATTTGTTTTATTGGTAACATTAGTTGATGATTTAATGGGATGATTAATTTTTAATGATATGTTTGGTTTGATTTCATTTATAAATTTGGGCCAGTCATTTGGTCCCAATTGTAACAATTTGTTTATTAGTATTTCATATTTGGAGTCTTGGTTAGTGATGTTGGATGATATACAACTTGAGAGTACGTCTTTTCCTTCATGTATCCATCTATTTTCCTGGCTTCGAGGAAGGAGATGTTTTTGGTATGTTTTATTGACACTTCCTTTTCTTTCTTCCAGATTCTGCATGCTCTAGCATAAGTAGGATGGTTTCCTCCACAATTTGCACATTTGCAATCAAGATTACAGTCATTGACAGTATGGTCTGGATCTTTCTGGCCAAATCTGCTTCACACTGCTCGTCCCCTACATGCATCCTCATGGTGCCCAAACTTTTGGCATTTAAAGCACCGAAGTGGGTTTGGTATAAAGGGTTCAACGTTGAAAACGTTGAACCCAATTTTGATTTCTTTTGGGATAGTGAATCAAATGAACTGCATAATGTAAGTGTTTGTATGTATAGTCTGATTCTATATTTTTATTGTAATTCTTTTAACGTTTATTACTCCTTGGTTTTTAAGTTCTTTTGTTATCTCTTCCGTAGTGCACATTGAGAGGTCTTTTGATTTTACTACACCTTTGGATGTATTCAGGTTCTTGTGTGGATAAGTTTTGATATTTATGTTATGGAAGGTTTTCATTCCTAGGAGAAAAATGGCAGGTCTTTCTCTTTCCACTTCCACCAGTAGGGTTTTATTTTTAAAAATTTTTACATTTTTGGAGGTAATATATGCCGATATAATTTTATGTATAATAAACGGTGATAAGTTAGTTATTTTCGTTTCTTCGGTGGATTCCAATACAATAAATTTTGAGGATGTTTGATGTAGTTCATTATCTGAACTATCCGAGTTGACGTGTTGGCACTTGGAGTTTTTATACTTGGCCATATATATATATATATATATATATATATATGTGTATATATATATATTTTAATTCATTGTTTATGCTCCCCACCTACCTCGGAGTCCAATATTGGGGGAAACCCATTCGCCTTGTCATGCCAGGGCTACATAAACAGTATACATGTCCCAAATGGAAGCCATGAGCACCCATAATCCTTTAGTTACACAATCCAAGTCATTTGTGTTAACTTCCGGCACTATACAGACATGTCATGACTTTAATCATTTGGCACATTTGACCCTAGCCACCGCCTCTAACACATGGAAAAGAGGGGAAAATATGTATATAGTTTATAGTGGTACAGGGTAGAACTGTATTTGTTACGGTTCAGAGGAAATTTATAGAAAAGTAGGAGATGTGTTAGGGCTTGATGTAACTAGCCGATTGATCGGATCGGGCCCTTCTGACTGCCCGTCTAGCTTTGTACGAGGCCAAAGTGGAGTGTTGCAATTGATATCTTTAATTTCCCTAGATATCAGTTGCTCAGCCACCAGGATCCTTTTCTGAGTCATTGCGGGTCGCCACCCACGACCAATAGGTGGCTCCTTTGAGAGGCTTTTACTCTCTGCAGGGGGACAGTCGGTGTATTCTAATGCCCCACCGACGAGGTTGGGAAGTAGGGAAGGAAAAAAAAAAGGAAGGGAAGGGGGCTGTTGTTTTTGTTTTTGCAGAACATAATTAAGTTTTACAAAAGGGAATAGAAAACAGAAGTTTAATGTAGGTGCATTTCGTCTCAGGAAGCCACTAGACAGCCTGATCTGGTAGCACCAGTCATTTCTTCTCTTAGCTAATTTTGAGATGACAAGTTTCACTTCTATATATAAGTGTGGACAAAATGTTACTGTTATTATAAAGCATATCCATTTAGATTAGAGGCTAATTTTTTGTTTCTTGTGATCTTGCAGATGTTAAATGCCGCTGAGGCCCTGCTTATCCTGCACTGTAACTCATAGTCCATACTGCTTTTCTTTGTTCATGGAGCTTCCTCAGTAGGTGAAGTAGCAGAGAAAAACAATATTTTGCATAGTTTTTTATGAAGACCATCTGTAGTGAAAAACGAAGAGCCGAATACCTTTGTAAAGGTTTTATTCACAAAAGAAAGCAAGTCACAAATAGCGTTAATTACGCAGCATTTATAGTTAACGGAAGAGTTCATTCAAGGGATGAGGGGTTAGAGATATTACACTTTCCCCTTCAAGTTTTTTTTTTCGTTATTATTTATTTTATTTTTTTTCTCTAACTTTTTTTTTTTTTGCCTATAATTTAAACTTTTTTTTTTCGTACCTTACTTAGTAATGAAGTCCTTGTATTTCTCAGGAAATTTCAGTATTCTGCTAGATCTATGCAGCGGCTCGGTTGGCATTTCGCTCTCAACTGGTTCCCCACGGGTGTTTTCTTCTATATGTTCAGGATATTGTATACATTCGTTTTCATTCCCTGGCTTACTCACAGGTGGCATGCAACCATTTTCTAACGTGTTGTCTCCATTAATTGTGTTGGGAGCCAAATCTCTGACGTTGACGGTAGTTTTGATGCCTGAAGGTAGTCGTACTTGGGCATAATGAGGGTTGATCTCCAGTAACGTCGCAGGTGTAACCAGAGGGTCATTTTTACTCGACCTAATATGATCTCTGACGTATACTTGGCCTGGTTTTGCCCACAGGGGAATAGAAGTACCAGAAGTGGATTTACGGCTGTACTTAAATAGTCTATCATGAAGGGTCGCATTTGTAGCTGTGCAGAGCAATGATCGAATAGAATGTAGAGCATCAGGTAGAATATTTTCCCAGCAGGATAGTCTCATTTTACGAGAATGTAAGGTTACTTGTATGGCCTTCCATAGTGTGCCGTTTAGTTTCTCAATTTGACCATTGCCTTCCGGGTGATATCTACTCGTTTTCGAAGTCGCAATGCCTTTCCCATGTAAGTAATTGGTCGTTTCTTCCGAAAAAAAATCAGTCGCTCTATCTGTGTGAATCATATCGGGCATACCAAATATCGCAAATAGTTTATTCAGGCATTGTGTGATCGTTGAGCTTGTCATATCTTTACACGGAAATGCAAAAGGAAAACGAGAGTATTCGTCCATTATCGTAAGTAGGTATTTGTTACCATGTGTGGACGTAGGCAGTGGTCCCTTGAAATCCATGTTTAATCGTTGAAATGGTACTATTGCTTTTATGAGAGTTCCTTGTTACCGGTGAAGAACTTGGGTTTTAAATACTGGTAAGACGAGCACGAATTAGTTACTCCTTTTATTTGATCGAGGGAGAAAGGAAAGTTTCTTTCTTTGCAAAAATGGAAGAGTCGGGTAATGCCTGGATGGCATAATTTACAGTGTAGGTCCCGAAGATCTTGTGAGGAATAAGCGAGAGCAGATATTCGGGAAAACGTATCAGCGACAATATTTTCTCTACCAGGACAGTAGACGATGCTAAACTTAAATTGTGACAGTTCAATGCGCCAACGGCATATTTTGTCATTTTTTATTTTTGATTTCCTGGTATTATCAAACATGAAGCTAATACTTTTTTGGTCCGTAATTACAGTAAAGTGTTTACCAAGGAGAAAATGTTGCTACTTACGTAGTGCTTCAACAATAGCAGCTGCTTCTTTTTCTACCGCGTGATGTTTCGTTTCACTAGGGCTTAGTGTTCTGGAATAGAATGCAACCGGACGATTCTCTTGATTAAGGGTAGTTGCAATACAGTTGTTACTAGCATCTGTTTCTACTATAAATTCTTTTTCTGGATCAACCGTTACCAGCATAGCATCTTTCAAGTCGTTTTTCAGTCTTATAAAAGAGTCCAACCCCACAGAAGATAACGGGAATTCTCTATTGCAGTTTAGTGCTAATATTTTCTCTGAAAAATTCTGGATAAATTTGCTGTAGTAGGAGAACATCCCAATAATCCGTCTTTGTGATTTTAGATTTAGAGGAGGTGGCATCTCAAGTAGAGGTTTAAGACGTTCGTAGTTGGGTGATATCTGGTTGTTTTTGATAGTGTACCCAAGTAATGTTATCGTTGAGACTCAAACGATGCTTTTTTTTTTTATTATTAAGCGTGATGCTGTACTGTTTAGCAACCTCATAAAATCTTTGAAGATTATAGTCATGCTCTTTTTGGGTTTTTCCACAGATAGTAACATTATCCACATAGACAAAAGTATCTACTAATTGCTCTTTGCTGACAATGCCGTCAATGGTCCTTTGGAAGGCGCTTACTCCATTAGTAACCCCGAACGGCAGGCGAGTAAACTGGTATAATTTACCATTCGCCTCGAATGCTATAAATTTACGATCCTCCTTACTGATGGGGATTTGATGGTATGCTGATTTAAGATCAAGCGTAGTGAAAACATTATACCTGGCTATTTCCTTGACAATCTTTGGTATACTTGGTATCGGATAAGCGTCTAATTCAGTAAATCTGTTGATTGTGTCGCTATAATCAATCACCATTCTTTTTTTTCGGTTTTCATTCGATGTTACTAGAACTTGCGCTTGCCAAGGTGAAATTGAGGGTTCTATAACATTTTCCTCCAACAATTTTGCAGTCTCTGCTCTTATAAATTTGCTATCAGCAATTGTGTGGCGACGTGACTTGGTGCTGATTGGTGTTGTTTTCATAGAGAGATGAGAAAATAATGGGGGAGGAGAAACGTTCATGGATGGAAAAAAAGTATTCTTGGTGACTGCTCCGATAATAAGTGCTTCATCCGGTCCATCGAATTTGAAAGTTACCATTTTGTATCTGCCAAGAATATCTTTTCCTATGATTAAGTCGACAAATAAATTTTTAATGACCTCCACTATTATGTTAGAGTGTACATTATTATTTAGAAAGATATCGACTTTAGTTTCTCCCACAATTTTTGCACTCATTTTAGGGTCAGCTAATGATATTTCTTTGTGTTTGGGAATAATTTCGAGGTTCATTTTTTTTGCAATATTGTCGTTAATGAAAGTCCCCACACTACCAGAATCTATCATGGCATTGACAGTGAATCTATTTATTTTACACTTAGTAAAAGTAATGTCTTTTTTCCTTCCTAGACATGCGAGACTCAGGAAATCAGTGTCTTCATTTAACACCGCTGACACGGAAGATTTGCAGACTCTAGCCCAGTGTCCTTTTTTCAAACACTTATTGCAGTTCGAGTCCCGTACTGGACAAAGGCGACGCGGATGATGAGAATTCCCGCAGAAAAAACAAATTTCCTTCGGCTTCGTTTTTTTTTGTGTTGCAGCCAGACTCGTATTTTCTCCTGAAGCGATTATTGGCGCAGAAATCACACTCTCCTGGTTGTAACACGCAGAGTGTTTTTCTGCTTGTTCCAGAGATCTTGCCATCTCGTATGCTTCCCGAAAAGTTAGCGAGGATTTCTCGAGAAGTCGTTGCTGAATTGAGGAGGAGGAGAAGATACCGCTAATAAAAGCCTCCTGCATATACTGGCTTTTATTTGTTTCAGCACTCACGGCTTGGAAGTTGCATGTCTTAACGAGGTTTTCCAACTGTAGCCTGAAAGAATCCACTGTTTGTGCTGGTTGTTGTTTCATGGTAATAAGTTGGTGTCGGTTGTAAACGATATTAGTAGGCCTGATGTATGCCGCGTCCAGAGCTCTCATGGCAGATGCATAGTCGCTTGTGTCACTGATTATTTCGTATACATCAGCCGATATGCTATTTATCAAAGCATAGAAGTCAGTTTGGGTGTTTCCAGTTTCTTCAGTGCCGTTAACCATATGTAAGTAATTCATAAACGTGAGTTTTCAGTGTTTGTACTTTTTTTCTGCATTGAAGGCTGTAGACTCGGTGTCGAATCGTTCAGGACGAAGTACTCGGTCCATTTCTTTTGTGAATAAAATTGTAGTGAAAAACGAAGAGCCGAATACCTTTGTAAAGGTTTTATTCACAAAAGAAAGCAAGTCACAAATAGCGTTAATTACGCAGCATTTATAGTTAACGGAAGAGTTCATTCAAAGGATGAGGGGTTAGGGATATTACACCATCTTTTGAAAACTTTTTTGTGTAGAACTTTGCTTTACAAACCTTATCTCACCATAGAAAACATTTTGATGCTTCTCCAAATGATTCACATAATCAACTTTTGAAAGAAAAACAAAGAGATGTGCGGGAGGGGAGGGCTTTTGCTTATTGTCCAGAATTCCCCCATATTAAAAAAGAAATCTGTCTGATGTACATTCTGTGACATAATGAAAATATCTTCCAAAAATGATGTAAATTAGTCGAGTAGTTTTATTTTTATAAAGAAAATCATTTTCAAACAATTAATAGGAATTTATAGGCATTATAACTATTGCAAGCTTGAATTACCGAGTTATCTCCCTTTGTTTATTGTATAATTTTCAAAATAGCAGATAAGATAGATGCTCTTGTTACTCATAAAATTTTATTTTCTTAAAATTTGATCAATTTAAATGATTTCTTGAATATTATATTTAATCACAGACAGATTTTTCTTTATTTTTGTTTTTTTTTTTTAATAAAGAATTTTGAACGAAAACCAAGCTTTTTAGCCGTTTTAATTCATTTTTTTTTTTGTTAGTTCTAGTTTTATGTTTTGTCATTGTTGCAAAATAATCAATATCAAATCGACTCACCAAGGGTGAGCCGCTAAGTTTTCTACAAAGGAGGAAGTTTCATGGGTATATCAAATTCACAAGCAGGCCTCTAGTTTTTTGTAATTACAGACTAATATCAACTATTGGTTAGGCTTCTCATGGTATGGTTAACCATGCAACTAATAACCTCACTAACCCTTATCCTTGAGTGTCTTTTGGTCTTGATAAGTGGACACTCATCAGTACATAAATACATTATCAACAATACTCACCTTTTTCTGTTGCAGTAAATCATTTTTTTCTTTATCATTTTTGGCTACAGTGACACGGATTCGACAGGATTCAATTGTCTGATCATTCAGCTGTCGGATGGCCGATTCTGCACACCGCAAGGATGCCATGGTTACAAAACTGCACAAAAAGAAAAAAAAGAAAAAAAATAAACATTTGCAGAAAATGCACAAAATGATCTCACAAATACATGCAGAGACTAAAAAAAAAAAAAAAAAAAAAAAAAAAGCATTTTTCTCTATATTCATTTAATGTCGAGCTTTTGATCTTCACCTCAGAAATGTGATCACTTAATCATTAAAAAAATTCAATCTTTCCTACAACCATATATGCTACAAATAAATTTCAGTCCATGCCTGACTTGTCCACCAAGATTCAATCATGAATGTCCAACAGTCTTTGTTTGCGCACTGGTCAATGATAAAACTTAGGAGCTATTGACAATTTTTTCATCTGATGCACTACAACATGGCACTGATTTCAGATGCGATATCCCTCTCCATACTCAAGAATGATCTAAAGATTGTTTTGGTAGACATTATCTTTGAAATAATGCCACAGATAAAAATCTATGGAATTATGGTTTAGTAAGTGTGATGCCATTCAAGATTACACCTTCTGCTGATGTGACCCTCACCAAAATACCAATATATAATTTAATAAACAAAGACTGTTGAACATTCAAGATTGAATTTTGATGGACAAATCAGACTAAAATTTGTACCAAATATGGCTAACTTGACAAAAAGATGAATTTTTTAAACAATTCCACGAGTTGCATTTTTTGCCGTCATCCTGTAAAATTGTGTTTTTATTGATGTTGTGCTTCATCATTGACCACGATGATTGAAAATTTGCCAAAGCATACACCCAGTCACTTTGGCTGAGAAAGGGATGTACATTCCAATATACTTGAGAGCAGATATCAAGCGCTTTTCATGTTTTTGATAGAGGATGCTAAATGTAACACTAGTCCATACTTTATCTCTCAGCCACTACTTATAATTTTGAGAGCGAATTACATGAGTGCTAGGTTGGAAGAGTGTATAATGCAAGTTAGTAGTTTGGTGTTGCTTATATAAATTGGCCATAATGTGACGAGCTGATTGATCGGGTCTCACTGTCTAACCATCTGTTTCACCTGCAGTGGAACATTGCTGTTCACGACAAAACTCAGTCACTAGGATCTTATCCTCAGCATCACTGGACTGACGCCACCCACTGCAAACAGATGGGTCATATTGGTGACATTCTGAGTCAATAGAGATGTTATTTATAGAAATGCAATAATCGACAAAAATGTTAGTGTCCTGAATTCACCCATATTAAAAAACAAAAATAAAAAATCTGTACGAGGTACATACCCATGACCAAAATATATTCCAGGAATCACGTCAATCAAGTAAGTTTATTTTTAAATAAGAAAATCAAATTTTACAGGCAACCGAGGAGAGAATCTTCCACACCATGTTGAAAACGAAAGAAGATAAAAATCTAGCAAGTTTGAATTGTTGTTACATTGCATATGAATTCTCATCAATCGCTTGAAAATGATTTTATAAAAAATATTACTTGATCAATTTACATGATTTTTGGAATATGATACTTTCATTTTTTGGAATATGATACATTTTTTCTTTTTTAATAGAAGGGGAATTTGTTCAAGAATCTAAAAACAAAAAAAAAAAAGAAAAGAAAGAATCACATTTTAACTACTTACGCAAAAATGTTTTCTGGGTGCTTCCAGACATGAGTTACAACACCAGTCTTTGAAAACAATGCTCTCAAGCCATCCTATAAAATAAAATTAATTGAAGATTAGTTAGTTTATAAAATCAAGAAAGTTTAAGAAAATATAAAGCTATAATTATATGATTATTTACCTCAGTTATGCGGGGTGGTAGCCTACAAACATGTAATCGAACATTATCTTCATTTCTGCAAAAAGAAAAATTGTTTTTAAATAAAATATTTTGTTTAATTATAAAGATAAAATTCTATATAATTTTGAGGAAGACAAGACATTCATCCATATTGTGGTTGCTATATTCAATATTCATGACCATTGTCATTAAATAAAGATTTAAAAAAACCTCAACTGATGGGAAACAACTACAAAAAAAAAAAAAAAAAAAAAAAAAAAATGGCATAGCACACAGAATGGTAAAAGTCTACCCCAGCAAATTACATACAGAACAGTTTGACATTTGAACAGGCTTCTGGCATCCTCACACATTGTACAACAAATAAGTTTAATTGTAACTAGGGGTGTGCCCCCCCCCCGCCAATCACCACAAAAGCAGCAGAGAATCGCCTATACTATAGGCATCTTGAAATTCACAACCTGCATAGCAGCAATGCCAACTGCCATCAAAGTAATCATTCACAAAAGCAATGAAAAGATCAAAGCCAGTGATGACTGGAATTGTAAATTTGCCTACATTTTTTCGGCAAAGTTTGAATCTGCACATTTTTTACATTCATTTTTTTTATATGGATCATTACCAAACAAGATCAAAAACCATTCAAGGACGATGGTTAACGAGATGGATCGATCATCAGTGTGCAAGAATAAAATATTCACACAAAAAAGAATCGTTTCATAACTTACTTGTAATTTTTACTGCCAATATATTTGCCAGGCCCACGATCGTAGCTGTTAAAGTCTTGATTTTTAAAGGCTTCTCTCTGCGGATTCCACTGATCAAAACTCCGAGACATTCTGAAAAAATTTCATATTAAAATAAAAGCAAAAGGAATTCTTTTACCTGTATAAATATCGAATTGGGATGTTTATACATACTAAGGTTCCCAGAAATTTGGACCATCCATATTGTGGTTGCTATATACACACACATTATAGCCATTGTAATCTTGTGGCCTTCTGAAGATACGTTTTTTATGTGAATTTACACATCTTAAAATATATTTAAATTTGATTTAGTAAGAATCTGAAACAAATACAGAAAACACTGAGTTATTCACATTACATTTTCACGGTTGGAATATTTTTATATGAATACCAAAAATATTTTTTTTTTTTGCACAAGGTAAATCTATCGACAAAAATATTGAATATTTGTGCTTAACATTGATTTTTTAAACCAGGTATGGCCAACCTGTGGCGCATTGTATCATTTTGGTGACAAGAAACTAAGCCAAACTCATTTATTCGGTGATTTATATAATTCTTGCATGTCCTTTGTAGCATCATTGCATTTCTTTTAAAACAGGATTTTTTAATTACTATAAATCTCCAGATTGCTCTAAAATTTTGAATGAGATAATCTGAATTTACAGTAATAAAAAAAAAAAAAAAAAAAAAAAAAGCTTTTTCTTTGCAGGATTGTCATCCAGTAACTAAGCATGGGACATTTTAACATTTACATAATATAGTGGTTTGTTATACTCGCCAGATATTTGCTGTGATGACAACATTGCGTACTGCTGTTAAGCTTAGCATGCTACGTATAAAACGAGATTACATTACTTGTAAACAAATATTTTTAGTTTATTTGGCCTTTACATCGAGAACAAAAGCAAAGCAAGAAGTGATAATAAGCATCAATTTAATCAACTATGGGAGAATGAATTCTTGTTCGTTGGGAGTCCATCAGGAAAACCAATGTGAATAGTTTGTGAAAACATAAAAGTTATGATCTTAGCAAACACTATAAGCAACACCAAGCTGAAATAAAAAAAAAAAATTTTTTAATTTGTTCCCGACTGAATTAGAGAAAGAATATGTGGTAAAGGAAAAAGAGAATATAACCAAGAGGTAAAATTGGTTTGTATAGAAAAGCTATGATAGTTTAACGATGCTCAAAGTATATTTCATATTGGCTATAAAGCATAAACTTTTTCTGGTGAAGAAATTGTTAAGCTCTGTTTCCAAAAATTTACAAAACGTGTTGCTAAGAAAAGTATAGAAAGAAAAGTAAACAGTTTCTTCATCAAATCAAATGATTACAAGATGCATCGATGAACTTTTCTCATGATGTTAAGTCAGCAAGTGAAAAACCATGCATGTTTTTTTTTGTTTTTTTTCATTAACCGTGAACAAATCTGCCGAAATGATGCCTAATTAAACATTATTCTAGAACGAATTCATTATTTCAATGTATTTGAAGAACTTATTTTCTGAATCATTTCATGGAAAAAACAAAAGGATCAAATGTATTTAAAAAACTAAAGTCATAAGTAAACTTTTAAGTGTCTACAATGATTGTGTATCATCAAGGATTGATAAAGTTGCTTCAGCTGTAGCTTTGCTCAAAAGGTTTTTAGTTTTTTTTTTTTTACATAGGCATCACCACTTATCAAGGCCAAGAGGCCACTGGTTAAAGAGTGTACAGTAGACATTGGACAACATAGTAATCATTAGTAATGAAAATTTGGTAAATTTGATAACATAGAACGGCTCATCAAGAACTTATTTACATTAGACTTGAACACAACCATATTGTAGTCAGCCGGAAAGCAGGAAAACGGAAGACAATTTCACAGGCGAGCAGTTCTAAGAAAGAAGCTTTGTTCATGGAATCTACGTATAGGTTTAGACACAGATAAAGAGTGGGGGGAATTATTGATAGTGTGTACAGCTAGACGAGTGTTTCTTGTGAAAGTTTGGTGAGGTGTGGAAACGTTTTAAACTTGCAACATGTTATGGTACCATCGTAAAGTGGGTAAACCAAATCAGAGCAAGACAATTCAATACTGTGAATTGATAAAGAATTGAGTGATCTTCAATGTGAGGTATGTTGGCTCTTCAAAGTTCTAAAATAATTTTGGAAACTGCAACACATTGTCTACGATTTTCTTGAAGAAAAAGAGGAGTTGCCCGAGAAAAGGAGCTTGTGTAATGTGAACCGATTGTTAGATTTAGCATTTTAGTTGATGTTACCGGGTTATTCCAGCCCAATTCATCCAGCCCCGACACACCCCCTCTTGGATTTTTTTCATATTTACACCATACAAACTTTGGGTTAAAACTAAGAGAAATCTGCAATTTCAGCCCAGTTGGATTTGAGGAACATATTTTTTTTCAGTCGGTTTCACCCTGGAAATCAAAAATTGCTATCTCATGACGTAGAATTTTCGACCCCCAGCGTTTTACAAAATTTGCATTTTTGTTGCAAAGAATAAAGCTCTGGAGCTAAATATTCACACAGGTAAGGTTTTGAGGGCAAGGAATCCAAAAATCATGGTTAGAAAGATGGCAAATGAGAGGAAGTACCTTATTTTTACCATTTTAGGTGGTACTGCAGCACTTTTTTAGAGCTTGTTTGGGGCGATATTTTGTTGAGAAAAAAACATAACTGTGGTGCTTTGCCAGACTTCTCCTTTGGATTTTTAAAGTGACTTTGGGTTGGAAATTACAAAAATCAAATAAAACCTTTCGGCATATTTGACATTTCCAGACACTAAAGCCTCAAAATTGGCATTTTTATAAAAAGTTAAGGACTTTTTGGTGAATTTGGCAACAATCTAATCTTAAGCTATGATCAATATCTAGAGCTGAAAAAGGACTTGGATCGACCCATTAGAGCCCATTTTCATGATAGAATGTCAAATTATATCATATAAAAGGATATGGACAAAAAATAGTCGAAAATAAAAGACTGATGCATAATCTAGTTTATCATAAGAAAAACTGTCAAACGAATATAAAACAGACATTTGTTATAACTCCAACTATCGACTTAATCTGTCAAAATAGTCCTGAGTCTTATTTTTCTCCTCCTCGGTGATGAAATATGTTCTACCATTCACTGAAATACTTGGGGTCTGCACTCTCATAACGACCTTGCTCAGGTGAATATAGCCTCGATCCCTATTAGTTGGCCAGTGGAATTGATGTGATGGTCCATGTGGATGCAGGAAGTTGCAAGTAAGATCTTTCTCTTCCCTGTTGACACTCTCAATCAATGCTAACCACCAATATCCATCAAAAATGCAAGTAATGTAGTCATTGCATTTGAGCAACTCCAGAGTTTCATCTAACGGCACAGGCATGTCCAGGAAAGAATGATCGATAAAGATCGTTGTGTCAGCACTCAATTGCTTGCCCTGAATATTAAACTGAGAAGCTGGTTTGAAATAGTGACAGCTCCTTGTACCAGGCACAGTATCTCCCAGTTTATATCTCATTTGATGTTTCTGTCGAACTGAAACCATGTCTTCTTTGCCGATCTTTAGAAACATGATACCAGTGATCGATGATCTGCAAAAATCTGCAACAGCATGAAAGGTGAGTATTTGGTCTTTTATTGGCCTTTGCAAGCTGGCACGGAGAACTTTGCGTTTGACAGCCCCACCAATTCCATCACAGGGTGATTTGCCATGGCTAGTTGCAAAAAATGCCCAAGTTGCATCAATTCCAAAATCTGATGAGTGATGGCAAAGGTTAAGAAATGCTTTGAAGTTTTTATATTGGCCAGCGCAGCCATCGCTGAAGTACTCTACACTCTTGATCCAGGGAAATTTCTCTTTGATGTACAACATCACCATTCTTTGCAGTTCATGCACAAAACAGGTGTCATGCTCAAGGTCATCTGAAATGATGCATAATGAGATCTGTTGAAGTTTCCCATTGTTATCTTAGTAATAAATTACCACTGGATGCATGGTACACTGGTTTTTGTTCTAGTGATATCTCTGGATCTCATCTTGCACCACGTAGTGATAATTTTCTGCAAAGTCCAAGAGAAGGATACATTCAGTCTCAGTTATTTCTTCTCTTTTTTAGATACTGAGCTTGGCGTTTTGCTGTGAAGGAATGGGTCGTTAGATTATCAACATTGTATACCAATATCTCTATGAAGTCATCTACATCAGCCATCTGTGTCCATAGCATTGTTCTATCCACACTCTCCCACCGATTATATGACATCTCACTGTCAATTTCCAATTCAGTAAATTTATCTCTGATATACTTCTCTAGAGCAGGGAAACCTGGGCATTTAGGACAACGGTGGACCATACATTCAAGACTATCGGTGTCGCAAACTACCAAGGCCATCAAATCTTTGTAAGTGATATTAAAATTGGGACTTTCAGTTGGTACATTAGCAGCACTCATCTCTGGATTCTTCAGCTTTCCTTCTGAGCTGAGTCTTGACAGTTAAAACAAAGCAGTCAACAAGCAATTTGCTGTTTTGATGGTGGGTGCAAACACAAACTGAATGAGAACCTGATGTCAAGATGGTGACACACCATTTTAGACGGAGCTCACAGAACTTTGAAAGACCTATTTTGTGTTCAGGATAGCTTTCTTTGTAAACTACATAAAGCTCTTTAAGATTGCATAATAGGAGCTGTTTCTGGACATGAACTTTGTTACCGATGCTCACAAAATCTTTCCCTCGAGGCATTAACCATGAAAATTCATCGTCCTCATAGAAAGCCAAGACAGAATTGATAACCTCTTTTGAGAGACCTCTCCCCTTCTTCTGTGGCAATGAAAGAATACCTCGATCCTTTTTCAGTTGCCGTGCTTCACGTACTATATATTCAGAGACATTGAAATATTCAGACACCTTTTTTCGAGACCAACTTTCCGGAGCTAAAGTCATCAACTGGATCCTCTCACTGGTTTTCATTTCTTTATTCTCAAGTTTGGCCTTCATTGCATCCAACGATCATCATCCTTTGCCTTTGCCACTAAATCCATTTGACTCGTTTGGCTGCTAATAGGGCTTCCTAATTCAGGGCTAGAGATGTTAAGGACTTTGGCAGCTGCCTCTACTTGCATTTCATAGCTTCTTTCTAATTTCTCTCTGACAATATTGATTTTTGTGTGCTTCTGCATTCTACCGGTTTTTATAGGGGATATATCAAACATCATTAGACTGTCATTCAGTTTCTCTCTCTTTTGCTCAATTTGTGACTCATTTTCAAGGTCTTGATTGTCACTTTCTTCTGTTTCACTTGGATCTTCTAACTTCTTGGCAGCTGCTTCACAGTGACGGCAAAGCTTCCAGCCAGGAACAACATGGTAGCCCTTCTGCTTTAGCATCTCAGCCATGTCTAACTTGATAGCACGATCACCCTCTATCTTCTTTTTGTGCTTCAAAAAGATGTTGCAGCACTTTGTATATTTTTTCTCAAAGTAATGCCCCAAATGAGGTTCGTGATACCTGCAAATGTTAGCAACAGTTTCATCAGTGAGTGTGACACCAGCTCTTAATTTGAGCACAGTTCCTACATCATGCTCTAATGCAGTTATTGGTGTTGAAAATGGCTTCAGATTGTGGTGACATGCACTCTTCATTAGTAATCCAAACGAACATTGAGGAGCACTTGTCATGGATGATGTATATCCTCCCTCTCGTTTCCTTGATTCAGAAGACATTCTTAATTTATTGCTCTGGAATAATTATTACAATCTGATAATAAAAATTATAATAATTCACAATGAGCAGAATATGCAATACTCAACTGCAACATTAAGAGATTTACAGACAGTATAATACACAAATGATGTAACAGTAGCACATTCTTGATCAGAAACAAAGGCACTGTAATCAAAGAAATGAAATTTGCAAAAAGTAATATCTATCTTCTTAGTTTCTGACCATTCAAATTTGATAATGAAAAAAGAATTTCTAAAGTGTGAAATTCAACTGTATGTATTTCAAGGTGCTACAGAACTGCAATTCTGGGGTATAAGAAATTCTATTTTAACCATTATTATGCCTTGAGGTAATAATTTAGTAAGAAACCATAAAAAAGTGACAGGAAAGAATAAACTTGGATTATTGACAAACTTAGAAGTTCACACCAAAGAATGCATTATTAGATCAATGCAACAAGTAAATAGCCTGAAAGAGAAGAAAATTAATCATAGCAGCGATGAAATATAACTATGAGACTATCATAACTAGCTAAAGAGACACACCCATTTATCAAAAAGGGTTTCATGTGAAAGTGTTTTTATGCTGAAGATTACCCTTTACAAATATATATCATGTTTTTGAGAGCCACAAATGTTGACTTCCCTGTTTGTCTTTGACAGTATTTAACATCACGCTCAGGTAATAACTCTGAACAAACTGTGTTGAAAATGTATCACCAGAAACAGAACAAAATTGATCAATCAAAAACATAACAGCAAAAAATCATAGCATGAATTCTCTACTTCACAACTAAAGTAATGCCATTTTGAGTGAAACAGATCAAGAAAAAGTATACCGATTTGAATCAACATGAAACAATCAGAACTGAAGTCAATGTAGTGTCTTTTGAGTGAAACTGAACAAGAAAAAGAACATTTAAATCAACATTTGAAAAAAGAAGCATAGGACATTATTCAGGTATCATATCATAGAGGAATTTGCTCTGACACTCAAACTTGATTACTCAGGTGGACATGATTCTGAACAGCTTAAATGCATTGATTGAAAGGATTTGCTGATTTAATGGTTGAGAAACCATGATCCAACTGTCTAAAAATTATGAACTGCACGGCACGATTGTATGATGTGTGCCTGAAGGTATAAATAAAAAGCACAATATCTTATTCCCACTGACTTTTTGGTAAACTGAGTCAACTCTACACTACCCCTAGTCACAATTCATCAACACATACAAATGAAAGAATACTGTTATCATGATCAGTGCTATTCTACTGCACATTTTTAATTAGATCATAAAAGAGAAAAGGAAAGAGAGGGTCAGCATGATAATGAGCAGAATGTTATGCTTCAAATGAAAATGTGACTTCATTCATATCTGAATGTTACCTTACATCTTTCCTCTAAATTTTAAGCTGTTGCTATCTGCAAATCAAAAGATAATGGCCAAAAGTTGTTTTTTTGAAAAACTCAAATGTCCAAAACTTGTACATAATTAAGATTGCTGTCCATATGTCCATATGTGTGTCAAAAATCTTTTATTTTCGACTATTTTTTGTCCATTTTGACTGTGAAGTAGGGGTCCATATCCTTTTAAATGATGTAATTCGACATTCTATCATGAAAATGGGCTCTAATGGGTCGATCCAAGTCCTTTTTCAGCTCTAGATATTAATCATGGCTTAAGATTAGATTGTTGCCAAATTCACCAAAAAGTCCTTAACTTTTTATAAAAATGCCAATTTTGAGGCTTTAGTGTCTGGAAATGTCAAATATGCCGAAAGGTTTTATTTGATTTTTGTAATTTCCAACCCAAAGTCACTTTAAAAATCCAAAGGAGAAGTCTGGCAAAGCACCACAGTTATGTTTTTTTCTCAACAAAATATCGCCCCAAACAAGCTCTAAAAAAGTGCTGCAGTACCACCTAAAATGGTAAAAATAAGGTACTTCCTCTCATTTGCCATCTTTCTAACCATGATTTCTGGATTCCTTGCCCTCAAAACCTTACCTGTGTGAATATTTAGCTCCAGAGCTTTATTCTTTGCAACAAAAATGCAAATTTTGTAAAACGCTGGGGGTCGAAAATTCTACATCATGAGATAGCAATTTTTGATTTCCAGGGTGAAACCGACTGTGAAAAAAAATATGTTCCTCAAATCCAACTGGGCTGAAATTGCAGATTTCTCTTAGTTTTAACCCAAAGTTTGTATGGTGTAAATATGAAAAAAATCCAAGAGGAGGTGTGTCGGGGCTGGATGAATTGGGCTGGAATAACCCTACCATCTAAATTACCTTAATCTTAAGCTGGAGGATAAAAGACTCTTTTCGTGCTTTCGTAAATGATATCAATGGAGGCCACTTAAGGGTTAACGGGTGCACAGTAGTCAATGGGAAAATGTTGTAGTAATCGTTAGTCGTGGGAATCGTGTAAATTGGAATACTTAAAGGGACAGCTCATCAAGAACTTTTTTACCCCAAACAATGCAAATTGCCACTTTGATGTAGGGGGCTACTATTAGGGACACAGGCTACAGGGGTACTAGATGTCGGCAGCAAGATGTCGGTTCACGTTACACTTGAACTTCTGCATGTCAGTACAGTTGGGGAAGCAGGAACCTGGGAGGGAATTCCAAAGTCTAGCGGTTCTGAGGAAGGAACTACTGTAGTAGACGGCTCTCTTACATCTAGGGATCTCAACTGTGAAGGGGTGGGATTTTGATGCTTGTCGGGGGGTATTTACGTAAAGGGGGTACAAGTGCTTGCAGTTCACCGTTAAAGTACTTGTAGAACAGGTAGAGGGACGCTATATTACGTCGATGGGACAGAGGCTGAAGCTTGGATGACAGTTCAGGACCTATTAGGTTAGCGACTCTCTTTTGAACCTTGTCTAGGAGTGAGAGACTAGTAGCAGATGCACCGGCCCAAATATGACAACAATACTCCATACATGGGCGAATGGTGGCCTTATAGAGGTACAGGATACTTTCGGGTGTTAGTAGCTTTCTAGCACGGTAGAGAGAACCTACCTTTTTCGCAGCAGTCCTGGCAATGCTTTCAATGTAATTGTTCCAACTAATGTTTCCCGTGAACATTAAGTCGAGGAGTTTAAAAGATGTACTTTCAGATAAAGATCTTTGGCCATTGCTATTGGTGGTAGAGAAGGTTTCTTGTAGTTATTGAAGGAAACAAGTTTAGTCTTGGCAGCATTGAATGTGACCATCCATTTTTGTCCCCATTCCACTATAGATTGGAGGTCATCCTCTAGTGTTTCTGCCATTTCTTTAGATATGTGTCCATTTGTTTTCCTGTCGTGTCTGTTATAGAGTGTGGTGTCATCAGCATATATACCCATCTCACAGACAATTTTGTGAGGGAGGTCATTTATGAATATTAGGAATAATAGAGGTCATAGGATAGACCCCTGAGGCACGCCTGCATTTATATCATATTGTTTAGGTGTATGACCATCGAGGACAACCTGGATTTTTCTCTTATCTAAGAAGGATTTAATTACATTGGACTTGAAGACAACCATATTGTAGTCAGTTGGAAAGCAGGAAAATGGATAGAGTTCCACAGGTGTGCAGTTCTGAAATCTATGTTTCGGGTTAGGTTAAAGAGTGGGGGAGATTATTGATAGTGGTTACAGTTAAACAAGTGCTTTTTGTGAAAGTCAGGAGAGAGGGGACTATAGATTGGAGCTCAGAGTACTCGCCATGAAAATGATAAAGCAGAGACAGGCTCACAACGTCTCTTCTGTGGGAAAGAGGTTACAGAGAAGAGAAAAGGGCATCCCCGACTAGGCTACAAAGTTTATTTTGAACTCTGTCAAGGTAGAATAAGTTGCTTTTAGCAACTCCTGCCAAGATGTGGCAACAGTACCTTGACATCCTTGGACGTACTTGGCTCTTATACAGGTAGAGAATTGCATCAGCAGCGAGTTATCTACTGTAGTGGTAGAACAATCCCGCCATTTATCCAGCAGCCTTCGCAACGGATTTGATGCATTTTGTATACGCAAGCGCACGCATAGGGTCAACACGCGCGCACAAAATGACCACCCATGATAACATAGAATTAATTAGAGTTTAATATTTATAAAACTACTTGTTTTACGTCTAATTTTAAATTTTTGCCAATACTACACTGTGAAAAGGCAGTTTGGTACGCGGTGCACATTTAACAGCCTTCGTTTGTGCTCGCACGTAGCATAACCAAGGGCTAGGCTGTGAAATGGAAAATAGTCCTAGAGTTCAGGGATTAATACCATGCAAAAGCAATCAAACAAAAACCTTTTTAACCAATAAATACACAAAAAGTGCCCCTCTCTCAGGTGGCCAGAAAATGGGTGCTCATTTTAAGATAAATTTACATGGAAAAGCGATCACCCATTTTCGAAAAAGTAATTTCTTCAGACGGAAACGGTTTACGGATTCGGGTAAATGTTTTCTTTAACTACAACAGAACACCGACCAATAAAATTTGTTTTTTTTTTAAAGGTCTTCGGGGTCGCTGACAACGAATCTGATATTCAAACCCGTCGCAAATTTATCGTTTGCATGGTATTAACCCCTGAACCCTCGCACTATTTTGTGTCAACTCACCGCCATCATTTATGCTATTCTTACATGATGCGTTCGCGCATGGACGCGCGTAGTAAGGTGACTTGTCACCTTGCGGAAGAATTTTTAAGCAGACATTTGAAATAAGTTTTCAAAAACAACAAAATGTTCATTTTTCTGTTACGTAGTTTTTGATGCTTTTTTAATTGATCTAATAAAAAAAATTAGTTTTCACGAGCGGTTTACAAAAGCATTTTTATTTATTTATTTTTTTTTTTTTTTTTGAGGGAGGTTATTCAATTATAGAACTTGTGCAACATTTAAGAGGTGCTTCTGCACTTTAATTTACCGCCCCCCCCCCACACACCGTTTTACCGTAAGTAACGCGACCGAGCAGAAGAACTGTTTAACTTTTCACAAAAATTCTGTTTACGTAACGCGTTAAACGGTAAATTTGCGACGGGTTTGAATATAAGATTCGTTGTCAGCGACCCCGAAAACCTATTAAAAAAAAAAAAAAAAAAAAAAAAAAAAAAAAAAAAAAAAAAAAATTTATTGGTTGGTGTTCTTCTGTTGTAATTAAAGTAAACATTTACCCGGATTCGTTTGTAGCACACAATCTACAAAAAAACATTTTGTTATATACGAATGTGAGACGGGCCTTAAAGTATTACAATGTTTTTTTTTGTTTTGTTTCTTTTTTGTTCGTTTTTATTGACTTTCGTTCGCTCGGATTATAATCCGGCGGTTTCCGTCGTCCGAGCGAGACTCACGAAAAAATGGGCACTAAAGTGCAGAAGTAATGATTTAAGTCTTACGAATGTTAGGTGAATAGTTACTCTCCCCCTGTTAAGAACGGCTTTCTAAATTTCAGTACGGTACAATAAGTACATGATTACAACAAAATTCAATACGAAAATTCTAAGTTTAAAAAAAAAATTAATCCCCCCCCCACTTTCTGTTAACTATTCTTAAAAATTGCCAATATAAAACAAGAAATTGTTACAAGTTACATTCGATAATTAACGAAATCATATTGGAAACATTTTGTTTTTCGATGTTCAAATGATTTAAGCAGTTCTGAACTCCATGTGACTCAAATTAACAATAAACCAAACATTAACGAAGAAAATGCAAGCCATGATGTTTTGAATGAATGAAACCGAAATTTGGGAATTTTATTTCAATTCAACATTTCTTTATAAATAGATTTAAAATATTGTTAAGAGAAAGAAAAGCCTCTTAATTTCATTTCTAATTGCTTTAAGAAAAAAATCCATCGAAAACATTTTTTATAAAAAATATACTAAAATACGTTTTCAGCGTCCCGAAAGATTTGGTTTCATTTTTTTTTTAATACTATTTGTAGTTTTAAATTGCATTTCAATTAAAATGGAGTAAACAGTTAAAAAAAAAATTTTAATTATTGTAAATTTAATATAGTTTTTTAAGACAACTTTAAATTTTGTCCTGATTTTATAATTAGATAAAAAAAAAAAAAAAAAAAATTACTAACTATGACTAATTTTGGTGTTAGTGCACTTACTGATCCGCGCTATTTTTTTTAATTGTATTTCCAAGTTTAATTAAAGTTTTATGATATGTTTTTTTGAGTTTGTATTACTACAGGTACACATAGATTCGAAAAAGTTGTCAAAAAACAAATATATAACAAATGTTATCAAAGGCAAGATAAGTTACTTTTCTACCAAACTGGATATATTTTTCGTGTTTTTATTCAATGTAACATGTTTATTCAGCTCGAAAACCATACAGTGTTTACCGATGTATTGGAACATTCAAGATGGCGTCTGACTCCCTCTTTAACACGGCAAGTTTGGGAAAAGGTGTTATAAATAAAAAACTGGATAAAATACTGTTAAAAACTCGCTCAATATATGTTACCGTGACATAGCTTGACATATATTCGGCGGGTTTTTAATAGTATTTTTTCTAATTTTTTATTTATAACACCTTTTCCCAAACTTACCGTGTTAAAGAGTGAGTGAGGCGAGGCGCCATCTTGAATTTCCAATACATCGGTACGGTAAACACTGTTTTTCGAGCTGAATAAACATGTTACATTGAATAAAAACACGAAAAATATATCCAGTTTGGTAGAAAAGTAACTTATCTTACTTTTGATAACATTTATTTGTTATATATTTGTTTTTTGACAACTTTTTCGAATCTATGTGTAAAGTAATACAACCCCGTTTTTTTTATTCAATTGTAAGGTTAAAGTATAGACTAGTTACAAAACAATGTTTTGTCAAACACCCTCCCCATGTTAAGAATGACTTTTTAAATAACGTTATGATTTTAGCAAGGATCAATAAGTGCCCTAGTACAGTGGCCTTTAAGACGGTCTTGCTAGTACCCTCATTTCAAATAGCTACAATGAATCGAGCATTTGGTATTAAAAAAAATCGATCTTAAATTAACTTTATATTTCTACGTTCTATAATAATAATTTCAATCGAAATATAATTTTAAAACATACAAATAATCGTATATGAATTCCTTGCGAGAATTTGGGACGTTGAAAACGTACACAATTACTCAAATCTATTTTGAAAGCAATAGTGGTGTTGTGCACGTTTTCCACCGCGCTATTTTTAAATAGCTTTTTCAGATTAAATTCAAGCTTCACAATATCTTTTTTTCTTCTTATTAAATTGTTAGGTTGAAGCACAATAGTTACAAAACACCCTCCTCATGTTAAGAATGGCTCACGGTGGAAAAAGTACACAATACCGAAATGGTTTAGAAGAAAGTATTTTAGGATTCTTTTAAGCAAATATAGAAAGAGAAAACAAACAGAAAAAAAAATGATTTCTAATGTTGCAACATTTCTTACCCGGAATTGGATAAAGCGACGGTAAATATAATTAGAATAGGAAATGATGTTAGTTCTCCAAATTATAAAATGACTTCTGTAGCAACCATGTGTTGAATTTTTTTTTTTTTTTTTTTTTTTACACAAACCAATCAAAATGAAGATGAGAAAGGAGAAAAGAATTGACCAATCAGAGAGCGGTTAACAACCAGAAATGAGATGAATAGAGTTATTGCCCTTGTTGTTTCATACATTTCGTTTTGAAAAAAAAAAAAAATTACAAAAATAAAAATGGCGACCCAGAATAATAGGAAATGGGCCGGGGCGGTGTAATAAAGGAACTTCGCATTGATATAAAAAATGTTCCGCTTACTAAACCGGAGTTCTTGTACTTTCTTTAAAAACAAATTCAAACGATGAAACAATAATGTTTTATATATTATTTAATAATAAATAAAAATGTTATTGTTTCAATATGTTGAATTTGGTTTTAGTATTATATTATAAGTCATTTATGAAATCTGTTTTAAATAGAATAAAATATTTTCACTATTTAGAATTTGCTTATAGTATTATAAAATTATAGTACTTGATGAAATATTTATTGATTTCTTTATATTTTTTAAGATAATAAAATAAAATGTTTTTGTATAATTGAGTTTTTTTTTTTGTTTTTTTGAAAAAAAAACTGACAAGTTGTGTTTAAGTTTTTCATTTATTCGTCTCCTACTTCTTCCCCCTCTCCTTCTATTCAAACAAACGATGCAGGACTTTGCTTCCTCACGAGAGCAAAATTTGACAGAAGGTTGTTTCTAACTGCGGAGTTCCCAGCTCCCCAGAAAGGGGCACTCTGGATCTGAAACAAAATAGTGCTCACACAACAAAATTTACAGTCTTTTATGCCATACGAAGGTTGCACGTATGCAAATGAATAAGGACTTTGCATTGAGTTCAATTTCACATACGCAGTGCCATTTCTATGTTGGCCGGCATGATGTTCACCCTGTCATGCCAAGATGGGACTTGTTTTGTGTGGAGGCCAGTGACGTATGCACTGGGTCAATATTCGTTATCCTAACCTCATATCTGTAGATCCCGTTGCTACAGTTAATGATGATGCATCGTTCTTGGGTGCGACGTTGTATCAATACATGGCTTCCTAAACAGAGGAACTCTTTCTAGTTACAATCCGTTTAATACTGCAGTGCCATTGAATGAGCAACGTTTCTGGAGTCCTGCCATTACAACAACTGTCAAATGGTAAAATGTGCTGGGCCGCAATCGGTGACCATCAGGAAGTGTTTGGCAGCATAGTTTTATCCATCTCCAGGCTTTGCCAATTACCTTTGCCCTTTTGTCTAATGAACTGGAGCTGGATCAATCGTCTGACATTCTTCACATATTCTAATAGCTGAACACACATCAGCTTTGGTAATTATTAGTCAAACTTGCCAAACAAAATATGCTGTACATCAAATGTTTGATCATGTCCATTACTTTTATGTACTTGCATGATCTGACTACTTGTCATTTCATCACTCCTCGTAGCACAGGTCAGAGGTACAGGCTCAGTCATGGATATCATCCTCTCTATCCACATTTGTCGTATCCGGATTATGGGGTCTATCAAGTTCTGACTTGATGGGATCCATACTTTTCTACAAGTGAATTTTTTGTTTTTACTCGTTGCTGGAGCAACATTTCGCTGGTAGCCATTGTGCATACTCTTGTCTTTCCAGTTAGCATGTCCATTAGCCATACATTAGTGATACATGTTTACTGAGTCTGTTTTTGCGGAGATCACTTTACACTTTCATTGTAACACCAGGTTGATGCCCTTCAGTGCCGCATTGAGTTCAGCCAAGTTAATGTGTTGGGTGTTGTTTGATGATTGCAGGCACTCCATACCCTTGAGCACACACACACCATTGCATTACAGGAGCACGTCAGTCACCAAAGAACTTGCATCTACCCATACACACTAGAGACCCTGTGAAGGATCACTCTGTTTCACGCTGGCTATTATTTCTCTGACTATTTACCACAGTGAGTCATCCTCTGTTGTCCCATCATCAGACCTTTGGCTTTATAATACCCACTGCTTCTCGAAGCCACCCATACACTAGCAGATGCCCGATCAGTTTTCTGTACAGGGAGAAAATGGCACAATGTATCCCAACATTTGGGACATCTGGACTCACACTTCCATCGAAAAGTGGCATGCTCTCCCAGACTTGCAATCTATGCACACATGTCTCTTCAAGCCACTTCAGATCTTTGCTTTCTAGTTCAAAATGCTGCTTCACTTGCTCTGTAGGCACCATTCTGTTGTCGATATATATATTGTCAATGTATGTAGACGTGCCTTGTCAAACAGTCACATCCCTGTACGGAATAGGCTCCATGATCACCTATTTAATGGATGGGCTACATTAAGCCCAAATCCCATCCTAATCAGGCAGTATCTCTTCCCCTTCATCACTACGTTATTTTCATGGCAGGTGCTCATCTGAGCTACAATCTATGGTCCTCCTGCATAAACTTTCACAAAAAATACACGTCTAGCTGAAATCACTATCAATAATTTCCTCCACTCTTTATCTTTACCTAAACGTAGATTCCATGAACAAAGCTTCTTTCTTAGAACTGCACAGCTGTGGAACTCTATTCCGTTTTCCTGCTTTCCAACTGACTACAATATGGTCGTCTTCAAGTTCAATGTAAACAAATTTTTGATGAACCATCCCTTTAAGTAATCCAATTTACCAAATTTCCACCCTTAATGATTGCTACCATATTATCCCATTCACAACTGTACACTCATTAACCCTTATCCTCGAGTGGCCTCCGGCCTTGATAAATGGTGGCTCCTATGTGTAAAAAAAGGCTTGCAGGTCTACAAATGAATGCAGGCCTAGCTTTGAGTGCATGTGCAGTGCCATTTCTGTGTCGGCTGGCATGACATTTGCCTTGTCACGCATTGCATACACAAGAATAATACATGCGGATTTCATGTAAAAATGTTCCTATTTACAATGCCTCACCACGGGACAGAGTTAGACACCAGGGTCGTTTTTTAATGTGGAGAAAAGGAACAAAAATAAAAATTGTCTCAGTCGTGAAGAGTAAAATGTTGCTGAGGTAAGTTTGTTTTTATTCTGCTCCTCCATAACAGCAAAAACAGGAAGCGGAACATTTTTATATCAATGCAAAGTTTTTATTTGGCACCGTTTCTGGCAGATTTCAAGTCGCCTACAATTCTAGATCACCAAAAACAGTACACAGAATATGGCACAATGCCAAATTGGATTGAGTGAGATGGGGTATGTACGCCATCCATTTTATCTTTTTTATTTTTTTTTTATTTTATTCAATTTTCACCCCAAACAAGGCACAGTGCCACTTTGAAGCAGGGGGCTACTATCAGGGACATAATTTGCAGGGGCATTATGGAGGGAGATGAGTAAAAAGATGTTTGTTCACATTACACTTGAACTTCTGCATATCAATACAGTTGGGAAAGCAGAATCCTGGAAGGGAGTTCCAAAGACCTGCAGTTCTGGGGAAGAAACTATTGGAGTAAAAGACTTTCTTGCACCTAGGGATCTCTACTGTAAAGGGGTGAGACTTAGTTGCTTGTCAGGTTTGTCGGGAGTAGTTATGTCGAGGCGATACAAGTGTTTGCAGTTCGTCAGAGCATTCATCATTAAAGTATTTGTAGAACAGGCAGAGGGATGCAATATCTCGTCGATAGGACAGAGGCTGTAGCCTAGATGACAGTTCAGGACCTATCAGGTTGGCGACTCTCTTTTGAACCCTGTCCAGGAGCG
This sequence comes from Euprymna scolopes, assembly GCF_053919585.1. NCBI lineage: Eukaryota > Metazoa > Mollusca > Cephalopoda > Sepiida > Sepiolidae > Euprymna > Euprymna scolopes. The sequence continues at coordinate 2,563,679 of NC_136489.1, forward strand.
AGAGACAAGCACCAGCCCAGATGTGACAACAGTACTCCATACATGGGCGAATGGTGGCCTTATAGAGGTACAGGATACTTTCAGGCCTAAGTAGTTTTCTAGCACAGTAGAGGGAGCTAACCTTCTTTGCAGCAGCCTTGGCAATGCTCTCAATGTATCTATTTCAGTTCATATTCCCTGTAAATGTAAGGCCGAGGAGTTTAAAAGAAGTACTTTAAGGCAATGTGTTCTTGGCCATTGCTATTGGTGGTAGAGAATATTTCTTGTAGTTATTGAAGGAAACAAGTTTTGTCTTGGCAGCATTGAATGTGACCATCCATTTTTGTCCACATTCCACTTCAGATTGGAGATCATCCTCTGGTGTTTCTGACATTTCCTTAGATATGTGTTTATTTGTTTTCCCCTCATATCTGTTATAGAGAGTGGTGTCATCGGCAAATATACCTATCTCCAAAACAATTTTATCAGGGAGGTCATTTATGAATATCAGGAATAATAGAGGTCCAAGGGAGGTACTCCCACATTTATGTAATATTGTTTAGATGTACGACCATTGAGGACAACCTGGATTTTTCTCTTACGTAAGAAGGATTTAATTACATTATGTATTCTTCAAGTGATACCATATGATCTAATTTTCCTTAGAAGACCATCGTGACATACCCTGTCAAAAGCCTTAGATATATCAAGGGCTACCACTCTATCCTCCCCTGTTTTGTTTAGTGAACAGTATATGCGTTCAGAGACTACAGTTAAGATATCTGCTGTTGAACGGGCTTACCTAAATCCATATTGTTTCTCAGTCAAGAGTTTAGTAGCTGTTAGGTGTTGGACTAGGGCTTGATTAACTAAGGACTCAAATATTTTGGCGAAAAGCGGGAGGAGGCTAATGGGGTGATAATTGAGTGGGTCAGTTCTTACACCAGAATTCTTGAAGACTGGTACCACAGAAGCAGTTTTCCAGCAGTCAGGAAAGCAAGATTCGTTAAGGCATTTATTGTAAAGTTTGGAGAGAACTGGAGCAACCTCGGCAGAGCATTTTTTTTAATAGCACAGCCGGGATGAGATCTGGTCCACATGCTTTTGAGATGTCTAGGTTCTTTATAATATCATGTACCTGAGAAGAGGTGATTTTCAAATCGTCTAGTGTGGTGTCTGTCTGCAAAGGAAAGTCAGGAATGGAGTGGTGTGCCGGGTCCAATGTGGAGTTTGAGGGAAACCGACTGGCAAGCAGATTAGCATTGTCGGTTGCCGTGCAAGCAACCTCATGATTGTTAGATAGTGGGGGAATAGTTGACTGCCCATTATTTACTACACTGTTGTAGATTTTCCAAAAATCACAGGTTCCTAATTTCTATGCTTCGATGCGTTTTCTATATACTTCTATATACTTCTGTTTGTTTGAACTAGATTTATGTTGGTTGAATCTGCAGAACGCATGCTGCCTTTGACAAATGGCAGCTGCACAAGCAGAAGTAAACCACTGGGTGGAGTGGGGCTTGCTATAGAATTTCCGTGCAGGAACATGTGCTTCAATTGCAGTTTTGAACCATTCAGTGGTCTCATTTGCACACTGTTCCGCTGGCAGTGAAAAGATATTTTGCCATGGGGCATCTCTGATGAGTTCCCTGATGGCTTCCCAGTTAGTCTTTTTGTAATATCTCATTGTTTTGAGTAGTGAGTCTTCAGTTTTAGGGTGTGCCAGCCTTTTCTAGTCTCGCACAAAAGCACACGTTCACATCTCAAGCCATTTTTCTTGTCATACACATAAGCATACACAAACATACGTGCGCATGTACACACACATAGATATATTCACGTTCGTGTACATACACTCACATTCATGTGCATACACACACAGGCTAATGTACACACATGTACACACACGTACGCACATATGGGCAATGTCACTTCCCCTTTGAAGGAAATCCACACATGAAAAGACCCCCGGAAACAACTATAAAAGCAAGAGACAAGCTGTTTCCTTCCTTTTCCAACTCGCCTTCTGAGCTGAGTGGTCGACGGACCAACGACCCCATTTCGGGGCGCACGCGCCCGTGCACCTCACGCCACCTGCTATGCGTGGGGCAAGAGTCAACAGACAGTACATACACCTTACACGTTTTCTATCTCCATAACCTGGACTGACTTTTTCTCTTTCTTTCTCTCTCTCTCTACAACAATAGACTTTCCTTCTCACCAGTTAACAGCGAGAGACGCACGCCAAACTAAACACGTGCTGTACCCTTTTCTTTCATTTGTTTCTTCACAAAATAAATTCTAGTTCGTTTAATTCAATAAACGCGTTGTTCGTCTCTTCCTCAATTCAATTCATTTTTCCTTTTTTGCCACACAAGTCGCACAACAAGGGCGAGAATTTAGGATGATTTCTACAATTATCACAGCATGATCAGCATTCCCGAGTAGGCTGTGGGCATTTGTTGTACAATCATCGGGAACCGTTGTCAGAAAGAGATCTAGAAGTGAGGCATGTTGATCTTGCTGGTCTGGGAAAAGTGTCAGAAATGTAACCGTCTGAGATAGGGAATAGGATATAGAGAATTCTATTCTTTTAAACTAGTTCCAGTCACCAAAATACCACATTCACAGTATGGGTAATTGTAGCAGACGAAATTGCAACAAACATAAGCATAGACAGACTTCAATGTGCTACACACACATACACGCAAACTTTCTCATCCTACAATAATGCCTCTAAACTTTCGTAACGCACACTTCCACTATTACTTTAGACACAATCATACATACATAATCTGTCCAATCTTTAATCTATGTCTCTACACATGAACATTTTCCACGACGAACCCATTCCTCTATTAATGAAAATAATCAATAAATGTTAGAATGAGATTTCTCGACTTCATTTTGGCGACTCCTGACGTGATGGCAAACATGCAACATTCGTCGACATCTTAGTCTACAAAATTCCACATTTTAACATTTTTGTTTACAAGAAGATATATATATATACAATTTCAATATATATATACAATTTCAGTATATATATATATACAATTTCAATATATATATACAATTTCAATATATATATACAATTTCAGTATATATATATATATACAATTTCAATATATATATACATACAATTTCAATATATATATACATACAATTTCAGTATATATATATATATACAATTTCAATATATATATACATACAATTTCAGTATATATATATATACAATTTCAATATGTATATACATATATATACAATTTCAATATATATATATACATAAAGAGAATATTGCCACAGACTTATTCATGTAATTTGCAGGCTGTCAAATTGCAAACAAGCTACCAAATCGTTGTGTTCCTATTGTATTTGTGTTGCATTAATATTCTAAAGTTACATTTAAATAACAATTTTCCACTTTCTTTTTTTTTCTTAATTTGAAGTTAATTTTTTTAATTGACATGGACACTAGGATACTTTAATTAAAAGGCAAATATTAACAGGGAAAATTATAAATAAAAGGCGAATCAAATAAGGCATAGGTTGTTTAAACAGTTACCTTCAATTTATCTTAAATTTTCGGTTTTTGAAAAAATTAAAAGTGTGGACTTTCTTTTTGGTGCCACTGTATACAAGACACTCCACGTCTACATGGTTTTGACTAATGTGTGTGTGCGTGTATATATATATATATATATATATATATATATATATATATATATATATACAGGCACACACAGTTCCTGATCACATAGATCATTGATGACTCAAACAGTAACAGATTGTCTATGTTCTTTAATGGGTGACGTCATTATTTTATGACATCATAATGAATATTCTTGCTGTTTTTCATCCGTTTTAATGAATGATAACCCTTTTGTGACATCATCCAGTGTGTACAGGGACAAACAAGATAAAAAACACAATTCACAGTTTTAATAAATATCCTTTTAAATAAAACTTATAACGATAAATAAAGTAATTTTATATTTAAAGGAGTGTAGGTTAGTTTCACTTAGTGCTAAGATATCTGGGGTGTTTACTGGGAGAAATGATTCAACGTCATCTAAATTAGTTCTAAGCCCGCGGATATTCATAAATGCAATATTGATTTGTTTACAGTAATAACCTTTGTTGATTAAACCTAAATTTTGCACATCTATAAATTTTATTTTATTACATATATAAATATTTTATTAAATTTATTTCTACTTCAACCAGAATTCTTTATAACCATTTAATTAGTTTTCATTATTCATTTTTAACATTAATTTAAGATTTTTTATTATTATTGTTTTTTATTACATTTTCACCCCAAACAAGGCAAATTGCCACTTTGATGTAGGAAGCTACTATCAGGGGCATAAGCTACAGGGGTACTATGTGGGGAGTTGGGCAGCAAGATGTCGGTTCATGTTACACTTGAACTTCTGCATATCAGTCAGTTCATTTAAGCAGGAACCCGGAAGGGAATTCGAAAGTCTAGCAGATCTGGGGAAGAAACTACTGGTGTAGAAAGCTCTCTTACATCTAGGGATCCCTACTGTGAAGGGGTGGGATTTTGCTGCTTTTCAGGCTTGTCAGGGGTATTTACGTAGAGGGGGTACAAGTGCTTGCAGTTCGTCAAAGCATTCACCATTAAAGTACTTGTAGAACAGCCAGAGGGATGCTACATTTCGTCGATAGGACAGAGGCTGAAGTTAAGATGACAGTTTATGACCTATCAGATTGGCGACTCTCTTTTGAACCTTATCTAGGAGCGAGAGACGAGTGGTAGATATACCAGCCCAAATATGACAACAATACTCCATACATGGGCGAATGGTGGCCTTATAGAGGTATAGGATATTTTCGGGCGTTAGTAGCTTTCTAGCACGATAGAGAGAACCTACCTTTTTCGCAGCGATCCTGGCAATACTCTCAATGTAATTGTTCCAACTCATGTTTCCTGTGAATGTTAGGCCGAGGAGTTTAAAAGATGTACTTTCAGATAAAGTCTTTGGCCATTGCTATTGGTGGTAGAGAAGGTTTCTTGTAGTTATTGAAGGAAACAAGTTTAGTCTTAGCAACATTGAATGTGACCATCCATTTTTGTCCCCATTCCACTATAGATTGGAGGTCATCCTCTAGTGTTTCTGCCATTTCTTTAGATATGTGTCCATTTGTTTTCCTGTCGTGTCTGTTATAGAGTGTGGTGTCATCAGCATATATACCCATCTCACAGACAATTTTGTGAGGGAGGTCATTTATGAATATTAGGAATAATAGAGGTCCAAGGATAGACCCCTGAGGCACTCCCGCATTTATATCATATTGTTTAGGTGTATGACCATCGAGGACAACCTGGATTTTTCTCTTATTTAATAATTACAAGAAACCTCTGCCACCAATAGCAATGGCCAGTGACTCCCTGTCTGAGAGTACATCTCTCAAACTTCTTGGCCTCACGTTCACAGGAAACATGAGTTGGAACAATTATATTGAAAACATTGCCAGAGCTGCTGCGAAGAAGGTGGGCTCTCTCTACCATGCTAGAAAACTACTGATGCCTGAAAGTATCCTGTACCTCTCCAAGGCTACCATTCGCCCATGTATGGAGTATTGTTGTTACATTTGGGCTGGTGCATCTGCTGCTAGTCTCTCGCTCCTAGACAAGGTTCAAAAGAGAGTCGCCAATCTGATAGGCCCTGAACTGGTATCTAAGCTTCAGCCTCTGTCCCATCGACGAAACGTTGCATCCCTCTGCCTGTTCTACAAGTATTTTAATGGTGAATGCTCTGTCGAACTACAGACACTTGTGTTCCCATGACGTAGACACCCTTGACATACCCGACAAGCTGCTAAACCCCACCCCCACACAGTAGAGATCCCTAGATGTAAAAGATCTTTCTACTCCAGTAGTTTCTTCCCCAGAACCGCTAGACTCTGGAATTCCATTCCAGGTCCCTGCTTCCTACACTGTACTGACATGCAGAAGTTCAAGTGTAACGTGAACCAACATCTTGCTGCCCAAATCCCAACATAGTACCCCAGTAGCTGCTGCCCCTAATAGTAGCCGCCTACACCACAGTGGCAATGTGCCTTGTTTGGGGTGAAAATGTAAAAAAAAAAAAAAATATACACACATATACATATATATAGCAAATAATAGTAGTAATAATGATGATCATGATGATGATAATAATAATAATAATAATAATAATGAAGATAAATAACGTAATAATAAGAATAACAAGAAAATAATGCATGCGTTAGCTATAAAACGAAAAGATGTAATATACATATTGAAATCAATATAGAACAAGAACGAGTTAATACATACGTATAAGAATATATGTATGTGATTGTGTTACTTAATTATTTTTTTTAAGTATTTGTAGAATTTAAGCTGGCCAAGGTCTGTGTTAAGACCTGTCTGATGAGTGTTTAGTCGGATGCTCCATTTTATTTCTTTTTGTTTTCGTATTTTTGTTGATGGGAAAAATATATATATATATATATATATATATATATATATATATATAAAACAAATAAATGAAAAAAGTCTATATTCCAAATTTCAAGATGTTGACTATTGACTACTGTACACTCATTAACCTTATCCATGAGTGGCCTCCGGGCCTTGATAATTGGTGACTCCTTCATAAAATAAAACCCCAAAACAAACAAACCATTGTTCTCATCTTGAACTCTGGAATCTACAGGGAATTTCAAATTAAACTTTTTATTTAATCCATGGAGGTAGCATGCCCTTGTTCTGTCAGCCATGAGCGAGTAGAAATCCTAAATAATTCACATCTATATTTTGAGTATCACTGGCACTGAGGATTGAACCTTCAACCTCCAGATTCCCAAGTTCGACAGAAAGATTATAAAGTTCAACAAGATACACCTGAAAAAGGTTGGAGATTACATCAACCAAAACATGAAAAATAACACTCAAGATGAGAATAGTCTGACTAATTCAAATAATTATAATATTTTGTCTGTAATATAAAACAAAATCTAATAAATAATTATAGGAGGGTATTATTAATATTTTGGCTGTCATATAAAAAAAATATGATTTTGAATTTCAATATTTCAAAAATTATCCGATTTATCTTGCGGTTTGTTTTCATTTTGATTAATGTTTTGGTTTTTATTGATTTTTTAAAAATTATTTTACTTCAGTCAGTTTTTAGAGATAAGGGAGTTCCTCCATTTGCCCTTAATTTCGTCATGAATTTATATCTGAAGGCTTTTTAAGAATAAATGTTTCCTTTATGGCTGCTATCTGTATTTCATTACAGCTTGGTCTTCCAGTTTCTAAGTATTTCTTGAATTAAAAAAAATTGTTTAGTTAATTTTTTTAATTAATACCTCCTATCACAACTGGTATAATGTTTATTTTTTTCAGAGTCTTGTCTTTATGTGCGGTACCTATTATGACTTTTCACAAGATAATGATTCTTCACCGTATCCTTTAAAGATGTAAAGTTTTCCAAAAAAAACAAAATAAAAAAACACCACTTCCTGAAAAAGTTTAATCAGAACAAAATGCATTGAACACAATCTTTCACATTTCATTTTTACTCTGACATTTCCAACCTCATCATGCGTAGATATAGAGTAGGTATGTGCAATTTAACGGTGGAAACTGATAGGGAGACATGGTTTTAAAAGCTGGCTTATCATAATTTTTTTTGTAGATTCTGATTATTTTTGTTGTGTTTGAAAGATTAAAGACTAAAGGTATTACCCAACGGGGAAAAAAATTTTATATGTGAAAAAAAAAAAAATTATAATGATAAATGTTTTCATTGCAGCGGCACAAACTGACATGCTCAACTAAATTTGGAAGTTCAGTAAATTCAGTGTAAAAATCCCTTAAAAGATAAATATTAACTGTAACTATTTTAAAGATGATTAGTAAAGTCTTAAGATATTGAATTAAATGAAAAAAATAAACACCTTGTTTGTACAATAAATAACTTAATTAGTCCCAAAGAGCAAAAGTTTAATAACAGACCCAGCTTTGTGCAATCAAAACAGCAAAAGTGTCACGCATAAATTCAACGGAAGTCCAAAATGCTAGAAAGTAAATTTTATTTTAAAATTTATAGAGGAATTGAAACATTATTATAATTTACTTTTTGTATTTTTGAAAATTATAAAAAATATTCATTAATTTAGGTATAACTATTTGTTGTAATAAAATTATAAAAAATATTCATTAATTTAGGTATAACTATTTGTTGTAATAAAATTATAAAAAATATTCATTAATTTAGGTATAACTATTTGTTGTAATAAAATTATAAAAAATATTCATTAATTTAGGTATAACTATTTGTTGCAATAAAATTATAAAAATTATTCATTAATTTAGGTATAACTATTTTTTGTAATAAAATAAAAAATATTCATTAATTTAGGTATAACTATTTGTTGTAATAAAATTATAAAAAATATTCATTAATTTAGGTATAACTATTTGTTGTAATAAAATTATAAAAAATATTCATTAATTTAGGTATAACTATTTGTTGTAATAAAATTATAAAAAATATTCATTGATTTAGGTATAACTATTTGCTGTAATAAAATTATAAAAATATTCATTGATTTAGGTATAACTATTTGTTGCAATAAAATTATAAAAATATTCATTAATTTAGGTATAACTATTTGTTGTAATAAAATTATAAAAATATTCATTAATTTAGGTATAACTATTTGTTGTAATAAAATTATAAAAAATATTCATTAATTTAGGTATAACTATTTGTTGTAATAAAATTATAAAAAATATTCATTAATTTAGGTATAACTATTTGTTGTAATAAAATCATAAAAAAATATTCATTGATTTAGGTATAACTATTTGTTGTAATAAAATTATAAAAATATTAATTTAGGTATAACTATTTGTTGCAATAAAATTATAAAAATATTCATTAATTTAGGTATAACTATTTGTTGTAATAAAATTATAAAAAATATTCATTGATTTAGGTATAACTATTTGTTGTAATAAAATTATAAAAAATATTCATTAATTTAGGTATAACTATTTGTTGTAATAACATTATAAAAAATATTCATTAATTTAGGTATAACTATTTGTTGTAATAAAATTATAAAAATATTCATTAATTTAGGTATAACTATTTGTTGCAATAAAATTATAAAAAATATTCATTAATTTAGGTATAACTATTTGTTGTAATAAAATTATAAAAAATATTCATTAATTTAGGTATAACTATTTGTTGTAATAAAATTATAAAAATATTCATTAATTTAGGTATAACTATTTGTTGCAATAAAATTATAAAAAATATTCATTAATTTAGGTACAACTATTTGTTGTAATAAAATTATAAAAATATTCAATTATTTAGGTATAACTATTTGTTGCAATAAAATTATAAAAAATATTCATTAATTTAGGTATAACTATTTGTTGTAATAAAATTATAAAAAATATTCATTAATTTAGGTATAACTATTTGTTGTAATAAAATTATAAAAAATATTCATTAATTTAGGTATAACTATTTGTTGTAATAAAATTATAAAAAATATTCATTAATTTAGGTATAACTATTTGTTGTAATAAAAAGGAAGTATTATTTAATTGGAATTTTTATTTACTTTTTATACACGATGACTCGATTTATTCTTAAATTTGTTGTAAGGATAAATTAAATACATTCTTTCAAATTAAAGTAAAAGTGCATTTTAAGTGTGGAAAAAGTCTATTAAAATTACTGATTACACTGACAATTTATTTATTGAAAAAATAAACAAAAACAATTTATTAAATCATAATTATTAAAGAGAATACAGCAGATGCAAATCCTAGGTGTTTCCTTTTTTTTATAATTTTTTTCCATCTACATTTCGGTGCTAATGAACTTTCTAATCCGCACTATTTTTTAAATCGTATTTCCACGTTTAATTAAAGTTTTATGATATGTTTTTTATTATTCAATTGTAAGGTTAAAGTACAGAATAGGTACAAACCCCCCTCCCTATGTTAAGAATGGCTTTTTAAATAAAATTTAATGCACATCGAAAATTTAATGAAAATCTGACCATTAGTTGATTTTTACAAGATTTCTTTAAACACGGATGCGTTTATGGCTTCAAAATGATCACTATATAGGAACGTTGTTTTAGCATATTGATAATATAGACACGACTTTGGTCTTGCATGTTAATTATTTGCATATGCTGTAAAAATAATTAAAAAAATATTATTAGTTTTTGAAATTAGTCTTTGAAATGGTATAAAAATTGTAGTGATAATATTAAATTACAGTTATATCATGTTACATATGGGTGTGTGGTAAATCTGTGTTTAGTGTGGGAAGTACTTAATATTCTGTGATTGTTAATTAAATAAATACTTCATTACAATTGGTTGATTTTCTGAATTTTGGTAAATTTTTAAATAAAGGGAGGAGTCAAAATGTTTATGCATTTTAGGGATCGACCATTCATTTTGCACGTACCTAATATATAGGTGATAACAATAAACTGGGAAATCGTTCACATGTGAAATATGCTTTATTCAATATGTGTTACGTTTTGGAAACGTGTATACGTTTTTCAGATTTGTAAAACGTAGAAAAATAATGATATTCAGAGAAAACAAATTGCAGACATCTTTTTCCATGTCATAGACGCACCACATATTTTCAATTTTAACTTCTATGCTTAGTTTTTACACCTGTCATCTTGAAAAAGTCTTTAAACAATAAATATGAAACGTTCATTTCATTTTTTTTTTCATTTTACAATTTGAATAAGGTAAAAAAACACAAAGGCTCTACATAAAAGAAGAAAAAAAGGAATATAGGTAGTTGTACAGTTTAATCAAGACATTCAAAAATGAAAATATTGAAAAAAGGTTATACTGTACGTATTCGTTTTAGACCGAAGATCTCCGAAAAAAAAATTTCATTTAATTTGATCGAATAGTTTTTTTTTTTGTTTTTTTTTACAGCAGAAAAACATGTTCTTATGAGAGTGCATTGAAATCAGCCATTATGGAATTTAATGAACAACACACCACGGGGAAATAACCCAATGTGAAGCGCCGACACTCCCTCCCCATCTTTATTACTAGCTTTTCTTCCTAAAAATCGCACCTTTTGCTCGGTATCATAACAAATTGTTTTTCGCTGTAAAAAAAATAAAAATAAATAAACTACTCGATGAAATTAAGTGAAATTTTTTTTTTTGAGAACTTCGTTCCATAATGGATACATGCAATATAACCTTTTTTTTGCTATTTTCATTTTTTAATGTCTTAAACTGTACAAGTACCGAAATGTTGGGGTGAGAAAGGGAATAAAATTATTAAGAATAAAGAAAACGAATTTTGAATGTTGTTTTTTTTTGTCTTTTATAATTCACCTTATTGGAAGAAAAGCTGTTTCCAGAAATTGCATCGACACGTTTACGTTTTACACATCTTTGTTCTCCCTAAACCACCACCACCACACATTATTACTTTTTTTTACATATTCTCTGGCATGACAATGACATGACAATCATTGATTTTTTTTATATATTAAAAGTCCTGAGTTTGGATACAAATGTAGGCCCTCTTGCATTTTAAGGATACTAAAATATGAAGAAGAAAATGGGACATAACTCATGTTACACCGGTAGTAAGAATGTCACTTGATTGGATAGTGAAATTGGCGTCATTTTATAAATAAAATGAAATATTGAAATCGATAATATTAGGAAACAATTTTTTTTTTTTTTTTAGAGAATTTTTATTAAATACATGAATTTAAAAAAAAAAATATTTTTAGCAGTTTAGATCTTTTTTATTGAATCACTTCCACGTAATTTATAAATAAAATGGCAAACGAATAAAGATAATTAGAAATGATAATAATGAAACGATATTGAAATATAAAAATTAATTATTGTAAAAGAATTCTTTTAAAAGTTAAAATATTTTAGTAACACAATTTGATTGGCTATAAAAAGGGAAACATTTTAGTTTATTTTAAAATTAAAAAAAAAATAGAAATGGAAATTGTTTGTCAAAAAAAATCAACTGTTTATTATTTTATTATTGTCAGTTTCAATACCGCTTCATTATCATTTCTAGTTATCTTTATTTGTTTATCATTTTATTTATAAAATTATGTGGAAGTGATTCAATAAAAAAGATCCAAACTGCTTAAAATAATTTTTTAAAATTCCTGTATTTAATAAAAAACACATTGTCAATTTCAATAGTTCATTTTATTTATAAAATGACGCCAATTTCATTATCCAACCAGGTGGCATTCTTTTTACCGATGTAACACGACTTGTCCCATTTTCTTCTCCATATTTTAGTTTCCTTAAACTACAAGAGGGCCCATATGTATACATCGAGTTGACATGTCTGTATGATTTCCAAAATACTTATCCTTTTTCATAATATGGAAAATAAAAAATTGTTTCACATTTTCTCTACTTCTGCACAATTTTTTCCTTTTCTCACGTTGAAATGTTTTACTTTTTTCTTTTGCCCTCTTTTGTTTTCACTTCGTTCATAATGGACATTTGCCCATTTTGGTTATTGTGGGGAATTTTTTTGGTTTTCATTTTTGAAGAACTTTCAGAACAGGGGCAGACGAATCAAGATAAGCTTATCTAAAAATGCCAAAGTTTCAGGTAACTTTTAGGTAAAAACAAAACAAATCCAGTAAAATAATGCAACAAAACAAAAGAAAACATTAATTACCTGAACATTTATTGAATTAAAATAAAATTAATAAAATTCTGAAATGAATGGAAGTTGTCATTATATTAAAAATGTATGAATTTAAAATTTATAAATAGTTTTGAACAGTCATCATTTGAAAGTGTGTGACTTTTTTTTTCTTTTGGAAAACAAACATTTCTTTTTTACAAAATTTAAACTTTCATAACAAATAAAGGAATTTCAGAATTTAATTTTAATTCAATCAGATGATTTTAGTTCAATCAGATGATTTTAGTTCAATCAGATGATTTTAATTCAATCAAATAATTTTAATTCAATTAGATGATTTTAATTCAATCAAATAATTTTAATTTAATTAGATGATTTTAATTCAATCAAATAATTTTAATTCAATTAGATGATTTTAATTCAATCAGATAATTTTAATTCAATCAAATAATTTTAATTCAATTAGATGATGTTTTATTTTGTGTTGCTTTATTATTTCATTTGTTTTGTTTTCAACTAAAAGTTACTTTGACATTTTTAAATAGTCTTCTTGATTTGTTTGAAAGGAGTTCTTAGAAAATGAAAACAATAAAAAATAGTTTAAAATAACCCAAAGTACCTTGTATTGTAATATGTTTTTTCATGTAAATGTAATCATTTTCTTGGTGAAGAAGTTATGCTGTTTATGAACTGAATAAAGACTACTTCACATTAAAGAAAAATGTTTTTTAACCTCAGCATTTACTCTCAGATAGTTTTTCTGATCCCAACAAACACATATACACACATATAAATAATATACTTTAAAAATTAAGTATTTTTAGTAAGCAATAACCATGGTTACACCCCTTTGATGATCCTCATATAACCGAGGACACAAATTAGATGTAAATTCATATTTCCTTTTGTTTATTTTATTGACGTTCAGCAGTTAATCCAAAATTTTGAACCAGACCCTAAAAGCCTATACAGCCATAATATATATATTTTTTATTTGTTTTTACATAAACAGTAATCTGTTACTACATAGTCATTATATGTGTGTGTGTGTGTGTGTGTGTGTGTGTGTGTAATGCTTTTCACGCGTTTCTGAGCATAACTCCATCTTTGTATCATAAAGAGGCAATGTACATGTGATCTGTCAATTCAAATCTTCAAAAATCATTAAAATTAAAATGAAAACATGTAGGCAGCATTCTTTCATTCAAACCCGTTTCATCAAACAAAATAAACAAATTTTGCTGAGTGATATTTCATTTAATTTTTCCAACAGTTTTCTCATGTCTATACAGCTTTCTGGCTTCCATTTTAAAATTATATGCATATATAATAAATAAAAAGTTAAAATAAGCAAAAAAAGACGAAAAGGAAAATGACAACAAATGAAAAGAAAAAGGAAAAATGAAAGAAAAACAAAACAGGAAAAAGTAAAATGGAAGAAAAAAAGGAAAAGAAAAGGAAAAAAGAAAAATAGTAAGGAAAGAAAATGGAGAAAAGAAAGGGGAGGAAAAAAGAAACTAAAAGGAAAAAAGAGAAAAAAATAAATGCCTTTTCTTTGTCTCTCAGCTCATACGTAATTATTATTTTCATACTCAATATTGTCAATATTGTCGAATTAACAGGATTGGACATATTAGGCATGTAAATCTTTTTTCTTTTTAATTTAATTCTGAATTTGTCATAACAGATGACTTAAACAATTAAATAAACAAAATTGAATAGGCAAAAAACAAAAAAAAATCGATTTATTTCTCAACATTATTCAGATTCGTTACAGACAACATCGTCTACTCTTTTGGAGTTCCATTTTTGCAGAGCAGACAGGTCGCTTGTGATAACAACAACAAAAAAAAAATCCCTTCTGATTAATATTTCCTTATTTGGGAAACTTCAATAAACTTGGCTGTAAAAAAAAGTGCTGGTGCATTGTAATGGAAGGGTAATTCTTTTTTGGGACACCAGGACGCCAGCTCGCCAAAAAGTATACCATGGGCCAAATTTCATTTTGTCATAAAAACAACTTTATACAGAAAAAAAACAACTTATTTTTATACTTTTCTCTCGTGAATAAACATGAAATTATATATTAAAAACCGTGTTTATTATTTTTAATATCCAACAACGAATCCAAATTATACATAGGGTTAGAAAAAATAATTCATAAGTACGCCAAACACAATTTTATCAAACAAAGTCACTTTCGTTTAAGAAAAAAAAAGGAAGTCAACTTCATACCCGATGTATAATTTGGATTTTTAAAAAATAATAAACCCGGTTTTTCCTATATAATTTTATGCTTATTCGCTAGGTAAATGTCTGAACATTCTTGTAAAAATAAACTTTATTCAATTGTATTCTTTAGAAAAAATAATTCATGAGTACGCTAAACAGAAAAAAAAAAAATTAGTTTTGTTTTAAAATCGAAATCATTGACTTCAACTCCGTTGTTGGATATTAAAAATAATAAACACGGTTTTCAATATATAATTTCATGTTTATTCGCGAGATAAGTGTAAAAATAAGTTGTTTTTTCTGTAGAAAGTTGTTTTTATGACGGAATGAAATTTGGCCCGAGGCATACTTTTTGGCAAGTTGGCGTCCTGGCGGCGTCCCACAAAAGAATCACCGGTAATGGAATATTAAAAAAATGTATTTTTAGTAAAAAAAAAAATAAATAAATAAAAAAATATTACGTAATTACGAATTAGTAAAAAAGATTAAAAAAAATTATGATTTAGTAGAAAAAAAAGAAAATTTATTGAATTATGCAGTTTTTTTCAATTCTGAATGACAAACTGACTTATCTCCCTTATATTCAGTTAATTTCCACGGTTTCAAATTTGAAAATGGTAAATTAAGAATATATGATAATAGTAATGTTTTTTGTAACTAAAAAAAAAAAAAAAAAAAAAATTTTTTTTACTCATTTTCGACATGTCATTATGTAATACGTGTTTTTACTTGAAACACACGTTTTGGTGCACAAATATAAACAAAACATTCAAACAACTTCATTATGTCGTTTTATGTCACTTTTAAAAAATTTAATTTTATTTAACATATCGTTTCATTAATGATTTACTTGTTATTAAAATATAATTTTAATTAGAATTTTCCTTGAATATTTCTAACTAATATTTAATATTATAGTTAAAATTTCCTGGAATATTTTTAATGAACATTTAATATTTTAATTAGAATTTTCCAGGAATATTTCTAACTTATATTTAACTCGGTGTTGGTGGAAATAGAAAAAAAAAAAAAAAATTCAAAATATAATCATGTTTACAATTTTTATTTTTTAAAATAATATCTTAAATAATTTGTTTTAATTAACTGTTATTTTATTTTCAAGCATTATAAATATCGGATTAGCAGTAGGTACGGGCAAAATGAATGCTGCTGCTCAAAATGTATAAACATTTTGACCCCTCCCTTTACTTAAAAAAAAAAAATCACCAAAAATCAGGAAATTAACCAATTTTAATGAAATTTTCAGTATTTATCAAATAATGATCGCGGAATATATTGAACTAATTATTTTTATTTAAATCTTAGTGGAAATGTATTATTTTGTTTAAACAAAAAATACCTTTACTAAAGTTATGGTTTTCAGTAGTAAATAAAAAAACGCAAGAATTTATTTTTGCTTTTTTTATATAAATAAAGCATCGTAATTTGTAACAATAAAAAAAAAAAAATTTTTACAGGGACATTTCGAAAAAAAGCCCTAAAGTCTTTATTAATGAATTCGATATAACTTAAAGAAAAATGAATTTCTCGAACTACCGATATTACCATTGAATTAAGCATTGTTTATTGAATATTTTCACACAAAAATATTTTTACTCATAATTTATTACAGATTTCGCATAATTTTTATATGCAAGATTTCAATAATTTCCTTGCTTGCAAGAACGTGAAACTTTCGGCGTAACATAATTTTTATATAATATTGAACAATAATTAAAAAAAAATTAATTTAAAAACAGGAACATAAAAAATGATTAAATTAAAAAATGATAAAAATTGATACAAACGTTCAGAATAGGAATATACGGATGACCGTCTGGGGGGGGGGACAGAATCTGAAATCACTACCTCATTTTACTATCATGACTTCATTTTGAAACAGCGTTTTGATTCGCTGAAATTTTGGCCTTCCGTATATTCGTGTTCACAACCTGTTATCGGTTGCATTTTGCCGAATGGCATAATTACTTTAATTACTTGCTTTTTGAGGGCTAATTAAGCTGTATTTTGTCTAAACAAGGTGTTTGTTTTTTTTATTTAATTCAATATCTTAGGACTTTACTAATTATCTTTGAAATAGACCCAGAAAACTAATATTCATCTTTTAAAGGATTTTTACAATGAATTTCTTTAACTTCAAAATGTAGCAGAATTGGTTAACTCACCATGAAAACATTTTCATAACTTTTTTTTTTTTTTCACGTGTACAAATATTTTTTTCCTTTAGGAATTAAACTTTCGTCTTTAATCTTTCAAATACAATCAAAAAGTAGTCGAAAATCTAAAAAAAAAATTCAATAATTGTGCTGAAAAGCAAAATAGCGTCCATACGCAGCTGAACATTTTGCTAACTGCATTTCATTTCCTCTGATGATATGAGCCATTGTTGAAAATCCATGGATTAAGGACATTAAAATATCCCCTTCTATATATTCCTTTGTCAAACAATAAATTCTTGAATCGAATATATCCCTCTATAATTTGTTTTTTTCAGAATTTAAAAAAAAAATTATGATAAATCGGCTTTCAAAACTAGGTCCCCCTATTTTTGCCCGCTCATTTTTGCCTGTACCTAATTAATAGTAAATAATGATAACAACAAAAATTCCATATTAAAAGTTGTGTATTTTCGAGAAACATTAAGTACATCAAAACACAGTAGCTATCACCATCTTTTTTTACAAAATCGCCAAATTTTTACACAAAATTTGCATCATTTTGTGTGTAAACTAAATTGTGCGCAAAAAAAAAAGGAAAAAAATAGAACCAATGTTAATTTCGACATAAACAATGAAAACAATGCGATTTTTAAAAGTTTCTCAAAAATCAAACAATGAATCAATTTTGTTAATTTTTTCCAAACATATTTAAAATAAGCTGAATTGTATATAAACTGGAATAATATACAAAAAAACAAGTTTTCATCACAAAATGTGAAATTGATGACTTACATCAATTTCTGACAGACTTATTTGAAATAATCTGAATTATATATAAACTGAAATAATATACAAAAAAGTTTTATCACAAAATGTGAAATGTGGAAATGAAAATCGCCATCTTTATAAGTCGAAACGAAACTGTAATATAGTGAAGGGATCTCCAAAGTTTTGAATGAAGCAAGAAGGGGGGGGGGTAGAACATAATGCTTACTCTCGGTGGCCGTGATATTGCTGACTTTTTAGAACTACGTGGACCAAATTAAAAAAAAAATAAATAAAAGAGAAATGACCCGGATGTATGTTATACTGTTTTGTTTATTAGATTTTCGTTTTAGTGGAACTAGTCCTTCAAAAATTATTTTTTAAAATCATTTTCTAAACAAAAACAAGAACCAGCACACATTTTCACACATTTCTATTCCTAAATTTTCCATAAAAGCTCTGTGCGTCGAATTAAAGACTTTGGTGCTTGGATCTGGCCTTTGGGCTGTAGTTAAAAATAAAACCATTATAAAAAAAAAAAAATTATACAAAAATCGTTTGAGTATTTTCTCAAACAACAACAAAAAAATCTTTCTTACATTTTCAATTATAAGATCATAAGAAAAATGAAAAACATTAAAGAAACATTCATCAGAAGGGACCATATTTCGATTATTACTGGAACTTAAAAAAAAAAAAGAGCAGACAATATTGTCATGTCGTCTTTAACTTTTATGTTGGTAAAAGTGGTAATTAGTAAAAACTTGAAGAGAGTGCTCAATACTATTGCAGAGCAAATACGTGTTTTATTTTTTTATTACCGTTTTATCTGTTTGGTTACATATGTTTCGGATGTTGGACCATGTTTACGATCCAACAGCCTCTGTTGGATCGTAAACATGGTCCAACATCTGAAACATGTAGCCAAACAGATAAAACGGTAATAAAAAAATAAAACATATATATTTATTTATTGTGTGTGTTTTCCATGCTAAGCTATATCAAGATCAGAGCAGACGAAAGCACCCGCTATTTTAGCCGCCTTTTCAACCAGTATCTACTACGAAAAAAAAAAAAAATTCTGGCATACATTTTTGAATTCAAGGTTTTAGCTATGTCAAAAAATGGCGAGCGTTCTGATTTTGATAGTTATGGCCGTTGTTCGATAATTTACTATTTGAATGTTATAAATTATTTACAACGAAATGGGTCTCATGATGCGCAAATTAATTTTAATCAAAATAATGTTTTAGCAGAAAGAATAATCTTAAATAAGTTATGGCATTCGGTGATTATTGATAAAAGACAAGATAGAATTAGCAACAAGGGAAATAAGTAGTATACGACAAAGGTAGATAACTCCTAGTTACTTTTTATTTAAAATATGATTTGGAGTTATCTTCCTTAGTGTTCAGCCGACCATTATTTTTCTTTCTTTTCTTTTTTCAAAAATGACTACATTTTTCCCACCACTGCCATTCAACTTGCCTAAGCTAACTCATATAATGCTTGTTTTTGCTGTGTGTGTGTGTTTTTTTAATTTTTTTTTATTTAGATAGAGTTACGAAAATTTAATGAGTAGAAAGTTATTTGTAATTAAAAGTAATTTCATGAAAAATTGGGTAAAATAGAATTTTTCTTAGATGTTATAAAGTAGACACTGAAAAGTTCACTCACAAGGCACATAACTCGGTACGCAAAATTTAGATTACACCATAATGTCTTGAGATTTGTAGCCTATAAGTGATAAACTTTTTTGTTTTTTACTAAAAACACAATAGCAGTTAATATTTAATTATTGGAATTCTTTTTGAGATGAGTAATTTGTATTATTTATTTGCGGACAATTATTTTCATCTATTTTTGTTGTTTCAGACGTTTCGGCCAACTATTTCTCAATAACAATTGTTCTACTCAGCGAATTTTCTTAATTTTTGGATATATTACTATTTTCTATATGGCAATTAAGTACGCAATATTTGTTTTGCTTAAAACGACATATTAAAAAAAATCAATCTATCGAATTTATTTAAACAAGCACCTTTTTGTTTTTTAATTTACTTGAACTCGATTTTAAATAAAAAATAAGTTGGATTAGTTTGATTACTATTCTCATGTAGCGGCATTTTGTGGTTTGAGATTTTATAAGTGTTTGTTTTATAACACCATTGCTGATTGGTTGTAGCAGTGAACATCCTTTCTAGTTTGCCTAATCAGAGACCATCTCTCAGGCGAGCTGACCACTTGACGGAGTTTATAAATCATTAAACCCACTGAAACTCTCTCTCTCTCTCTCTCTCTCTCTCTCCCTCTCTCCCTCTTTCTTCCCTGCTCTTGCCTCACAACACATTTCTCTATTGGGACACAACTTCGCCTAGGCCTGCACTCAGACTTTAATGCGGTACTTGCAGCCAAAACATTTCAAAGCATAACAATGAAAACGAGAATAGTAGTTTGTATAATCCAAATTATCAATGTTCATGTCAAAAATTGTAAAACTTAGGAGAATAATGTCACATCTCATTTCACCATCAATACTGACAATCGTTAGTATTAACATAAATTATTTTAAAGGAAATACCGTTTGGAAATGAATCAAAAATAATTTTACCTGGTCTACTTATGTGTTATTTATTTGCATTTAAAAAATATATTTAATACGAGATATAAACATTTAAAGTTGTCATAAATATCAGTTCTGAGCAAAGTGACCATTTTCTTTAGCCACAGGTAGTAATATCTATAACGAAGACAAGTGGTTAAGAAAAATGGCTACTTCACTCAGAACCGATATTACAATCAATGAAAATGCTTATGTCACATTTAAAATAATTGTCTTATATGCTAATAAGGCAAAACTGAGTTGATAAAGCGAAATATGGTACTTGTTCAGTTTACAACCTAATCTTCAGCAACTTCATGCCTGCATTTTCTATCAGGTTATGTAAGCAGTTGGAAGATGACAAAGCGATTATCCAATAAGCTGTCAGAAGATGACAATTTTCAATGAAATTTCGTGAAATTCATTAAATGTAAAATATTTAAAACTGAAAATGACTTTCAACATGCTATGTCAATGTGAAATAGTCCACATTTCGCCATGTTGAGAAAGGCTTTCTAAATAGAAAACCATTCTCCACATGGGGAGGGAGAATTGCATCTTTTGAATTAATCATCTGTCAGCCTTCGCTTCAGCATATTCCATTTGTTTATGCAAGGTGCTGGAAGATGCTGATGCAAAGTTACCAGAGAGGGTCATCAACAAGTAAACAACAGAATATATTTGTATTACTTGTTTTCGTTCGACTATTGTTCCCATCTTTAGTGTTATTTGTGCGGCGTTTCGCTCAGTGTAGCCTTCAACCTTTGTCAGGCAAGTTGGTTGTTATCTTGAAACCAATTCCAAGAATATGAAACCATCAATGGAGCCAGTGACTTTTCTCTTTTCTTTTCCAGCATGCCTGATGAGGGCTGAAGGCTACATCGACTGAACCATTGCACAAATAACACTCAAGATGAGAACAATAGTTCGATCAAAACAAATAAAACAATCAGCCGTCATCTCAAACACTCAAAACTGTAACAGAATACTTGAAAAATTTCATAACTTTATTCCCTTCAAAATAAATCATGTCGCTAACAGTAATAATTACTTAAATAATTAACATGCTTATATTAGTAACTTAACATTTAAATGAGGTAAAAAAATCTCAGCAGCTCATAGTAAAAAATTGAACTACAAAAATGAGCTGATAAATAAACAAAAAAAAAATACAGGCAGATATAATTAATCCTTTGTACTTGTTTGAGAAGCTGCGTAGCAGCTAATTATGGCAGTAACCATAGACAATGTGACTAACTAAAAGCATCGTCTATGTAAGAAAGACTGACGGTGTGTCGGACATTAGAACACACAATCATTCAATTGCTGAGCATTTTTACTTAAAGAAATGCTCCACTCATCATCATCATAACAACAACAATCATCATCATAATAAACAAATGACAGTGACCATCACAAATAATAAAAAAACAAAACAAATATAAAACAAAATCATTATTCCATTCAAAATTATAATCAGCTTCAAACTTTCTATTGAAGATATAAAAAAAATATAAAAATAAAAACATCTAAATTGGAAGGGGGAGATTGCAAAACAGTCTTGTTTTAAACAAAAGTTTTCATTTCAACCTTACGAAATAATGCTTTCAAAGGATGTGGCCGACTCCTATTCAGTCTTGTTTTAAGTTCTGATATAAAAGTTATTTGTGTAACATACTGAATGTTGAGTTTTTCATATAGTTTTAAATTGTTATTTCCCCATTTTATAATGTGTTAAATGTTCTTAGAAAAATTTTAAGCTAAGAGAAAGAATGCATGTTTGTAGGAGATCGGGGGTTGTAGATGTTCAGATAGAAGGAATGACAAATATACAGTTTTGACTAGAATACACAACTGCTCATAGAAGTGAAATAATTTTTATTGATCCATGGAGTTTTGAACATTTATACTTTTCTCTATTAATGCTCTATTTAGAATACTGAGCATTTATATCAATAGAGAATCTAACTGATAATACTGATATTATCATATTCTGATTTTTTCAAAATATTATATATATATAAAAGTGAACGTGTCTGTCTGTGTACATTTCCCTACACAATAACTCAGTCAATTTTAAGTCTACAGACTCAATATTTGATATACAGGGTACTGAGATTTGGGAAAATCTTTGTGATCGGTTTCAGCCAGAAATTTGGCTGTTAAGGAGTCAAAGTTCAACGATTTGACCATTGAGAACAACACTACCAAACTCCTCCAACAATTTTGGGTCTAAACACTTGAAATTTTAGATATAGGTTCCTTGGACATGGATCTAACTTTATAACTTAAGGGGTCCTAATAGGGGTCAAATTAAAAAAATTGACTGCTTTTTTTTTGCTCTGCTCAACATACACCTCCAAACACCCGGGCAATGCCGGACTGAAATGCTAGTATATATATATATATATATATATATATATATATATATATATATAAAATGAAAATGTTTGTCTGTCTGTCTGTGTACATTTCCCTACCAAATAACTCTGTCAATTTTCGGTCTACAGACTCGAAATTTGACATACAGGGTATTGAGATTTGGGAAAATCTTTTTAATCAGGTTTTGGTCAGAAATTTTGCTGTTAAAGGGTCAAAGTTCAAACCATTGAAAACTCAACCAAACTCCTCTGAAAATTTTGAGTCTAAACACTTGAAATTTTAGATATAGGTTACTTGGGCATGGATCTAACTTTATAATTTGATTTGAGCCCAAAACAATAAATGCTAAGAGGTCAAAGTTTAAAAAAAGATTGATCTCTGCTGTCTTTACGAAATTACTCAGCCAATTTTTTGTCTGAACATTTGAAATTTTACATAAAGTGTATTCAGACATAGGGCAAGCTTTTTAATTGTTTTTTTCCTGAAAATTTGGCTTCCAAGGGGTTAAAATTCAAAAGATTTTCCCTTTGCGGTTTCTAGCAAATTATTAAACCAATTTTGGGTCTAAACATTTGAAATTTTACATAAAGGGTATTCAGACATGCAGCAAGCTTTTTAATCAGTTTTGGGGCGAAAATTTGGCTGGCAAGAGGTTAAAGTTGAAAGAGTTGACCTTTGCAGACTCTACCAAACTCCTCCAACAATTTTTGGTCTAAACACTTGAGATGTAGGTAACTTGGACTTGGGTCAAACTTTTTAATCTAAGTTGAGCCCAAAACAAAAAAATGTTAAGAGGTCAAAACTGGGGTCAAAGTTTAAAAAAATTTGACGCCTGAGGTCTCTACCAACTTTTCCCTTTGGTAGTTAAGGAAGCCTATTATATAGAAAGGCATTACCGTACATATTCATACTTTTTAATATATACATATGCTAATAAAGTTATGAACAGTACATAGGGCCCGAGCAAAGCCAGGCATAACTGCTAGTATATATATATATATATATATATATATATATATATATATATATATATGAGAGAGAGAACAAAGACTCAAACATACTTAATTGTATGCCTAATTTGTATAACTATTCTTCAACAACAATTAATGTTTGATGTTATTTAAATGTAATTTACTGTCTTATTTTCTCATATATATGGAATAGTTTTATTAACAGTAATTAAAGTGATGTCATAAAATTAACTGCCAACACATTTCTTAAAATTTTGTTTATAATTTTCAAGGGGGAGATAATTCAAGTGAAACTTAGTTTTTACAATTACAATAGATTTATATTAAAGATATATAATTTAAGTTATACATTTCAAAAGAATACTTAGAGCTAATGGACAACCTATTTAAAAATGAATGTAAAAATTATCAGATTTAAATAGGTACGAAACATCTACATACATGAAAAAAATCAATCCAGAAAAAACTCACAGTACATAAATGAACACATATTTATGAAGAAGGTCATAGGAAAAACCGTTCCAAAATATATCAAGGCTGATGAGGACAACAGTTCATAGGGAATTTTTTTTTTTTTTTTTATATGGGGAATCACCACTTATCAATGCCTGGAAGCCACTCGGGGATAAGGTTTATTATTGGGTGTACAATAATCAATGGGATAATATAGTAATAGTTAGTGTTGGAAATTTGATAAAGTGTCTTACTTAAGGAGGCGATTAATCAGGAATTTGAAATTAGATAAATTATAACTGGATTTTGCATTGCCAAGTCTGAATCCTTCAGTAATCTCATTTTATAAATTGTCTGACGATCAGAGATTTTGAACAAAGTTTAATTATTTTTATTTCTATCCACCACTCTATAATAAAGACTAATGTGTATTTATTTGTATATAAATGTACATAAAAAAGTATATATATATATATATATATATATATAAATATACATAAATAAGTATATATTTGCCCCTCCAAACAAAAGTTAGTGAGCAAAGAAACTTCAAGTCGAAACTATTTCAAGAGTTTAGGAAAAGGCAAAGCAAATAGCAAGTTAGACCTGCCCCACCCCACCTCAAATGAATTTGAAATCCTTTACCATTTCTATATTGGTACGTTTTGTTCTCTATTTTTTTCCCTTTTTTTAAAGTTTCCAGATTGAGACGTTTCTGATCTTTCTTATTTTTTAACTTCACTTAAATACTATTTTATCTGAAAATCGTTATTAGTATGACGTTGGTGAAGCACAATTATTTTTACGTCATTTCTGATGGAGGGTGTATGATCAAAATTCATGAAAAATAGTTTTTAAAAAAGTTTAGACAGCCATATGCAACATATTTGCTGTATTTTAACAGAAAATTGTTTCACCCTATTTTATTTTCCAATTAGTCGTTAGCAACAAAAAAGTCTTCTTTAAATTCTATTTTTATTTTTTAATCAAAGACTTTTTTCAACAAAATTCAATAAATAAATGCGTCAAGAAAAAACTCCTATGGGAATTATTCTATGTTCAACTTGCAATAGCTAAATAAGCATACCTTGCTAAAAATTGAACAAGCAGATAAAAAAAATGTGGTCCTTAATTGATAATATTCTGAATTAAAAAAAATTATTTCAGTAAATCATTTTTTTTAGAAAAAATTAGTTTTAATGGTCTAAAAGTAAAAAAAGAAAAATCAACCGTGAAATTTGGTTGTCATTTAAAATGAATCCACTAATTTGTTATTATCTTACATTTTTTGTATTGGATCTTGATATTGACGAATTAGATAATGATCACGTTTTCTAAACTAAAAAGAAATTCAATTTTTGTTCAACACCAATTATTCAAAGTAAATAAACATTTACCATTTTCAAAGCAACAGTTATGGAAAATGAAAGTCAGCCTTACATTTTTCTTTAAATAAATTTAAATAATCATAATTTATTCACATTTTTTATGAATAAAAAGTTCAATTTATATTATAAAAATTGAAATGTTTAAAAGAAAAACTAAAAGTTAAAACAAATTCATAGCTTTAATTTTATCCCAACTTTTTCTTGAGGTTGTTTGTTAACAACAAAATAATAATGATAATTTTTCTAATTAAAATAAATTTATTTTAAAAATTAGGAAATAATTCAAGATTTTTATTTTTATTAAATTTTAAACTTGTTTCAACGGTATGTTATCAAATTAAAAATTAATTTGCTGAATATAAAATAAAACAGATAAATACCACACGGTGTTAGATAGTAGAGCTGTGTGTATACAAAACTGTGATTGGTCAAATAAGATCATGTGATATTAGAGAGAGGGTATTTTTGAAAGAGTCAATCAAAGTAGTCGTGAAATGCAAAGTTAGCAGATAGATGTCTGTATAAAACAATTTTTACTCATGGCCATCCGAAAAAAAAAATGGATTACAAATGTAAATCCTAGGAAATTATGAACCAACCCACAAGCTGGCCGAATTTTAAATATTCTGTGTTGTACATGGTCATCAATTCATTCTCAGCTAGCTTTCTAGCTATAAAAAAGAATCAAATCAAAGTTGGTGACCCAGATCTGGTTCATATGTAAAGTCCAAATAAGGTCACCAAGATGATCATGAAAAGGAATATCCAACAGTATAAACGGTGTTTTATTTTTTATTATTGGAATTCTTTGAAATGAGTAATTTGTATATTTATATCTATTTAATTTGTGGACTGTTATCCTCATTAGAATTAGTTGGCCAAAACGTGGTGAAACAACGATAAAGATGAGGATAACAGTCTGCAAAATAAATATGAAAGGTGTAAAAATAAAACAAAATTTTTACCTTTTTATTTCTTAAGGTTGCATGAATTTATGCATTTATGTATGCAATCTCATTAATAAAAACAAAATAATAAAAACAAAATAGTACCAAAAATGAAACCTAATTCAATAGAAAGAATGAATGCGGACATAATCTTAAAATTAGCATTGGTCCAACCATGTTAGAGGGTGGGAAGTGGGGCAAAAAGCTGGCTATTTTTGTCTATAAAAGTTTAACCATTGGCCAAAATAAACTGTGAATCAGGAAATCGATTCTGTGAAAGTTAATTATTCTGTATCATCAGAGTCATCTCCATCGTGGTAATGTGTTAACTTTGTGGGGGTGTCTGCTCGAAGGTGTGGAACATGTTTGTCATTGTCCTCGGGTTTTCGTGGCTTCTTTAGGATAGGAGATTCCGTCTCTTGAGACAGGGATGAAGATCGGGTTCGGGACACAAAATTTGCATCGTCATTTGGAGGAGAGTCATCGTGGCCAACTGTAGATTCATGGGGCATCTATAAAAAGAGAAAATAGCAAGGAAAACATCTGGTGAGAATCTATCAGATACCTAATTCATTTATTTAACATAAATGTTAATAAATTCATTTATTTAACATAAATGTTAATAAATTGATTAATTCAAAATACATGTTAATAAATTGAGTTATTTAAAATACATGTTTATAAATTGAGTTATTTAAAATACATGTTAAGAAATTTATTTATTTAAAAATACATGTTTATAAATTGAGTTAATTTATAAACATGTATTTTAAATAACTCAATTTATAAACATGTATTTTAAATGAGTTATTTAAAATACATGTTAATAAATTCATTTATTTAAAATACATGTTAAGAAATTAATTTATTTAAAACACATGTTAATAAATTCATTTATTTAAAATACATGTTAATAAATTCATTTATTTAAAATACATGTTAATAAATTCATTTATTTAAAATACATGTGTTATTAATTCATTTATTTAAAATACATGTTAATAAATTCATTTATTTAAAATACATGTGTTATTAATTCATTTATTTAAAATACATGTTAAGAAATTCATTTATCTAAAATGGGGTAAGGAATTCATTTATTTAAAATATGTGTTAATAAAAAATACACAAGTCGGTTGTATAAAATCTGGCAGCATATCTTTTTTACCTCCCAATGGAAACCATCTTTAATTAAATGTTTTTTATTTTTATGACAAAAAAAATAATGGGATCACAAGTGTTGCAATGGATACCACATACAGACTATGGAATTGGCTTATACAATTTCAAATTCAGTCAGGCTCATTGTGTTGATATATCGTAATACCACTAGAAAAGAGATGAATGTCATGATACTGCATGTGGGATGTGGCAGATAATGTATATAAGAAATTTCCATCAGAAATAAAATTAAGTTCCACTAGAAGCTAAGATTAGGAATTTAAGTTAACATATTAAGGAAATGATGTCACAAACCAGAAGCCAACATGGCAGAATAAACTAGTCTTAGGCATTTTTGGTTCTGTGACACAAGCTAATGTGTTCATGAAGCACTTTCTGCACTTGTACCTCCAACATAAATATTACGTTTCTGCAAAAACAATATCGTTTTCTCACATATGTTACTTTTATATATGATTTTTGAATTAATTCATTGATAAATATATAGCCATGTTATACAATAAGCTCCACAACACTTCCCAAAGCCGAAATTGCACCAAAAAAAGGTTATGGTAACTGTTTGGTGGTCTGTAGCCGGTTTTATTAGTCACAGCTTCTTGAATCTAGGTGAAACAATTATGGCAGGGAAGTACTGTCTGACAAATTGACAAAATGCACCAGAAGTTCCTACGTATGTGCCCGAGATTGGTCAATATGAAGGGACCAATTCTCCTCCATGACAACGTTCACCTGCATGTTATTCCACTGACCCTGCAGAAGTTGAACGAATTGGGCTACAATACTCTGCCTCAACCGTCATATTCACTGGACCTCTCACCCATCGATTATCACTTTTTCAAACATCTCAACAACTTCCTGCATAAAATATGCTTCAAAAGCCGAGATGATCCGAATTTCTATGCTAATGGGATAAATAAACTTGTTTCTTGTTGGCAAAAATGTGGTTATTCTAATGGTTCTTATTTTGATTAATAAATTTTACTATGAAACGAGTTATGATCTTTTAAAGTTGAACGCCAAAAATGACATTATTTTTGCACCAACCTAATATCTGACCCCTCTAACTAACAGTAAAATCATAACACTTCTCTGTAATATTTATTTTTTTTTTTTAGACAAGATTATACAATGACATTGAGCATTCTCATGATAGTTTTTGGGCCTTACTACTTCCGTGCTATGTCTTGCCCAATACAGACTTCACCAAATATTCTCAAATGGGCACCCATCTTGTACTGGCCAAGCTTCATGTTGCTTAACTCCAGTGATCTAATGAGAACTGGTTAATCAATGTAATCATGCAGTATGCATTATGATGATGGGAAATGAGATTAGCAGAAAAAAAAATAGGTAAAAAGGATAAGGAAAAATGGTTTGGGGGTGAAACTGTCTCTGAGGCAGTTTAGAGAAATAAGAAAAAGAAAAAATGAATAAAAGAGAAGAGAAAAAAGCCAAAAAGCAAAAGAGAAAAAAAAAGAAGAGTAAAAGAAAGAAAAGTGAAGAAAAAAAGAAGAAAGCAAGGAAAAGAGAGGGGAATGAGAAAAGAGTGAAAGAGATGGATGGATGGATGGGTTATTTAATCAGCATATCAACCTTTGTGGGTCATTTAATGCTGTTTTTTTGTTTTGTTTTTTCTATCAACCCCTTCTGGGCCATTCAATGCTGAATCTAGTCATTTTGGGGATAGTATTTGATGTTGTATCCAGTTATTTTATAGGAGACTTTTATTCTTGAAGCTCTTTGTATTTTCAATCGTTAGTTTGTAGCTTTTGGTTTGGTTGTTTTATAGTGGATTTTATCATTTTTGTTCTCTGTCTTGCAGGATGCTTTTGCAGAATATAAGCTTTTTGCGGGTTATATTTTTTGGAAGAGTCCTATTTCTTTAATGTAAGATAAGATTTTTCTGGTGTTGTTCTCTTTGAAGATTATTTGAAGATCTATTTCTTTATAGTGTTTTTCCCTAATTTGTGAAAGATCTGTGCATTCAGTTAGTAAATGTTTTACAGTAAGTGGTACTTGACAGGGAATGCATTGGGGTTGAGTTTCTCCTTTTAGGAGGTAGGAATGAGTTAAGTGTGTGTGACCTATTGTAAGTCTTGTTAAAATGACATTTTGTTTTCTGTTTGCCTTTTGATAATCCTGCCTCCTCTCTCCAAGTGTGGGTTTTATATCGTATAATTTGTTATTTGTATTTTTATTCCATTGACTTTGCCATTTGTTGATCAGGGGTCTAATATCCGTGTATGGGATCCTGTACTCATAAAGGTTCAACTTCATTGCCTCCTTAGCCATAGCATCGGCTCTTTCATTGCCACTGATTCCCATGTGGCTAGGGATCCAGGTGAATATTATTTTCTTTTGGTCGGTAATGAGATTTATTTTGTTTAGGAGTTTTTTTTTTTCTTTTTTTTTTTTTACAAGGGTGTCACCACTTATCAAGGCCCAGAGGCCACTCGAGGATAAGGGTTAATAGGTATACATTAGTCATTGTGATTTTAGCATAGTAAACAGTGGGAATTTTGAAACTTGGATTACTTAGGGGGACGATTCAATTAGAACTTGTTCACATTGGACTTTTTCTTTTTTTTTTTCACAGGTATCAACTCATTATCAAGGCCAAGAGGCCACTCAAGGATAAGGGTTAAAGAGTGTACAGTAGAAATTGGACAATATAATAATCATTAGTAATGAAAATTCGGTAAATTTGATAACTTATATGGAACGGCTCATCAAGAACTTATTTACGTTAGACTTGAAGACAACCATATTGTAGTCAGCCGGAAAGCAGGAAAACGGAAGACAATTCCACAGGCGTGCAGTTCTAATAAAAAAGCTTTGTTCATGGAATCTACGTTTAGGTTTAGGCACAGATAAAGAGTGGGGGGAATTATTGATAGTGTTTACAGCTAGACGAGTGTTTCTTGTGAAAGTTTTGCGAGGGGGGACCATAGATTGAAGCTCAGTCAAACACTTTCCATGAAAATAACGATACATCAGAGACAAACTCGCAACATCTCTTCTGTGAGATAGAGGTTGCAAGGAAGAGAAAAGGACATCTCCTACGAGGCTACGAAGTCTATTTTGAACTCTATCAAGGCAGGATAAGTCCTTTCTAGCAGCTCCTGCCCAGATGTGGCAACAGTATTCCATCCTTGGACGTACCTGGCTCTTATATAGATAGAGAATTGCATCAGCAGTGAGATATCTACTGGATCGATAGAAAGATCCCACCATTTTTCCAGCGGCCTTGGCAACAGATTTGATGTACGTGTTCCATTTAAGATCAGGAGTAATGGTCAAGCCCAGAAGCTTGTCAAAACTTGAGGCCTCCTAAAGACGAGAGCCATTCATTTCAATTGATGTCAGATGTGGATCAGAATGTTGATGATGTAAAGAGAGAAGCTTGGTTTTAGATGCATTAAAAGTAACCAGCCACTCCTTTCCGCATTGTACTACATGCTCAAGATCAGAGGAGAGAGAATTGGAGAGAACTTGGTCGTTTACTGTCTTAGATGTGCTACCATAAATGGTAATGTCGTCAGCATAAATGTCTACAAATGATGTAAGGATGTGATTTGGAAGATCATTAATGTAGATCAGGAAAAGAGTTGGGCCTAGGATGGACCCCTGAGGGACACCGGCATTAATACTGTGGGCTTCTGATTTTTGCCCATCAACTACTACTCTTATGAACCTATCAGAAAGAAATGATTTAATAATTGAGAAGACATTTCCAGCTATACCATAGCTAGAGATCTTATGAAGTAAACCTTTATGCCATACCCTATCAAAGGCCTTAGATATGTCAAGAGCAATTGCCCTAGAAAGGTTGCCTCCGTCGAGAGATTTGCTAATCCTATGAGATATAACTGTAAGCACATCTGCTGTAGATCTAGCAGAATGGAAACCATATTGAGTGTCACTAAGAAGGTTATTTTTGTTGAGATGGTTGATTACTTCTGTATTTAACACAGATTCCAGCAACTTACTCATGACGCACAGGAAACTTATTGGCCTGTACTGAGAGGGGGATGAGCGATCACCTGAATTCTTAAATACAGGGCATACAGATGAAATTTTCCAGGGAGATGGGAAACTATTCTCCTTAAGACAACGTTTAAATAGTTTTGTAAGTATGGGCGCTAGTTCAGGTTGAAGTTTTTTGAGTACTATAATTGGAATACCGTCAGGGCCAGTTGCTTTACTGGAATCAAGGTTTTTGATTAGCTTGGCAACATCACGTACAGATATACGTATATCACATAGTGTGTTTTCAGATACAGGAGGAAATATTGGGGGTTGGCGGCCTTGATCGCAAAAGGTAGAATTAGCTGCAAAATTCTTGACAAAGAGTTTGGCTTTGTCTGATGCTGACGAGATTACCTCAGGTCCATTGATGATAGTTGGAATGGAGCGCACACTTCTGTTCAGAATTCTGTTTGCTATTTGCCAAAACTGGTGGGAACCAAGCCGCTGCTCAGCTACTTTGGACTTAACAGATTGAGCATACAACCATCTTGCGCACTTTATTACTTTGTTACAATGGTTGCTGGCAGTCCTGAAAGCGGCTTTAGTTTCCATACATCTATTACGTTGGAAACAGTGGAAAAAGTGATTTCTGTGCGCAATGGCAGCAGCACATTCTGGAGAGAACCATGGCTGGCTGTTAGATTTTTGCTGAAACTTTTTCGAGGATATGAAACGATCAATACCTACAATTAACCATTCCGTCAGGTCTAATACTATAGAGGACACATCCTTTTTAAATATGGAATGCAGAGGTAGATCAGTTATAAATGTACGGAAGCTATCCCAGTCAGCCTTAGTGTATCGATATACTGTACGATGGAGAGGTACATCTGGGGACTTATTACATTTCATTTTTATCTTAATTGATACAACAGAGTGGTCGGAAGATCCAAGAGGCGACAGAACAGAAACTGAACATAGTTCAGGGCAAGTTGTGAGAAAAAGGTCTAGTAGGCTCGCATACTGGCCGTCATTGTCGGGCACACGGGTGGGTTCCTGAACAATCTGAGTGAGGTCATAGGCAATGGAGAAATCATGACAGAACCTCCCCTCATCATCGGTCTTGTTTGAGTGAGTCAACCATTCGACGTTGTGAACATTGAAATCTCCACATACGTGAATGTTAGCTGAAGGATAAGCAGATAGGACTTGGTCAATTTTCTCAGATATGCTTTTAAATATAGTAACTCCGCTGTTGTGGGGGCGATAGAGAGTAAATAAAAATGCCGTAGTGTGAGCTAAAGCAACCCGGAAGCACATATAGGGTAAGTTAGGATCTTCCCTGGAGATGTCCCTACCACATGGAAAGCTATCTTTAATATAGGCACATATTCCATGCCCATGGCGATCTTGGGGGTCAGATTTAGAGGTTAAGTTAGAGTATCCTTTAATTGCGAACTCTTCTAGGGAAATAGCCTGTCCAATGCCAGTTTCACTTAAAAATAAAAGGTCTGGTTTAGTCTCCTGTAATTGGGTTTCAACCTCTGGAAGGTTAGAACGTAGACCCCTGATGTTGGAGAAGGAGACATGGTAGTAGGGGTCTACGTTGGAAGTTGGAGAACCGGGTTTAATCGTGTATTTTTTCTTGAAACTTGTCATGATGAAATTTTGAAATTTGTGGACTAGGTCGTCAGATTTACTTAGAGCAGGACAGAGAGGGGAAATTAAGAGAGAAAAAGAAACGAAGAATTTTTTTATATTTTTTTATTTGTAGCTAATGATAAGGTAAAGCCGTAACAATTACCCACTAGTATGGCATCGAGAGGCCCCACCAGAAGCTACTGCATGGTCCAGAATCCATTCACCAAATGGCAATACAGCAGCCCCAGTACTTTGCACCTGCTGATAGGACAGCCTCCTTAGTGGTTAATCCAAGGTTCGGGTCCCTGACTATCAGGCGGATAACGTCAGCCCAGACAAAACGTTTACCTCCAGCACCCTTACTAGTGACATGGCTACAATGATAGACATAGAAACAGAAAATTTCCGCCATCTCAGCCAACTGTTCGCACAAAATACTGCCAACCTAGAAAACAGCTTTTTCTTCTCCCTTTGTCAGAAAAATCACAGTTTGATAATTATGGAGTTCTCCTGTTTTCTATTTTTTATACTGTTAAAATGGATAAAGAATCAGAGTATAATGAATTTTTCTGAGTTTTCCTCAGCAATGATATCCAGTGCTAAATCTATGGCTCTGGTTTCAGCACTAAATATAGAGGCTTCATTCTGAAGTCGTTTGCTAATTTTTGTATTGTTGTAGGTAGCTGCACATCCAACTCTATCGTTATCCTTCAAGCCATCCGTGTATATGTGCGTATAGTCAGAGTAGCATAGCTTGATATTTTCAAGTTTTTAAAATATGGTAGGATTTGTTTTTGATTTTTTATTTTCATTTAAGTTCAGCATTACATCTGGTTGTCTCATAGTCCATGGTGGGTTTTCGGATATTACAGAATGGTGGATATTTGTTATTGGAATTTGAGATTCTTCTATACTGGTTTCCATTCGAAGTCCGAAGGTTTTTCTTTTTCTTTTCTGTTAAATAGGTTTCTATATTTGGGGTCAAAGGTACATTGATAAGCGGGGTTTGTTGGGCAAGACTTTAGTTTCAGGTAGTATTGTAAGCCAAGTTTTTCCTGTCGGAGCTTTAGGGGTGCTTCGTGGGCTTCTGCATATAGGCTTTCTTTGGGGGATGTTCTATATGCTCCCAAGATTAGTCGTAGTCCTTCATGGTGAATGGGGTCAAGGATATTTATGTGGGAAGGCCTTGCTGACCCATAAATGAAACAGCCATAGTCCAGTTTTGAACGAATTAGAGTCCTGTATTGTTTTAGGAGTGTTTGTTGGTCTGCTCTCCAGTCTGTGTTGGCGACAACTCTTAATAATTGTAGTGCTTTGTGGCATTTCTGCTTTAAATATCTCAGATGTGGAATAAAATTAAATTTTTTGTCAAAAATGATCCCTAGGTATTTATATTGATCAGTAATATCAATTTTTTGCCATCGAGTTTGAGGGTTGGATCGTTGTGCATTTTTTTAATATTACAGAAGTGCATGCACTTCGTTTTAGACTCGGAAAATTGAAGACCATTTTCTGTGGCCAACCGGTTTATTTTGTTTAGGTTCAGCTGCAACTGTCGCTCTATTGTTTGGACATTTTTTGATCTATAACAGATCAAGAAGTCATCGACATATAGGGAGCAGTCGGTTCCAGGACTTGGGCATTTGGTAATATTGTTAATCTTTATAGTAAATAAAGTGACTGATAGTATGCTTCCTTGTGGGACCCCTTCCTCCTGGTTTTCGAGGTCAGAAAGGGTGGATCCCACACGGACCCTAAAGTCCCTGTCAGATAAAAAATCTTTTATTAATTTGGGTAGTCTTCCCTTTAGACCTAGATTGTGCAGGTCTTTCATAATGCCATATCTCCATGTTGTCTCGTACGCTTTTTCCAAATCAAAGAAGATGGTCGTTATGTGTTCTTAACGGACCTTAAAGTTTCTGTCAGACAAAAAATCTTTCATTCATGATACCGTATCTCCATGTTGTATTGTAGGCCTTTTCTAAATTGAAGAAAATAGTCGTATGTTCCTTTTTTATGAATCCTTCTCTGATAAAGGTTTCTAAGCGTACCAGGTTATCAATAGTGCTTCTTTTATTTCTAAATCCACTTTGGAGGTCTGTTATCAGGCCATTTGCTTCGAGGTACCAGGTTAATCTTTTGTTTAGCATTCTTTCGAATGTTTTGCATACGCAACTTGTTAGTGCTATGGGTCGGTAGCTTGTGGGATCAGACTTAACTTTATCAGGTTTGGGGATGGGGATCACTGTTGCTTGTTTCCATATGTCAGGGAGTTTACCCCTGATCCAAATGTCATTGAAGATGTTTTGGAGGTAGATTAAGGATTTTTGAGGTAGTTGTTTCAAGAACTTGCAGTGGATCTCATCTGGCAGTGTTGTGTGAACTGTTTATGGCATCGGTTAATTCAGATAGGGTGAAAGGTTTGTTGTAGTCTTCTAGATTGTCTGAGTTTAAGTTTAGTTTGTTTCTTTCAGCATCTAGTTTGATTTTTTTGAATTGTGGTTTATAATTTTTGCTAGAGGAGTTTTTTTAGAAGGTTTTTGTGAGTACATTTGCTATATCTTTTTTGCTGGTTATTTTGTATTATCTTTTGACAGGTGTTTTAGCGGTGTTGGTTGATTTTTACCAGCTATCTTTCTAACTATATTCCAGATTTGTTTTGTTTTGGTGTTAGAGTTCAGTTTGCTAATATAGACTCTCCATGACATTCTTTTGGCCTCCTTAATTGTTCTACGGGCTTTTGCTTGGTTTTGTTTGAATTGGTCTAGATTGTGGGTAGTGGGACGACTTTTAAATTTTCGCAGTGCAGCTTTACGTAATCTTACCGCTTTTTGGCAATCTTCATTAAACCAAGGTCTTTTATATTTTTTGGATTTGGAGCCTTTGGGTATACATTCCCCAGCTATTGACATCAACGTATCAGTGAAGTGTTCCATAGAGTTCTCCGGTTCATCTTTGTCTATTAGTTTTGCATTGCATTGGGTTTTATATTCCTCCCAATTTGCTTTATTTAGCTTCCATCTGGGAAGGTTATCTTCAATCGGGATTGAGTTTTCAAGCATGATGGGAAAGTGATCGCTACCACATGAGTCATCATACACTTGCCAGCTGTAGTCCATTAATGTGGCTGGGTCGCATAGCGACAAATCAATGGCTGAGTATGTACCTGAGGCAGGGTGGAGGTATGTATTGGAGTTTTGGTTCATGAGGGACAGATTGTTATTTTTGATATTTTCTAGTTTTTTACCTTTTATGTCTGTTTTATTGCTTCCCCATATGATGTTGTGGCTGTTGAAGTCTCGTAGTAGGATGTATGGTTTAGGAAGTTGTTCTATTATTTTGTTGACTTCGGCTTCATTTATGGGGTCATGTGGTGGGATATACATGGAGCAAATGTTGATAGTTTTATGTAAAGTGGTTTTCACAGCAATTGCTTGCAATGTGGTGTCTAGAGTTATTTCGTTCTGAGGGATGTCGTTTCTAACTAGAGTCGATACACCTCAGGAGTCCCTCTGTCCAGTATTGTATATAAAGTTGTATTGGGTGTAGTTTTTATAGTGATGCTATCGTGTGTCTTTAGGAATGTTTCCTGGAGGCAGATGATAGCAGGTCATAGTTTAGATATTAACAATAGCAAGTCGTTTATGTTTGCCTTAAGTCCTTGGCAGTTCCATTGAATGATAGTTTGAGTTTTTTTATTGTGGTCTGTCATTTTATTTGTCTGGGGGTGTTTTGTCTTCTACTTCCATCTCCTCCAGTGTTCCTATTTTGTTTCCTCCTCTTGAGGTTGATTGGGATCTAGATCTTGGTTTGTTTGTTTTTTCTTTAGTTTTCGTTTTATTGGGTGATGGTGTTGTTTCATTGGATTTGTTTATAAAAAGGTTGTTTTCATTTGGTGAGTTTTTTCTTTGTTTGATTTAATTTGAGTTTTTTGATTTGTTGGTTCTGTTTTTGTTGTTGTACTCTCTTTTGTAGACTGATTATTTCCAGAGTTCAGGATTAGTGTTTTAATTCCTTTCATTAGGTCTTTCATCTCTTTTATCAATTGAGATATTTCTTCAGTTTTTATTTCTGGAGGATTTTTTGTATAGCTTTGACAACTTTGATTTGTGTGTATTTTAGCATTCTTGGTTACTTCTGAGTATCATGCGTTCATAATTTTCCTGGCTTCTGGGAAGGTTATATTTTTTGTGTACTTTATTGTTGTTATTTCTTTTTCTTTTAGCCATGTTTTGCATCCTTTGAAGTCAGCTGAATGGTTTTCACTACAGTTTGAGCATTTGGGGTCTTTTTTGCAGTCACTATGTTTTGAGTTTTCACCACATCTTACACAGATTGGTGATTTGGTGCATTTGGATTGGTGATGTCCAAATTGTTGACAACTGTAGCACTTTAGAGGGTTTGGGATGTATTTTTCAACGTTCACTTTTAGGTATCCAATTTTAATCTCACTTAGGGGGTTTGTGGAGTCAAAGGAGAGTATATATGTATTTGTCAATATAGTTTTTGCATTTCGTTTTATTCTTATTCTTTTTACTTCTGTAACACTTTGGGATGATAGATTAGATAAAATTTCCTCAGTCAAGCAATTTGATAGTTCACTGCATCTAATGACTCCTTTTGAGGAGTTTAGGTATGGGTGGGGATAAGTTTTAATTTTGATATTGTTAAAGGTTTGCCATTTGAGAATTTCTTTAGTTTGTGTTTTTTGTTTCAATTCGATAAGTATGGTGTTATTTTGCAGTCTTTTTATCATTTTGGGTTTTATTTTTTGGGAGAAAATTTTTTTCCATTGTAAAAGGTGAAATTTTATTTATTTCATTTTTTTTTCAAGTGTTTCCATTACTAAAAATATTGTGTTTTCATTGATTGAGCAATTCTGTTCGTCCTCTGAACTTGAGATGTCGGAAACATCAGAGAAGTTTCTTTTTTGAGGGGTTTTGGGGGTAAAATAAAAGCCATAATCAAAAAAGTTGGTTTTTTCATCATCTTTGCTCCCCACTCACCTCGGAGCCCTATATGGGAAGTGCCTGTGGGGAAACCCATTCGCCCAGGCTCAACAAGGATACAAAAGTGATATACTCGATTTATGTGATATCATTTATGAGCACCTGTTTTCCTTTGATGTTATTTTGGGATACAAAGTAATTTAAAGGGTTTGCAACCATGTCATAGATATTTCACTTCGTCGATTTACCCTCAGCCACCGCTTTCCACCATATATTAGGGAGTAGATGTTATTTGTGGGGAAGGGATAGGCATATTGTGTTGATGATAGGTTTATGGGGTGGGCGATATATGGTGGGGCTTGACGTGACCAGCCAATTGGTCGGATCGGGCCCCTCCGATCGCCCGTCTAGCCCAGTAAGGGCCAAAGTGGTGTGTTGGGAAGTGGGGGGTACTAAATCCTAACCTCCAAATCTCTCAACCACCAGGATCCCGTCCTAAGGGTATTACGGGTCGCTACCTACGGCCAACAAGTAACCCCATTGAGGGACTTCTACTCTCTGCAGGGGGGTAGTCGGCATATTCTGATGCCCTGCTGACAGGGTCCAGTGGAATCTGATCAAATTTTGAAGAATAATTTTTTAATAGAATGTATTTATTATTATTTATGTATTTTATTTTTATTTTTTATTTTATTTTTGGTTTGTTTTTTATTTAACCCATAGTTGGGACCCTAACAGGTACTACCACTCCAGTCAGAGTGGACCTGGGAGCAATGGCAATTAAAGGGTGGCTCCACGCTCCCCAAAGCCCGCAAACTGGGGCCTCACCATCAGATATAGTTTAAGGTCATATCTAGGACCGGGAAGTAGGGAAGGAAAAAGAAAGGAGGGGAGAAGGGAGAGGGGCTGTTGATTTTGTTTTTATTTTTGTAGAACATAATTAAGTTTTACAAAATAGAATAGAAAACAAAAACAGAAATCGATGTAGGTGCATTTCGTTTCAGAAAGCCAATACGCAGCCTGATCTGGTAGCACCAGGAGTGAAAGAGAGAATGAGAACGACTTACCAGCATTGCAGGTGCAC
The DNA here is from genome assembly GCF_053919585.1 of Euprymna scolopes. Taxonomy (NCBI): domain Eukaryota; kingdom Metazoa; phylum Mollusca; class Cephalopoda; order Sepiida; family Sepiolidae; genus Euprymna; species Euprymna scolopes. Next base: position 2,603,124 of record NC_136489.1, read on the forward strand.
GGAACATATAACAGAAAGGATAATGCAGCAGGTTGAGGAGGGAGGCTGCATAGAGGTCAGCATAGCGCATTACTTGTGCAGCAAAGAATGTTTGTCTGGACCCTGGAAATAGAAACAGCATCTCTTCTTCATCATCATCATCATCATCATCATCATCAGCAGATCTTTTTTGTAAATAGAAATGCATAAGCCACAACTTATCTTTCACTTTAAAATATTCTTCAAGAATATTTTAATGCACTTGTCTATCTTTAATATAAAAGTAGTGTCTGTGTGTCTGTTTGTCCAGGGATGCAATTGAAAACAAAGCCCTATACTAAAAGCAATAACAACTTGCCTTCAGTAAAATTCTACAGAGAATCCAATTTGTATTAGGGTGTTTTATAAAACTACTACCTGTGAGCCATTAGGTACAACTATTATGTGAACCCTCTCTCGAGAATCATCGACCCCCAATGCTTGTTCTGGCCATGTTGTTGTCTTTCACATGAGCAATAAAATAGAACAAAGCAAATTCACAAAAGAAAACACAATGGTGAAAGAACTGACCCATTAAATTATCACCCCATTAGCCTACTGCTTTTCGCCAAAATATTTGAGACTTTAATCAAGCCCTTGTCCAACATCTAACAGCTGCTAAATTCCTAACCGACAAACAATATGGATTCAGACAAGCCCGTTCCACAGCAGATATCTTAACTGTAATCTCTGAACATATATATCGTTCACTGGACAAAACAGGGGAGGGTAGAGCGGTAGCCCTTGATATATTTAAGGCTTTTGACAGAGTATGGCATGATGGTCTTCTAAGGAAAATTAGATCATATGGTATCACTAGAAGAATACACAATGTAATTAAATCCTTCTTAAGTAAGAGAAAAATCCAAGTTGTCCTCGATGGTCATACATCAAAACAATATGATATAAATGCGGGAGTACCTCAGGGGTGGATCTTTGGACCTTTATTATTTCTGATATTCATAAATGACCTCCCTGATAATATTGTTTCGGAGATGGGTATATATGCTGATGACACCACTCTCTATAACAGGCATGAGGGGAAAACAAATGAACACATATCTAAGGAAATAGCAGAAAGAGGATAACCTCCAATCTGTAGTGGAATGCAAACAAAAATAGATAGTCACATTCAATGCTGCCAAGACTAAGCTTATCTCCTTCAATAATTACAAGAAACTTTCTCTAACACCAATAGCAATGGACAAGAACACATTACCTGAAAGTACTTCCTTTAAACTCCTTGGCCTAACGTTTACAGGGAACATGAACTGGAATAGATACATTGAGAGTATTGCCAAGGCTGCTGCAAAGAAGGTGAGATCTCTCTACCATGCTAGAAAACTATTTACACCTGAAAGTATCCTGTACCTCTATAAGGCCACCATTCGCCCATGTATGGAGTACTGTTGTCACATTTGGGTTGGTGCATCTGCTGCTTGTCTCTCACTCCTGGACAGGGTTCAAAAGAGAGTCGCCAACCTGATAGGTCCTGAACTATCATCTAGGCTTCAACCTCTGTCCCATTGACGAAATGTTGCATCCCTCTGCCTGTTCTACAAGTACTTTAATGATAAGTGCTCTGACGAACTGCAAGCACTTGTGCCTCCTCGATGTAACTACCCCCTGACAAACCCGACAAGCAACTAAGTCCCACCTCTTTACAGTAAAGATTCCTAGATGTAAGAAAACCTTTTACTCTAATAGTTTCTTCCTCAGAACTGCAAGACTTTGGAACTCTCTTCCAGGATTCTGCTTTCCCAACTGTACTGATATGCAGAAGTTCAAGTGTAATGTGAACATACATCTTGCTACTCGTCTCACAATCTTCATAATACCCCTGCAACTTGTGTCCCAGATAGTAGCCCCCTACTTCAAAGTGGCACTGTGCCTTGTTTGGGGTAAAAATTGATTAAAAAACAAACAAACAAAAAAACCCAACTCCGCCACATTCTGTAGATATCAGTTGTGTGTGTGTGTGTATGATATTATCAGGGAAAATGACCCTCCACACACTAACATCTATATCTTAGTTGTCTGTCGGGGTGATTACTATCAGCTGATAAACTTCTCTGATCTGTTTGGAGCCACAACATGCTGTCAACTGTCTCAAACTGGAAATTGTCCCTAAACTCTTAATCCTAACATTATTGAATCAGAAACTCTAAAAGTCTCGTCTTCATCTCAGAGTAACTGCTAAGCAAAAATGATTTGCCACATCAGCCACTCTAGGTGGTCCCTTATTATCTTTGTATTGCTCTTAATTCTTATACTTTTGTTCTGCTATTAAAGTATTTCTTCCCATTATTTCTTTTTTTTTTTTTTGTTTTTTTGTAATTTTATTTTTCTACTGGCACGTTTTTCCTTTTTTTTTTTTTTTTATAAATCACTTCCTAACACTGAGGAGAGGCATCCATAGTATCACACTGAATATATATCATGTGTGTGTATATATATATATATATATATATATATATATATTTATTTATCAGTGATGAAAAAAACAGACTAGAGTGCTCAATGTATAGCCAGAGCAGTATATACGAAATTTATTACTGTGAGTCCAGAATGAGTTTACATATTGTTTCAGCTAGGGGGAAATCCTCAAAAGAAGAGGAAATATCTGACTAGAATTCATGAGTCCATCTATGAATTCTGACGAAGCTTGTCGGATATTTCCTCTTCTTTTGAGGATTTCCCCCTAGCTGAAACAATATGTAAACTCATAAACAGTAATAAATTTCCCATATATATATATATATATATATATATATATATATATATATATATATATATATATTGCTATCTAATTTATCATTTAATATATATATTTTTACTATCTTATTTATCATTTATATTTATATATACATGTTTATGATGTGTCACTCTTTATTTTAATGTTCAATATGAGGAAGAGTTATAGAAATCTGTCGAAAGAGATGACTTGTTCAGTTTATTACAATTTATGCATAATCAGAAGGATTAAAATAATTTTTTTTTCCAAACATAAGTTAATCCCAGAAGTATAAAATATTTTAGCATGTATTCAACCTAACTACTGGATATTCATTTCTTTTGCTATGAATTGCTTGTTAATTACCATCAGCTCTTCTATGCATCCACACCTCATATTCTAGAATCACTTTCCTTAATCAAGTTACTAATACCATGGTTTGCACAATATTTTCTCTGGTAAGAAAAACAATAAAAGAGTTGAATCATAAAATTGTGTTTATAACTGATTCTTGATTTGGTATTTTTATTATATAAACTAGATCACTAATTGTGACCCAGTGTCGCTTTGTAATCTGTCAAGGCAGAACAGAATCCTTATTATAGCTAAAGCAGTATAACTCCATCTTGGAGAGTATTTGACTCTAGCTAAATCCCACCCCTATACAGTAGAGATCCCTAGGTGTAAGAAAGCCTTCTACTCCAATAGTTTCTTCCCCAGAACTGCTAGACTTTGGAACTCCCTTCTGAGATTCTGCTTCCTCAACTGTACTGACATGCAGAAGTTCAAATGTCCCTTCATAATGTTACTGCAACTTACGTCCCCGATAGTAACCCCCTACTTCAAAGTGGCACTGTTTGGGGTGAAAATTGAATTTAAAAAAAATAAAATACCCTCTATATGTACATAGAGGATTACATTAAAGGCCAGGTATTATCAAAAGCAGTAAAATTTTGCAACACATTCTCCATTTTAAGATTTGAAGTAAAAGTCAGTCAGAGGAAATTAATCAAGAATCTAGATATAAATTCGACTAAGGACTATTTATGAATTTAATATTTCCTTGAAACTTTCTCTTTCAGAGGAAGTCAGCTCACTCTGCCCAAGATAAATACTGCCCAGGCAGGCCAGACAAGTAGGTTCTTCAAAAAGATAGCCATTTATTTTCACTGATGTAAAACAGTGATCTGAGCATAGCAGATTAAAATTAACAAGGCATATTTTCTCAATTGAACTTTGGAGAGAGAGAGAGAGAGAGAGAGAGAGAGAGAGAGAGAGAGAGAGAGAGAGAGAGAGAGAGAGAGAGAGAGAGAGAGAGAAACAGACAGACAATCAACAATATCTTAATCATCAATGCTCTTCAAAGTGCTGCCATAGACAGTTGTGTTGTCTGCATATATGTCAATAAATAATCTCAGAATATAATTTGCAAGAAAATTATTTATCTAAAAAGTGAGGATTGCAGAATGAGAGCAGTCTACTCAAGGGGGGTTAAATGTAGGGTTTAGTTCAAAGTTCCAAAAACGTTAACAACTATGACAAAAAGAAGGTCGGTGAGTACATTAGGATACATACTTTGAAAATAGATGAGGAAAACAGTTGTAAATAATGTTAGAAAACTACTTACCACTTCTAAAAAGGCTTCCAAGTAACCCATAAGACATATCCATTTCATGAGTAACCCTCTAAAAGCAAAGTTGAGTATGTAAGATTAGAAAATTAAAACAGCATTTTAAAATCAAAACAAATATTTTAAAATTAAAACAAATATTTTAAAATTAAAACAGCATTTTAAAATTAAAACAAATATTTTAAAATTAAAACAAATATTTTAAAATTAAAACAGCATTTTAAAATTAAAACAAATATTTGCAAAAAAATTTTTTGAACTAAAAAAGAAAAAAAATTATGAAACGAATTAAAAAATTTGAATTATTCGAATTATTCTCCTCATTTTGTGTGTGTTTTTTTTTCAGTTAAAACCTCCAACTTCCTTCAAGAAATTAGGAATCTTTCCGTTGAACTTAAGAATCTGCACAGAATTTGGAATGAAATATTTAACCACATTGGTAGCATTCTCTCTTTCCATTAGCCATGTAATTTGCAATTGTTTTTTTGAGTGTCACCCATGCTGAGGATTTTTTTTTTACAAAGGAGTCATCACTTATCAAGGACTTGAAAATAAGGGTTAATGAGTGTACGGTAGTCAATAGGACAATATTGTAGTAATCGTTAGTAGTGGAAATTTGGTAAATTGGATTACTTAATGGGTTGGCTTATCAAGAATTTGTTTATGTTGGACTTGAAGACAATCACATTGTAGTCAGCTGGAAAGCAGAGAAACAGAAGAGAGTTCCACGGGCATGCAATCTACATTTAGGTTTAGGCACAGATAAAGAGTGGGGAAATTATTGATAGTGGTTTTAGAAAGACGAGTGTTTTTTGTGAAAGTTTAGCAAGAGATGACCATAGATTGGAGCTCAGATGAGCACTTGCCATGAAAATAACGATAAAGCAGAGACAGGCTCACAGCGTCTCTTCTGTGGGAAAGAAGATACAAAGAAGAGAAATCTCCACACTAACGTAATGTACTTGCAATAACTCTTATCCCTGAGTGGCTTCCGGGCCTTGATAAGTGGTGATCACTGTGTAAAAAAAAAAAAAAGAAAAAAAAAGAGAAAAGGGCATTCTCCATTGGGCTACGAAGTCTGTTTAGAACTCAAGGCAAGATCAGGTGCTTCTGGCAGCTCCTGCCCAGATGTAGCAACGGTACTCCATCCTTGGGCATACTTGGTTCTTAAACAGAAATAGAGAATTGCATAAGCAGCAACATATCTACTGGATTGGTAGAACGATCACTCCATTTTTCCAACAGCCTTGGCAACGGATTTGATGCACATGTTCCATCTTAGATCAGGAGTAAAGGTCAGACCTAGAAGCTTGTCAAAACGAGAGCTATTCGTTTCAATTGATGCCAGACAGGGATCAGAGCATTAGTGATGTAAAGATAGCTTGGTTTTAGACGCATTAAAATTAAGAGCAACCTCTTTCCCCATTGCACCATGTGCTCAAGATCAGAGGAGCGAGAGTTAGAGAGATCTTGGTCATTTACGGCCTTTGAAGTGTTGCCATAGATGGTAGTGTCATTAGCATAAATATCTATGAATGATCTTAGGATGTGCTTTGAGAGATCACTGTGTAAATCGGGAAGATTGGGCCCAGGACGGATCCCTAAGGGACTCCAGCATTAATACTGTGAACTTCTGATTTCTGCTCATCAACCACTACTCTTATGAACCTTCAACCTCTAGAAGAGTGTAATTTAGAACTGAATTTTACTATGTACTACGTGCTTGTGGATAATTCGAGTATGAGTTTTAGGAGAATGAAACGTATTTTTTATTTCTTAGATGTATATTATTACTACTTATTGTTATGCATCACTATATGTGTGTGTGTATGTGTGTGTGTATTTGTATATTTTGGCAGCAAGACATTATTCAAGCATGTTTGAAAGAACACAACAGAGTTATTCTTTTTTCCAATTTTTCTTGATATCTGTTCAATTCCCTGCTATTTCAGCTGGCATGTTGTATATAATGGCACCCAAAAGTTGTTGTTCAGCCATATTCTTCTCAAGCGCTTTCTATCAGTTCATCCACTCATCATCAGGAGCGATTGTTGTTGTTATCGTTTTCTGTTTTTTTGAGGCTTGGTGTATTTATAGATTTTTTATTTTATTGGTTATAACGTTGCGTGCAGGATGGTATGGAGCGACTTACTTTATTTTTAATTTTTATAACAACAATAATCAATTCTAATGATGATCGGATGAACTGATAGAAAGTGCTTGAGAAGAGTATGGCTGAACAACAACTTTTGGGTGCCATTATATACAACATACCAACTGAAATAAAAAAAATGGTGAATTGAAAAGATATCCAGAAAAATCGGAAAAAAGAATAACTTTGTAGTGTTCAATCAAACATGCTTGAATATGTGTGTGTGTGTGTGTGTACATTATATATATATATATATATATATATATATATATATAGTCTTGGAAATTTCTTTAAAACCTTTTTTTTTTTTTTTTACATAGGCATCACTACATTATCAAGGCCAAGAGGCCACTCAAGGATAAGGGTTAAAGAGTGTACAGTAGACATTGGACAATATAGTAATCATTAGTAATGAAAATTTGGTAAATTTGATAACTTATATAGAACAGCTCATCAAGAACTTATTTACTTTAGACTTGAACACAACCATATTGTAGTCAGCCAGAAAGCAGGAAAACGGAATACAATTCCACAGGCGTGCAGTTCTAAGAAAGAAGCTTTGTTCATAGAATCTACGTTTAGGTTTAGGCACAGATAAAGAGTGGGGGGAATTATTGATAGTGTGTACAGCTAGACGAGTGTTTCTTGTGAAAGTTTGGCGAGGGGGGACCATAGATTGAAGCTCAGTTGAACACCTTCCATGAAAATAACGATACATCAGAGACAAACTCGCAACATCTCTTCTGTGAGATAGAGGTTGCAAGGAAGAGAAAAGGACATCTACGAGGCTACGAAGTCTATTTTGAACTCTATCAAGGCAGGACAAGTCCTTTCTAGCAGCTCCTGCCCAGATGTGGCAACAATATTTCATCCTTGGACGTACCTGGCTCTTATATAGATAGAGAATAGCATCAGCAGTGAGATATTTACTGGATCGATAGAAAGATCCCACCATTTTTCCAGCGGCCTTGGCAACAGATTTGATGTACGTGTTCCATTTAAGATCAGGAGTAAAGGTCAAGCCCAGAAGCTTGTCAAAACTTGAGGCCTCCTGAAGACGAGCGCCATTCATTTCAATTGATGCCAGATGTGGATCAGAATGTTGATGATGTAAAGAGAGAAGCTTGGTTTTAGATGCATTAAAAGTAACCAGCCACTCCTTTCCCCATTGTACTACGTGCTCAAGATCAGAGGAGAGAGGATTGGAGAGAACTTGGTTGTTTACTGTCTTAGATGTGCTACCATAAATGGTAGTGTCGTCAGCATAAATGTCAATAATGATGTAAGGATGTGATTTGGAAGATCATTAATGTAGATCAGGAAAAGAGTTGGGCCCAGGATGGACCCTTGAGGGACATCGGCATTAATACTGTGAGCTTCTGATTTTTGCCCGTCAACTACTACTCTTATGAACCTATCAGAAAGAAATGATTTAATAATTAAGACATTTCCAGCAATACCATAGCTAGAGATCTTATGAAGTAAACCTTTATGCCATACCCTATCAAAGGCCTTAGATATGTCAAGAGCAATTGCCCTAGAAATGTGACCTCCGTCGAGAGATTTGCTAATCCTATGAGATATAACTGTAAGCACATCTGCTGTAGATCTAGCAGAACGGAAACCATATTGAGTGTCACTAAGAAGGTTATTTTTGTTGAGATGGTTGATTACTTCTGTATTTAACACAGATTCCAACAACTTACTCATGACGCACAGGAGACTTATTGGCCTGTACTGAGAGGGGGATGAGCGATCACCTGAATTCTTAAATACAGGGCATACAGATGAGATTTTCCAGGGAGATGGGAAACTATTCTCCTTAAGACAACGTTTAAACAGTTTTGTAAGTATGGGCGCTAGTTCAGGTTGAAGTTTTTTGAGTACTATAATTGGAATACCGTCCGGGCCAGTTGCTTTACTGGAATCAAGGTTTTTGATTAGCTTCGCAACATCACGTACAGATATACGTATATCACATAGCGTGTTTTCTGATACAGGAGGAAATATTGGGGGTTGGCGGCCTTGGTCGCAAAGGGTAGAATTAGCTGCAAAGTTCTTGACAAAGAGTTTGGCTTTGTCTGATGCTGACGAGATTACCTCAGGCCCATTGATAATAGTTGGGATGGAGCACACGCTTCTGTTCAGGATTCTGTTTGCTATTTGCCAAAACTGGTGGGAACCAAGCCGCTGCTCAGCTACTTTTGACTTAACAGATTGAGCATACAACTCTCTTGCGTTCTTTATTACTTTCTTACAATGGTTGCTGGCAGTTCTGAAAGCGGCTTTAGTTTCCATACATCTATTACGTTGGAAGCAGTGGAAAAAGTGATTTCTGTGCGCAATGGCAGCAGCACATTCTGGAGAGAACCATGGCTGGCTGTTAGGTTTTTGCTGAAACTTTTTCGAGGGTATGAAACGGTCAATACCTACAATTAACCATTCCATCAGGTCTAATACTCTAGAGGACACATCCTTTTTAAACATGGAATGCAGAGGTAGATCAGATATAAATGTACGGAAGCTATCCCAATCAGCCTTAGTGTATCGATATACTGTACGATGGAGAGGTACGTCTGGGGACATATTACATTTCATTTTTATCTTAATTGATACAACAGAGTGGTCGGAAGATCCAAGAGGCGACAGAACAGAAACTGAACATAGTTCAGGGCAAGTTGTGAGAAAAAGGTTTAGTAGGCTCGCATACTGGCCGTCATTGTCGGGCACACGGGTGGGTTCCTGAACAATCTGAGTGAGGTCATAGGCAATGGAGAAATCATGACAGAACCTCCCCTCATCATCGGTCTTGTTTGAGTGGGTCAACCATTCGACGTTGTGAACATTGAAGTCTCCACATACGTGAATGTTAGCTGAAGGATAAGCAGATAGGACTTGGTCAATTTTCTTAGATATGCTTTGAAAGATAGTAACTCCGCTATTGTGGGGGCGATAGAGAGTAAATATAAATGCAGTAGTGTGAGCTAAAGCAACCCGGAAGCACATATAGGGTAAGTTAGGATCTTCCCTGGAGATGTCCCTACCACATGGAAAGCTATCTTTAATATAGGCACATATTCCATACCCATGGCGATCTTGGAGGTCAGATTTAGAAGTTAAGTTAGAGTATCCGTTAATTGCAAACTCTTCTAGGGAAATAGCCTGTCCAATGCCAGTTTCACTTAAAAATAAAAGGTCTGGTTTAGTCTCCTGTAATTGGGTTTCAACCTCTGGAAGGTTAGAATGTAGACCCCTGATGTTGGAGAAGGAGACATGGTAGTAGGGGTCTACGTTGGAAGTTGGAGAACCAGGTTTAATCGTGTATTTTTTCTTGAAACTTGTCATGATGAAATTTTGGAATTTGTGGACTAGGTCGTCAGATTTACTTAGAGCAGGACAGAGAGGGGAAACTAAGAGAGAAAAAGAAACGAAGAATTTAAAAAAAAATTTTTTTTTTTTATTATTTAATAGTTTTAAAGGTTTTAAAGAAAGTCCTTCGTTGGAACATTATTTTGTCAGTTAATCCCCCATACCGCTGAGTAGTTCTACTTACATGAACAAACAATAGAACCAATGTTCTTAAAGGGATCATCAGTTGTTTAACATGAAACACTTTCTTGTTTCAGGGTGTAATTTCATAATTATCTATTATTTATAATTAATGGTTCCCATATTGTTAAATGCTATAATAGGTCTGTTTAGAAGAACTAAAAAATGTTTTTTTAAGTAAAAATTGTAAAAAAAAAAAATGAATTTCAATTTGGGACTCATGTAAATTCAACACCCATTTATGTTGGAAATTTCTAATGAGGTCATCGTGTACAGTGCTCAGGTGCATTACAGCTCTTCAAAAGTGAACGTATAGGTTTGCATGTTTATGGAGGTGGTATACAAGGTGTAGTTCTGGCACATTTCAGAAAGCATGGCGCTGACAGTTTGCTTGATGCTTTATCAATTCTAAATGCGTAAAAATCTACCAAAAGTCATAGGTGCTGTGTTGCCTTCTTACTTTGCGTATCAGACATGTATTGATCAAAAAGATGGTTCGAGTTGTTGTTGGTGTTGTTGATGATGGTAAAAAACTTTGTGGACGTACTACATCAGTTGCTAGATGCTGGAGCTCCAATGAATCCAAAGAAGCAAAGCATTCATAGTATGGCAGGTGTCTGATGGAGAGTATTCATTTCATGGCATGCCTTTTTTTGTCACAACACCTCTTACTGTAACCCATTACACCATAAAGAAATTCAAAACAAAATTAAAAATTAATATTTTGTTTTTGTATCATAATATATTGTCATTATATTGTATTATATTATAAAATGAAACTATCATTTAAAATGCTTATATTTCATAGTATTTGTACATTTAAAACATTTCAATGAAGTAATTATAGAATTTCCATGATATCCCAGTAGTTATATATATATATATATATATTACTCCGGTGTTGTCTGATCGTAAAACACTAAAATATGCTTAAGTATGATATTTTACTTTATGCAGATTTCATATTCATTATTATAGAGCCAATTCTATATTGATTATTATATTGCACCTAATATATAATCATGATTTCAAAAGTTAAAAAAAAACTTATGGCTAGATTGAAAACCAAAACATTTAGTTCTCCAGCAGTATTTGCTACCATCTAACCTAAGGACAATATCAAAACCTTAAAAATGAACACAGTTAAATGCATAAATGCATATTCACGCATGCATAAAGGATATACATTAAGTCGACCTACGAAGCTTCAATTTTTACAACTTTGATTGGTTCTTAAATATTTTTTCAAGGTTATTTGTACAGTTAAATGTCGAAAACCTAACATCAAACCCCAACTTACTCTTAATAATTACTTCTATATCTATTATCCTGGTTTGTCTGCTTTGGTTCTTAAATATTTTTTCAAGGTTATTTGTACAGTTAAAGGTTGAAAACCTTAGATCAAAACCAACTTACTCTTAATGCTTGTTTAAGTTCTCCAATGTCAGGTTTCTCTTTCGTACTGCTGTCCAAATTTCTGAAGTGGAAAACAAAACAAAAAAATATGAACAAAAATGTTGTAGTCAATGGAAAGCAACTCTGTTGTATTGTGTTTCATAGTCTAGTAAATTTTAAAAATGAAATTTGATGCTTATCCAGTTTTATCCCAATATTAAACAAATTTGAATTGAACAAAATCTTTATTACATACATACCTTTTAGGTTAAAAAAAAAAGCTGTACACCAAAATTTATGAAAATTCATCCAGTATTTTTGTTTTTATAAAATAAAATTTGATCAGTAAACCATTTCTAGCTAGTATTATTATGAGTATGTCAAATTGTAACTCTTTTTATAAAGAGTTAAAGGGAGATAACTAGTATCAATGGCGATTGAACATTTCACTGTTAAAATGGGAGTTTTTCGTTATTGTAGCGAAATTCAAAAATTGAAACATTGAATTTCAAAAGAAACCAAGGGTATCTACTGAATTGTCATGTGACAGTAATGAACATATCAAAAAATTACGAAAAACAAGGAGGTAAAAAATTATTAATGAAAATAGTTCACAAAGACAATTAGCGAAAATTGAGTTTTGTAAAAAAAGAAACCAGAGAGTTCTAATTGTAACACAAGGGAGGTAAATATTTTCTGAAACTGAAAATCTTTGGTTAATTTAGCAAAACTTAATTTTTGTTAATCGTTTTCAAAAACTGTTTTCATTAATAATTATCTTTCTACCTTAACATTATCTATAATTTTGGATATTTTCATTACTGTGACACGACAATTTAGTAGATACCATTATTTCACTTGATATTTAATATTTCATATTTTTGAATTTCAATAATGAAGAAAAATCAAAATGTTTTTTTTTCATGTTTAAAAATTATTTGATAAATTTGCATGTATTTTATTTTGAAATTCAACATGTACATAATATTTATTTTAAAATTCAACATGTACATAATATTTATTTTTAAATTCAACATGTACATAATATTTATTTTTAAATTCAACATGTACATAATATTTATTTTTAAATTCAGCATGTACATAATATTTATTTTTAAATTCAACATGTACATAATATTTATTTTTAAATTCAACATGTACATAATATTTATTTTTAAATTCAACATGTACATAATATTTATGTTTAAATTCAACATGTACATAATATTTATTTTTAAATTCAGCATGTACATAATATTTATTTTTAAATTCAGCATGTACATAATATTTATTTTTAAATTCAACATGTACATAATATTTATTTTTAAATTCAACATGTACATAATATTTATTTTTAAATTCAGCATGTACATAATATAAGTTTTGTGCAATTTTGTTTATTTTTAATTTTTTGGAGCAATTTTTTCTCAAGAAGTTATGAAAAAATTATAGAATTAAAATATGTTAATGAAGTTCTTATTTGAAACTGAGAATGTTTTTAGTCAACTGAGAAGCAGCCCAGTAATATTGTGTTCCATAGATTCAAAGTTAATCTAGTAAATTTAAAAAATAAAATGTGTCCATGTTCTTACTTGTAAATTTCTGCACATTTGATATCTAAGCTGCCCAATTCGTAGAACAATGTTTTCTTCTCAATCCACACTTTCAATTCTTGCTTTAGTTCCGGAATCACCAAAAATGTGCGCCAGCCACGCTCTTTTTTCGATTTGAGAATGTCACCAAATATGTGGTCCCCAATATATAAGACGTCTTTTCCTGTAGCACCAATCATCTTGGATAGTGTATCACAAGAACCTAGAAATATATATGCACATATAAAGGGGTTTTCTTTTTTAGAATCAATGAACGTTAAATACATATATATATATAAAGAGTGTTTTTTAGAGTTGAAAACTTTAAATATATATACATATATAAAGAGTGTTTTTTAGAGTTCAAAACTTTAAATATATATACATATATGAAGAGTGTTTTTTTAGACTTGAAAACTTTAAATATATATGCATATATAAAGAGTGTTTTTTTAGAGTTGAAAACTTTAAATATATATATACATATATATAGGGTGTGTTTTTATACAGTTTAAAACTTTAACTATATATACATATAAAAAGAGTGTTTTTTTAGACTTGAAAACTTTAAATATATATGCATATATAAAGAGTGTTTTTTTTACATTTGAAAACTTTAACTATATATACATATAAAAAGAGCGTTTTTTTAGAGTCGATAAACTTTAAATATATATATATATATATATATATATATATATATAAATAAAGAGTGATGTTTTTTAGTCAACAAACTTCAAAAATATATACTTGTATATATATTTATATAAAGGGTGTTTTTTTTCTCGTGTTTATGATCTAAGTTAATGTGGGGAGGCATGCAAATTTTCCTCTCGGTTCACATTAGGAGGAGAGTAGTCATAACTAAAGTAGGTAAGCAATCGATATGATTAAAAAAACGGTCGATTTTACCAATTTCTATGCCAATAAAAGTATAAAAGGGTGGAACATCGGGTCTTGCTACTAGTATATATATATATATATATATATATATATATATATATATATATATATATGTTACCTTATGAATTTTTTAAAGCAGATTTAAATAGCAATCCTTCTGATATATCGATAAATTATTTGAACTAGCATAGTTTTTTGTTTTTTCTTCCATTATATTATTGGCAAGAATATATTTTATTTCATATTAGTTTCTTTGTGAAAATACTTATTCTGAATAAGAAAACATTAAGAATGAATTCTTTCCCTTCTTTCATTATAATGAAAGGGATGAAACAAAATGTTTTTCCCCAGAGAGTAGTTTCCCTTGGAAGCATTGACAAGTTTTAACAAATTCTCATGTATAGATTGAAAGTTTTAGAAACTCTTTGCATCTAATAATTGTAGTAAGAGAGATTAAAACATTACCATGATAAAATTAAGAATTTATAGCAATTTAGTTCAAGTAATAATGAACAAGCAAAACAAGGACGACTAAAACATTCCAATTTAAAATATGAAAAAAAAAAAAAAAAAACAATGTCTTCATACCCCCCCTCCCCCACCTCCTGCAAAACAAAAATAAAAGCACAAACATTCTCTGGCAATACTGAGTCGACTTGTGTGTTTTAGTACGTTTGCGTGTGCATACGTTTAAGTTATTCATATTATTTGGACCCTTCAAACTACTGTTCTCATCTTGAGTGTCAATAGTGGAACTGAATCTGAATGATTTATACTAACAGCCATGGATCAATCGAAAATCTTTTGTCTTTTATTCTACTATTTGATATTGTGGTACAAATTTTCTGTGTCACTTTCCTGCATAGATCTAAAATACCTCGATTGTCTAAAATAAAGAAAAGCTTTAATCATTTGGATTCTTCAGACTACGGTTCTTGCTTTACATTTTATTTTTACGTTTCAGTTGATGTAACCTCCAATCTTCTTAAGGTGTATCTTGTCAAACTCGGTAATGTTTATTTTTTTAATAAAATTGCAAATGATTTCGGATATCTATCCAGTCAAGGCTGATGGAACAAGAGCATGCTACCCCCAGTGAAGTAAATAAAAGGTTCTGTATGAAATTACATCCAAATTCCAGAGTTTGACAAAATACACCTGAAGAAGGTCGGAGGTTACATCAACCAAAATGTTGTGAAAATAACACTCAAGATGAGAACAGTAGTCTGACGAATACAAATAATACGGATAATCAATGTTCATCTCAAAAATTCAGAAACGTAATGCGATTTATTTCTTACCCCCTGAGTAGATGTGGCCTTTCATCATTGGTCCTGTATGATGTCCAATACTCAAAACCCCTGTTTCCTAAAGATAAAAAGAAAAGTTTTCTGGTTAGAATTTTAATCAAACAATACCAACTGCTTATATTGCAAAGAAATTTGGAAATACTTTAATCTTTTTATAGACTGTTTCAGTTTAAAGAGTAAAAAAAAAATGAATACAAGATTTAATATAAGTAATTTTCATACTTCAATAATTAAACAAATATTTTCAAAGAAAGACCAGATCATCTGCTTATCTTGAACCATTCTTACCATTTTTTTTTTTTATTGGAATTCGACCCAAAAATTGCTGCTGTGTTTATGAGAAAGTTTGGTTGTTTGTTTTACAGCATATCAATCCTTTTCAGGTTATTTAATGCTGAATCCCATAATTTTGGAAAAATAAATTATTTATATATAAAAAAAAAAAATTGTTTATATCTTCAAATATTTATTCATGATGTTTGACTGGTTGTTTTATGGCGTATCAACCTTTTTTTGCGTTATCTGATTAATTTAGTAATTTTGGAAAAAAAAAAAATTAATGCATCATATATTTATTCATAGTTTGGTTGTTTGCATATAAACCCGTTTTTTAGTTTTTTTAATATTGAATTCAGTAAAAGTTTCTATGCTTCAAGTTCTTCATATCTTCATATAATTATGGTGTTTGGTTTGCTTGTTGTGTAGAGGAAAATTGTTTTTGGCTTTGCAAAACATGATTATGTTTTGCAAATGGAAAGGAAAAAATGATGACATCAATGTTTGGCGTATTTTAGGTCAAGACGCTAGTATCTCCTGCCAGCCTGATCTATTAGCACTAGATATAACTTTTTGTAGCCATATATATATATATATATATATATATATATATATATATATATATATATATATATTTATTTAAGCTTTATTTTGATTTTATCACTGTTTCTGTTATTCTTAGTGTGATTCATAGATTGATAACCTATATAAATACATGACATAATTGTGCTCTACAAACATTTCATTATGAGAATTATGTTTTATACTAAGGAGTCGTCACTTATCAAGGCCCAAATGCTATTCAAGGATAAGTGTTAATAAGATTTATTATTGGATGATCAACAATACTATGAGAGGATTGAAAATGATGAGTGGAATCAACAGGAATCAATTACTTAGGAGGATAGTTTTAAGTATTTGTTGCCATTAGATTCGAAAATGACTGTTATAGTTAGCAAAGAAGTAGTGTTGTGGTATTGTGTTCCACAGATGGTAAGTTTTGTGAAAGAAGCTCTTCTCATGAAATTTTGCTTTGACGTACAGAGGAAGAATCGAAAGTTTGATAATTCTCTAGTTCTACACTAATATTTAAAATTTCTCGTAAAAATAAACAAAATGGCACAAAAAAGTTTATCACAAACTTACGTGTTAGATTTTAAAAAATGTAGTACACCAAAAATTAAGGAAATTTATCCAGTATTTTTTGTTTCAAAAAAAAAAAAAAAAAAAAAAAAAAATTAAATTTTATCAGTGAAATCTTCGTTGGCTATTTTCAGCCTTATTAAGGTCAAGGGACATAACTCATACTTTAATTCAAGCAAAGAAAGTGTCAACAAAGTCCCTCCATGTTAAGAATGATTTCATTTGATTTTTTAAAGACAAAAATATTAAATGAATTTGTGTAAATTTTGGTGTACAGCCTTTTTTTTTTTAACCTAACAGATGCATGCACAACATAGATGTTGCACAATTACCATTAATTATTTTTTTTTAATTCCATTTTCACCCCAAAGAAAGCACAGTGCCACTTTGATGTAGAAGGCTACTATCGGAGACATAAGTTGCAGAGATATTATGTAGGGGAATGAGCAGCAAGATGTCTGTTCACATTACATTTAAACTTCTGCATGCCAGTACAATTGGGAAAGCAGGAACCCAGAAGGGAGTTCCAAAGTCTAGTAGTTCTGGGGAAAAAACTATTGGAGTAGAATGCTTTCTTACATCTAGGAATCTCTACTGTGTAGGGGTGGGATTTAGCTGCTTGTTGGGTTTGTCGGGGGTATTTGTGTCGCTGGGATACAAGGGCTTGTAGTTCATCAGAACATTCACCATTAAAATACTTAAGCTTAGATAACAGTTCAGAACCTATCAGGTTTGGCGACTCTCTTTTGAACCCTGTCCAGGAGCGAGAGACTAGTAACGGATGCACCAAATGTGACAACAATAATCCATGCATGCACGAATAGAGGTGCAAGATACTTTCAGGCATAAGTAACTTTCTAGCACGGTAGAGAGAGCCCACCTTCTTCATAGTGACCTTGGTAATGCTCTCAATGTATCTATTCCAACTCATGTTTCCTGTGAACGTTAAGCCGAGGAGTTTAAAAGAAGTACTTTCAGGTAATGTGTCTTTGGCCATTGAATGGTGATAGAAAAGGTTTCTTGTAATTATCGAAGGAAACAAGTTTAGTCTTAGCAGCATTGAATGTGACCATCCATATATGTTCCCATTCCACTACGGATTGGAGGTCATCCTCTAGTGTTTCTGTTATTTTCTTAGATATGTGTTCATTTGTTTTCCTCTCGTGCCTGTTATAGAGAGTGGTGTCATCAGCAAATATACCTATCTCAGAGACAATTTTATCAGTGAGGTTATTTATGAATATCAGGAATAATAAAGGTCCAAGTATAGACCCCTGAAGTACTCCCGCATTTATATCATATTGTTTAGATGTACAAGTATTGAGGACAACCTGGATTCTTCTCTTATTTAAGAAATATTTAATTATATGAAGTATTCGTCCAATGATACAGTAAGATCTAATTTTCTTGAGAAGACCATCATGCCATACCCTGTCAAAAGCCTTAGATATATCTAGGGCTACTGCTCTACCCTTCCTTTTTTGTCCAGTGAACGATATATATGTTCAGAGATTACAGTTAAGATATTTCCTGTAGAAAGGGCTTGCCTAAATCCATATTGTTAGTCGGTCAGTTTAGCAGCTTTAAGGTGATGGACTTATTGGAGTTAAACTGGAGAAGCACAGAAATTTTTTTGTGGTAGCAATTACAGGGATATGCTGTGAAGGTTTTAGAGGAAGGGAGTAGACTGAGATAATAGCTTTGTTGAGCACTTACTATGACAATAGCAAGAGAATAAAGAAAGACTAGCAATATCTCTTCTGTGAGAAAGAAGCTGTTCCTTGTTTGTATGTGTGAGCCTAAATGAGAAAATGAAAATCTCTTACAGTAGAGCTAAATGGCTGAATACAGAACAACCCAAATCTCACTTTTCATTAGCTGAGAATTTCATGTGCTCTCTGTGCTCTCAGCTTATTTTGGCATTGTTTCCAGTTGTTTAGGATTTCTTCATACCACTGGACTCGAGCAGTGCTGATTCAGGAGAAGTAGGGTTAGCGATTGTGCGACCCTTGCTACCTTTACAGGGGATATTGTAGTGTAGGGAAGGGTGCCACTCCATTCCCAGGACTACTCCACTTGCCCTTGGTTCTTTCCTTGTGATGCTGGGTGTTTAGCAAGGAGAATTATTGAAGTCTTTAGGATGACTTGACTGAGGATCAAACTCTTCTTTCCCGGCAATATTAACAAACATTCTTTCTCGGCATATTAACAAACATTCTTTCCCGGCATATTAACAAACATTCTTTCCATCATTCCAAATAGGGTAATTTTTATTCTAAAATTAATTGGAAAATCATGGTTAATTTTATCCTCTGCACTCTTCTGTTTTTTTTTTTTTTTAAAACATTTACAAAATATTTCTACTACTCATCTTTCTGATTCTGCATCTGCATCCATGTCAGCAAAAACTCCAAGTGATTGCGACTGACATAGATCTGAAAATAAAAGAACTTAAAAAACAAAAAAAAAAACAGAAAAAACATAATTGATACGTCAAGTCTTGTTTTTCACACGTCTTGTTTGTTAAATAAATGTTTTAAGACATACGATGGCACACAAGCTTTTAATTTTAGAAATAATCCTGAAAAACATCGAAAAAAGAATGGGAGAAATTGGAATTAGAGGGAAGATGCAACAATGAAAAGGACTGAAATCCAATGGTTATTGCCAACAAGAAATTAATGGTAAGTGGCTATTGCAATAATGTGAAATCATCTGTGTTGGTTATTGAAAGAGGTGGGGAGCACTGGAAATCTGGGGAGACTTGTTATCACTCAGATTCCAGCGAACACCACAGGATATTGCCAGTAAGTGATGTTGATGGCCTGAGTAAATAAAATAATGCCAGTGAGGGTCGCCCAGCTTGGGTACCATCAGCTAGAATCGAAACTGAAAGCAAAACTGTAGTGCATTACTACTGTACCAATGTGACACACAGTAACTGAGTAAAAATAAACTAAGACCAATGTACAAAGTGTATAACGATTTTTTCAATTTGGACTCATTTTTGGCCCTAAAAACTATTTTAACCGACTAAAGACCCATAAAAAAAACCTATAAAAAAAAAAAACGGTCCATAAAAAATGCAATCATTTGAGGCCCTTAGCGCCACTCTGCAACTTTTAGTTTCGGTGGAGATAGAGTTTGAAGAGACAGACAGACAGACAGACATAGAATTAGCTTATATATATTCAGAAAGAACAGATCAGTGCATAAACTGGGAACTATCGATTTTATGGGAGGTATCCATGATATTAACCAACAACATGAAAAGGGGAACTGGTCAGACAAATGAATGGAAGATGCTATTGAAATTAGTTGCAGAGGTTTTGTAGGTCAGTCATTATGCAGAGCAGTGACAAAGATAGAGTGGGAACAGCAAAGACCCATGCTTTAAAGGAAATAAAGAATAAAGTGTTAAAATAGATTTGATTAAAATGATCAGAGCCCTGGAAATTAATTTATGTGGACATGGGGCTAATAACAAACTAAAAAGTAACTGTGTATTATTTCGTATATTCATGACTACACGTTTGCGTAAGCTCACTAGCTGATACATCATTACAAATGTGGAAGATTGTCAGAACACATTTTTTTGTTCAATATTGGCACATGCAGCTGATAGCTTTCACGGAGATGATCTGGTGCTTCTGGAGTCAGATCAGGATTGTTGTCTGAGGCAATATATGATGCGAAACCCTAAATCAGCACTAAAGGCAATGCATCACTGAAGATCTTCCCCGAGGCATTGAAGGATGTATTTCATGATTATATATATATTTATTTGTGAAGCATAAAAGTAATTTTAACGTCTACACAAGTGTTGTGCATGTATATATAAGAAGGGAGGGGGATGCATGTGTGCGTAAAATGTATCTGTGTTTGTCTACATATCAACTTCACACGATACGAACTGGATGTTTAAAGCATGTTTGATCTCAACCTCCACTTGATAATTTATGCCAGAGCAAATATTCACCATAAAAATTGGCTTGATTTCTCAGGTTGCACAGATGCAGCTGGACACTTTACTTATAGCTTCTCTGTAGAGTCCATTCCCTCACACAGACAGTAATGTTCCTAACTCACCTCCGAGATCGTAAACACCAGCAGGATTTACTTCTAGACCCATTCTTTTTTTTTTTTTTTTTTTTTTATTACATTTTCACCCCAAACAAGGCACATTGCCACTTTGGTGTAGGGGGCTACTATCAGGGGAAACATCTACTGGGGTACTATGTAGGGATTTGGGCAGCGAGATGTTGGTTCACATTGCACTTGAACTTATGCAAGTCAGTACAGTTGGGGAAGCAGTGACCTGGAATGGAATTCCAAAGTCTAGCAGTTCTGGGGAAGAAACTACTGGAGTAGAAAGATCTTTTACATCTAGGGATCTCTACAGTGTGGGGGTGGGATTTTGCAGCTTGTCGGGTCTGTCGAGGGTGTTTACGTCGTGGGAGCACAAGTGATTGCAGTTCATCAGAGCACTCACTATTATAATACTTGTAGAACAGGCAGAGGGATGCAACGTTTCGACGATAGGACAGAAGCTGAAGCCTAGATGCCAGTTCAGGGCCTATCAGATTTGCGACTCTCTTTTGAACCCTGTCAAGGAGCGAGAGACTAGTAGCCGATGCACCAGCCCAAATATGACAGCAATACTCCATACATGGGCGAATAGTGGCCTTGTAGAGGTACAGGATACTTTCGGGTGTTAGAAGTTTTCTAGCACGGTAGAGAGAGCCCACCTTCCTCGCAGCGGCCCTGGCAATGCTCTCGATGTAATCGTTCCAGCTCATGTTTCCTGTGAACGTTAGGCCAAGGAGCTTGAGAGACATACTCTCAGATAAAGAGTCGTTGGCCATTGCTATAGGTGGTAGAGAAGGTTTCTTGTAATTATTGAATGAAACCAGTTTTGTCTTGGCAGCATTGAACGTGACCATCCATTTTTGTCCCCATTCCACTACTGATTGGAGGTCATCCTCTAGTGTTTCTGCCATTACTTTAGATATATGTTCATTTGTTTTTCTGTCGTGCCTCCTATAGAGTGTGGTGTCATCAGCATATATACCCATCTCAGAGTCAATTTTGTCAGGGAGGTCATTTATGAATATCAGGAACAGTAGAGGTCCAAGGATAGATCCCTGGGGCACTCCCGCATTTATATCATATTGTTTAGATGTACGACCGTCGAGGACAACCTGGATTTTTCTCTTATCTAAGAAGGATTTAATTATGTTAAGTATTCTACCAGTGATACCGTATGATCTAATCTTCCTGAGAAGACCCTC
This sequence comes from Euprymna scolopes, assembly GCF_053919585.1. Lineage (NCBI taxonomy): Eukaryota > Metazoa > Mollusca > Cephalopoda > Sepiida > Sepiolidae > Euprymna > Euprymna scolopes. The sequence continues at coordinate 2,625,117 of NC_136489.1, forward strand.
ATGCCATACCCTGTCAAAAGCCTTGGATATATCTAGAGCTACCGCTCTGCCCTCTCCCACTTTGTCCAGTGAATGGTATATGCGTTCAGAGATTACAGTGAGGATGTCTGCCGTGGAACGGGCTTGTCTAAATCCATATTGTTGGTCGGTCAGAAGTTTAGAATCTGTAAGGTGCTGGACTAGAGCATGGTTAATTAAGGTCTCAAATATTTTGGCAAAAAGTGGGAGGAGGCTAATAGGGCGATAATTTAATGGGTCAGTTCTTTCGCCAGAATTCTTGAATAATTCACCACAGTACCTGAGAATTGTGTGACTAATGCTCACAGTCCATTTGGAAATGCATATAACCGAGTAGTATCAGTTGACATTACACTTAAATCCCAATCATAAAGTGAGGAGCCATTGCTCAACACAACAAGGTACTACAAAAGAATTGACTGGGAAGCCATCAGAGAACATATCAGAGATGTCCCATGGGCCAATATCAATGAGACAACTGAATGGTGCAAAGCAGGCGTGTGCGCCTGATCTCATCCCTGCTTTACTAATAAAGCAATGCTCAGCTTGGCTAACTCCCATACTTTCCAAGCTCTACAATGCCTTGCTTAATCTTGCTTCTCCAATAGCTGGCAGATGGCATCTTTGGTACCAGTGTACAAGAATTCTGGTGAAAGGACTGACCCTCTCAATTATCGCCCTATTAATTCCCTATCTATTTTTCGCTTAAGTCTTTGAGACCTTAATAAAACAAGCACTAGTCCACCACATCGCAAAAGCAAATCTTCCCTTTGAGAAAGAGTACGGATTTAGGCAATGTCGTTCTGCTGCAAATATTTTAGCAGTCATTTCTGAATGCATATATCATGCACTGGATAATGCTTACTTGACAAAGTGGAACCTCTGAGATTGAAAACTCTTTTTTGAACTTTATCTAAGAGGGTGAGCTAGTGGTAGATGCACCAGTCCAGATGTGGCAACAATACTCCATGTATGGGCGAATAGTGGCCTTGTAGAGGTACAGGATACTCAAGTGTGAGTAATCTTCTAGCATGATAAAGGGAACCCACCTTCTTTGCAACAACTTCCGCAATGTCCTTAATGTATTTGTTCCAGCTAATGTTGCTCGTGAATATTAGGCCGAGGAATTTGAAGAAAGAATTCTCAGATAGGGTGTTATTTGTCTTGGATATCAGTGGTTGTAATTGTTAAAGGAGAGCAGCTTAATCTTACTAGCATTTAATGTTACCATTTACAGCTCTGTTCCATTACGGTCTGGATGTCATTTTCTAAAAATTCTGCTATTGTCTTAGATTTATGTCTAAGAGTTATTTAGAACCGTTCTTCCCTTGTGCATGTTATAGAGCATTGTAGCATCAGCAAATATACCCATCTCGGACACAATATTATCAGGGAGGTCGTTAATGAATATAAGGAATAATAGTGGTCCAAGGATGGACCCCTGAGGCACTCCCGCATCAATGTTATGCTGCTTGGATGTACATTCATCTAAGAAGGATCTAATTATATTTAGTATTCGTCCAGTTATACCATATGATTTGATTTTCATTTGTGCCAGACTTTGCTAAACGCCATGGATATATCAAGGGCTACAGCCTTGGCTTCACAGGCACTAGGGTTTGGTATGCTTTCTATGAGGGAAACTGTCTATGGGGGTTTAACACTTTATTGTATTACTCTCACAGGCAGGTTCCAACATAGAAAGCATACCATACCTTAGTGCCCGTCACAGGGAGAAGCTGTGCATATGTAAACCTGCCTTTGATGAATATAATAATTTCACTGATGACCTACTTTTCTGACCGACTTACGACATTCCTGACATCACGTGATACACAGCGCGCAATCTGAAACTGAAACCATTATGCCAATGATCATCGAAAGGTGCAGACATAAGCGAAAAGCTTCGACAGACGAGTGCGGTGGGTGGAAATTTACCATACCAGGATAAACATTCCTCGGTCCCGGAACTCCAACCCATTGCCACAATGTTGCATCACTGTGCCTGTTTTACAAATATTTTAATGGAATGTGTTCTGATGAACTTATTTCACTTATGCCCTCTCAATGTACATATCTCTGACAAACCCACTTAGCAACAAAATTTCACCCCTTCACTGTTGAGGTCTTTAAATGCCAGAAAGCTTTCTACTCTAATAGTTTCTTCCCTTGAACAGCTAGACTTTGGAATTCCCTTCTTGCTACCTGCTTCCTTGACTGTACTGATATGCAGAATTTTAAATGTAATGTAAACCAACATCTTATTAATCTTTTCAATGCATGATCCCAAACAGTAGACTTTTACATCCAATTGGCGATATGCCTTGTTAGGGGTGAACGCGAGTAAAAAAACAACTTTTTTTCTATTAAGTTTCTATATCTAACTTTTAAAAGTATTTTTGGGGTGAGAACACCTTCTAACATGTAAGAATTCCAAAAAATTCTGATTTCTAAAACTGGAAAGTTCTGACTTGACTCCTAGAATTCCATTGCCAGCAAAATAGTTAATATGAATATTTTAACAAACGTTATTCTTAATAAGTTTTGTAAAATCTGTACTTGTTTTTTATTGCATTGAAGCAACAACTCGAAGATTGTTAGTCAATAAAAAGAAAGCCAAAGAACACTTGAATGTAATTAAGTTTAGCAGAAGTGAAGAAGCAATTATTTGATTTTGGGTTCATTTTTTTAGGGAATGGTTCTTTCAGTTTCTTCCCACTTGACCCATATTTTTCTTGTTAATTCAAACAACTTCATGTCAACAAGAAATGATCAAACAAACTTTAAATGTCATTTCATTGATTAATAATACGAATTGACTGAACTTCAGATCAGTTATATCTAAAATCTTTGTCAACATTTTGTTCAAAATATTTCTTCAGTTTATTATTGATTTGGTATTAAAGATCACCACCATAACAATAAAAATATTTAATAACTTTTCTACCTTTCATAGTAGGATTCAGTTTCAAACATTAATTAAGGCTACAAATACAAAAATACATTTTGCAAGCTATTGATTCCCTCAACACCAAAGCCAACAGCATCTAGACCATTGTGGAAATGGCTTTTCCCTCTTTGCTAAGGTATGGCTAGCCTTGATCCTGTGCAGTTCTAAGGAGTCCACACTCCTGAGTTTTGTTTGCCTTCTCTCTTTGAAAAAGAGTTAGTTCACCTGAGGCGACCCTATCAGGAAATGCTGACAAAGCTGCCCAGGAATTTTTTGTAGGCCAAAGTGATCTTCCTGCAGAGAGCTGGCTTTTCAAATCTCACTTTTCTGACCCTTATTCGCATCATCCCATTGTGGGAGAGAGACAAATAACTTTTGCATTGTCTCCTTGGCTTTTCCAGTTAGAAGAAAGTGCAGTCTCTGTTCTGATACTACACTACAGTTTATCTCTTCTGTCTTTGGTCACTAAAGAAATCCTTCTAGACTGAGATAATCTTAATTTTTGTCACAATCCATAGTGCCTCTTTTTAGGGAGCTGAATTTTCTCTCCATTAAAAACTGTTTCTATTTATATACACATTAGTCAGTTACAGAGAGAGAGAGAGAGAGAGAGAGAGAGAGAAAGAGAGAGAGAGAGAGAGAGAGAGAGAGAGGAGAACAAGTCAGTTAGAGTCTGAGAGTTGGAGTTGACAGTCATGGAAGCATTTGGTTGTCATGAGTTTTCGAAGGACAAAATAGGTTGCATTTTCAGGAGCAATGATATATCAATGTGCTGCTAGTAAAAAAAGGTATGTTCTTCCTTTGTCTGGTGCCAAGCAAAGATATTATTTGTCCCATAAGGAACTGTTTATAAACTGTTATAAGTATGTATATGTGTAAACAGTCACACATATGTATGATGAACATTATACACACTAGATGATCACACATATTGACACGTACATACATTCAACACACCAGAGATGATCACTGGCCAACATAAATATTTATACATACACTCATTATATAGATCGATAAATAGGAAAAAATATAAACGAAAAGATCCCTCCCACCATAACCCATTCTCCACCACTTCTGCCAAAGCAGCAAAACTCAAATGACAAGTGTCAGTGAGTAAAAAACTTTCCAACATGATAGTGGTGCCTTTTTGGCAAAGAAGAAATCAGTTTAATGAATATCTGAATACGTGGAAACTCAGGACCAGTATCTTTAAAATTATTTCAGTGCTAAATTGTCATAATTTCTTTGTTTGAAGTGTCTCTTGGGAAGAAGAAAAAATGAACACTCTTAAATTGAAATTACAGTAACCTATATCTATTGCATTTTTTCATTCGTAATTATGGGAGGGGAATTTATCTTCAAATATCTTAATATTCAAATTAAAGCGACGGACTTCTAAGTAAATATTAATAAGTCCTTACACCCCATTCTTTTTGTTTTTTTTTTAAATGGAGAGTAGACAACGCATTGTGGATGCGTTATCGGCAGTTCTCGTCACTCTCGCTTCCTCTTATTTGTCGCTCAGTCCTCATTTCTAATGAGTGATGTTTCTGACAAAGGGTGAAGAAAAAGCTGCTCTCCAGGACGACAGTACTTTGTGAACAGATGTCGGAAATTTTCTGTTCCTTTATCCTTCTTGCCATGTCACTAGTAAGGGTGCTGGAGGTAAACGTTTCATCTGGGCTGACGTTATCCACCTGATAGTCAGGGACCCGAACCTTGGATTAACCACTAAGGAGGCCGTCTTATCAGCAGATGCAAAATACTGGGGCTGCTGTATTGCCATTTGGTGAATGGACTCTGGACTATGCAGTAGTTTCGAGTGGGGCCTCTCGATGCTATACTAGTGGGTAATTGTTACGGCTTTACCTTATCATGGCTACAAAAAAAAAAAAAAATCTTTCTCTCCCTTTCTCTCTTATCTTCCCTCTATGTCCTGCTCTAACCAAGTCTGTCGACTTGTTCCACAAATCCCAATCCTGAACATGAAATACCTCCAGAAAAATAACACGAATAAACCTAGAACCCCATCCTCTAACATCAAGGGTCTCCATTCCAACCTTCCAGAGGTTAAAACACAATTACAGGAGACGAAACCAGACATATTCTTCCTAAGTGAAATTGGCATTAGGCCGACCGCTTCCCTTGACGAATTCATAATTAAAGGATACTCTAACTTAACATCTAAATCTGACCCCCAAGATCGCCATGGACATGAAATATGTGCCTACATTAAAGATGGCTTTCCGTGTGGTAGAAAAGACCCTAATTTACCTTACATGTGCTTCCGGGTTGCACTTGCTTACACCACTACATTTATATTCGCTCTCTATTGCCCCCACAACAGCGGAGTTACTATCCTTAAAAGCATATCTGAATAAATTTACCACATCCTGTCTGCTCAACCTTCAGCTAACATCCACATTTGTCGTGACTTCAATGTCCACAATGCGGAATGGCTGACCCATTCTAATAAGATAGATGATGAGGGGAGGTTCTGTCATGATTTTGCCATTGCCTATGACCTCACCCAGATTGTCCACGAACCCACCCAAGTACCCGATACTTCTGGTCAGTATGCTAGCCTTTTAGACCTTTTTCTCACAACTTCCGCTGAGCTATGTTCAAGCTCCGTTCTGTTTCCTCTGGGATCTTCCGACCACGCGGTTGTATCAGTTAAGATAAAAACGAAATGCAATAAGACTGGAGATGTAGCTCTCCACCGTACTGTATATCGATATTCTACCGCTGACTGAGATAGCTTCCGTACACTTATATTCGATCTACCACTGCATTCCATGTTTAAAAAAGATGTGTCCTCCATAGTATCAGACGTGACCGAATGGCTAATTGTAGGCATAGATCGATTCATACTATCCAAAAATTTCCAACAAAAACCTAACAGATAGCCATGGTTCTCCCCTGAATGTGCTGCTGCTATCGCGCACAGAAATCACTTTTTCCATAGCTACCATAGTAATAGATGCACTGAGACTACAGCTGCCTTCAGGACTGCCAGCAACCACTGCAAAAGAGTAATAAAAAATGCAAGAGAGCTAAATCCAAAGTAGCTGAGCAGCAGCTTGGTTCCCACCAGTTTTGGCAAATAGCAAACAGGATCATGAACAGAAGCGTGCGTTCTATCCCACCCATCATCAATGGACCTGAGGTAATCTCGTCAGCATCAGACAAGGCCAAACTATTTGCTAAGAACTTTGCAGCTAATTCTACCCTATGCGACGAAGGCCATCAACTTCCCGTATTTCCTCCTATAACAGACAACACGCTCTGCAACATATAAATATCTGTGCGAGATGTCGCCAAGCTAATCAAGAACCTTAATTCCAGTAAAGCAACTGGCCCTGACGGCATTCCAATCATTGTGCTGAAAAAGCTTCAACTAGAACTTGCCCCCATACTTACAAAACTTTTACGCATTGCCTTAAAGAGAAGTGCTTTCCAACACCCTGGAAAACCTCATCAGTATGCCCTGTATTTAAGAATTCAGGTGATAAGTCATCTCCCTCTCAGTACAGACCAATAAGTCTCCTGTGTGTCATGAGTAAGCTGCTGGAATCCATATTAAATAGAGAAGTAGTCAACCACCTCAGCAAAAATAACTTTCTTAGTGACATGAAATATGGTTTCCCTTCTGCCAGATCTATAGCAGATGTGCTAACTGTTATATCTCATAGGATTAGCGAATCTCTTGACAAAGGCTTCCTCTCTAGGGCAATTGCTCTTGACATATCAAAGGTCTTCGATAAGGTATGGCATACGGGCCTACTTCACAAGATTTCCAGCTACGGTATAACTAGAAATGTTTTCTCGATCATAAAATCATTTCTCTCCGATAAGCTCATAAGAGTAGTGGTTGATGAGCAGAAGTCAGAGGCCATCAATATTAATGCTGGAGTCCCTCAGGGGTCAATCCTAGGCTCAACTCTCTTCCTGATATACATCAATGATCTCCCAAAGCACATAGTTAAATCATTTGTTGACATCTATGCTGATGACACGACCATCTATGGCAACACATCAAAGGCCATAAATGACAAAGTTCTCTCACATTGTCTCTCCTCTGATCTTGAGCACATGGTACATTGGGGGAGGAGGTGGCTGTTTACTTTTAATGCATCTAAACCAAGCTCCTATCTTTACATCATCAACGCTCTGATACCCATCTGGCATCAATTGATATGGGTGGCTTCGTCTAGGGGAAGCTCCATGTTTTGATAAGCTTCTGGGCTTGACCTTTACCCCTGACCTGAAATGGAATACATACATCAAGTCAGTTGCCAAGATCGCTGGAAAAATGGTAGGATCCTTCTACTGCTCCAGAAGATATCTCACCCCTGATGCAATTCTCTATCTGTATAAAAGCCAAGTATGTCCAAGGATGGAGTACTGCTGTCATATCTGGACAGGAGCTTCTAAAAACAGTCTATCCTGCCTTGACAGAGTACAAAATAGACTTTGTGGCCTAGTGCGTGATGCCCTTTTCTCTTCCCTGCAACCTCTCTCCCACAGGAGAAACGTTGCAAGCCTGTCTTTGTTTTATCGTTACTACCATGGCAGGTGCTTGTCTGAACTCCAATCTCTGGTCCCCCCTTGCCAATCTTTCACAAAAAACACCCGCCTAGCTGAAACCACTGTCAAAAATTTTCCCCACTCCTTATCTGTGCCAAAATCAAAACGTAGATTCCATGAAGAAAGCTTCTTTCTTAGAAATGCACGCCTGTGGAACTCTGTTCTGGTTGCCTGTTTTCCACCTGACTACAACCTGGATATCTTCAAGTCCAATGTGAACAAATTCCTGATGAACCGCTTCCTTAAGTAAGACACTTTATCAAATCTCCAACACTAACGTACTGTACACGCAATAACCCTTATCCCTGAGTGGCTTCCGGCCTTGATAAATGGTGACTACCTTGTAAAAAAAAAAAAATGGTGGAAATTACAGTTGAAGTTAGTCGTGCGAAAACAGTAGTTTGAACAAATATTTTTCTTCATTTAATTTCCCCTTTTTTTTTTCATTCACTTATTTAGTATGTTTGAATCAAATAGAACAAATTTATGTTTCAGCTAAAGTTGCAGATCAAAAAGTTAACAACCTTTGAAGTCTTCTTGCGGTTGAATGGAGTGATTTTTTGTATTAATGAGACACTGGTCATCAAAGCCTATAATCCACTAGAGGACAAGCAATAATGCCTTGTATCAGGTGGATAGTGAGACAAACACTTTAAGGATTGCAGACCCTGGTTGGGTCTGGGTACAATTTGATTACTTAAAAGAGACGGCTTGGCATGAATTTGTTAACATTGGACTTGAAAATGACCATCTTGTAATCAATTCAAAAGCAGTCCTATGGTATTGTGCTCCACAAATGGATAGTTCTTGGAAAGAAACTCTATTCATGAAAATTCTGTTTAGTTCCAGGAATAAAAAAGAAAGGCATTTTTTTTATAGTGGTCGTAGCTAGAGTTTTTGCTGTGAGTATTTTTCAGGGGAGAACCAGAAATTGAAATTCGGTTGATCACTTACCATGAAAATAATGATAGAGTAAAGAAAAACTAGCAACGTCTCTTCTGTGAGAATGCGGCTGTTGAGAAGAAAAGAGGACATTCCTCACTAGATTTCAAAACCGATTTTGTATTCTATGAAGGCAGGAGAGAGTGCTTTGAGCGTACTCTACCCACTGCAGATGTGGCAACAGTAATCAATCTAAGAATTATCTCCCTTTCAGTAAAAATTTCCAGTGTTCCAAATAATACACTCACTCACCTGAACATTCAAAAACCTTTATACAACTGACATTATCGATCATCTACGAGGGCGTGCAATAAACAATGCCCCTGACCCACTTCCCATAGTAGTAGAGCAACGAAACTTGGCACAGTTATCAGTCTTTCTCTATATAGGAACCACCTAGAGTTATGCATTTCTCCCATCGTTTGATGCAGCTCTGGAGACCGTTTTTGTAGAACACCCCAGGTTGGTCCTCCAACCACGATGTGACTTCATAAATCAAGGCTGCATCATCTGGGAAACACTTTCTTTTCAAAAACAACTTCATGGCTGGGAAGAGGTGAAAGTCAGAGGGTGCAAGATCAGGTGATATGTGAGTTGCTTATAATACTGTCATTTTTGAATTATTTCAAAGTTAAATTGTTTATTATGTTGTCATCTTTTAATTATTTCAAAGTTAAATTGTTTATTATGTTGTCATTTTTTAATTATTTCAAAGTTAAATTGTTTATTATGTTGTCATTTTTTAATTATTTCAAAGCTAAATTGTTTATTATGTTGTCATTTTTTAATTATTTCAAAGCTAAATTGTTTATTATGTTGTCATTTTTTAATTATTTCAAAGCTAAATTGTTTATTATGTTGTCATTTTTTAATTATTTCAAAGTTAAATTGTTTATTACGTTGTCATTTTTTAATTATTTCAAAGTTAAATTGTTTATTATGTTGTCATTTTTTAATTATTTCAAAGTTAAATTGTTTATTATGTTGTCATTTTTGAATTATTTCAAAGTTAAATTGTTTATTATGTTGTCATTTTTGAATTATTTCAAAGTTAAATTGTTTATTATATTGTCATTTTTGAATTATTTCAAAGTTAAATTGTTTATTATATTGTCATTTTTTAATTATTTCAAAGTTAAATTGTTTATGTTGTCATTTTTTAATTATTTCAAAGTTAAATTGTTTATTATGTTGTCATTTTTGAATTATTTCAAAGTTAAATTGTTTATTATGTTGTCATTTTTGAATTATTTCAAAGTTAAATTGTTTATTATATTGTCATTTTTTAATTATTTCAAAGTTAAATTGTTTATTATATTGTCATTTTTTAATTATTTCAAAGTCAAATTGTTTATTATGTTGTTATTTTTTAATTATTTCAAAGTTAAATTGCTTATCGGCTTCTGTAAAAAGATCTATATTATGTTACCATTACTAATTTGTAGTTTTTTTTATTGTGTGTACATGTAACATACTGATATATGAAAAAATTGTTTCACATTGAAACAAAGTGTCGTATATCGAGTTACATGAAAAGAATTGCCAAATTTGGGTGTGCCATATAAGGTTTTGTAAACAAACAATTTTTTACTCTCAATTTGTGAAAGTTATTTCTCCAACTAATTTCTACAAAATTGAAAGTTTTTACATCTTTCAAAAAGTGTTCCAACATCAAAAAGTTGGCAGGTAAAAGGCTAATGTAGACAGAAATAATTTTATTTTGGAAAACCGTCAAATAAATAGGAATAATATTTTTAGATCAAAATATTACAAAATTAAAATTATTTGGATCAACACACAGACAAAATCTTAATAGACAGAGCAAAATAAATTTTATTTTTCATTTGAATACAACAATATTTCTCACTAAGCATTGTTTCCATGACACATCAGTGGGTTTAATGAGTGCCGTTGTCCACCGTTACTTCCGTACCAAATTAAAATACTAACTAATTTTCTCATTCATTAAAATTAAACCAAATAATCCCTATATATAAAATGAACTCATTTTTCCCCCTCCGATTTTGATCTTAATAGGATTGAAAATCAAGAGATTTCATGCAAATGTAATATGCACAAACTGCAGCACATTATCTGAGGTGTGTTATAGGCCTATTACTTCTACACTTCCTCGATAATTGTGGATTCCTATATTTTTTTCTGGTGAGAGTTCACAGCCAAAATCGGTTAGAATCAATGGAAGTTGTAAAATCTTTTCTCTCTATCAAATTCCTCCTAACCCCGGCTACCACTTACACCGTTGCGGATCCGTTCACAAGGGACAATATGAAGAAATACCAGTTTGGATTCATAGTTACTTAAAAAAAATGGTATGGCATTTTAACGTTCCTTTACGTTCTATGTTTTCTACTGGGCGAAACGCACCATTGGATTTAAGCGAATCTATGCCATTTTTTATTTCGCTTTATTTCGTATTGTAGTTGATTAAAAAAACTGGAATGCACTGGGTGAAATGCATCAATTTAAGCGAATCGAAGGGTTATGTCTGCCATTTTTTTTTTCTGAGTTTTTTTGTTTTTGTTTTCCCCTAATTTATGCTTTCTGTTTTTCCGATTTCTTTTTTAAAGAAGTTTTACGTTTGTTCGCTGTTTTTTTTTTATTTTGGTTTTGCCGATTTTTTTTACAGAAGTTTAACATCATTTTTATTTTATATTTAAACAGCCTTATTTCTTCACTTATTCTTTAATTTAATACCCCCCCTTATGCACCCCCCAAACAACTGGGCAACGCCAGGTTCCCCCGCTAGTAAATTAATAAATAAACAAAGAAAATAAGAGTAAAACTTATAATAGTGATAATAAATAAGGAAACATTATGCACCAATATATGCAACTAACAATGATTAGTATACTGAACTAATTAGTCTTTAAAAAATAAGCCCTATTCTCTGCTTGACAGTTTAACTACTTCAACTTCCGGTGCCGTTTTTACAATATTTTCCATTTTCTTTTATTTTTACAACATCCTTTTGGTTTCTTTCTTTTTTAAAAAAAAGATGATATTCTCGAATTATGAAAGGCTTCCATCATACCGTTTATTTTCAACATATTTACTGATTTGTATTTGTGATTGCTTTTGGAAATTAAATAGATATACAAAGATAAAGAAATGAACACATTTGTTTGTCATATGTCACACCATTTTAACACCACATTTATTTACCAGCAATGCTTTCCTTTTATAAATAAAAATAAATTAAATGTAGACAAGTAAGTTTTTTTCTTATTTAAAAAAACAAACAAATAATTACAACTAAATAGCAGAACCTCATGTAAATTCAACAGTTTTTTTTTTTTTTACATCAATTTGTATAAATTTACTATTAACAATAAGATAACTTTTGAAATAATGCATGTCTGTACTATTAAAAACAAATAACTGTTTCTTTCTTTCATAAAAATGTCATGCCTGTATATGTATAAGAGTTATCCATAGGAGGCAACCTGAATAATCTTCCCTGGACAATAAAGGAACTAGAGTGACCTCCCCTGATTTCTATAAATACCGATTCTATGGGCGCAGACATTTGTATTTTGTATTGAGCTCACCATGAGCCGGAAGGATACAATATCCCGCTTTACTCAATTTTTATAATGTCAAGTAAATGTTTTTAATAAAACAAATAGGTTTATTTATTTAACATTGTAGTATTTAAAAATTATTTTGAACTCCTTAGAGAGAGTTCAAAGACTGACTACTCATATGATGAAGGGTTTATTATGGGATCTGCCCTATGAAAGCTGACTCAAGAAACTTAACTTTTTCTCTCTTGATATTATGATTATGCAGTGATCTCATTTTGGCATATAATCTTCTCAATGGACTTATTATTTACTCCTGCACCAGAAAGAGGTCCACACAGACACTACAAGAAATTATTTCACTGTTGATTTCGATTGAACTAGAGGAGGGCCATTTTCTGAATCAGAATACCTAACTTTTGGAACAGATTTCCAAGAAAGGTAATAAATGCACCAAACAATTTAAGGTGAAAACAGACAAGTGTTTGACTATTACATCCTTTTCAGTGTACATTTCTACCATACTTTCCTTACATTGTAACCGAAGTATGTTTGTTTTATTTTTTTGCCAGATAAATTGAATTGAAATTAAAAAAGAAGTATATTTTCTATCTTTTTACTGTAAAAATAATTGCCACCTAAATATTTTTTAAAAATCAATAATTAGTTAATTGTATTAATTTAATTTTTAAAACAAATATTCACACATTCAAAAAATGTCAATGAAATATTTTTTTAATAAAAATGAATGTAACTTTTTAAAATGTATTTAAAATTGTACTAAATGACATTTGATTTTGGAACAATTCATTTTAAAATGGTAAAATTGGAATTGTTTACCTTAGTTACATTGAATTAATTAACAATCAAAACCACATTATTTTAATGTGTCAAAGGTGATAACGTACATACCAACATGAAATGTCTTAGCTTATTGTTATATAAATATTTTAGTAAGAAATATTATGAAATCGAAATGTTAATCGGAAATAGACAAATTAAAAAATCACAAAATTTTAATTAAAAAAGGCACATGCCAAGAAAAAGAAATATCTGAAGAAGCCAATTTATTTTTCTGTTTTGATGTAATAATTCATGATAGATTTGCTGAAGTAATTTCTGAACTAATTGCTTCTGGATCTATTAAAATATTCTCTCTCTTTCTTTTTCTCTCTCTCTCTCTCTCTCTCTCTATATATATATATATATATATATATATATATATATATATATATATATATATATATATAGAGAGAGAGAGAGAGAGAGAGAGAGAGAGAGAGAGAGAGAAAGAGAGACATAAGTATTTCTTGTTCAGTCTTAAGTGAGTCTGATAAGTGCCAAACAGCCATGAAAGAAAAGCATGCGTGATCACACGTACACACAGATTCCATGTGTTGGAATGAAAACCAAAACATTGAACAACTCTGTTGGCAAATATACATAAAATTGGTTACTGGATCTTATTCTTTGCACATGATACTAAAATGATATGCCCACCCAAATCACGTGTTGATGAGGAGTTGGTTTAGTGTAGTTGTTTTATGGCATATCAATACTTTTTAAGGTTATTTAATGCTGAATTCAATCATTTGGGGAAAAAAGGATTTATGCTTCAAGTTCTTTATATTTTCAAATATTTATTCATGGTGTTTGGTTGTTTTGTAGAGGAAAATTGTTTTTCGTTTTAACATTACAGAACACGATTTAGTTTTACAAAGAGAAAAGAAAAAAAAATAGCATCAATGGTGCATTTTGGATCAAGATGACAGTATCTTCAGACAGCCTGATCTAGTAGCATTATTATTATTTACTCACTAGTAGCTGGTTGGTTGTTTTTGTTTTACAGCATATCAACCCTTTTCGGGTTATTTAATGCCGAATCCAAAGATTTTGATTTTTTTTATAGAATATATTTGTTGTTTTCAAGTCGGTTTCTTTTTTTTTTTTTTTTTTTTTTACACAGTGATCACCACTTATCAAGGCCCGGAAGCCACTCAGGGATAAGGGTTATTGCAAGTACATTACGTTAGTGTGGAGATTTGATGAAGTGTTTACTTAAGGGGGCAGTTCATTAGGAATTTTTTCACATTGGACTTGAAGACATCCAAGTTGTAGTCCGGTGGGAAGCAGGCAGACGGAACAGAGTTCAACAGGCGTGCAGTTCTAAGAAAGAAGCTCTGTTCATGGAATCCGCGTTTCGATCTAGGCACAGATATAGAGTGGGGGAAATTTTTCACAGTGGATTCAGCTAGACGGGTGTTTTTCGTGAAAGATTGGCGAGGGGGGACCAGAGATTAGAGCTCAGACGAGCACCTGCCATGGTAATAACGATAAAACAAGGATAGGCTCGCAACGTCTCTTCTGTGGGAGAGAGGTTGCAGGGTAGAGAAAAGGGCATCCCCCACTAAGCCACAAAGTCTATTTTGTACTCTGTCAAGGCAGAATAGGCTGTTTTTAGCAGCTCCTGCCCAGATATGGCAACAGTATTCCATCCTTGGACGTACTTGGCTTTTATATAGATAGAGAATTGCATCAGTAGTGAGATATCTTCTGGAGCGGTAGAAGGATCCCACCATCTTTCCAGCGACCTTGGCAACAGACTTGATGTACGTGTTCCATTTCAGATCAGGAGTAAAGGTCAAACCCAGAAGCTTGTCAAAACATGGAGCCTCACCCAGACGAGAGCCATCCATCACAATTGATGCCGGATGGGGATCAGAGCGATTATGATGTAAGGATAGGAGTTTGGTTTTGGATGCATTAAAGGTAACCAGCCACATCTTCCCCCACTGAACCACGCGCTCGAGATCAGAGGAGAGAGAATCAGAGAGAACTTTGTCATTTACAGCCTTTGATGTGTTTTTTTTATTTTTATTTTTTTTTTTATTACATTTTCACCCCAAACAAGGCACATTGCCACTTTGGTGTAGGGGGCTACTATCAGGGGAAACATCTACTGGGGTACTATGTAGGGATTAGGGCAGCGAGATGTTGGTTCACGTTGCACTTGAACTTATGCATGTCAGTACAGTTGGGGAAGCAGTGACCCGGAATGGAATTCCAAAGTCTAGCAGTTCTGGGGAAGAAACTACTGGAGTAGAAGCATCTTTTACATCTAGGGATCTCTACAGTGTGGGGGTGGGATTTTGCAGCTTGTCGGGTCTGTCGAGGGTGTTCACGTCGTGGGGGCACAAGTGCTTGCAGTTCTTCAGAGCATTCACCATTATAATACTTGTAGAACAGGCAGAGGGATGCAACGTTTCGACGATGGGACAGAGGCTGAAGTTTTGATGCCAGTTTAGGGCCTATCAGATTTGCGACTCTCTTTTGAACCCTGTCAAGGAGCGAGAGACTAGTAGCAGATGCACCGGCCCAAATATGACAGCAATACTCCATACATGGGCGAATAGTGGCCTTATAGAGGTACAGGATACTTTCGGGTGTTAAAAGTTTTCTAGCACGGTAGAGAGAGCCCACCTTCCTTGCAGCGGCCCCGGCAATGCCCTCGATGTAACTGTTCCAACTCATGTTTCCAGTGAACGTTAGGCCAAGGAGCTTGAGAGACGTACTCTCAGATAAAGAGTCGTTGGCCATTGCTATAGGTGGTAGAGAAGGTTTCTTGTAATTATTGAATGAAACCAGTTTTGTCTTGGTGGCATTGAACGTGACCATCCATTTTTGTCCCCATTCCACTACTGATTGGAGGTCATCCTCTATGTGTTGCCGTAGATGGTCGTGTCATCAGCATAGATGTCAACGAATGATTTAAGTATGTGTTTAGGGAGGTCATTGATGTAGATCAGGAAGAGAGTTGGGCGCAGGATTGACCCCTGAGGGACTCCAGCATTTATATTGCAGGCCTCCGATTTTTGTCCATCTACCACTACTCTTATGAGCCTATCGGAGAGAAATGATTTAATGATTGAGAAAACATTTCTAGTTATACTGTAGCTGGAAATCTTGTGAAGTAGGCCCCTATGCCATACC
The DNA here is from genome assembly GCF_053919585.1 of Euprymna scolopes. NCBI lineage: Eukaryota > Metazoa > Mollusca > Cephalopoda > Sepiida > Sepiolidae > Euprymna > Euprymna scolopes. The sequence goes on from NC_136489.1 coordinate 2,641,149, forward strand.
TTATCGAAGGCCTTTGATATGTCAAGAGCAATTGCCCTAGAAAGGAAGCCTTTGTCAAGAGATTCACTAATCCTGTGGGATATAACCGTCAGCACATCTGCGGTATATCTTGCAGAGCGGAAACCATATTGTGTGTCACTAAGAAGGTTATTCCTGCTGAGGTGGTTGACTATTTCTCTATTTAATATGGATTCTAGCAGCTTACTCATAACACACAGGAGATTTATTGGTCTGTGCTGAGAGGGAGATGACTTATCACCTGAATTCTTAAATACAGGGCAAACTGATGAGGTCTTCCAGGGAGTTGGAAAGCACTTCTCCTTAAGGCAGCGCTTAAATAGTTTCGTAAGTATGGGAGCAAGTTCTGGTTGAAGCTTTTTTAACACTATAATTGGGATGCCATCAGGGCCAGTTGCTTTACTGGAATCTAGGTTCTTGATTAGCTTGGCGACCTCATGCATGGATATTTGTATGTTACCTAGCGTGTTCTGTGTTATAGGAGGAAATATGGGAAGTTGATGGCCTTCGTCGCATAGGGTAGAATTTGCTGAAAAGTTCTTTGCAAATAGTTTGGCCTTGTCTGACGCTGACAAGATGATCTCTGATCCATTTAACCCATAGTTGGAACCCTAACAGGTACTACCACTCCGGGTCAGAGTGGACCTGGGAGCAATGGTAATTAAAGGGTTGCTCCACACTCCCCAAAGCCTACAAGCTGGGGCCTCACCACTGGATATAGTTTAAGGTCATATCCAAGACCCCCATGAGGGACTTTAACCTCTCGTCGGTGTATTCTAATGCCCCACCGACAGGGTCATAACTAGTAGTATTCATACAAGCCATCATCAAAATTTTGCTCTTTGTGAACAACTTGTGGTGTTCCCTGGAGTCTGAGTGACAACAAGTCTCCCCAGACTTCCAGTACTCTCCACCTCTTTCGATAACCTTTGCAAAAGAATTCGCGTTATCACAACAGCCGCTTAACATTGATTGCTCATTGGCAGCGACCATTGGTCCTCAATGGAATTTGGGTGGCAATAAGCCTTCCCATTATTATTATCATTATTATTATCATTATTATTATTATCATCATGATAATGAAGATAAACTTATGAGCTGAAAACTCTGAAAGACCTATTTTCTTGGGTTGAGTTGTTTTTGTTAATTACATTGAATTAAACAACATGGAGACGATTTTATAAAAAACATTTTGTTCTTTGTAAACATTTGCATGCGGGTAGAATTAGAAATAATTTCAGACTTCTCCGGTTAATGTTTTAAAGAGCTCTTTTTTTTTCCTGCTTCTGATTTGCTAATTATCATCTTCTGTCGATGCTATTCGCATTAATGTCAAATTTAATCTTTTGAAGTCTTATTGGTTACTTTCTATCTGTTATGTACCAAGGGGCATTTAATATTTAACAGAAGTTCTGAATAAATAGATGCAAATATTGGACCAATTTCTTGCACGATCAGTTGTTTCCCAAAAATATTGCTCTGATCACAATAGTCCATTACTCATTAGTGACAATATGTCCGGAGTAAATAAAAGTTTTAAAACTATGGATTTTCAATGTTCCCACAACCACAATGAGAAATCAGTTTTTGTATTCATATTCTATCATGAGAGAGACTACTTTTCTACAAAACTGGAACTCATCTGACAAAAAAGGATGGTTCTCCTGCAGCAGATGTTTCCCCTGATTCTACTTTCTCTTTTTCTTGTCCACATGCCCTTATTCCAAATTTATAGCAGCAGGATACCAAGGATAAAGTTAATGGGGTGAACAGAATGATGATGAATACTATGAGATGATTGGAAACCATCATATACCATCAACTCAAAACAACAACCACTTCAGAAAACAGTAATTCTTCTTCCTTTGTCAGAAATGTTATTCATGCATTATGAGAACTAAAGGATAAAGGAGAAAAAAGTTATTAAGCTGACAAAAATAAAAGACCACTTTCTATTCTCCTTAAATGTGATGTGAACAAATATCTTGCTTGACAACTCCCCATTTAGGATGCCCTTTGGAAAGCCACCATTCGCCCATGCATGGAATATTATTGCCACATTTGCATCAACCACTAGTTTCCTGCTGAAATTAATTTTTTTATGCAAATCCATCCAAACAAGGCATGAAGCCACTTGATGCAAGAAGCTAAAAAGAAAAATATTACTTCAAAGTCAAATAACTTGCCAACAATAAGTATTAGATGGAATGGATTCTGATCTGGAAAATCGTAATTCTTCTTACTTTGTCAGAAACATCACTTATTGAATGTGAGGACTAAAAGACAAAAATAAGGATGAAGTAAAAGTTAAGAGGTTGGCAAAAGTAAACGCAATGTTCACTTTCTACTCTCAAGTGAATCATTTCATTTCTCGATATATAATAAGGAAAAATATATTCATTTTATATGAATATATGTAAAGGTTTGGCTCATTTTTACATCATCAGTTGCAAAAAACTCACTTGAGAATAAAAGTTAACAAGATGGATTTACAGTTGAATGATGATGAATATGACGAGATGATTGAAAATCTTTAGATACCAATTACTAAATTAACAACTGCCACAGAAAACAGCACAATCAAGAAAACAGCAATTCTTTCTTTGTCAGAAATATCACTCATTGATTTTTTTTATGGAAATCAATCCAGACAAGGCATGAAACCACTTAATGTAACGAGCTAAAAAAACTACTTTAAGGTAAAAAATCAGCCGACGATAAGTGTGAGATGGATAAATTCCAAGCCAGAAACAGCAATTCTTCCCACTTTGTTAGACACATCACTCATTGTATGTCGTAACGAAAGGACAAAATAAAAGATGCAAAAGTTATGAAGCTACCAAAAGTAAACCTAAGGTCTACTTTCTACTCTCCTTGATGTAAGAACTAAAAAATAAATTAGGGAGTTACAAAACATAGAAACCCAAGTGTTGATTTGCTCTTCAACAATCACAGACATATGTCCATTTAGCAAAACCGCCATCTTTGTTTTCCAATCAACTAGCGGGGGTACCCGGCGTTGTCCGGGTGTTTGGAGGTGTGTGTGTGCTGTTAAATAAAAAAAGAAACCGGAGGGGTAAAAGTTGGTAGGATCGAACCCGAAGCCCTGAGGCAAAGTTTGAAAATAAAATCGGCCAGCCAGAATGAGTTACTGAAAGATGTTTGAATTTATTTAAGTAAGAACCAAATTGACAGGTGCATGCACGGAAATTGTAGAGTAATAGCTATTCAGCAAATGAGGTCAATGACCAGGTTTGTTTGTTATAAGCGAAGTAAAAAAAGAAAAAAAACATTAAAACTTAAGCGGGGGTGGGGGTTAATCAAAACATCGAAAAAAAACACAAAAAAAACTAACGTAAGGCAAATGAACGATGTTAAATGTAAAAATCGAAAAAACAAAAAAGAAATGGCTTAAATAAGCCTGTTTCGATATTAAAATTAAAAAAATCGGTGGGTACCCGGGTGTTTTTGGGTGTGTGGTTGGGAGTGGATAAGTAAAAAAAAAAAAAAAAACAGAAAAACGAACGTTATGTGAAAAATAGCTTAAATAACACTCGTTCAATATTTAAATTTAAAAAAAATCAAAAAAAAAAAAAAAGACATCTTACACCACGTTTCGAACCCAAAACGTTTAGATAACAACCAACTGAGCTAACGCGACGTACATGAAATTTAGTCAGTTTTTCAACTATTTAAACTAAATCAGGTCATGACGTCATCTCACGCATGCGTAGAACCGGTCGTCGTCACGAGAGGACCGTTTTTGTTGACCCCCCGCCCCTGTCGAAAATTGTTGATTTCGGGGTGAAAAAATGAACGTTTTTGGCCAATTTTTCGATATTTTTCGAGCGAAGGATGGAGCTTCAATATGATACAGAGTTTGTGAATTTTCGTCGTGTCTGTCGAAAGTTTTTAGCGGACAAACATACAAACACACATACATACACACATTTTCGCTTTTATATTTATAGACTAGCGAGGGGTACCCGGCGATGCCCGGGCGTCTTGAGGTAAATTAAAACTCCGAGGGGGGGGGGGGGAGTTAAATAATAATAAAAAAATGTTTTGGTAGGTGAGTATGAGAATCGAGTTGGAAATTAATGTGTGAAAAAAAAAACGTGCGATGTTACCATTGGGCCACCGCGACATACAGCGTAGACGTGTTTGAATTTATTTATCTAACTATAAAAACAGGCGTGCGTGATAAAAGTTAACTTTGCTGCTTCCATTCGACCTAATTAAGAAGGTCAAATAGAAGTCACGCAGCATCTGAGTTTGTTTATCGAAATTTGACTGTCTGATATACAAGATTGATCAAAGCTGATTGCTTCTGGACGTTTTTCCCGGCGCACGTCCGTTTGAGTTTAGTTTCACTTTATTTATACTAAAAAGCCCAATCAACACGCGAGAAGCCAAAATAGCAATAATTTTGTAAAAATCGACGTAAATAAATCTATACGCTATGCGGTTTCCTAATTCCTAGATATTATTATATAGGACCCATATACACAGTTTTAAGCGATAGTAACGACCCCGGGAGCGTGTGCGAGAAAAGCCTTTTGAAGACATACACGAAATGGTCACACACATTTTCGCTTTTATATTTATAGATAATTCACAAAAACAAGCAAGGGAGATCACTCTAAGAACTTAATACAAAGACCAGAACTCTTTTTAACCTTTTACCATCTAGAATGACGGTGTGGTCCTCTTTCAAAAAATAGCTTATTACTAGTGAACACGTTGCAGAGGGTGTTGATGCTGTTTAGAATGTGTTTAATACATGTTGCGGCATCATTTGATACAACACAGCTGGTCGCACATGCTTCAGCCAGTTGTTGAGCAGCCATGAGTGCATGTGTGTGTGTGCATTTGTATGTTCATTCACTTAACTGTGAAAGTGTACACAATTATGCCATTTAGGTAACTATTTGGATGCATTGCATATGATAGAATGAAGGTACGCACACCTGCTTTTGTCAACTCATTTTTATTAATGTTTATTATAAGATTTCTAAATGGGACTATATGGTCCAGCTGGGCACTGGGCTAGTTAACTGAAGAAGGACTGTATGGTTTTCCTCATCATGCAAATGAAAAATAACTACCATTTTTACAGTACTAATAGTTTATGAATATTTTATCAAGAAAATAATGTGTATGGAGATTTTTAGTATTCAAAGCATCTTTATAAATGTTATATTTTTATGTATGGTAGCAAGAATTGGAAAAAAAACACAGATAGAACATGTAAAGATGAAGGATAAATGGAAAAAATTCCAGATTATTCTGCTGTGGCTTGCCCATTTATAAGATTTCTCGCTGCTTGGACTTGCACACGGGTGATTAAAAAGGAAAAAACTAAAGTTTTAACCAAAATGGTATCCTGGGATTGACTTCATTCCTACCGATATTTTCTCAACAACTGTATTACAAGGCCCCACACGAATGTAATCGTTATTTAAATCGTTTTATTTATTTAAAAGAAATTATTTTTAATTGTATTCTCTGTGGATCCCGACTAAAAGTAAAAGAAAAACAAAGAAAATCTATCATGAATCACCCCTATTGGAATAAAGTATCTACAAGGGAAATAACTCTATCAATTCCAAAATTCCTAATGCAAATTGAAAATAATGAAGAAAGGTTACCAATGGAATATTTCAAGAATTGAGAAATGGAAATGATTCAACAAAAAAACAATAAAGATATTCCTAACATAGTGCACCTGTATAATAAGCACATGGGTTGAGTAGATATTCATGATTAAATGATGGTCGACGATAGGAAGTATTATCTTTGTTTAGCATTTTTTTTTAATTACATTTTCACCCCAAACAAGGCACATTGCCACTTTGATGTAGGGGGCTACTATCAGGGACATTAAGCTACAGGAGTACTATGTGGGTAATTGGGCAGCAAGATGTCGGTTCACGTTACACTTGAACTTCTGCATGTCAGTACAGTTGGGGAAGCAGAAACCCGGAAGAGAATTCCAAAGTCTTACGGTTCTGGGGAAGAAACTACTGGAGTATAAGGCTCTCTTACATCTAGGGATCTCAACTGTGAAGGGGTGGGATTTTGCTGCTTGTCGGGTTTGTTGGGGGTATTTATGTCGAGGGGGTACAAGTGCTTGCAGTTTGTCGGAGCATTCACCGTTAAAGTATTTGTAAAACAAGCAGAGTGATGCTACATTTCGTCGATGGGACATAGGCTAAAGCTTAGATGACAGTTCAGGACCTATCAGGTTGGCGACTCTCTTTTGAACCTTGTCTAGGAGTGAGAGAAACAGCTTCTCCACAGACATTCACAGGACAAATAATAAATGTCAAAAGGCATCAAAGTGAATTCAAGTTGAGACTATCAACTTTGTAACTGTTAAGTGGAAAAAAATCCAATTATAAAACGAAAACTATTTTTCAAGTGTTAATCAAAAATATTTTCGAAAGAAAAATTGCGGAGATGCAACCAAGCCTCTTCCAGACACATGGCATTGATCATCTACCAGAAATGGCCAACAAAAGGGGTACTTGTAAGTTTCCAGGATATAAAGTAAAAATTCTCATATTCTGTACTAAACATAAAGTCCATTCGTGCTGAGAGAATAACTGTAATTGTTTTGTTAGATTTCATAAATTGTTTTTATAGTAAGTTTTTGTTTTTCTGCTGAATGTAAAGTGAATTGCTTGAATTTTTTTTTAGTCTAATGTTATTTATGTCCAATAACAAAACGGAAATAATTTTTACTTAAAGGGAATACAGTTAGTTAATATTGTAAACCGTAGTCATTTCCTATTGTGCCTCATGCCGAAATGGACCATTTGGTCCGGTTTCATTTTTTGTGATGGGTACGACCATACCATCCTCTTTCAGTGTTATTGATAAAACTTTTAGTAAAAATTGTGTTCAGGTTGTTTACTTACATTACTTGATTGGAAAAAAATAGCAAAAATATTTTTAAGTTCCTCAAAATAAATTGGGCATTCAAGGGTTAATACAAAGGGCAATAACACTAAAGCCAACTTTCTACTCTTGAGTGATTTATTTTATATCTTTTCTTTTTATAAACCTTTACCACATTACACTTGCTGGATAGTTGCTGTTGTTGTGGATATTTCTTAAGTTTGCTATATCTTTACATCGGAGGTCACCACTTATCAAGGCCCTAAGGTCAATCTAAGACAAGGGTTAAGCATCGGGTAGACTGTGAAACAGGATCAGTCATAGTGGAACTTGGGTAGGGCTAGATTTTATCTTATTGGATTTGAAGACGACAATGTTATAGTCAGCTGGGAAGTAAACCACGGTATTGCATTCTAAAGCCGGATAGTTCTAAGGAAGAAACGCTGCTCATGTAATTTCTGTTTAGTTTTAGGCACAGATAGAGAGTGCAAGAAGTTGTTGGCGGTTATTGCAGCTAGCTGTGTATTTGTTACAAGTGTTTGATGGGGAGGGATTATAGATTGAAGCTCTGTCGAACACCTACTATAAAAATAGTGACAGAGCAGAGATAGACACACAACGTCTCTTTTGTAAGAAAGAGGAAGCAGTACTGCGAAATGGTCATTACATTTTGCAGATGATTTTTGCACTCAGCACTACAGTAATCCATCTTGGGATGCATCTTACTCTTGTACATTACACACCTATTAGGCAAGATTCCGTGAATTTCAATTTCTTCTTAAGACTCATTAAGCTTTAACATTTAGAAATTTTTGATAATCCAAATCATGTAATGGATTTTGATCAAAATTGGAATAAGTATTTTAGACATAAGGATTAATAGCATTATTACATCTTGATTTTAATCTTCGTAAGCGGACATAAATGTGGTGCAAAACCGTTTGGAGAATTTATTTTAATTGTCGTGGGACGGGTATTTCTAATTTTATATAGAAGAAGAAAATTTGATACTATAATTGTTTTACCTCTGCAATGTTCCCTCGCAAATTTTTTTTAAAATGTCAGATCATGTAGAAAATGCTATTGATATTTCTGCACAATCCTTTCTCTTGAAAGACGGACGGTTTTAGCAATTTCTTAGATTGTAGTTACTTTGTATCTTTTAAAAAGGTAATTCTTGACCTTTTATCGTTGTGCCCTGCCCTCATACACTGTAGTTAGAATTCGGTTCACAATAGAAATAGGAAAAAGACCACCAGCTGGCTTTCTTAGATGTTTGAATAACTTGCGTACATGAAGAGTTCAAATCATTTGTTTATCACAAAACAAAAATACTGCAGCTTTAATCCCCACCATGTACATAGCATAAATAAAGCGACAGTTGAATATTTACAACATCTACCACAAGCTATAAATAACACAAGAATATAAGAAATAGCATCCTACTTCCACAAATTTCTAGAATTGACCTTTAGCCCTGACCTAAAATGAAAGACCTTCAGATCCATTTCCAAAATTGCTGGAAAAATGGTGAGATCATTCTACTGCTCCAGAAAGTATCTCACTCTCAATACAAAATCAAGATGTAATAATGCTATTAAACCTTATATCTAAAATCCTTATTCCAATTTTGATCAAGTCTATTACATGATTTTGATTCTCAAAAATCTTTTAATTTTAAAGCTTAATGAGTCTTAAGAAGAAATTGAAATTCATGAAATCTTGCCTAATAGGTGTCTAATGACTATAGATAAAAATTTAATGCAAATCTGAAATATTTGAATTTTTAAATGGGAGGTTGGCTCCATATTATGCTCACTAAAAACATTTGAAGTACTCCAAAGAGACCGAAATTCAGGGAATATTTATTAATTAACTAGCAAGGGTACCCTGCATTGCCCGGGTGTTTGGAGGTGTGTGTGTGTTGGAGGGGGGGGGTAGATCAAAACCAAATGGGCAAAGTGATAACCTTATGTTAAACTTCTTTTAAAAAATCGGAAAACCAAAAAAAGACAAAAAAAAAAAAAAACGCGAAGATGATGTAAAAAAAACAAAAAGAAAAACGATGTTAAACTTAAAAAAAGTTTTGATAGGTAGGTAGGATCGAACATGGAATGTTGAGGCCAAGGTGGAAAAGAAAGTGTGAATAGAAAAAAACCTGATAACTTATTGAAAAGCTCTTTAATTTAATGATTATAAACATACGTGGCAGGTGCGTGAATTCAATTAGGTCAAATATCACGCCATACAGGAAATGAAATTCCGCACTCAATTTTTACTGCGAGGCAGTTCTTTTTTGGGGTTTGTTTACCCAACTTTGTCTGGTTTTGTTTCCCCAAGGTGTTGGAGGGAAACACCAGCTCCCCTTTAAAAGGGGAGTGTCCAAATGAAAGCAATTGTCTGATATAAGGAGTTCCCCTCACATTGATCAAAGCTTTATTGCTGTCTGGATGTTCCCGGCATGAAAGCCGGGGAGTGTTGCTTTCACTTCATATTAGTTTCGCTTTTACACAACACTAGAGAAGCCGAAATAGCAAGAATTTTGTAAAAGTCGACATAAATAAATCTAGACGTGACGCATGTTCGCAAATCCTAGATATTACAATCTATACGGTATATAAAAAGTTCCAAGGAGAAGCCTCCGAAAAAAAGCCTTTCTTAGACATACAAAAATGTGCGTGCCGTATTTGCCTTTTATATATAGAGATGTTTAATAACTGATTTAAATTAAATATAGCCCACATTATACAACCCTCACTACTAGCAGCTGTGTTCCAAAATTAATAATGATTAATTAGTTTAAACCCGTTTACAACTCGATAGTCAATCAGTCAGTCAAGCTATATGCTGCCTGGCGTTGTTCAATTGTAAAATTACGCTTAAATATAATGTTTTAATTTATACAGATTTCATATTTTCATATCCAATTCTCTATTAATTATTATAGTATACCCAATACATAGTAGTGGCCTTCTGGCATGGCCTGGTTGTAATATACACTTAAATATATTTTAATTTATTCAGATTTCATATTTATTATTATAAAACAAATATTCTATTGATTATTATATTATACCCAATATACAGTATTGATTTCAAAAGTGAAAAAAAAAAGTACACATGATGCCATAAGCTAGAATCGAAACCAAAACATGTAGCTCTCCAGCTTTATTTGTTACCACCTGATCGAAGTTCATAAGCATTTAAAAACTTTAAAAAATAATGTTGTAAAAGATATAAATGTATATTTGTGTATGCATAGAAATAACATATTTAATCGACTTACACCTGCCAAGTTCCAATTTCTTTTTCAATTTTAACCCGTTTGACCTGAGTTATTTGAATTTGTGTAACAGAGCCGCAAGCACTGTTAGCAGCAGCAGCATATGACAGCTACCATATGCAAATGACCAAGCAGGCTCTGTGAAGTGACGTCATAGCAAAGACAAAAGACACACACGTGGACAGGGGAAAAAAGGTTTGGAAAAGCAGGTGTTTGAGACATGTGGGTGACGTCACAGCAGAGATGAGAAGTCACACGTGGCCGGAGAAACAGAATAAAGGTCTTTTGTTAAAAACTGAAACAGTAAATTGAATTTCTTTCCTCTTTCTTTTGTTTCCTTACAATGGAGTCTACATTTACATGTAAAAAAAAACGTGTACAACATACAACATTGCATTAGTTTATTTAACAGGTCCAAATTCTTTATATATATCAAATTTCAAGTCTGTAGACCAAAAATTGACAGAATAGTTTGGTAGAAACCGTTCTTCAGACAGATAGGCATGGTCACTTACAGCCGAAATATGATTTTTTTCAATTATATTTCACTTTTTATATATGCAAATCCTTAATTTAAAAGCAAACAGTCCTGGAAAAAAGGAATTTTATTCAATTTTCACCCCAAACAAGGCACAGTGCCACTTTGAAGCAGGGACTTAATTAGCGGGGTCATTATGAAGGGAGATGAGTAGAAAGATGTTTGTTGACATTACACTTGAACTTCTGCATATCGTTGCAGTTGGGAAAGCAGAATAGTGGTTGTAGTCTGTTGTGTGGTTTTTGCAAAAGTATTTTAAGTTGAACCTAGCTCTTATAGAGGATTGTATCGGCAGTGCAATACTGACTGAAACAACTAACGATTTTTCCAGTGATCTTGGTAACAGATAGAGAGTGGGAAAATCATATAAAGTGGTTGTAGCTAGTCGAGATATTTCCTTTCAAATAATTTATTTCACTAATAAACCACTGCAGAAGCATAGAGTTCATAAATTGCAGGGAGACTGGCTGGCAAAGGAAAACTTGGAAGCATGAGATTAAACAAAACTGCACCATAGTAGAATTTGATCCACTGAACTGTGAGAAAACGTCTGACCCCTGAATAAGGATAAAAGTGACATTAATTGAAGAAAAGATAGAAGAATACTAACGATGACCTATTGAATATTTGTTTCCAAATATGTACAAATAGTGTATGGATATTCTTGGTTTATGATAAGAAATTAACAAATGAAAATATCAGACTTACCTTGTGAACTTGTCTGAGTATGGTACCATCTTTGAAAAATATAGGCTTCTTGGCATCTACAACAACGTAGTCAAAGTATTCCCTCCAGTTGTCCTAGGAATAAAATAATAAATAATAAATATGTAAATTTATATCAAAAAGAGAAAAGTAGGTATTATTATAGATTACCTCCCCCACCTTCAAATGAGTTCTACTTTTTTTGGTGTTTTTGTGTGAACATTCTGAAAAACTACATGGGAAAAAGAAGAAAAAATGTTTAACATTTGGATTGGGAAATCAGTATTGCACATAAATTAAACCTAAACTGATACCAAACTTTATGGTTGGGTTAACATGTTAGCGCAGTTTATTTATTTTGCTATAAGAGATAAATCCTGTGTGTGTTTTTTTAAACGATTACATATGGTTTTACAAATATCCAACCCAGATTTAGAGTTAGTGGGAAAAAAATTTGGTAAACTACACTAAAAAAATGGAGATTAATTTACATTGAATTTATACACAAAATTGATCCCACATTCAAGATTCTAAAATAATTTTTTTTTGTTAGTTTTTTTACCACTTTCTTTCCACTAAAGTTTTAATAATTCTTTAAAAAAACAAATTAGAATATCATTTTTTTGACACAAAAATGTTGATATGCAATTTACAAAAAAAATAAAAATAATATAAATTCAATTAAAAATTAAGCACTGTCGAATTAGATGATCAGTAAATCTGCCTCACATTTCAAGCTAAAGGCATTCAACAAAACTCCTTTAATCTTAACAACATGAATGTCGTCTGTTCATTTTTTAAAAACACATTTATTCAAATTAACGTGGCATCATTGATTATTTTTTTATTATTCGGAGTCTTCAGTGTTATTTTCAATGTAAACTACGAACTTCTTCAGGTGTATCTTGTCAAACTCGAAAATCTGGACAGAATTTTGAAGGTGGTTCTGTGAAACTATATGAAACATAAAGTGGAGTATATTTTATTATGATATATATATATATATATATATATGTATACATACATAATGTATATATATACACATATATAATGTATATATGTATATTTTTATCATGTATAGATACATATATATATAATGTATACTTATATAATGTATATATATATATATATATATATACACACATATATAATGTATATATGTATACACACATATATAATGTATATATACATAAATAATGTATATATACACACATATATAATGTATATATATATATAATGTATATATACATACATATATAATATATATATATATATAATGTATATATACATATATATATACATAATGTATATATACATATATATATAATGTATATATACATATATGTAATGTATATAATGTATATATACATATATATAATGTATATATACATATATATAATGTATATATACATATATATATATTGGTCCATCATCTTACAGATGCTAAACTACTGACTGACAAACAATATGGATTTAGACAAGCCCGTTCCACAACAGACATCCTAACTGTGATCTCTGAACGTATATACCATTCACTGGTATATATATTATGTATATATTCATATATATATATATATATATATATATATATATATATATATATGTATATATATATATATATAATGTATACATACATATATATGTAATGTATATATACATATATATATAATGTATATATACATATATATATAATGTATATATACATATATATATATATATATAATGTATATATACATATATATATATATAATGTATATATACATATATATATATATAATGTATATATACATATATATATATATAATGTATATATACATATATATATATAATGTATATATACATATATATATATAATGTATATATACATATATATATATATATATAATGTATATATACATATAATGTATATATACATATATATATAATGTATATATACATATATATATATATATAATGTATATATACATATATATATAATGTATATATACATATATATATATAATGTATATATACATATATATATATAATGTATATATACATATATATATAATGTATATATACATATATATATAATGTATATATACATATATATATAATGTATATATACATATATATATAATGTATATATACATATATATATAATGTATATATACATTATATATATATAATGTACATATACATTATATATATATAATGTACATATACATTATATATATATAATGTACATATACATATATATATAATGTATATATATATAATATATATAATGTATATATATATATATATATATATATAATGTATATATATATAATGTATATATAATGTATATAATGTATATATATATAATGTATATATAATATATATATATATATAATGTATATATATAATATATATATATAATGTATATATATATAATGTATATATATAATATATATATAATGTATATATATATAATGTATATATATAATATATATATATATATAATGTATATATATAATATATATATATATAATGTATATATATAATATATATATAATGTATATATATAATATATATATATAATGTATATATATATATAATGTATATAATGTATATATATATAATGTATATATATAATATATATATATATGTATAATGTATATATATAATATATATATATATAATGTATATATATATATAATGTATATATATATATATAATGTATATATAATATATATATATAATGTATATATATATATATATATAATGTATATATATATATATAATATATATATAATGTATATAAATGTATATATATATATATATATATGTATATATATATAATGTATATATATATAATGTATAGATATACATTTTACCTCCAAGACGATTATGTTTGTCTTACCTGCATGCAAAAATACAATCCCCCCTTTTCTTCAATCTAAACTTTACATGTAACTCAAAAATCCTAATGGAAATCTATCTGTAAATGAATAACCCCTTTTCTATTGAACGCTATCTACTCCTTCCCACTCCTAAACTCCCATATTGCACCGCATTTGTAGTAGAATCGCTAACTTCCAGCCCCTAACCCTCACATGCAA
>NC_136489.1:2660678-2800678 GCF_053919585.1 Euprymna scolopes
AATGGAGTGAAATTGCATATCTTAGAGAGAAAACTTTAACACCCCATTCTTTCCCATTCATTTCTACATCTCAACACAGACTCAAATCCCCCCCCCCCCCATTGGGTCTTATTTACATACAACCAAACCTTATTTTTCACAACATTTGACAGAACCTCTTGATATTAACTCCATGTCACAAGGAAAACCTGATATTTTCATTGCAAACTTTGCTTTCGTATAAGCTGTATCGCCTGAGGAGGTCTTTAGTTACTAGTAACTAGCTGACCCAAATATTCTCATGACTGTGTCACAACATACTACTGCTTATGTAAAAACAAAGTGTATACCCTGCTCTACTGCAGTATTGAGCACTCCTGTATTAACCTTGTTAAACTTCATTGGTTACTTACTCTCTGGAAAATAATAATCTCAGATAATATATATATATATATATATATATATATATTAACTCAAATGCTTAGGGAGCAAAAGATACCAATAGTTAACAACAAGAATAAAAATAATGATACACACATACACACTATATTTGTAAAACTTTGGAAGAGTCGAGATATCATAACTATTAATATCAGTAATATCATAAATATGGGTGGTGACAATGATATGCTTACCTTAGCATCACTTTCAAGTAAATATTTCATTATTTTCTGCAAGATAGGAAAAAATAATATAAAACTCATTAAAAACCTAAAAAAAACAGAAAAAAATCTTTGCATAAATAAATAAATTAACTGTTAAATAATAGTAGATCTCCATCGGTCAGGGTAGACCCTGAGTAGCATTAAAGTTGTCTGTTTGGCGAAAACATTGACGCCTATGGGTGTAGTAGTTGATTTAAAGAAAAATTTTTTTTTTTAAAGAGTCACCACTTATTAAGGCCCAGAGGCCACTGAAGGATAACGGTTACTGAGTATATGGTAATCAATATCAAAGTCTATTTTGAACTCTGTCAAGGTAGGATAAACTACTTTTAGCAGCTTATCCTGCCCAAATGTGGCAACAGTGCTTGGAAGTACTCGGCTTTTATACAGGTAGAGAATTGCATCACTAGTGAAATATCTACTGGAGCAGTGAAATGATTCCACAATTTTCCCAGCGGCCTTGGCAATTGATTTGATCTACATGTTCCATCTCAGATAAGGAGTAAAAGTCAGAAGCTTAAAACATGGAACCTCTCCAAGATGAGAGCCATTTATTTCAATTGATACGAGGATCAGTGTCGATGATATAAAGATAGAAGCTTAGTTTTAGATGCATTAAAATTAACCAGTCACCTCTTACTCCATTGCACCACGTGATCAAGATCAGAGGAGAGAGAATCAGAGAACTTGGTCGTTTACAGCCTTTGAAGTTTTACCATAAGTGGTGGTGTCATCAGCATAAATGTCTACAAATGAACTGAGGATGTGATTTAGGAGATCATTGATGTAAATCAGAAAAAGAGTTGGGCTCAGGATGGATCTCTGAGGGACTCCAGCATTAATACTGTGAGCTTCTGATTTCTGCCCATCAACTACTACTCTTATGAACCTACCAGAGAGAAATGATTTAATAACTGAAAAGACATTTCCAGCTATACTGTAGCTGGAGATCTTGTGGAGTAGACTTTTATGCCATACCCTATCAAAGGCCTATGATATGTCAAGAGCAATTGCCCTAGAAAGGAAGCCTCCATCGAGAGATTCACTAATCGTATGAGATATAATTGTAAGCACATCTGCTGTAGATCTAACACAACAGAAACCATATTGTGTGTCACTAAGAAGGTTATTTTTGCTGAGGTGGTTGACTACTTCCCTATTTAACACGGATTCCAGCAACTTACTCATGACACACAGGAAACTGATTGATTTTTATTGAAAGGAAGATGATCGATCACCTGAATTTTTAAATATGGGACATACTGATGAGGTTTTCCACGCTGTTGGGAAGCAATTCTTCTTAAGACAATGCTTAAACAGATTTGTAAGCATGAGAGCTAATACTGGTTGAAGCTTTTTCAGCACTATAATTGGAATGCCGCCCGAGCCAGTTTACTGGCATTAAAGTTTTTGATTAGTTTGGCAACATCATGCACAGATATTTATATGTCGCATATGACACAGGAGAAAATACAGGGGTAGAGGCTAGAAGCCATGTTAGAATTAGCTGTAAAGTTCTTGGCAAAGAGTTTGATTTTGTCTGATGCTGACGAGATTACCTAAGGTCCATTGATGATGGTTGGGATAGAGCACACACTTCTATTCGGGACACTGTTTGTTTTTTGCCAAAACTGGTTGGAATCAAGCCTCTGCACAGCTACTTTGGACTTGACGGACTGAGCATACAACTCTCGTGTTCTTTATTACTCTTTTATAGTGGTTGCTGGAAGTTCTAAAGGCAGCTTTAGTCTCAGTACATCTATTATGTTGGAAGCAATGGAAAAAGTGATTTCTGTGTACAATGGCAGCAGCATATTCTGGAAAGAACCACAGCTGGCTGCTAGGTTTTTGCTGGAATTTTTTTGGAGGGTATGAAGTGGTCTATTATTAAAATTAACCATTCGGTAAGGTCTGATACTATAGAGGACACTCTTTTTAAACATGGAATTCAGAGGTAGATCTGATATAAATGTATGGAAGCTATTCCAGTCAGCCATAGAATATCGATATACTGCACGATGGAGAGGTACGTCAGAGGACTTATTACATTTTGTTTTTATCTTAACTGAAACAATCAAGTGGTTGGAAGATCAATCATCAGGTTGATGTAATAGTGAGTCTCTACAACAAAGGTCACATGTATGCTACGTTCCTAGTCTGTTAGAATCAACGCTTTGTTTCCTGCAAACAAGTATACCTTTCTGTGGCGACTTATGTTAGGTTCTCTTCAGTTGTATCAGTTGGCTGTTAGGCTTTATCAGGACGGACTCTGTTTTTATGGTCACAGCTTTTATATCATGTGTCACGACATTGCTTTACTGCAGTCAGTCTTTTAAGAAGCCAGTTCTCCATACAGGAGGTATTCAGCATTAGTTCAAAGTAAATTATTTTTACTTAAAACATCATTTCTAATGTTCTTTTCTTATTTAGAAAAAAAAAAAAAAAACAGATCTAAATACATACATCATAGTTACTTACTCTCTCATGTAAATTCAAAGATATTTGTTCATATAAGCTATATAAAACAAAATGGAGTAAAGATGGAAATTTACATACCCAGGTACCGTCCCAACACTTTTCAAGGAACATGTATAAACTCATTGACCTTTATAGCATTATTAAATAATCACTCTTTTTCTGGTTCATCAATTCATTTTCGAAATTTTCTATCATTAAATTTTAAATCTGCTGCACTGTTATGTTCGTGTGATTTATAAGCATTTCAATGATTTATAAGTTTTCTAATGAGAAGTGGTTTGATGAACTTTCTGTACCTCTATCTCCCCAACATAAAAATCTGAACCCTTCTGATTAGCAGTAAAATCACACCCCTTCTCTGTAGATGACAGATTTTTTTTTCCCAAACTGCTTGTCTTTGGAATTCCTTTCTTGCTCCCTATTTCCCCAACCATATCAACTTTCAGAAATTTTAATATTATGCAAACAAACATCTTGCTGCTCAATTTCTCACCATCCATGTTTCCCATATAAATCTGGGCTCTATAGCAGTTGCCCCATATGTAAACAAAAGTAAAAAAATTTATATGATTATCGGTACACTTCAGATTTTATTTAAAACAATTATTTGCAAACAGTATTGCATAACTTTTGTGAGTCAAATAAATAAGGAATGAAATCTTACGTTTGTATATTGATAACAGCTGTTTGTGATGAGAAGGGTTTGAGCTCCATGTTGTCTTATTCTGAAATTAAAAGATGAAAATTTAGTGTTAAATGATGATAGAAAATGGCAATCTTGTAGTGTACCTATTTACTATGCCTCCCCACGGGACAGAGTTAGACACCAGGGTCGTTTTTTAACGTGGAGAAAAGGTACAAAAATAAAAATTGTCTCAGTCGTGAAGGATTTCTCCTCCACCGAAAGAGAACAAGAAATGGAAGTGCAGCATCTGAAGAACAGATACTACAATCTTGTAGTGTAGTTAACAGCTGAAAAATTTCAAATAATACATGAAAATAGATAAAAACAAAAACTTGATTTTTATTTTTACTTGCTTTTTTGAAGACAATGCCAATACAATTTGGTTAAAAACACTGATATGAGACAATTGTAAATGGATAAAATGACAACATTGAAGGATTCAATAATCTATTAAATATTTATCTACTGTAATAGAAGACATTACTCACACAAGTGGCAGCACATCTATTTAGCATGTCATGTGCAGGAATTGCAGAAAGGAAAAGAAGTAACTGATGTTTGTAAACGGATTCTTTTTATGTGAGGCATTAATTTTCATGTAAGGTGAATATCTGCTTTAAGAAGGACAAATTGGGGAGAACAGGAAATTGAGTGTTTGATAATTGAAAGAAAACAATGAAGTTAGTGAAAAGGAGTTCCATCAGTTATTCACAGTTGTATGTTTTGGTCACAACGTTTCTCAGTGTGGTCGACCAAAAAATGCAATTGTGAATTATTTAGGACCTCTTTCATGGCTGATAGAATGAGAGCATGCTACCCCCATGAAGTAAATAAAGGGTGCTGTTTGAAATTCCATTCAAATTGCCAAATTTGACAGAAACATTCCAGGGTTTGACATGATACACCTGAAGAAGGTCGGAGGTTACATTGTGAAAATAACATCTGAAGAATCCAAATAATACAAATAATCAATTATCATCTAAAAAAATCAGAAACAAAGGACACCATTAAGATGACACACCCAAGATGAGAATAGGTTTAAAGTTCATACTAGAATTATTCACAAATACTCGTGGGGCAACAAATAAAAGTTTTAATTAACAACCAGTTCTAAGTGACAATTTTCAGGAGGTTGACGAATATAATTACAAACTACATCACACTTCTAGCTGGTCATGGCCAAAGGAAATATTATGAGAATGACATCCAAAGTGAGAACAATAGTCGGAATAATAAATAACAGAGAATAGTTTTCATTGAATTGTCGTAACACCATTAGAGATGAAAACTAATGTTGAAAACAGTAATTAGTTATGATTATGTCACAGAATATTACACCAATGAGATGAAGTACATAGCAGAGAAGCGAGATCAATTCTGTTTTTTTTGGGGTATTTATCACATCAAAGCAAGCAAATTTATCTTTCCAGGTCTAAATTACAGTTCGTCTAGATGTACATTGCTGTAAACTGCTCATATAGAATAAACTCCAAGGAGCAAATAATGGTGTTATTTGTTGTTTTCAAATCCCTCAATAACCAGAAGGAAAGAACAAAAAGTTAAAAGATGAAATATCCACAAAGCAATTTGTGATGGACTAACAGAAAAGGGCTCTGAACAGAACACAGACCAGAAATGTTTGTTCAAATCTGGGATTAAAGTACACTCTCTCTACTGTATTATAAAAATTATTCTCAAGACAGGAGGAGTAAAATGAAAGATCACAAGGATTATTGAAGGCATATTTGAGTTATAAAAACAGACTGGAAACACTTTTAGAACACAGAATACAAAGCAATCTAATTGAATCTATAAGAACTATTTTTTTAATGAACAAGTAATTTGTTCAACTCTACAAGAACAAATCCCAAATCATGGTGGTTCCACCTATTGAACGAGAAGTTTCTATAAGTTGTTAAGGCAGGTGAAGTGCTCTTTAGTCTTGGTAGATAATGCTTATGAGCCTCTCTTTGTTTTATCGTTATTTCCATGGGAAAAGCATCCGTCTAGCTGAAACCACTGTCAATAATTTTCCCCACTCTTTATCTGTGCCTAAATCAAAACGTAGATTCCATGAACAAAGCTTCTTTCTTAGAACTGCACACCTGTGGAACTTGCTTACATTTGCCTGTTTCCCACCTGACTACAACTTGGATGTCTTCAAGTTCAACACAAACAAATTCCTTTAAAACCGCCCCCTTAAGTAATCAAATTTATCAAATATCCATTACTAACGATTACAACGATATTATCCCATTGATTACTGTACATGCAATAACCCTTGTCCTCGAGTGGCCTTTAGGCCTTGATAAGTGGGGACTCCTATATTAAAAAAAACACACTTATCCTTGAGTGTTCTTTGAGCCTTGATAGGTGGCAAATCATCAGTAAAAAGGATAAACTTGAGCCCCCACCCCCAATAATAATGAGTGTCTAAGATAATACTTAATTAACTAATTTTCTTTTTTTTCAAGCGAAATGTTGATTAATTGCAACCGGCCTTGGTCTGAATAAAAAATAGAATAACAACTTACATTTTTGATAACAAGACATTATATCTCATTTAAATATGACCATAAAGTCATTTATGTTCATATTATTTATGTCCTTGCCAGGAGATGAGACACAAGGTTAGGTGTGGTTTTAAAAAGCCATTCATGTTCACAGTGGAATAATTGCACTCTGAGATGCCCTGTTGACATTCTCCGGTAGAGGTGCCTCAGGCGATTAGCAATAAAATAAGATAAAACCTGAGAGGATCTTCATCCTATGCGTTAACAAAAACCATACGTCAGCTCGACAGCAATAAACTGTCGAACTTATTTGAATCAAATGACGTACAATTTAATAAATACATTAGGTCTAGAATTTGGTTCTGTTCAGTTCTAACAAGTAAACTCCCAGGCCTTGCCTTCTTCCTGCATTTTTGTAAGCCAGACTGTTCTTCCTCTAAGGTGTTGGCTTTTCAAATTCCATTTTCCGGACCTTTGAGGGAGATAATATAACTCCATTGCTTTGATCAAGATTAGAGGCAGGTGTGAGAAAATAATGTTAAAAACGGTATTTTTCAGCATAAGGTTAGAGTAGTAGAAAATTCCATTAGAAGTTAACAGACTAGAGTCATGATTACATCACAGGATATTACGTCATGAAAGTAAATATTATTGAAGGAAAGAAGAAAAAGAAGTTGAGAGATGAAATATCCACAGAACAATTTGTGACATGGAAGAAAGTATTTGGTAGAGAAATGAAATTAATTTTGCCTTTTTAAGAGAGTATAACCTCAAAATGACTAGATGTATTAATTGGGATCACCCATTGATGGTGGTCCAGGAAATTGCAGCTCATCTCAATGTATATTGCTGTAAATATTGTAAATATTCATGTAAATTGCCAAAACTAGTAAACTAAACCCCAGAAGTAAATAATGGTGTTATTTGTTGTTTTTTTATCCTCACATTATTATAACTCACAGAAAGAAATAATGATAAGGTGGTCCAGGAAATTGCAGCTCATCTCCACGTATAAATTGCTGAAACAGGTAAACTAAACCCCAGAAGAAAATTAATGTTAGATTAATCGACGATTGTTATGATCGTTGAAATATTTGTAAAAGCAGAATGTTATCATAATAAAAAAAATATTTACAGAGAAAATTATTTATGTTAAGATTATTTGAAAATAGTTTGAACTCTAGAGTCTGACGTAGTATTATGCAGAGGTCATTTGTCATTTTAAAGTGACGTGGATTTTAAGCAAAGTTTTGGGAAAAGATATGATTTGATCAGTCAGAAATTGGAAGTGATGAGGAGGGAAAGAGAGTGGATTATAAATATTGATGTAAATTGCCGAAACAAGTAAACTAAACCCCAGAAGCAAATAATGGTGTTATTTGTTGTTGTTTTTTTTTTCTCCTCTGATTATTACAACTTACAAAAAGAAATAATGATAGGCTGGTCCAGGAAAAATACTATCTTTAATCTTATTTTTACTCACAATGCTACAATGTGGCCAAACTAGTGAAGTCAGTGTTCAAAAATTGAAAACTAAATGTTGGTTGTATATCAAGACGTACACAATTTATTTGCTATAAAAATTGAACATAAATTACTTTATGGTATTTAAATAAAATGTGACATTTTTTTTATTAGCCAAAAATGAGACTTGCTTTTCTGACTATTTTTTTATTCGGATCAAGGTCGATTGTTTGTAATTCATCAACTAAGGAAAAAACTATAATTAGTTGATCAAGCATTTTTATAGGAGCTCATTTTTTTAATCAATTTTTGAATAATGATTCAACACTTACCAAGGCTCAAAACCACTCGAAGATAATGATTAAGGAGACTGCCAATTGGAGAATAAACAATATTATGAGAGGATTGTAAACAAGAAAAGGATATATTTGTTTGAAGTATCTCAGTGGTCTTAGCTACAATCGAATAATACAATGTTGTAAGTTGGCTTAATGGACGGTTGTTTATATATAACTGAAATTTTGCATTACTTTCCGGCTACAGCTTATATAATACTGTAGAATTAAAGTCCATATAAATACTAGTATCAATATGCATAATCAGATAAAAAGCTCAAGATACAAGATAGAGAAATATTATAAATGAAAATTTGGAATGGGCAATCGACAATACCCCACTATCAAACAATCATGATGTTGTTTGCACAGCAACTGAGAAAGCTAACATGTTTGCCCGTCAGTTTGCCTTAAACTCTACCTTGGACCCAGTAAGCCATTCTCTCCCTAATTTTCCTGTGCGGACAGAAACCACGCTAGATGATCTGAAGATCACGCCTTCCGACGTACATGATATTATTAAAAACCTAGAAACCTCAAAAGCATGTGGAACTGACCTCATACCGGCTGTGCTATTAAAAAAATGCTTCGCTGAGGTCACTCCTATTCTCTCTAAACTTTTTAGCAAATGCCTTAACAAATCTTGCTTTCCTGGCTACTGGAAAACTGCTCCTATGGTACCAGTTTACAAAAACTCTGGCGAAAGAACCGACCCATTAAATTATCGCCCAATTAGCCTCCTCCCTCTTTTTGCCAAAATATTTGAGTCCTTAATTAATCAAGCTCTAGGTCACCACCTTTCAGCTGCTAAACTTCTGTCAGACCACCAATATGGATTTAGGCAAGCCCGTTCTACTGCAGATATTTTAACTGTAATCTCTGAACGTTTATACCAAGCACTGGATAAGGCAGGGGAGGGGAAGGTAGTAGCCCTTGATATATCTAAGGCTTTTGACAGTGTATGGCACGATGGTCTTCTGATGAAAATAAAATCCTATGGTATTACTGGACGAATGCTTAGCATAATTAGATCTTTCTTAAATGAGAGAAGAATCCAGGTTGTCCTCGATGGGCGTACGTCCAAAAAATTGCTATAAATGCCGGTGTGCCTCAGGGATCGATTCTTGAACCTTTGTTATGTCTGATATTCATAAATGATTTACCTGATAAAATTGTCTCTGAGATGGGTATATTTGCCGATGACACCACGTGCTATAGCAGGCACGTGGGGAAAACTAATGAGTACATATCTAAGGTAATGGCGGAGACCCTAGAGGTGAACTTCAGTCTGTAGTGGAATGTGGTCAAAAATGGATGGTAACGTTCAATGCTGCCAAGACAAAGCTTGTTTTCTTTAATAACCTTAACAACCACCAATAGCTATGGCTAGCGATACTTTACCTGAGAACACTTTGTTCAAGCTCCTTGGCTTAACATTCACAGGAAACATGAGTTGGAATAGATACATTGAGAGCATTGCCAAGGCTGCTGCAAAGAATGTGGGCTCTCTCTATCATGTTTGAAAGTTACTTATGTCTGAAAGTATCCTGTACCTCTACAAAGCCACCATTCACCCATGTAGGGAGTACTGTTGTCACATTTAGGCTGGTGCATCTGCTACTAGTCTCTCGCTCCTGGACAGGGTCCAAAAAAGAGTAGTCAACCTAATAGGTCCCGAACTGTCATCTAAATTTCAGGCTGTCCCACCAACGTAATGTTGCATCCCTCTGCCTGTTTTACAAGTAATTTAATGGTGGATGCTCTGACGAACTACAAACCGTTGTACCCCCTTGACGAAAATACCCCTGACAAACCCGACAAGCAGCGAAGTCCCACCCCTACACAGCTTAAATCCCTAAATGCAAGAAAGCCTTTTACTCTAATAGCTTCTCCCCCAGAACTGCAGGACTTTGGAATTCTCTTCCGGTTTTCTGCTTCCCCAACTGTACTGACATGCAGATGTTCAAGTGTAATATGAACAGACATCTTGGTGCTAAACTCCCTACATAGTACCCCTGCAACTTAGATCCCTGATAGTAGCCCCTACATCAAAGTGGCACCATGCCTTGTTTGGGGTGAAAGTGTAATAAAAACAAAATAAAATAAAAAATTATTTGGTAAGGAATACAAAAATTTTAAATTTTTTTGTATTCTTTGTTGAATAATAAATTTGTCAGAATTTTTTTTTAATTTACTGAGTTTAAATTTTTTTTTTAATTTACTGATTTTAATTCCAAATTTTAATAATTTTTTTAATTTACTGATTTTAATTCCAAATTTTAATATTTTTTTTAATTTAGTGATTTTAATTCCAAATTTTAATATTCTTTTTTTAATTTACTGATTTTAATTCCAAATTTTAATAATTTTTTTTAATTTACTGATTTTAATTCCAAATTATAATAATTTTTTTTTTAATTTACTGATTTTAATTCCAAATTTTAATAATTTTTTTTTTAATTTACTGATTTTAATTCCAAATTTTAATATACTTTTTTTAATATACTGATTTGAATTCAAAATTTTAATAATTTTTTTTTAATTTACTGATTTTAATTCCAAATTTTAATCATTTTTTTTAATTTACTGATTTTAATTCCAAATTTTAATAATTTTTTTTAATTTACTGATTTTAATTCCAAATTTTAATAATTTTTTTTTTAATTTACTGATTTTACTTCCAAATTTTAATAATTTTTTTTTTAATTTACTGATTTTAATTCCAAATTTTAATAATTTTTTTTTAATTTACTGATTTTAATTCCAAATTTTTATAATTTTTTTTTTAATTTACTGATGTTAATTCTAAATTTTAATATATATTTTTTAATTTACTGATTTTAATTCCAAATTTTAATAATTTTTTTTTTAATTTACTGATTTTAATTCCAAATTTTAATAATTTTTTTTTTAATTTACTGATTTTAATTCCAAATTTTAATAATTTTTTTTAATTTACTGATTTTAATTCTAAATTTTAATATATATTTTTTAATTTACTGATTTTAATTCCAAATTTTAATAATTTTTTTTAATTTACTGATTTTAATTCCAAATTTTAATAATTTTTTTTTAATTTACTGATTTTAATTCCAAATTTTAATAATTTTTTTTAATTTACTGATGTTAATTCCAAATTTTAATATATATTTTTTAATTTACTGATTTTAATTCCAAATTTTAATAATTTTTTTTTTAATTTACTGATTTTAATTCCAAATTTTAATAATTTTTTTTAATTTACTGATTTTAATTCCAAATTTTAATAATTTTTTTTTTAATTTACTGATTTTAATTCCAAATTTTAATAATTTTTTTTTTAATTTACTGATTTTAATTCCAAATTTTAATAATTTTTTTTTTAATTTACTGATTTTAATTCCAAATTTTAATAATTTTTTTTTTAATTTACTGATTTTAATTCCAAATTTTAATAATTTTTTTTTTAATTTACTGATTTTAATTCCAAATTTTAATATTCTTTTTTAATTTACTGATTTTAATTCCAAATTTTAATAATTTTTTTTAATATACTGATTTGAATTCCAAATTTTAATAATTTTTTTTTAATTTACTGATTTTAATTGCAAATTTTAATAATTCTTTTTTTAATTTACTTATTTTAATTCCAAATTTTAATAATTTTTTTTATTTTACTGATTTTAATTCCAAATTTTAATAATTTATTTTAATTTACTTATTTTAATTCCAAATTTTAATATATTTTTTTTAATTTACTGATTTTAATTCCAAATTTTAATAATTTTTTTTTTAATTTACAGATTTTAATTCCAAATTTTAATATACTTCTTTTTAATTTACTGATTTGAATTCCAAATTTTAATAATTTTTTTTTAATTTACTGAATTTAATTCCACATTTTAATATTTTTTTTAATTTACTGATTTTAACTCCAAATTTTAATATTTTTTTTTTAATTTACTGATTTTAATTCCAAATTTTAATAATTTTTTTTTAATTTACTGATTTTAATTCCAAATTTTAATAATTTTTTTTTAATTTACTGATTTTAATTCCAAATTTTAATAATTTTTTTTAATTTACTGATTTTAATTCCAAATTTTAATAATTTTTTTTAATTTACTGATTTTAATTCCAAATTTTAATAATTTTTTTTTTAAGTTACTGATTTTAATTCCAAATTTTAATAATTTTTTTTTAATTTACTGATTTTAATTACAAATTTTAATATATATTTTTTTAATTTACTGATTTTAATTACAAATTGTAAATGTCTGCCTGTCTGTCTCCATATTTTCAAACTCTATCTCCTCCAAAACTAAAAGTCACAGAGCAGGGGCCTCAAATGATTGCATTCTTTTATGTCTGCAGTTGGTGAAAATCGTTTTTAAGAGGTCAAAAAATGGATCAAAACTGAAAAAAATCAAACATTTTGTGCATTTACTTTTGTTTATTTTTAATGTTTAATCAGTCTATATACTATAATAATATATACAAAATCTGGACAAATTAAAATATCATATTTAAGCATATTTAACGCCTGGGCAAAGCCCCCCCCCCCCGTGTGTGTGTGTGTGTGTGTGTATATATGTGTGTGTATATATATATATATATATATATATATATATATATATATATATATCTTCAGAATGTGAGAGAATATATAATTATTTCCACAGCCAGACCACGATGTAGCCAACAAAGCCCTGATAACCAACAAACCGGTTAGTTGGTTGTCAGGGCTCTTGTATTGTTTGGCTGTGGAAATAATTAAATATACATGTGTGTGTGTGTGTGTGTGTGTGTGTGTGTGTGCATATGTACGTGCATCATTAGTTTTATTGTTGCTGTTAGCAATAGATGCAACCATTTTCTAATACATATTACTAGATTGACTTTAACATTGATATGTTCAGCATGTGATATTTTTTTAGTTATTATATATCACCTTTCTTAAAACGTTCACGTCTACTCAAAACAACTTGTTTAATCTGTTTTTTATTTAATTTATCACAAGAAATAAACATAAATCAGTATATGAGGATCATTCCAAATCTAAAGCCTCCTATTTTTTAATTTAAAAAGTTGAAGAACTATGAAGAAAGGAGTGGTACTACCAAAACAGTCAACCTTTTATGCACCAGAATGTATGTTTCTACATAGTCACTACCATTCTCAATGCACTTTTGCCAGGAATTCAATGACGCATCTGCTTCTGATGCATGTCCATGCAACAGAGATGAAACTTTCAGGTCATGAATGCATAAGTTTATTTATCATAACGATGCAATTTGCAATCTCCTCTGATCCATTCGGGTGGAACAAAAAAAAATAATAAGCATTACTTTTGAAACGTCTTGTGTTTTTCTTTTAAACTTCGTAAATCATTCACCATTTTTGTTCCATCCCATGAACTCCTCTCCCTAAATTAAACAAATTTCAATTGGCATCACAACTGGGACACATAATTAGCATAATGAACTTCTGCACAAATGAAAATCCCCCCCCCCCCCACGACAAACCTGCCCAGCAGAAAAATCCCACCCCTCTGCTGTAGAGATCCCTAGATGCTGGAAAGACTTCTACTCTAATAATTTCTTCCCTCGGACTGCAAGACTTTACAATTTCCTCTCTGTTTCCTGTTTGCTTTACTGACATGCAGAAGTGCAGAAATATAGTGTGCACAAGACATTAGAAATCATCAAAACATTTTGGTTCCCTCCAAATTGAACAAATTTCAATTAGGAGCATCCAACTGCATAATCAGCACAATGGATACTTGCACAGATTACCTGATCAGTTATGTTCAAACCCAAATTGAACAAATCGGTTTTGTTGCAGCTATATATTTCCTATAAACCCAAATGTATCTGATTGTGATTTACAGAACAAAGTGGAAATGGTCAATGATTTCTAATTAGATTGAGTGAGAGCCTAATCGGAGAATCTCAGGTTCAAAGGGTGCTCATGTTTTAAAGTAATTTAGCAAGGGAACGACTCAGTTGCCGCTTGCTAAAGTTGGAAAAATAATAAAATATTAAATTAAACAATAATAATAAAGAAAAGCTGTTAAAAAATGGTTTGCAAATGAAAAAGTCTAACTGTAATAAAATAGTTTTTTAACGTCCTCTCGGATTCAGTTAGTCACAATTAATTAACGAGGAGAAGTTTCTCACTCGTTGACTGAACGGGATCCCATTCGAAAAAAGATGAGGAATAAAAGGGTTTGTTTTTTTTTGGCATTTAGCATGCCAAAATTGGGTCTCTGTTGATTGGTCAAGAAGAATCGTCGTGGGCAATAAAGTTATGGCTTATTTTTAGAAGAGGCAGGTGGTGGATGAGAGAATTATTTTAAGGGAGAAAGAGAAGTAAACCATTTTTTTTTATATAGTTTAGCTGATTTAACTATTATGACATGGTTGTTAAGTGCATGGAAAACCATATGTCATGCATCCAAGTCTTAGGAATGAAACTACGTATGATGAACTTGTTATGAAGCATTCAGATGGTATAAAACGTGAGGAATCATTTAGTAGTTTATCAAAGTTAAAAAGCTGGTATGTGATGACTATAGTCCAGACAGATCTTTTTTTTTTTTACAAAGTAACCACTTATCAAGGCCTGGAGGCCACTAGAGGATAAGGGTTAATGAGTGTACAGTAGTAAATGAGAAAATATTGTAGTAATCGTTACTAATGGAAATTTGGTAAATTGGATTACTTAAAGAGACGACTCAGCAAAAACTTGTTCACGTTGAACTAAGGTGGCCATATTGTAGTCAGTTGGAAAGCAGGCAAATGGAATAGAGTTCCACATGTGTGCAGTTCTTAGAAAGAAGCTTTGTTCATGGAATCGACATTCCGGTTTAGGCACAGATATAGAGTGGGGGAATGTATTGATAGTGGTTTCAACTAGACGAGTGTTTTTTGTGACAGTTTGGCAAGGGAGACTATAGATTGGAGCTCAGACGAGCACTTACCATGAAAATAATGATAAATCAGAGACATGCTCGCAATCTCTCTTCTGGCTACGAAGTCTATTTTGAATTATGTCAAGGCAGAATAAGCTGCTTCTAGCAGCTCCTGCCCAGATGTGACAAAAGTACTCCACCATTGGATGTATTTGGCTGTTATACAGGTAGAGAATTGCATCAGCAGCAAGATATCTACTGGAGCAATCAATACATTATTCCAGCAGGCTTGGCAACAGATATGATGCACATGTTTCTTCTATCAGGAGTAAAAGGTCAGACCTAGAAGCTTGTCAAAATATGGAGCCTCCCCAAGACAAGAGCCATTTATTTCAATTGATGCCAGACAGGAATTAGAGCATTGGCGATGTAAGGATAACTTGATTTTAGACGCATTGACATTAAACAGCCACCTTTTTCCCCATTACGCCTCTTGCTCAAGATCAGAGGAGAGCGAATCAGAGAGAACTTAGTCATTTACAGCCTTTGAAGTTTTACCATAAATAGTAGTGTTGCCAGCATAAATGTTTACAACTGATTTTAGGATATGATTTGGGAGATCATTAATGTAGATTAGGAAAAGAGTTGGGCCCAGGATAGACTCCTGAGAGATTCCAGCATTAATACTGTGAGCTTCTGATTTCCACCTATCAACCACTACTCTTATGAATCTATCCGAGAGAAATGATTTAATAACTGAAAAGACATTTCCAGCTATACTGTAGCTGGAGATCTTGTGGAGTAGAACTTTATGTCTACGATATGTCAAGAGCAATTGCCCTAAATAGGAAGCCTTCATCGAGAGATTCACTAATCCTATGAGATGTAACTATTAGCACATCTGTTGTAGATCTAGCAGAACAGAAACAATATTGCATGTCACTGAGGAGGTTATTTTTGCTGAGGTGGTTGACTGCTTCTCTATTTAACACGGATTCCAGCAACATACTCATGACACACAGGAAACTTTATTGAGTGGGAGATGACTGATCACCTGAATTTTTCAATATGAGAAATACTGATGAGGTTTTTCAGGGTGTTGGAAATCAATTCTCATTAAGACAACGTTTAAATAGGTTTGTAAGTATGGGAGCTAGTTCTGGGTTAAGCTTTTTCAGCACTATGATAGGAATGCCATTAGGGCCAGTTGCTTTAGTTGAATCAAGATTTTTAATTAGCTTGGCCACAT
This sequence comes from Euprymna scolopes, assembly GCF_053919585.1. Classification (NCBI taxonomy): domain Eukaryota; kingdom Metazoa; phylum Mollusca; class Cephalopoda; order Sepiida; family Sepiolidae; genus Euprymna; species Euprymna scolopes. Next base: position 2,676,939 of record NC_136489.1, read on the forward strand.
CACGCACAGATATTTGAATGCCACATAGCATATTTTCATACACAGGAGGAAATACCCTGATCGCAGAGGTTAGAATTAGCTGCAAAGTTCTTAGCAAAGAATCTGGCTTTCTCCTATGCTGACAAGATTACCTCAGGTCCATTGATGATTGGAATAGAGCACAAACTTCTATTCAGGACCCTGTTTGTTATTTGCCAAAAATGGTGGGAATCAAGCTACTGTTCAGCTTCTTTGGACTTGACGGACTGAGCATACAACTCTCTTGCATTCTTTATTTCTATTTTACAGTTGTTGCTGACAGTCCTGAAGGCGGCTTTAGTTTCAGCACATCTATTACGTTGGAAGGAATGGAAGTAGTGATTTTTGTGCGCAATGGCATCAGCACATTCTGGAAAGAACCATGGTTGGCTGTTAGTTTTTTGCTGAAATTTTTTGGAGGGTATGAAGCGATCTATACCTACAATTAACTATTCCGTCAGGACACATTCTTTTTAAACATGGAATGCAGAGGTAGATGCGGTGTAAATGTACGAAGGCTATCCCAGTCAGTCATGAAGTTTCAATATACTGTAAGATGGCGAGGTATGTAGGAGAACTTATTACATTTTGTTTTTATCTTAACTGAGACAAGTAAGTGGTCGGAAGATCCCAGTGGAGACAGAATGGAAGATGAACATAGCTCAGGGCAAGTTATGAGATAAAGGTCTAGGAGACTTGTATACTGTTGGGCACATGGGTGGATTTGTAAACAATCTGAGTGAGGTCATAAGCAATTGAGAAATCGTGACAGAACCTCCTCTCATCATCTGTCTTGTTTGAGTGGGCTAGCCATTCCACATTGTGAACATTGAAGTCTCCACAGACGTGAATGTTAGCTGATAGAGGAGCAGACAGGATGTGATTAATTTTCTCAGATATGCTTTTAAGGAGTAACTCTGCTGTTATGAGGGCAATAGAAGGCAAATATAAATGTAGTGGTGTGAGCAAGTGCAACCCAGAAGCACATATAGTGCAATTTAGAGTCTTCTCTGGAGATGTCCCTATCACATAGAAAGCCATCTCTAATGTAGGCGCATATTCTATGCGATCTTGGGGGCTAGAATTGGATGTTAAATTAGAATATTCTTTAATTACTAACTCATCTAGGGAAATAGTTGGTCCAATGCCAGTTTTGCTTAAGAAGGTTAGGTCTGGTTTAGTCTCTTGTAGTTGGATTTCAACCTCTGGAAGGTTGGAACATAGACCCCTGATGTTGGAGAAGGAGACATGGAAGTGAGAGTCTATGTTGAAAGTTGTTCTGGGTTTAATCTTGTGTTTTTTCTGGAGACTTTTCATAATGGAGTTTTAGGATTTGTGGAATAGGTCGACAAACTTGGTTAGAGCAGGACAGAGAGGGAAAGTAGGGAGAAAAAGAAGTGAAGAAATATATATTATTTTTTTTTTGTATCACATGATAAGGTAAAGTCGCAACAATTACCCACTAATATGGCATCGAGAAGCCCCACTGGAAGCTACTGCATGGTCCAGAATCCATTCACAAATGGCAATACAGCAGCCCCAGTACTTTGCACTTGCTGATAGGATAGTGATAGTGGTTAGTCCAAGGTTCAAGTCCCTGAATATCATGCAGATAACGTCAGCCCAGTAAAACATTTACGTTCAGCACCCTTGACTTGTTTATAAGGATAGAAATAGAAACAGGAAATTTCCAACATCTCAGGCGACTGCTCAGGCAAAAATACTACCGATTTGAACACATATATGCTCAGTTCTAAATCCATAACAGTAATTGCTGCTGCTTTCAATGTCGATACACAGGTCATAACGCAGGTCATATGACTAGTCATAAATGAAAGGTCATTATACAGGTCATAAATGAAAGGTCATAAGATGAGTAACATATGATAGGTCATAAGATGGGTACCATATGACAGGTCATAAGACTGGTAAAATTGCACGTGTTTGCATCTGATGGCTGAATCATCAATGGGAAATGATTGTTAACATTGCTACTAAAACATCTGTGCTGGCAGTATTCTAATGATATTCATAAAAAGAGAAAAGCTGCTTCAATTCATGAAAACAGATGTTTTGAAACTGAAGACACTGAAATCTTCATGCAAAAATCTATTAATAAAATACCCATTGTGTGTCTACATAAAACGTCTATTTTTATATCTGTAACATGCAAAATATTCAACTATCGATCTATCTATCTAATCCTGTTAACATACGAGTTCTCAGGTCGCTTTGGTACAAAAGTCTCATTTTCTGATCTCATCTAATATAAATAAAATAATGTTGCCATGATTTTACAAGTTGGACTTAGATAACAAAAAACAAATCAAACTTTGATTTTGACTAGCTAAGTATAATTCATTATCAGTAATATAATTATGCGTTTTTTTTTGTTTTTTTTTTTTGCTGTTGTTTCTTGGTTTTTACACTTTTAGATCGTATTTTAAACTAAACTTCGGAGGCTGGAATCCCCCCCCCCACCTAAAATGTACTTGGAAAAATCGATTTTATAGTGAGACTTAAGAATGGTTAGTCGAAAAAAAGGTGAAAAACAAAACAAATAATCAATAAATAATTGTTACCAAAGGCAATAAATGCTACTTTTTTTACTTACATGAATGAGTTTATTTTATGCTTTAAAGTATTTTCAAACGCTTTTCTTTATTTTTTAATAATCTAATGCGGGTGTGTGGGTGCCAAATACCTCCAGATTTTCTAGAATTTCCCGCTAGATTGTAAACGAAATCTCCAGATATAGTAGGAAAACCGCTAAATTGTAACACTGGTCACGTGACAGGAAGCGGTAATAAATAATTGTCCCTAAATAAAAAAAATGGCCTCTCGGTACAAAGAAATCCACCTATTTATCATAGAAAAATTAAGTCTGTTATAATTAAAAAGAAATATATAAAAACACACATGGATATAGTAAACATATTATACCAAAACGTGGAAGCCATCCGTCCAGTGGTTTTTTAGACAATTAATTCCGAACGAACCAACAGTTACATTTTTATATATATATATATATATATATATATATATATATATATATATATATATACTGCGTCACTGCAGGTGACCAAAGTTTGTCTTAAAGGGAAATGAGAACATGAAACAGAAAGAAATAAGAAAGAACATTTGATATTCTCATGCTAAAATACCCATCAAAATTCTTTACATGTTGAAAGTTTGCCTAATTGTAGCATAAATTTTCGTTTGAGAAAAACATTGTGAGGAGAAAGTGCCAATAGCATAACGCCATCAAAAAGTAGAGAAAAGATAAATTGGCATCAACTCCATATTTTTTGCACATGAAAAAAATGATGCTTTGAAATAATCATATTGCGGTTAATATCCATATTACATGCTGGCATGTGTTGGACAGCTTCAAGCAATTAACTTCAAACGAACCTATCTCTGGCCAGGTCTTTATTTATTCCTCTTTCTTTCAAGTCCATCTTTATCAATTTATCCCATATTTTCCTTGGCCTATCCCTGCTAACTGACTTTGCAATCTTAACTGCTTTATATCTACTGATACTCATGCAGAACATGGACCGTACTGAAGCAATGTTATTTTTTAGAAACCCATTCTTAACATGGGGAGGGGGCTTTTTAACCCTGCACTAGTCACCCGGGTGTTCCAAACATAATTATTTCCAAGGGGTGTATATACACCCCAATACAAAAATGTTTATAGTGCTATTATTTTGTAAAATATAGTTATTCTGCTGGTTCAGGATATATTAACAGCCCCTGTTGAACAGTTTGAATCACTTGTATCTTGTTGATATTAATATAAAATAATACAATAGAATAAATTGTAAAGCTAAGGAAAAATTTTTTAAATCTTAAATTTAGATCACATTTGTTTAAAAAATACCCACAGGATACACCAGTTTGTGTTATTTTTTAATATCTGTGATAAACACAAATTGTTTGCATGAATTGAAATAGCAAGAAAAACGAATATGGGTTCATTACATAACGATTACCTTTCAAGGAAAACTGAGATACAACTGCACCATACCACATGTGCTATACCACATGTGCTATACCCTCACTGAGTCGGGAGAGTACTGGGAGGGAGGAAAAGAAATAAGTTTTCAATTAGGAATTATGAGCATTTAAGCAAAATTGGGGTGACAAAACATTCCATGGGACTAACGCAAGGTTAAACTATTCTATACCTTCATCTAAACATTTAATAAACAAAAGACGCAACAAAAATGTAATTTAACTTGAAAATGCAATTTACAAAAAGAGCACAGTTCATATTCTTGCATAAGTATTCATCTTCCAACCCCAAACAATCTCATCCAATTTTTAGCATAGTCACACCATTGAAATACTTTTATACTGTCCAGAGCCATTGTATCACTTTCATATAAGCTTCCTCTCAACTCATATCTAAGCCTGGTTTTAAGATTCACACTAGACATCCATCGTATCATTTCTCTCCATGCAACGCATGTCCACAATCCTCACTGACCACATTTCACTTCTGCAACACTTAATCTTGAAATAGCATTTTCACATGTGTACATGCACCTCTATAAGAGGTTCCATCTGCGCATTAGTTATTTGATCTGTTCCTATTTATAAGTCCCATAATGAGGGCAAAGTTAAACACAAGAAAAAATTCTACTCTCCAAAAAAGGGGTATTCTGGATTAGAACATTAGGTGCAGTCCAGAAGGATTTCTTCTTCATTGATAGAATACAGAAAAGATGAAGTGTAGTCATAGAACAGATACTACACTTCAATTCTAGTCAAAATGCAGATTTAATAAATGTATTTTAACAATATTTATTCTAGTTTTGTATGTTTGTTTGTTTGTTTTACGAACCTTTTTAATAAAATCGGAAGTCGATCATCTCGATGCACATATTTTTCAATATCTTCTGTCGTCTTATCCTTAAGTGATCCCTGAAAAATATAAAGATTAAAGTTTTCATGTTTAACTTAATGAGAAATCATCAAAGACTAAACACAGGCTTAAGTGCTTTTACATTTTAAAAATCAAAGAGTTATTTTCAAAAGTTAAAATTATTTTAGTAAAGAAAGAACCCAAACTATACGCACATGGGAACACTACTGATCAAACATTTTTCAGCAAAATCAATTCATTATTACATAAAAAAATGTCTAAAAAACTTATCTCACACAAGAAAATGAAAAAAAAAAACACACACACAAAAAACATCTTCTAGATCAAGATTTTTATTAATATCTGCAAAACAATTTGATTGAAGTCAAGGTCAAGCCTTTATATATTATATAGATATATTATATAGATATATTATAACTGTAAAAAAAATAGTAGAACATGGATTATAATTCGAAAAAAAATATCACATACCAATCATAGTCAAAAGCAATATATATGTAGCTGGAGGGAGAACAGATTGATTAATACCTTTTCCTAAATATATTAATATTAATGATAACTAGTAGAACCCGTGGAAATTCCACAGAGGTTGAAAATTTTTAAAACACATTATAAATAAAATGACTAAAAAATAAAATAAAACAAATAATGACGAATTTAAAACATTTTTTTAAGAAATTCTTTTTCAACCTTTTGAAGCTAAAAAGAATTGATTTTAAAAATTCAGATTTTTTTTCAATGATAATTTAACGCACAACACATTGCTTTGGTTATTTTTTTTCTGAATAATTTTTTTTTATATAGATTATGAAGGAACAGATGTCAATTGACTTGCACATTGTTTAAAAATTTAAAAAGAAACTATAATAATAAAAAAAAAACTTACAGTCTCCTCTCAACTGACTTTTTTTATTATAAAATAAAATAGCCAATTGAATATACTTGCAAAAAATGGAACAAAAAGACACCAACAATTTACCAGACAAGACTGATTATACAAAAAGTAGAATTAACTTTAAAAAAAGAATAATTAAACTGAAACATTAGGTACTATATTATAACATGTGTTTAAATGAAAACATGCTGCCTAAATACACACACACACTCCCCCCCCCTCTCTCTCTCTCTCTATGTTTGAAAATGTACACTTTGCGGATATTTTTTATCATATCTATTGACAACTCTTTAGTTTTAGGAATTTTTATAAATGAACTGGTTGACTTTGAAGGAGTGAGCCCAAACTGGAAGAATTTTATAAAATTATTTTAATATAAAGCTCTCTGATTGATCAGTGATAACTCATTTGCATTATTGCAACACGCTAAGCAAAAGTCATTAAAATTTATTTCAGAAAAAGATTTTTTTAAAGTGTATTCAATCCCTTTGCATTTGTTAATTCATATTTTTCCTTAAATATAAACTTTCTAAACTTTGATCTTGTAATTATTACTCCAAATATAATTTAGAATAGTAATAGGAATATACTGACCAAATTTTTGGTAAAATCTTGAACCCTAATTTAAGTTATGAAGAAAAATGTAATGTATCCAACACTTTTGCGTGGCACTGTATATATATATATATATATATATATATATATATATATATATATATATAAATAATTATTTTTATACCTACAGACACTAGTGTTTCATGCTTTTGCAAACATCAGTGCATGAAATGAGAATTACTGCTGGTTGAAAGATTCAAACCCAGTTGCAGACTCACCTTTGACTCCATTTGCTAGGATGATACCCTTGGATGAGCAATATAAACCACGAGAATCAGGGGAAATTTAACAACTATAAATGCTAAATGTAGGCGCAATGATGAAGCAATTAAAGAGTGTTCTAAAAACTGGAAGTCGTGAAAGATGCATAACATTAGTTGATTGCTATTTTATTTTTATTTAATGTTAACAAGGCTCAACTTTAATAATCTTAAAGGGGCTTATAATTATAAATTTTAATAAATATTTTATACCTACAGACATTAGTGTTTCATGCTTTTGCAATCATCAGTGCAGGAAGTGAGAATTGCTGCCAGTCGAATGAATCGAACCAAGCTGCATTTTTGACTCCATTTACTAGGATGATAATTCAACAATTAACACGAAAATCAAGGGAAATTTAACATCTATAAAATCTATATTATAAATATATATATATATATATATATTATAGAGTGGAGGATTTGTTTTTTATTTAAAACAAAAAAATAGTAAAAAAAATACATTTAAGCTTGAAATTTCATTGAAATCATTTTTAAGACGTTTTTATTTTTTTTATATATATCATTCTTCGTCATTTGCTAAAATGCTGATTTTTTGGTGAAAAGAAAAAATCTCATTTATGTGAAGGAATCGTTTCAGTAGTTTCATTTTTAGACATAAACAAGGAAACTTGAGTCAAATAATTGTTTCTTTTAAAACAATGGAAATCTAGTGATCTTTTGTGTACGCAATTCGTAAAGTCATGTTAATTCTAGGGAGGAAATCTAATTTTTGACTGCAAAAGCGATGGTAATACTTTACCAAATAGACAAGCTATCCTCCTACATGCATATAACCAACTTACATATTGCATTTGGTTGTCATCACTTGAGGTTGTCGAGTGGTTCTTTAAAGGGCATCATCAAATCTAGTTTACCATCTGTTTCACATGTTGGCATGTATTGGACAGCTTTAAGAAATTAACTTCCAGGTCTTTATTTACCCTTGTTTACAGCTTATGTATGTGTTTATAAAAAATAATGTCGGAATTGCCGTTGACAAAAAAGGTATAAGAAAGAAAAGAAACGTCTTAAACTGGAAAGTTAAAGAAAAAAGGAAACAGCATATGAATCGGTATCAAAAAAAAAAAGAAAAGGTTTTATTATCGAAATAGATTGAAGGTGTGGGAGGAAGTGTCCGACTTGTTATTTGCTTTCTGAATTCTCCATAATATTTCAAATAGAATTGTCCATCCAACAGTTTTTTGCGTGATATATATATATATATATATATATATATATATATATATATATACGTTTGTAAAAAATATATATATACTTATAATGTATATATTTAAATATTGTTTTCTAAATTGCCACCATTTACATGTATATATATATATATTATTATTATTAAATTTATGTAAACAAATTACATGGTTACAACAATAACAAAGCTATTGTTTCAGTCAAATGATGACTTCTGATTTCATAGAGACATGTTCTTATGGCCTTAACGTTTAAAAATTTTAAGAGCATCTCTCTATGAAATTGGAAAGGTAGGTTATCCGATGAAGGTCATCATTTGACCAAAACAGTAGCTTTGTTATTGTCGTAATCATGTAACGTATTTACTTACAATGAAATAAAAAAAATATTTTGTTCTTTTTATCAATCAATAACCTCCTTAAATTCATTGTTTTGTTTTTTACTTTTGTATACCTTTTTTTTTTTACACGGTGGTCACCACTTATCAAGGCCCGGAAGCCACTCGGGGATAAGGGCTATTTTAAATAAATAAAATAAATACCTTTAACCTGAAATAATATATATATACATATATATGTTCTATATTCTTTAAAATTTCGTCCCATCTGCTCAAACATTGAATGTTAAATTGATTAGCTGTCATCAGATTAGGTTATTAAATAGATTTTTCTTATTTATTAGAGTTAATTTCATTTTAATTAATGTGGATGCCAGTTTCATTGTTATAAGTTAAATATGGTGTCCAAAATTGAAGGTGAAATTGTCATTTAATTAAATGATGAAATGAATTTTTTCATTTTATTCAATGCAATCTCCATTATATATTATTTTATTATACGTCAAACCAATGAACAATGGATACTGTTTCCATTGTGCCATGCCATTGTCTTGAATGTTGACAACATGGTGGATATTTAATATACTTCCCACCCCAGCATGATTTCATAATGAGTGACACAAAGTCAGAAGGTTGGATGTTCAAGCCAGCATCCCTAAAGGAGGGGCATTCTGGCTTAACAAAAATTGCCTGGACAGCCCCATCGGCATTCCTCGTAAGCGATAAACTTAGTAAGTACTATACCTGAAAGCTGGGTGGCCTGGAAGGATGGACCTCCTAGTTACTACCCAGGTGGTGTACCTCAGTCTGACAGGTACTGGGCCAGTTCTTGACCCTGCACCTGCCGGGTTGATTGTCAGTCTCCATGCAATCGAAGCAGCAAGGCAACTCATTCTCCATAAATAGAGAGTATTGCCAACATGGTATGCCATGTTTGGCATCAAATGATGATGACGATTAAAATATGTCGATGTTTTATTATATTTGTTATCTTGTTGTGTGTTTGTTTCTACGATCGTTTCGGTGAAATCATTTCAGTGAAGTAAAATGTAAAAATGCAAGTTCAGCTGAAAGTTTTCCTTCAGTTCCCACAATTGTCTTAAATGTTACCAACATGGTAGATATTTAACATGCTTCCCACTAGAGCATGATGTGACACAAGGTGGAGGTGTTCAAACCAGCACCCCTAAAGGAGGGGCACTTTGGCCTAACAAAAATTGCTTGGACAGTCCCATCGGTATTCCCCATATGATAAACTTAGTATAGGTATATTTTTTCTGCTCTGCAGTTCTACCTTCCAAGGCTTTACCTTCTCCCTTTGAGAAGGAATTAGTTCATTTTTAATCACCTGAGGCGTCTCTAATGTGAAACGCCAGTAGAGCTGCCCAGGCATTTTTGCAGATCAAAGTGCTCTTTCTCTAGTGCACTTTTTCAAGTATTTCGATCTCTTGTGTCACATCTTTCAGCTATAGGAGAGAGATAAATATTGTAGTCAATGAAAGTCGAGGCGTGGAAATGATGACTTAAAAGAGTAAAAATAAGAAATAAGGAATTAGCAGAAATGAGATTTGTTGAAGAACAATAAAAACTGAATGCACATCTCTTTTACATTATCATAATCTCTAAAATGTTTGTTTTTCTTTTTAAATGAAACAAAGATTGAAAAAAGAAAAACACTGATTGAAGAAACGTTTTCATCATCATCATTTTACAAAAAATCATTGATAAGCACAAAGAAGGAAAAGAGTATCGAATAATATCAAGGGAACTTAATCTACCACTTAGTACAGTTGGAAACGTTATTTGAAAGTTTAAAAACCCTGGTGAAGCTGTTGCAAATCTTCCAAGATGTGGTCGGCCAAGGAAATTAAATGAACAAAAATCAAGGTGGGTAACCAGAAAGGTACAAAAAAAACTTTTCTTACTCGTGGTGAAATTCAAACCGACCTCAGAGAAGCTGGGATTAATGTGAGCAAGGATACAATCAGTAGAGTTCTAAATCGTGCAGGTTTTGTATCAAGGTCCCCAAGAAAAGTTCCATTATTGAAGCTTAAACATGTCAGATCACGTTTGAATTATGTTAAAACATATGGGGAACAACGCCAAAAATTTTGGGACAAGGTAATCTGGTCAGACAAAATGAAAATCAAAATCTTTGGAAGAAACACAGCAACACATGTATGGCATAAAAATGGCACCGCCTATAACAAAAAGAATACCATTCCTATGGTAAAGTTTGGCAGTGGTTCGATTATAGTATGGAGTAAAAAAGCCAGTTCTGAGCTCTGTCAAGGCAGGATAGGGTCCTCCAAGCAGCTTCTGCCCAGATGTCACAACAATACTCCATTTTAGAGCATATCTGTCTTTTATGCAAGTGCAGAATTGCATTCGGAGTAAGATACCTTCTAAAATAGTAGAACAATGCAACCATTTTTCCAGTAACCTTGGCAATAGATTTGATGTAAGTCTTTGATTTCAGGTGAGGGATGAAGGTAAGTCCCATAAGCTTCTCGAAGCATGGTGGTTCTTTGTAATGAGAGCTATTCATATCAATGTAGCCAAGTGAGGATCAGAGCACCAGTGGTGAAAAGATAGGAGCTTGGTTTTATATGTTGAAATTAACCAGCCACTTTTTGCCCCATTGCATCACATGCTCAAGGTCAGAGGAGAGAGACTCGGAGAGAACTTGATCGTTGATGTTCTTTGAAGTGTAATGTCGTCTGTGTATATGTTGAAAAATGTACTCAGAATGTGATTTAGGAGATTATTGATGAAGATAAGAAACAGAGTTGGGCCCAGGATGTTTCAGACTTCTGGCCATCAACAACCACTTGTATAAACCTATCAGAGAAAAATGATTTTTTATAATTGAGAATACATTACCAGATATTCAACAGCTGGATATCTTGTGAATTAGACGTTTATGCCTATCAAATACCTTTGATATGTCAAGAGCTATTGTTCTAGAGAGAAAGTCTATATCAATAGATTCGCTACTCCTATGTGAAATTACAGTCAGTACATCAGCTGTAAATTTCACAGAGCAGCAACCACATTGCTTGTCATTGAGTAGGTTGTTTTTGCTGAGGTGATTGACAACTTTTCTATTTAGTATGGATTCAAGCAACTTGCTCATAATGCACAGAACACTAATTGGTTTGTACTAAAATGCAGAAGACCGATCTCTAGAATTTTTAATACAAGGCAGACTAACGAGGCTTTCCAAGGTGTTGGGAAGAAATTCTTCTTTATGCATTGATTGAACAGCTTTGAAAGAATGGGTGCTAGTTTCAGCTGCAGCTTTTGAATATTGTCAGGGCCAGTTGCTTTGCTGGAATGTAGATTATTGATGAGTGTGGCAACATCATGAACAGGTATGTGGATGTTGTTCAGATTATTTTTGTTTTTTGAAGAAATTCAGGAGGGAAGCGATCCAGATCGCACAGGGTTGAGTTCTTGGCAAAGAGTTGAGCTTTGTCAAATGCTGACAAAATCATTGATAATGGTCAGGATAGAGGATGCGCATCTGTTCAGAATATTGTTTGTGATTCACCAAAACTCATGAGAGCCAGTCTCTATTTAAGACTTGATGGACTGAGCATATGATTCTTCACATTTTCTATATGGCAGTTCTAAAGGCAACTTTAGATTCAGAATATCTATTACTTTTAAAGCAATTTAAGTAGTGCTATCTATGAGTTATGATGACAGCACATTCAGAGGTGTTCGGTTTCTGTTGGAATTTCTTGGAGGGTATGTAATTTTCTATGTCGCTGGTTAACCAATCGGTAAGGTTGGATGTTATAGTGGACACACTCTTTTTAAACATAGAGTGTAGGGGTAGTTTTGATATTAAAGTTCATAGCTGTTCCAGTAAGTCATCGAGTATTGATACACTGTTCAATGGAGAGGGATATTTTTTATTAATTTGTTAGGTGTTCGGTGTTTTGATTTCTTAAATCAACTTCATGACAAAATATTTTGTTAGCATCGATTCAGTCTGAATCACAAAAGTAAACTATTAGATTTTTTCTAGTCTATTTATACTCATCCTTTTCAATAGTTCTAATACTCCAACAGTGTAAAAATAATGGAAAATCAACAATTCCCCCACTATCCAACAATCAGGAGGTTGTTTGCACAGCAACTGAAAAAGCTAACATACTTACCCGTCAATTTGCCTCAAACTCTACTTTACTCTACCCAGCAAAACACTCCCTCTCCGATTTTCCTTCTCCTACTCTAATAGTTTCTTCCTCAGAACTGCTAGACTTTGGAATTCCCTTCCGGGTTTCTGCTTCCCTAACTACACTGACATGCAGAAGTTCAAGTGTAACGTAAACAAACATCTTGCTGCTCAACTCCCTACATAGTATACCTGCAACTAATGTCCCCGATATTAGTGCCCTACATCAAAGTGGCACTGTGCCTTGTTTGGGGTGAAAATGTAATAAAAAAATTGAAAAGAAAAAAAACTTTTACTATTTCTTCACTCTTCTTCTCAGTATCCAAAACATGCAATGTGCAAACAAGCAAGCAAGATTATAAATTTCATTATTATATAGATTATGGTAATCATTTAACAACAAACCAAATTTAGTTTGTAGACTTTCTTTTTAAACCAAAAAAAAGCGTTTATTAATGTGTTGGTTTTTGGTTTGATTTCATGGATCAAGACCCAGAAATCACTCAAAGGTTTAAAGAGATCGTCAGTTGGGTGATGATCGCAACCATGAGAAGACTAGCGAGAATATTATTTAAGAGGAAGTGATTATCCATAAGAACTGTTCAACAAGTATTTGTTTATATTAGACTTGAAGTTGACTATGCTGTAGTCTGTAGGGAGGCAAACTTGTGGTATCTTGTTTGACAGATGGGATGTTGTAAAAAAGAAACTTTGTTCATGGAAGCTCTGTTTGGTTTTTGGTACTGAGAAAAAAAAAGGGGGGGAATGTTCTTTACTGTAGTTGTAACTAGACAAGTTCTTGCTGTGAATGTTTACCCGAAATTCAACAAGGATCACCAGAGTTGCATTGTTTTAAAATAACAGAAAAAACATATACTTATTGTCTACAGAATAGTATGAGTCAAATGAAACGCTTACTGCATCATTTGTTTGAACTAATTACCTCATCTTTGCATGACATGCCTAATTATTTCTTTTTAACAAGCAAAGAAACATTACAAATAGACCAATATTCCAACTGGTCGCCATGGAACTAAGTGAAGCGATTAGTCCCGCCACGTCAGACTTCCTCCGTTACCCATCAATCAATGTTGTTTTATATTAGAGACCATTATGAGTTGACTTGGCTTTATAAGTGCTTCCCCAAACGGAACATTTGATCAAACTTCCTCATGTTTCATGTATATTCATGACAGCATTTTACTTGTATGTATCTATTAGTGTTGGGATGATTAATCGGAATATAACCATTCGACCATACCACCCAAGAAGTAATGGGCAAGCGGAGAGGTTTGTTTATACATTCAAGAGAGCTCTGAAAACAGTTAATGGATTACTGACGGATAATCCAACAGTTTTTACAGAAACGTTAATAATCCCCAGACGGGATATTTTCAAAGTGGGGTGTTATACCGGCCTTTCTATGCATAAGGGAAATTACAACGGTTCTTACTATATATATAGTGCCAGTAATGTCTACACCAGTAAGAGGAGTGACAGTACTCCACTGTCTAACTGAGCGCTAGTCAGTTATACTCGTATGCTTACCTTTGTACCTGTGATGTTAATACACTTCGTTTGTTAAACAAACCTCGACTACACAACAATATATATATATATATATAGTAGCTGTATATGCTCTATGTGGGGTATATGGTTGGAAAAAAAAAAAAAAAACGTACCGGGCGTATCTGCATTGCTCTTTGGGAAAGAAAAAGGAAAGGATGGCTAGCTCATTTAAATACACAAAGGGCATCTTGGGAAGGCAGGGCATGATGGGAGAAGCTATTTTTTTTTTTCCTGTCCCTTCCTTTTTTTCTAGATAGGAGGATATAAAAGCTGGGAAAAATTCCCTGGGGGGGGGGGGAGTTGTGCTCATCTTCTCTTGAAAAGTATTTCATATTGCTGACGTTCAGATTGTGCGGTGTGACATTGGTGGCGAGAGGCCAGGTGTGGTCAATTGGAAAAGAAGAGGGCAGAAACGTGCTGTTGTCGAGCGCGTGACTCAATCCTTCCTGAACCCCAGAACCAAATCCTGATTGTAATATTAGAAGCTATTTCGGCGTGTCAAGCAGGTTAACATGGCTGACTGGAGACTCAACTCTGATGTCGAGACCATTCACTGGGGAGGGTGACCTAATTAAATGGCTGGAAAAATTAAAGATGGTGGCAAGGTTGCAAAAAATCGAAGACGTGGTCACCCTGCTCTGCTGCCGCTCTACTTACAGGGGGAAGCCCTCACTATTTATCAGCAGATGCGCGATGAAGATAAGGGAGACCTTGCCTCAGTGGAGCAAAGACTGAAATTGGCTTTTGCTGAGAGTCCATTTGAAGCACTCGCCAAGCTTGCAAGTTTGAGGTGGACTGGCGAGTCTGTTAACGTCTTTGCTGCAGAGATCAGGAGACTGGCAGGATTGGCTGGTTCCGTGGGGAGGAGCCTGGAGATGACAGTAAAGCTATACCTAGTGAACGTCTTCCCAGAAGAAATCTTTGCAAACAGGCAGAGAATCACTGAGATCAATACGATGGAAGTGGACGATCTCTTGGTCCCCGCCAGAATCCTAGTCAAGAATGTCAAGGGCCCAATCATGGCTGCAGCTGTGAGTGGAAATAAGTGCACGAGGCCCCACTTGAATGATAAGAGACAGGCAGTGAGGAGATAGGAGGAGAGACCTGCCATTAGGTGCTTCCGGTGCCAGGGTCCTCACCTGCTCAAGGACTGCAAAGAGCCGAGACCGGGGGTCACCTGCTACCGATGTGGACGAGTGGGGCACATTAGCTGCTATTGTGTCGCTTCACGGGACCAGGGAAATGAGTGAAGGGGAGCCATTGCGCCAGTGGTTCCCCTTTCTATGTGGAAATGGCGCATAACGAAACATTGCATCAGTTACCGGTAGTAGTCAATAGGAAAAGAGCCATGGCCCTTGTTGACTCAGGCTGCATCACAACGTTGGTAGCGAAGAATGTCGCTAGATCATGGAGCGGAGCCAGGAGTATTAAGACTGTGGATGGCAGGGAGGTGAAATGCCTAGGAGAAACAACAGTGGACGTACTGGTGCAAGGTGTGCCTATTGGACTACGAGCCCTGGTGTTGGATCGTCTGGTTGGTGATGTTGATGTGGTTTTAGGTGTAAGTGCGATCAACCAACTGGGGGGGGGCGCTACGTTGAGAGGGAGCCAAGTAACTTTTGGACGCCTCGGCGCAGTAGGAATGGCAGGAGTGGAAGGTGATAGAAATATCAGAACGCAAAAACCGGAGGCTTGCTGCATCGAGGACGAGGATTTCCTGGCGAGGTTCGATGGTGAGAGGTGGACGGTGGAATGGAAATGGATCTCCGGGCCTCAGGAACTACGAAACAAAGTAAGCTGCTACGAGAAAATACTGCGAGGAGAAATAAGAAAAGGATTCGAGGAAGAAGTGGAGAGATGGATAGAGGAGGGAATTCTGAAACTGTGGACAGGGGAAGAAAAAGGAGTGCTACCATTACTGGCGGTTGTTCAACCCACAAAGAATAAAGTTAGACCGGTACTGGATTTCAGAGAATTAAACAGACATGTAGCCTGCCACACTGGAAAGGGGATTGACGTATGGGAAGAGGTTATGAGGAAACGGAGGAGGATGGAGCGGGCCACAAAGATTGTCGATCTGAAGGCGGCTTATCTCCAGATCCATGTAGATGAAAAACTCTGGCAACATCAATTGGTCCAGTACAAGGGGAAGAGATATTACCTGACGAGATTAGGCTTTGGGCTAAGCTCAGCCCCCAAAATTATGACTGCCGTGCTGAAAACGGTGCTGAGTAAAGACTGTACAGTGGACAAGGCCACTAGTTCGTACACTGACGACATTCTCGTGGAGGAAGCAGAGGTGACAGCGGAGAAAATAAAAGGCCATGTCGCGAGGTATGGGTTCTTCAAAACCGGCGGAGTCCCTGGATGGAGGAGCGACGTCGGGGTTGAAACTATGCTGAGATGGCAAAGAAATCCGACCTGACAAAACGAGAACTCTTCTCGGTCTATGGGAGACTGGTGGGACACTATCCAATTGGCGGCTTTATTAAACGACAAACGAGCACTGATGGCTGGGAGGGCTGTGTGACAAAGGAGGTCACGAACATGCTACAAGAAATTATCGCGAGAGTGACGAAAGAAGACTCAGTAAAGGGGAAATGGTACGTCAGTGGCAGAGATGTGGGGATGATTTGGTGCGATGCTAGCAGCCTGGCATTGGGCGTCATATTAGAGATGGGAGGTGTAACTGTGGAAGATGCGGCATGGCTAAGAAAGAAAAACGACTATTCCCATATCAACGTAGCTGAACTGGAGGCCGCTATGAATGGAATCAATCTGGCCGTGAAGTGGGGATTGAAAACAATTGAAATCAAATCCGATTCGGCAACGGTAGTTTCATGGATCAGGTCGGCAGTGACTGGCGATAAGAGGGTTAGGACCAGAGGTGCTGCAGAGATACTGATCAAGTGCAGGCTTGGAGCACTCGCAGATTTGATAGCGGAATTCCAGTTGAAGGTATCTGTAGTGCTGATCCCATCAGAAAAGAACCAGGCGGATTCGATGACATGGGTAAAGAAGGCCTGGCTGCAAGAGAGAAAGGAGGTTTCCTCAGTATGCTGTGCAGGGGAGGAATTTAAAAAGTTACATGAAATGCACCACTTTGGTCGAGAACAGACGTTATTCCTGGCAAGAGAGATTTACCCGGAAACCACCAAGACGGAGGTCAGGGAGGTAGTGGAGCACTGTCAGGAGTGCCAATCAATAGACCTTGGACCATCTAGACACGAAGCAGGAGAGTTACACATTGCAGAGGACTGGAGGCGATTGGCCATTAATGAAATTTATCGCCATGACCTGCGTCGTGTAACCCCAATTCGACTTAGCCCCACATTATGGTTCTTTACAACTGGACGAGAATGTCTGTAGTGAACCTGAAAATATCAACTCCCAAGAAGTTGTCTCCCAGAGGCCTCAACGTGAGAGGAGGAGGCCTGCTTGAATGAAGGATTATGAAGTGTCTTATTGATCTCAAAGATCAGGGGAGCATGTGGGGTATATGGTTAGAAAAAAAAAAAAAAACGTACCGGGCATATCTGCATCGCTCTTCAGGAAAGAAGAAAGAAAGGAAGGCTAGCTCATTTAAATATACAAAGGGCATCTTGGGAAGGCAGGGCATGATGGGAGAAGCTATTTTTTTTCCTGTCTCTTCCTTTTTTTCCTAAATAGGAGGATATAAAAGCTGGGAAAAATTTTCCTGTGGGGGGGGGGGAGAAAAGAGTTGTGATCATCTTCTCTTGAAAAGTATTTTGTATTGCTGACGTTCAGATTGTGCGACAAATCCTGATTATAACTCTAGACCCTAATAATTATTGCTTCCATTATTATCAATTTTCATTTTTAGGCACCAATGAAACAAAAGTTCATGAATTTTAACTTAAATTATTCTTAAGCGTTCAATATTTTTGAAACAAGAATTTGTTATTATTCATATTATATGGAATCTCATCTTGACTGTCATTTTCAACCACCTCAGCAAAAATAACCTTCTTAGTGACATGCAATATGGTTTCCGTTCTGCTAGCTCTACAGCAGATGTGCTAACAGTTATATCTCATAGGATTAGCAAATCTCTTTACAGAAGTTTCCTTTTTAGGGCAATTGCTCGACATAGAAAAGGCCTTTGATCGGGTATGGCATGAAGGTCTGTTTCACAAGATCTCCAGTTACAGTATAGCTGGAAATGTCTTCTGAATTATTAAATCATTTCTCTCTGATAGGTTCATAAGAGTAGTAATTAATGAGCAGAAATCAGAAACTTACAGTATTAATGCTGGAGTCACTCTGGGGTCCATCCGGGGCCCAACTCTCTTCCTGATCTACATCAATGATCTCCCAAATCACATTCTAAGATCATTCATAGATATTTATGCTAACAACACTACTATCTATGGCAACACTTCAAAGGTTATAAATGACCAAATTTTCTGATTCTCTCTCCTCTGATCTTGAGCACATGAAACAATGGGGAAAGAGGTGGCTGGTTACTTTTAATGCATCAAAAACCAAGCTTTCATCTTTACATGATCAATGCTCTGATCCCAGTCTGGCATCAATAGAAATATTTTGAGGTTGTTTTTTTCCAGAGGTAAAGTAACCAATGAAGTATAACGAGGTTAATACAAGAGTGCCAAATTCCAAAGTAGAGCAAGTCATATTTTTAATTTGTTTTTGCATAAGCAGTAATATGCTGCTACACAGTCATGAACATGTTTCAGTCAGCTAGTTTTAATAACTAGAGACCTCTTCACTAAAGTAAAATATGAAAGTAAAGTTTGCAATGAAAATATCAGGTCATCACCATCACCAGGAATTAATATCAGGAGATTCTGGTAAAAGTCGTTAAAAAATAGAAATAAGGGATGAGATTGGTTGTATGTAAACAAGATTAAAAGGGATCTGGATTATGGTCTGTGTTGGGGTGTGGGAATAAAGTAGACAGGGTGGGGATTTAAGCAGTCAAAATGGAGACAATGAAGGATCAAAAAAAGATGTTATATGTGTGCTTGTGCCTTGTCTGTCTCAGATCTGAAATACACTAGCATGTATCAGGCCAAATAAGGGGAGTGCGGATTTTATGAGCTTTTCGGAATATCCATGTGAAAATGTTTTTGATTTAACCTGGGTCATTCTGTTATCAAGTGCTTCTACCAGAAGGACCTGAATTTTGCCTTGGTCAGAAAGAATACACCTTCCGTTCCCTCTTGCCCATTCTCGCTACACCACTTTTAAACTCATATAGATTTATAAAGGGATAGGGGAGAAAAAGGAAGAGATCTAAGGAAGAAGAGAGGAGAAGGGAAAAGAAGAAAAAAGAGAAGAATGACAGGAGAAAGAATGGGGAGATGGAGAAGAAGGGAAGAAAGGAAAACGAAGGTGGGGAAGCCATCATTCATTTATTAGTGGTGGTTTTAAACATTTCTTTCTAGTTGGTACCCGGCTAATCCCCCCTCATTCGTCAATTTCACCCACCCACAATTACATATACCATCACACTATTTTGTTTTATCATTATTTATTTGCATATCTTTATTGTTTTTGTTTATTTATTTATTTGCTACTATTAGCCTTAACAATTTTGTTATGATAATAATGGAAAACCTCAAAATGTATATAATTACTAACACCTCCCTGCTTAGATATAATTATTTGTTATAACAGCGATAATAATAGTTAAAGATAGAAGGTAATTGGGAAATATATCGGGTTAGTTACTACGATATTAATGATAACTGATAATTATTTTTATTGATAATTATATTGATTATGCATGTATAAATAGCAATAACTAAAGATATGGTGGTACCCATGCATACATATATGTATAGGCTAATATATATATATATGCCATATAATTATTAGGAGTAGGTTCAAATAAATATATTTTAGAGTTATTTCCAAAGTTTATGTTATATATTATAGTTTATGTATATATTATTCTTTACTGTTTAAATTTATAATGTACCTAGTGGTTACGAGATGTTAAAAAATAGTTTAAGCTAAGGGTTGGTGATTTAAAAGCTATGGTTAAAGCGCTTTAATGTGGTAGAAAAAACTATTGATTTCAATAAGAACAAAAAGCCAACATTTATAGTTTGAGTTTAGCCTAATTTATAAGCGTGCTCTTTTATTATTTGTGTTAAGTTTTACCAAATGTAATCCTACTTTCCTAGTATCAGAGTTAGTGGGAGGAGGCAAAAGAAATACATAACTTAGAGAGAGATGGGTAACTTGTTCAGTTAATTATAAATTACTGCAATAAAAACGAAATTGTTTTTTCATACGTAACTCAGTCCAGTATAATAATAGAGGAGCAAGTTTAATTAGCAAATGAATTTCGAGGACAGTTTTGGCATAAATGGCAAATCTCAGCAATCATCAAGTCATCTCGCTTTTTGAACATAAAATATAGGTAATTCAACTTTTATTATTTCACAAAAGTTAAACAAGTATGCGTAATAATTTGGATTTTGTGGGTCAGATAACATTTACGAGTTCTAGATAATAGTGGTGGGCATTTGCCCGGAAATCAGAAATCATTTTTACTGCCTCTTTTATATATAAAAACTTAAGAGATGGTAATTACCAAATAAGACTTTCGCCTTCCTTCATTAAATAACCTAGCAGGCTGCCCGGCATTGCCCGGTAGTAAAATATGCATAAACATTGTATTATAATTAATACAGAAACCGAGACGTGCATGCGCATATTATTTTTTCTATGACTACTATGTAAAAAAAAAGCAAACAAACAAAAAAAAAAAAATAAAATAAAAAAATCAGTTCACTTCTTATAAGTAAAATATTAAAAAATAAGATACTCAGGCTGAGATCGAAATCAAAACCACAGTTAAGTACTATAACCATTAGACCAGCTTGACACTGTCTTTACAAAGTGTTTTCCAAGCTAGTTATTCTTAACATAAAGAAGCTGTCATGCTTCACAGCCGCACATGCGCATTCATGAAACAGTTGAGAAACAGATAAAAAATCTGGTGACACCCGCATATCAATTTTTTAATTTTGACCCCTTAGTACACCCAAACGCACATTCTCACTTTTATATATATATACTAGATGTACCCGGCGTTGCCCAGTATTAAATTAATTTTAATTTCTTTTAAAAAAAAAAGAATGAAGTCACAAAACAGAAAGAAACTGAGACATGTCAGTATTGTTCATTCCTTGTGAAAAAAAAAAAAATACTCGATCTGAGATCGAAATCAAAACCTAAAGACAGTGGGTCATGTATGGTAACCATTAGACCAGCTTGACACGTCTTTAAAATGTGTTTCCAAATTTCATAAAACAGTTGACAAGTAGAGAAAAATCTGATGAACCCATGTACAAATTTCATAAAACAGTTGACAAGTAGAGAAAAATCTGATGAACCCATGTACAAATTTCATAAAACAGTTGACAAGTAGAGAAAAATCTGATGAACCCATGTACAAATTTCATAAAACAGTTGACAAGTAGAGAAAAATCTGATGAACCCATGTACAAATTTCATAAAACAGTTGACAAGTAGAGAAAAATCTGATGAACCCATGTACAAATTTTTCATTTTAACCCCTTAACAGCGCCTTTTTCCAGATGAAAATGGATTAAAAAGTTTTCCACATGTCTGAATGCCCTATATATCAAACTTTAAGTCTGTATATAAAAACTTTGTTGAGTATATAGGTTGAGAAAACAAATCGAAGTCAGAAGGTTCGACTCCAACTCCTACTGATGAATTCAAAGAACCTGTAAATGAAATTGATTGTTACGAGAACATCATTTTTTTTTAGTTGTTTTTTTTCTGCTACCCTATCCACACACACACACACACACATACACACACAACAGGTCATACCCATCCACTCCTCAGTTGGGAAACTGAATGCCCTATATATCAAACTTCAAGTCTGTATATAAAAAATCTGTTGAGTATATAGGTTGAGAAAACAAATTGAAGTCAGAAGATATGAGGTTCGACTCCAACTCCTACTGATGAATTCAAAGAACCTGTAAATGAAATTGATTATTACGAGAACATCATTGTTTTTAGTTGTTTTTTTATCTGCTACCCTATCCACACACACACACACACACACACACACAACAGGTCATGCCCATCGACTCCTCAGTTGAGAAACTAATTTCAGCGTTTTCTACTATTGGCTATTTACATCATTAATATGTATGAAAGCAGTAATAACATTTTAAAAGGCTTAATGTAGTCGGAACTGGAAGTTTTGGAAGGAGTCGAAGTTGGAGTCAGACATTTTAATCTCTGAAGAATCAACCCATTACAAAAAAATAAGGAGGTAAAGCTCTAGCGATTTGGCAGAAATGAAGTTTTTCTTATTTAATACAAGTGGACTTCAACCGAAACATTGAGAACTTACAAGCATAGAAATCTATTAAAAAGCAGGGAAGCCACACTCTTGCTTTATAAGTAATAAAGAGAGAATGCAGTTGATAAACAAAGTGTCACGTGATGGAAAACAGTGAATAAAAATACACTGTAATTATAAGATGTACATTGGCTTCCATTTTAGCAATATCCCAGCACATTTTATGCACATATCTCGGACGTGGCAGTTTCAACAAACTTCAACAAGAAAAGACTTCACCTCCTTTCATGAGAGATTTAATAACCATAACGGAAAAGATAAGGCTATGTGAAATAAAATCTGCAATACTTTCATCTAACAAATTGTAATGTTGTTACTCTGAATAAAATGAAGTTGGAACATGGAAACATACCAGAAATGAATGAGGAATTCTGGAAATGAATATAGCGCGTAACAAAGAGAAACACACAAACACATCTGGGCTGATGCATCTGCCACTAGTGTCTCCTTCTTGGATAGAGTCCAAAAAAAAAGGTCTTCAATCTAATAGGTTCCACTTTGTCAACTAAGTTCCAACTCCTGTCCCATCGCCGCAATGTTGCATCTTTGTGCCTGTTTTACAAAATGGCCTGTGCTCTGATGAACTTGTTACACTTGTGCTCCCTCGACGTACATATCCCTGACAAATCAGCTTAGCAATAAAATCTCACCCCTTCACTATTTACTCTTGGGATTTGTACACCTAGCTAGCTAGCCAGTTGTGTACAAACTCCAAGGGCAATAGGAGCCTTCTATTGTGCCTGAAAGGTACACAATATTTAACGAGCAAGATTGGAGATGCACCGCTGTACAACTCATGCTCTCTATCGATCCAAGTTATGACAACAGGACCATTGCCAGCACCCTCAAATGCATCAGTGGATTGTCACGAATAACAAGGATGTGCTCAGGGTGATGAAAATAAAGTTTCCAGCCATGGTTATGATCTTTGGTGTGGTTTCAAGTGAGGGCCACATCATGCCACCTCACACCTTTGAAGTTGGCTCGAAAGCTAACACCAAAGTGTACCTGAATGTGCTGAAGAGTGTGGTGATCTCCTGGTGCAATCAGGTGGCTGCTGGCAGACCCTGGGTGTGACAGCAGGGCTCGGCACTAGCTCACAAGTCCAAAGAGACCACAGCTTGGTTTCAGAAAAAGTGCTACAACTTTGTACCCTTCTCTCACTGGCTCCCCTCCTCCTCCCCTGACCTGAACCTGCAGGACTAGTTCGTTTGGTCATATATCGAGAACATCACCAACATGACCTCCCACAACACCAAAGCCAGTCTGATCGCTGTCTTTCTTGTGGAAAAGGCATACTCTCAGTTCCAGATCCTTATGGAGGCAATGATTGTAGTTGAAGGCGGCCACATTGAATAAATGTCAGCTCTACTACATAATCAAGTTATCAGAATTGAATTTTTTCAAGATAAGTTTTAAAATATTTTCTTTAGGGCGACAAATTTATCGTTCCACCCTGTATAGTCCAAATTGTTACAAATAAGTTCAAAATTTTGGCATATATATTGATTAGTCCCTTTAAACCCCCCCCCCCGAAAAAAAACAGAATCAGGCCATAATCATGATTTTCATCAATTTTTTAAATTTTAAATTATTCAACTTCTAGATGAATGCCTATATTTTTTCCTCATCACCAAAATGGGGGAAATATGAGAAATATTTGATTTTGTTCTGTTTTTATGGAGTTTATAACTTTTTGGGTGATGTATAATGAATATTTTGCATTGCATTTACAATATTTCTGATTAGAAAATAGATTGTTATATCCTAAGGAGGATCAGCATTCATAATTTTATGATTAAAATAAACGTTGCGTTGAAACAGCTGTAACTACTTGTTGAGTTGGAAAATGGGAAAATGCTTTAAATCACAAAATCTATCCCACTCTCTCTACTTTATATATATAGTAATTTATAAAATATATATGGCGATTAAGCTACACTGAACATTCTACGTTTCATCCACTATAGGATTCATCAGGCTTATGCGCGAATTTTGTGGTTGTTTCTTGTTTTTATATATGTTGAGGATTTTTAGTTAGCCAATCAGCTTTCTAGTATCCACCGCGCCCCTTCCTATCAGCCAATGGGCATGCATTTTATCGAACAAAGGATCTGTTTTAGAACTAGGTTAGTGGTTTAAGGTAGACGTTTTCCTTTTTTCTTTTTTTTTTAATATAAATATACCTATGTGTACACACATACATGCACACACACATATATATATATATACACACACACATATATGTATGATCGTTTATGTATATTCATGTTTATTTAATTATATATATTTTATAAATTACTAACTAGCTCTACCTACATATTGAGCACTTTTGAAGTAAATACTTAAAGTTTATGCATAAATCTATACTTTCGTATATTAAATTTATGTGAGTAAATGAAGTAGTTATATATATATATTAGGTATGTGCATATTGTTATTCATATAAAGTTAGGTGTGTATATATTTATGTGCTTTATATTTGTATGTACAAAATTCATGTCTAAACTCGTAAAATGAGCATTATGAACTTTTTGAACACACACCTGCAACACAAAAAAAGGAAGGGAACCAAAAAAAATAATAAAAGCAAGACAGCAAAGTTACTCAGTAACATGCACCAACAATCTCCACGGATTCAGTCAAGCGGCGAGATTTTGCACACGCAGCTGTGAGATTTTCTGTTAATTTGTGAGACCACTTAATTATAAAAGTTGTGGCCGCCTCCATCTTGATTCTTTCTTTCCTCTGTCTGACAGGTTGATTCCACATAACATGTGGATGATTTAATGGTAAGCCACAATTTTTCCTACAACACCTGCTGTGCTTAAGAATGGGTAAAGTGGAATATATTTAGTTTTATGCAAATAGAGGTGGAAACTCCTTGTGAAAACTTAGATTCCTTGTATTAAATTCTAACAATACATATTAGACATTAATACATATTCACCAAATTTCAGTTTCTTTGAAATAAAACGTATCCAAAAAATTATTTGTAAGAAAAAGAAAGAAAAAAGTATTTTATAAAAATCCAAAGTTGCTTGCATAACGAAATTCTTGTTTTAAAATCATAATTTGTCTACGCAATTTACAGCGAGGTTACCAATGCAGTTTAATGTAGAAGTTCACTAAATCCAATGTAACAATCCAGTTAGAGATAAATCTAATTTTTCTTGGTATAATTCAAAGATAATTAGTAAACTCCTAAGGTAATGTAATAAATTTTACAAAAAAGAAAACACCTTGAAAATTTTACATTTTACATTTTGTACTGCGATAACGGGAAAAATAATATTTAACTCTGTAATCGGAGAAATGAGAACAGAAAAAGAAAGCAATGTATGAAACGAAACGAAAGTAAATGTAAAGGAAACGATATATTATATGTTAATGAGAAAAGGAAAAGGAATCACTCAGAAATGGAGAGAACCTTTTCTTTCTTAGTGTAATAATGTTTCGAAATAAAGTGTAGATAAGCAATGTATAATTAGGTGTGGTGCATTTTCCGCAATTGGAAGCATTTCAGTTTTTGTATGCAAATGCAAAACCCGAAATCAGTGTGCTCTCGTTTTTGGTTCCTCGTGAAAGATGAAGCGGCGGTGTAAATGGGTAGCAGGCAAAGGAGGAATTAAATAGTGAGAAAAGATTTTACAACTTCCATTGATTCTTCCAGGTTTTGCAGTGAACTCGCCAGAAAAAAATATAGGAATGTACGATTATCTAGCAAGTGTAGAAGTAATAGGCCTATAACACATCTCATATAATGTGCTGCAGTTTGTGCATATTACATTTGCATGAAATATCTTGAGTTTTAATCCTATTAAGGTCAAACTCAGAGGGGAAAATGACTTCATTTTATTTATATAGATTATATAGATAGATAGATAGATAGATAAGAGAAGATAACAAATACTATATTATTATATAACATAAATACTATATTATCATATAACATAAATATTACATTATTATATAACATAAATACTATATTATCATATAACATAATTACTATATTATCATATAACATAAATACTATATTATTATATAACATAAATATTACATTATTATATAACATAAATATTACATTATTATATAACATAAATATTATATTATTATATAACATAAATATTATATTATTATATAACATAAATATTACATTAGTATATAACATAAATACTACAATATTATATAACATAATATATTATCATACAACATAAATACTATTTTATTGATACAGAGAAACTGAAATTCAGAGGATTTTATTGATGCCTAGATATTTAAAAAAAAATTTTTTCAATCAAAGTCAAATTTTCACAAATAACTTCCATCCCTTCTTTGTCCCTTTGCATAAATCTAACTTAAACTAAATCTAGCTCACATTTCCAACCCTTACACTTAGTAACCATGTTCGAGATTTCATAATGATTGGTTTATTAGTTTCAGAAAGTACTGTATACATGCAAATATATAAATATATACACATACCTGACTAAACAGAAATATATGACAAAGAATTGCTATCAACTGCTGCAGTAGAATTCCGTCTTGCTTCAGCTATTTCAGTTTAAAAGATTTTTTTCTTCTTTGTGTACAAGCCTCTTATCAAGTTTTGCTTTCGATTAAAAACTGAGAAGCAACAAAATTGTATTATGAATAATTTTTTAGTCTACTATATAAATCTCACTATGTCTGCTGTGTGTCTGTCTTCGTTTTTTAAATTGTATCTCCTAGACGGATGATCGTCGGACGGCGAGCAATAGCTCAAAAGATTGGATTTTTGGTGCAGAATTTTATTAGGGGCATTTAATCGATAAAAGTAATTGGTAAGGGCTTCAAAAAAGGGTCCAAACTTGAAAGCAATGACACCTTGACGAGCGTAGCACAATGGCGTCATTCTGCGCATGCGTACATCGAGTAAAAGAGAAATATATGTATTAAGATATTTCACAATGCTATTGAAGCTGTTGTCCTTTTGGCGCAATGGGTAACGCGACCGATTAATAGCACAAGTGTTGCGGTTTCGATCTCCATCAGTTCCTTTCTTTTTTTATTTATGTGTACAAGAAATTCTATCAAAGTAATATGGTACTTGTATAGTATAGTACTCATGAAAAAACAAAGAACATCTTACATGTGACATACATGAAAGTTATCAAAATCGAAAATCATGTTTAATATTCGAGTAGTATGACTTACATGTGAGAAATAAGGTGCTTCTTCACTATAGCACCCAGATAATAAAACAATCAAATTCTTACCCCTGACGAAAATAGAACATGTAACACAACAGAAAATTACATAAACGTAGCAAGTTTTGTCATTTTTACATGAGAAATAAGGTACTTGTGCAGTATAGTACCCATATGAAAAACAAAGGAAATCTTACCCGTGGCGTACATAAAAGTAATCCAAACCGAAAATTGTGTAATATATTCGAGTAGTATGACATTTATATAAGAAATAAGGTGCTTCTTTATTATAGCACTCTATTATAAAAACAAACTCTCACCTCTGACATACGGAAAAGTTCGCACAACAGAAAATTATATAAAATCATCGAATAGTTTCATCTATATATTAAAATAAGGTACGTGTACATTATCCTACCCAAGAAATAAGGTACTTGTGTAGTATAGTACTCATATGAAAAACAAATCGAATCCTACCTGTGTCGTGCATAAAAGTCATTAAAACCGAAAATCAAGTTATATAATCGAATAGCATGACTTTTAAATGAGAAATAAGGTGCTTCTTCACTATAGTAATAGATGAAATAACAAACAAACTCTTATTCTAGACGCACAGAAAATTTAGCACAACAGAAAATTACTTAAAAGTATCATGAGCTTTCATTTTTAACTTAGAAAAAATGGTACTTCTCCAGTATCCTACCCAGAAAATAAGGTACTTGTACAGTGACGTACTACATTTGAAAAACAAAGTAATTCTTATCTGTGATGTACATAAGTTATCAAAATCGAATATCATGTAATATATTTGAGTAGTATAACATTCATATAAAAAATCCGGTGCTTCTCCACTATAGCAATCTGATGTAAAAACAAACACACTCTTACCTGTGATATACTGAAAATTTAGCACAACATAAACTTATTTAAATAATTTTAAATATGTGTTGTACATAACCCGCCCTAGGTAAGGAAATTTTTTACCATGTATGTGCTGTAAATTTCCTGTTCAATGAAGGTACAATTATTCCATACATATGTTGAGTAATACCCGTCCTAGGGTAGGTAAAATATTCCTTTGCCCAAGATGGCAAATGATACATAAACAGCAAAAAATTCTCTATCCTATGAATAACAGGCATATTCAAAATTTTTCTCATTGTCCTTTACTGTCCCGAGCAACGCCGGGTGGCCTTGCTAGTAATAACTACAAATTTCTAAAATTTATTTTTTCGTATTGAGACAAAATAAAAGGTAATATTTCTAATAATAACTTTAATCTTTTAAATTTGACGTTTTTTGTAAGTTATGAAAGTAAACATTCATTAATATGTAGCAAGTTATGAAAGTAAGCATTCATTAATATGTAGCAAGTTATAAAGTAAGCATTCATTAATATGTAGCAAGTTATAAAGTAAGCATTCATTAATATGTAGCAAGTTATGAAAGTAAGCATTCATTAATATGTAGCAAGTTATGAAAGTAAGCATTCATTAATATGTAGCAAGTTATGAAAGTAAGCATTCATTAATATGTAGCAAGTTATGAAAGTAAGCATTCATTAATATGTAGTAAGTTATGAAAGTAAGCATTCATTAATATGTAGTAAGTTATGAAAGTAAGCATTCATTAATATGTAGCAAGTTATGAAAGTAAGCATTCATTAATATGTAGCAAGTTATGAAAGTAAGCATTCATTAATATGTAGCAAGTTATGAAAGTAAGCATTCATTAATATGTAGCAAGTTATGAAAGTAAGCATTCATTAATATGTAGTAAGTTATGAAAGTAAGCATTCATTAATATGTAGCAAGTTATGAAAGTAAGCATTCATTAATATGTAGCAAGTTATGAAAGTAAGCATTCATTAATATGTAGTAAGTTATGAAAGTAAGCATTCATTAATATGTAGTAAGTTATGAAAGTAAGCATTCATTAATATGTAGTAAGTTATGAAAGTAAGCATTCATTAATATGTAGCAAGTTATGAAAGTAAGCATTCATTAATATGTAGCAAGTTATGAAAGTAAGCATTCATTAATATGTAGTAAGTTATGAAAGTAAGCATTCATTAATATGTAGTAAGTTATGAAAGTAAGCATTCATTAATATGTAGTAAGTTATGAAAGTAAGCATTCATTAATATGTAGCAAGTTATGAAAGTAAGCATTCATTAATATGTAGCAAGTTATGAAAGTAAGCATTCATTAATATGTAGTAAGTTATGAAATAAGCATTCATTAATATGTAGCAAGTTATGAAAGTAAGCATTCATTAATATGTAGTAAGTTATGAAAGTAAGCATTCATTAATATGTAGCAAGTTATGAAAGTAAGCATTCATTAGTATGTAGCAAGTTATGAAAGTAAGCATTCATTAATATGTAGTAAGTTATGAAAGTAAGCATTCATTAATATGTAGTAAGTTATGAAAGTAAGCATTCATTAATATGTAGTAAGTTATGAAAGTAAGCATTCATTAATATGTAGCAAGTTATGAAAGTAAGCATTCATTAATATGTAGCAAGTTATGAAAGTAAGCATTCATTAATATGTAGCAAGTTATGAAAGTAAGCATTCATTAATATGTAGTAAGTTATGAAAGTAAGCATTCATTAATATGTAGCAAGTTATGAAAGTAAGCATTCATTAATATGTAGCAAGTTATGAAAGTAAGCATTCATTAATATGTAGCAAGTTATGAAAGTAAGCATTCATTAATATGTAGCAAGTTATGAAAGTAAGCATTCATTAATATGTAGCAAGTTATGAAAGTAAGCATTCATTAATATGTAACAAGTTATGAAAGTAAGCATTCATTAATATGTAGCAAGTTATGAAAGTAAGCATTCATTAATATGTAGCAAGTTATGAAAGTAAGCATTCATTAATATGTAGCAAGTTATGAAAGTAAGCATTCATTAATATGTAGCAAGTTATGAAAGTAAGCATTCATTAATATGTAGTAAGTTATGAAAGTAAGCATTCATTAATATGTAGCAAGTTATGAAAGTAAGCATTCATTAATATGTAGCAAGTTATGAAAGTAAGCATTCATTAATATGTAGCAAGTTATGAAAGTAAGCATTCATTAATATGTAGCAAGTTATGAAAGTAAGCATTCATTAATATGTAGCAAGTTATGAAAGTAAGCATTCATTAATATGTAGCAAGTTATGAAAGTAAGCATTCATTAATATGTAGCAAGTTATGAAAGTAAGCATTCATTAATATGTAGCAAGTTATGAAAGTAAGCATTCATTAATATGTAGCAAGTTATGAAAGTAAGCATTCATTAATATGTAGCAAGTTATGAAAGTAAGCATTCATTAGTATGTAGCAAGTTATGAAAGTAAGCATTCATTAATATGTAGCAAGTTATGAAAGTAAGCATTCATTAATATGTAGCAAGTTATGAAAGTAAGCATTCATTAATATGTAGCAAGTTATGAAAGTAAGCATTCATTAATATGTAGCAAGTTATGAAAGTAAGCATTCATTAATATGTAGCAAGTTATGAAAGTAAGCATTCATTAATATGTAGCAAGTTATGAAAGTAAGCATTCATTAATATGTAGCAAGTTATGAAAGTAAGCATTCATTAATATGTAGCAAGTTATGAAAGTAAGCATTCATTAATATGTAGCAAGTTATGAAAGTAAGCATTCATTAATATGTAGCAAGTTATGAAAGTAAGCATTCATTAATATGTAGCAAGTTATGAAAGTAAGCATTCATTAGTATGTAGCAAGTTATGAAAGTAAGCATTCATTAATATGTAGCAAGTTATGAAAGTAAGCATTCATTAATATGTAGCAAGTTATGAAAGTAAGCATTCATTAATATGTAGCAAGTTATGAAAGTAAGCATTCATTAATATGTAGCAAGTTATGAAAGTAAGCATTCATTAATATGTAGCAAGTTATGAAAGTAAGCATTCATTAATATGTAGCAAGTTATGAAAGTAAGCATTCATTAATATGTAGCAAGTTATGAAAGTAAGCATTCATTAATATGTAGCAAGTTAGTAAATACGGCATAATCATGTTGGATCACTAAAGTTAGGTGATGTTGAGCCTGGCAAATACTAAAATGGGCATCGCCAGGCTATTCTTGCCTAAGATACACTGCACCTAATAATTTAATGGCCCCACGACCCGGGAGGGTTAAGGAGCATGTCTTTTATATATGGTAGAACTCCGGGATACGGTGACCCTAGGATATGTTTTTTTAGGTTACGATGTGTATTACAGTGTTTTTCCGGTCCCTGGTAACGGTATTTGCTCCTCCTTACGGTGTTATTTATAATGTTATTTGATCACATACATGTGTATTATATACTGTACTGCATTTTGTTACGAATTTTTAATGCCGTAAACCAAGGTTCTACTGTATATTTTATTTAAATGAAATGTATTTTTCCCTCCCTCAAACTTTCTGTTTAACTTTATATTTAGCAGGACAGCATCTTTTTATCTAGAATTCCAACAGGTCTTAATCTGATTTTGCTACCACTTTTTTACTCATGTTCACCCGAATACACATTGCCATTTGGACGTAAGGGGCTACTAATTGGGACCATGCCTACGAAAGATTAAGATGTTGGTTTACATTTGAACTTCTACATATCAGTACAGTTAAGGAAGCAGGTAGCAGGAAGGGAATTCCAAAGTCTAGCTGTTCGAGGGAAGAAGCTATTAGAATAGAAAGTCTTCTGGCATTTAAGGACCTCAACAGTGAAAAGGTGTGATTTTGCTGCTAAGTGGGTTTGTCAGGGATATGTACGTCAAGGGAGCACAAGTGCACATTCCATTAAAATATTTGTAAACAGGTACAGGGGCAAGGGCTATAGCCTAGTTGACAAAGTGGGACTTATTAGATTAGCAGGGATTATTATCTCAGAATTTATTCCTAGAAATTTCATGATGTTTTTTTTTTGGGGGGGGGGGTATGATTATCCCAGGTCCATAAAAGCTCTGATGAATGCCCATCCTATGCAACATAAAATAAAACTGTGAGCCATTATTTTCCATCAAAAAACAAACAATTTTTATTTATTTGAAGCAGTAAAGTTTTGTGTGAAAATTACTTTAACTTTTAATTGACATTAAAAGAATGTAGAAAAGTACGCACATTGCAAATTGGGTTCTTGTTGTGGGGTACAAATCACCCCTATTTGAGAACTTAGTGGAATCGACCAGTCCTATGAATACCACTGGTTTCAGAACCTAAATAGGCATTCATACATTCCTCTCATACCACTTTAGTGGCTCCTATGTTCTTTATGACAAATACATATTATATTTTATACACTTTACACTACTTGTAGTTTCTTTCATTTGTGACCCCTAGCACGGGTTTCCAACAACAGGCTGACGAGGACGATTCAAGAACTTCCTGGATCAATCTACAATAATTGCTAACAACAATTGAATGACAAACGTTCGGGCAACAAATTCACTCTAAAAATAAAACAGTCATTGGAAGACAGCATTTGACAATCAAAAGGATTCAAGAAAAAAAAAAGAACACACGCAGATATTTGAAATAATTTTTTCCTACACTCAGGGAAATTCAAAACTTCAAAAGTATTTATTTTTCAAAAGTTCGGTGAAAAACGAGAAAAACTACTTGTCTATGTTGAGGAAAAAATAAACAACATTCGAGCATAAAAATCCACAAATACGAGATAAAGAACACTTCGACACAAGGACAGCAATTCTTGCCGAAAAAAAGGATCTTACAAAGCCTTATCTTGCTGTTAAAAAAGCTAATAAAACGTAAACTACGAGCTGAAACACAACTCATAAGACGAATTGCGTGGAGAATTATTATTAGTGAATGTTATATCCCGCTTTGACAGTATATAATAACATGACAAAATACGCCGAGTGGAATGCGTAACAAAAAGGTTTATTCGTACTTCGAATAAATACACAATACAAAATGGCTGCTCGCCTTGAAGTTGATATACGCGTAAATGAAGGTAAAGGAAAAAGGTAACTTAACGTGTGTGAGCGGAACGCTCGTCCTGGGAGCTTGGTTAATCCTGACTACACTTGGAGAGTGTAAGCCGCGAGACGGTCGGGCTAGTGCGTACCACTGAACTGACTCCAAGACAATACCAGACGCTCTTTTATACACCGTTTCGTATCCAGTGCTATCCGTAATTATGTCCCTTATAACACCTCCCCCTGAAGCTGAAATCTTCCCGATTTTAGCTTTAATATCGCTTCCGTTTAGGATCAGGACTTAAACGCCTGACGACTTTCCTTTTACGTGTGCTCTTCCTTTTGGTCAGAGTTTCCTTTGGTAAAGAATTCTGTTCAGCCCGTGCGGTATGTTCAGGAGATACATTCATGGGTCCATGTATACCCACCGGTTTTAGAATGTCAAATGTGTCGCACAACGTTTCCATTGGAATTTCCTCTGTATTTTCCGAAATTCTGGAACAGATTTGATTAACATGTCTTTTACAGACAAAACTGGGACCTTGAATAGTATAGACCATGTTCCCAATTCTTTTCTTAACAATACCGTCCACCCAATGATTTTTTCCATTCTGAAAATTTTTAAAATAAACTTTATCTCCTGGGGAATAGCACTTTACATTAAAGTTTTCTTTTCTGGTAACTTTCTTTTTATCCGGTAGAAGTCTATCGAAAATGGATCTAATTTTTCTGGCGAACATAAGTTCTGCAGGGGATGAATTTACATCATTGTTTGGATTTGGGGTTACTCTGTAGATCGCTAGAAATGTTTGTATTGTCCGCTCATCTGTGTCAATGTTCATGTTTTTCCTTAATGCCCGCTTAAACGTGTCCACAAATTTTTCTGCCAACCCATTCGACCTAGGATGGTAAATAGGCGTCGTGATGTGCTGTATATCCAGTGAGTTGCAGAATTCTCTAAATTCGTAACCTGTGAATGCTGTACCATTGTCACTCACTATGGTCTTTGGTACACCAAACCGGCTGAAAATTTCGTCAAGTGCACTTACAGTATTCCTTGCTGTTGGATGTCTGATCTTGAATATCTCCGGCCATTTGGAGAAAGAGTCCACTACAATTAAGTAAAAAAAACCTTTTAGGTGTCCGGCATAATCAATATGCAGTCGTGACCAGGGCAAGTCCGTCTTCGGCCACAGGGTCGTTTTTACAGGCGGATCTCGGGCTGCTAACTGACATCCTTTGCACGCTTTGACACAGTTTTCCACCTCTTTATCCATACCAGGCCAATACACGTAACCTCTAATTAGGGATTTCATCCTTGAAATGCCAGGATGACCTGTGTGAAATTCGTTTAGCATTCTTTTTCGTAATACCTGTGGAATTACGATTCCGTCCTACTTGATTTTTCATTTGCTTTATTAAAACGTCTTTTGCCGCTTCTCTTTTAATCTCTTCTAGAGTTACCGGGAGTTCACGGATCATATTGCATATTGAATTTGAGCATTTGCTTTCATCTTTAAGAGCTGCAATTACCGTCTCTTCGAAACTTTCATTTCTTTTTGGAATCAACCTTGACAGTGCATCCGCGTGTCCTAACTTTTTTGATGACACATGCTCCATCTTAAACTGATAGTTTAAGAGAGTTACAGCCCATCGCTGTAGTCGATTTGCAGTATGCGTAGGGATGCCTTTCTTCGATCCAAATATCGTGATTAGTGGTTTATGATCCGTCTGTAATATGAAGTTTCGTCCATGGAGAAAACGGTTAAACTTTTTGACTTTTTTGAATATTATTGAGAGAGCCTCCTTTTCAATCTGGCTGTAGTTTTTCTCAGCTGCAATCAAAGTTCTTGACGCGTGAGAGATTGCTTTTGTTGTTCCATCCTCATACTTGTGGAGTAATGCAGCACCAACTCCGTAATCACTGGCGTCCGTTGCTAGTACAATCTCTTTCTCTGGATCGAAATGTGCTAATGCCAGATCTGATAGTAAACATTTCTTAATTTTCTGGAAAGCAGATTCACATTTCTTTGTCCAATTCCATCTACTGCCTTTTTTTAGTAGCTCGTTAAGAGGAGCTCTCAAATTATGTACATTAGGGATGTATATCGCATAGTATTGTACCAATCCCAGAAATGACTGTAGTTTTGATACTGAGTCTGGGGCAGGCATCTTATCAATTGCTTCGGTCCGTTGTGGATCTGGCCTTTGTCCATCTTCGTCAATTATTTGACCCAGGTATTTGATCCTTTTCATGAAGAAATCACATTTCTCCGGACTCAATCTGAAACCAATCCCCTCTATTCTCTTAAGTACTTCTCTCACGTGCTTCTTATGTTCTTGCAAATTACTGCTCTTTATCAAGATATCATCAAGGTATGCCATCGCAAATTCCAACCCTGCGAGCATCGTATCCATTATCTGTTGAAACAAAGCAGGGGCGACCTTTAAGCCAAAAGGAAGCCTTTTTAGCTTGAAGATACCCTTGTGCGCATTAATGCACAGGTACTTTGAACATTCATCATTGACCTTGATTTGCAAGTACGCGTCTGAGAGGTCTATCTTGGAAAAAATTTTTCCTCCGTTTAGTTTTGAGAATAGATCTTCTGCCGACGGAAGGGGATAATTGTGGTCCTTTAAACAGTCATTAAGGCCTGTTGAGAAGTCCGCACAGACCCTGATTTTGTTATTTTTTTTTCTTCACATATACCGTCGGGCTGGCCCAATCCGTATGGTCAACTTTTTCAATAACCTCTAACTGTTGAAGTCTTTCCAACTCCTTCTCGATTGCGTCCATCGATGAAAACGGTACATTTCTTTTAGGTTTGAACACTGGGGTAGCATCTTATCATATCCGGTGCTATCCATAATTATGTCCCTTATAACAGTGAATTAACGAGATAAAGTTTTCAGTAAGTACAAAATAAACTTTGTCATTCTAAAAAGCATGTCTTGCTAATACGTCTTATGATTAAAAGAAAAAAGAGGGGAGGAACTCCTGCAAAAGTAAATGATATATTTTATTGGCTAAAGCGAGTATTTGCCCAAATTAAAAAAGACGTCAGATTTTAATCCAATTAAAATAAACTTTTCACTGCTCGACGGAACTGCACGTCGAAGAAGAAAAAAAACGATTTTGCTAAGCATGACAAATAAAGTGTTAACGAGAAAAGGACATTCTTTTTCGCACAGAGATCAAAAAGAATAGCCAATATTAAATAAATGCTATAAACTCTCTTTCACAGATAAGTAACCTTTTCTTTTTAAAGAAAAAAGAGGAAAAAATGTGTAGGATCAACAAGGAATTGAACCCAGTACCGACACATTACGAAAATTGAAGTATGACAAACGAAATCTACTTTCTGTATGAATGCAAACGCCGAATTATTTTCTCAGAAAAATTGTCACACGAGGAAATAATATATATGAAAGAAATATTCGGAAAATAACCAGGTACGAATTTTGTAAAGATTTTTTTCTATGGAGTTGGTACTATAGGAAAAGTAAATCAATGAATTGGGTTGTTTTGTAATATTAAGTAATCTCCCCCCCCCCAAAAAAAAACAATCAAAATGGAGGAGTTTGCAAAACAAATTTTGGAAATGGTGAAATTCCAACAAAGGTTCAGAGAAGAGCAACTGACAATACAGAAACAAAACGAAGAGAAAAGAAAAAATGAACGAACAAATATTGAAAAAGCAGTTAGATTTAATGAAATTCTTTGAGGAAAGAGATAGGAAAGAAATGAGTGAACAAATATTGGAATTGAAAAAATTACATTTAGCGCAACAAAACCAGTCAGATGTAAAAATGGATTTGATAACGCAAGTTTTAGTGAATAAGGACAGTGGAGAAGAAACCAGCACGGCTTTTTCCCGAAAATGCGGTCTGGTCAGCTATGGATACATTTCACTATGCTCCAGAGGAAGACCTAATGTTTGAGGCATATTTCAGAAGATTTGAAGACCTTTTTAAAATTGATTGCACTGCATGGATGGATCAAAAGAAGGTTCGTTTATTGCTACGGAAGTTAGATACATCCGAACATAACAAATTCGTGGACTATATTTTACCAAGAAAAACCAACGAGGCAGTCAAACTATTAATGGAGTTACACTGTCCAAAAAGAAGCCTTTTTCATAAAAGATAAAAATGCATGAATCTTACACGTAAGGAGAGTCAGGACTATATAACATTTGCGTCTATAGTTAATAAGCACTGTGACAATTTCAAATTGTCATCATTAACGGTGGACAATTTCAAATGCTTAATATTCACACAAAGTGTGATAGCCACAAAAGACACCGATATAAGACGTTGTGCTCTAAATAAATTGGAATTAGAACCTTATTTGGCGCTTTAGAAACTGGCTGAAGATTGTCAGTGGTTCGTGGCAATGAAGCAAGATTCCCGAAACATAGAGGAAGCAGGTATCGCTCATATTAAAAAAAATGCTTCAAAAATAAATAAAGGACACCCAATCGCCAGCAATTACCAACGAATAGGCAAAAAGAACCTTCACAAAATTATCAGGATAGACAAAATCCTAGGACTCCTTGTAGCAAATGTGGAGGACATCATGGGTACAATACATGTCGATACCAAAGGAAAATAACATGTGACCTACGTAAGTGAGCAGGGTACAAGTTATTAATGTGTCACTTAAAAGAACGACTAAAAAGCTAAAAGTGTTTATTCTAAGGAATGCAACGAACTTATTCGGGACTGACTGAATTCAGGAATTTGAATTATGGGACTCCCCAATGAGTGATTTTTGTCACAAAGTCGAAAACCTAATGGCCGAAGCTGACAAATTCAAAAAGGATCTCAAAAAATCTTTCCCAAGTGTTTTCTCCAAAAAGCTTGGATGCTGCACAAAAAATAAAGGTGAAATTCGAATTGCTGGACGAAGCAAAACCAATATTCAAAAAGCCACAGAGCGTACCATTCGCTTCGAGGGAAAAAATTGAAAAAGAATTGAAAAGACTAGTTAACACTGGGATTCTAACCCCTATTAACTGTAGTGAGGGGGCAGCCTCCACCGTATACATGAAAAAAAAATCTAAAGAGATTAGGATATGTGCTGACTTTTCGACCAGATTGAATGCGGCGCTCAAGGACCATCGCTACCCACTACCAAACCCAGATGAAATATTTGCTAAGTTAAATGGCGGAAAATATTTTTACAAAATAGACTTAAACGAGGCGTACCTACAAATACTAGTAGAGGAAGATAGCTCAAAACTTTTGTGTATCTCAACGCACAAAGGACTTT
The DNA here is from genome assembly GCF_053919585.1 of Euprymna scolopes. Taxonomy (NCBI): domain Eukaryota; kingdom Metazoa; phylum Mollusca; class Cephalopoda; order Sepiida; family Sepiolidae; genus Euprymna; species Euprymna scolopes. The sequence goes on from NC_136489.1 coordinate 2,715,737, forward strand.
ATAAATTCAATAGATTAGCATTTGGTATAAAAGTAGCACCTGGAATTTTTCAACAGGTAATCAATACTTTGCTAAGCGGGTTGGATTTCGCAATAGGCTATCTGGACGATATTCTTATGCGTAGTCAAAATGTTGAACAACATAGACAGAATAAAAGAATACGGCTTCACATTGAAGGAAGCAAAATGCATATTTTTTTTGGAATGAATTAAATACCTAAGTCACATCATAGATAAGGATGGGAGGAAACCCGATCCAAACAGGTCCACAGCTATAAAAGACATGCCAGAAGCTTATAATGTAACTACATTGCAGAGTTTTTTTAGGGCTTGCAAACTATTAAGAACATGCATGAATTGCGTGCGCCATTGAAGGTACTATTAAAAAAGGACAAAAAATGGGACGCCTGAGTGCCAGGCAGCGTTTAAGAAATTAAAAGATGTATTAGCATCAGATTTATCTCTGACTCATTTCAATCCGAAACAAGAGATTATTGTCGCAACTGATGCAAGTTCTTATGGGATCGGGGCGTGCATTCTACACAAGATGCCTGATGGATCCACTAAGCCGATCACTTATGCATCAAGAACTTTACTGTCTGCTGAGAAAATTACCCCCAAATTGAAAAGGAAGCACTGGGGATCATATTCGGTGTTACGAAATTCCACCGATTTTTACATGGTCATAAGTTTAAATTGCAAACTGACCATAAGCCATTTATAACCATCTTTGTTCTAAAAAAGGTCTGTGAACTTACACAGCCAACAGACTGCAAAGATGGGGAACCATTCTATGCAATTACAATTTCAGTATGGAATTTCTTACATCTGCGAAGTCACGCAGATGGATTGTTGCAATTAATCAAGAAATCAAGGGACCTGCTAAAAGACATAGTAATAGCGTAACTACAAAGTGAAAACGACTATACACAAATACTACCAGTCACTTTGGAAGATGTAATAAGGGAGGCTGAAGAAGATAGTTTCATTAAAGAAATAAAACAAAAAATTAAATCGGATGAATCGGCAGCAGAAGCTTATTCTACGTGCAATGAGGTACTGTTGTACAGAGAAAGAGTATATAGAAATTCTAAAGGATTTCCATACGGTGCACTCTGGGGCTAGCCGAATGAAGAGTCTCATGAGGTCCTATGTTTACTGGAAGAGTATGGACACTGATATAGAAGGCACGGTAAAGTGGTGTAAGGGATACGCATTGGCTACAAAAGCACCCCAATACAATTTAGCCCATGGCCTTAAGTGGACCACCCAGCAAAGAATACACATAGATTATGCAAGCCCACTGGATGGAAACTATTATTTAATAGTGGTAGACAGTTTTTTAAAATGGCCTGAGGTATTTCGCTGTAAAAGTCCAACGACAGATTTTACAATCAATGCTCTTCACAAATTGTTTGCTAGGTTGGGTGTGGTTGTCAGAATATGGCACACATCAACAGATTTTAAAAGCTTCTGCGAGGATTTCCAAGTTAATCACATAACAGCACCAACTTATCATCCCCGATCGAACGGTCAGACAGAGAGGTTTGTAGACATGTTGAAAAGAGCCCTGAAGAAGGCTAAAGAAACGTCGGGTCAGAAAAGGCGTTACAGCAGTTTTTACAAGTTTACTGAATTACGCTAAATGAAAGGACTCCATCAAAGATATTGCTGGCAGAATTAATGTTCATGAGGAAAATTAGGTTAGTCTTCAAGAAACTTTTACCAAAACAAGTGAAATCGCCAAATACTATAGTTCCTAAAAAGAGGTATTTACCTGGTGAAAAGGTATTTTTCCAGGTACACAAAAATAATAGATGTGGGAACTAGGAAAGATCCAGAAAAAGATTGGGCGGATGGTCTACATTATCAAAGGTCCAAGATTTACATACAAGAAACACTTAAACCAAATTCAGAAACTGATGACGAAAGACAACCACCTGCTGAACAAGAAGTAATGGACTAGATATATGAAGGGTGTGCAATAAGTAATGTGCCTGACCCACTTCCCATAGAAGTAGAGCAACAAAACTGGGCACAGTTATTAGTCTTTCTCTACATAGGAACCACCCAGAGTTATGCATTTCTCCCATCGTTTGGTGCAGTTCTGGAGACCGTTTTTGTAGAACACCCCAGGTTGGTCTTCCAACCAAGATGTGACTTCAGAAACCAAGGCTGCATCATCTGGAAAACGCTTTCCTTTAAAAAACAACTTCATGGCTGGGAGGAGGCGAAAGTTAGAGGGTGCAAGGTCAGGAGCGTAGGGAGGATGGGGGAGGATTTCATAACCACATGCCCATGCTTCTGATCTGGCGACATGCGAGTTGTGGACTGGAGCGTTGTTTTGCAGGAGGAGGATACCTTAATGATTTTGCCCCACCTCTTGATTTTGATAGCTTCCCTTAATTTCCTCAAAAGTGAAGCATAATAGGCTCATGTAATTGTGTTACCCTTTGCCAGGAAATCTATCATCACTACTCCGTCCTGGTCCGAGAAGACTGTGAGTATAACCTTGCCAGCGGAGAGCTGCACCCTTGCCTTCTTTGGAGGTGGTGAGTCCAAGTGCTTCCACTGCATTGACTGGGCTTTGGTCTCTTGATCATAGTGAGGGACCCAGGTTTCATTCTCTGTAATCAGTCTTTTGAAACACTTTGACTCATCTTCTTGTCACATCTCCAAATTCATCCTCGAACACTCAACGCGTTCTCACTTCTGGAATGGTGTGAGCAACCTGGGAATCCATCTGGCAGACACCTTATGCATATGCAAATGGTCATGAATGATAGTTTCCACAGACCCTGTACTAATCTTGACATCTTGGGCTATTTGGCGAATAGTAATGTACCAATCTTCCAAAATGGCAGCCTCAACTTTACGGACAGATGCCTCATCAATGGCAGAAGTGGGAGTGACCAGATCTGGGAGCTGTTTCCACAGACTTCCGGCCATGTTTGAATTCACGATGCCAGCATTTTACAAGGTCATATGATCGGGCATTATCACCACCAGTTTCTTTCATTTCATCAAAAGTCTCCTGTGGTGTGTATCCTTTGAAATACAAAAACTGGATCACTGCTTGACATTCAACAGGCTCCATTTCACACCTGACTCAGTTCAAACACATGTAAAACAGAAACCACAATTAGTTCAGAGCTATAATTTGCCACATAACCCGTAGAGATATAAATCATTGCACATGCAAAATTTCAGCTAGATCAGACAACTGGAAGTGGGTCAGGGGCATTACTTATTGCACACCCCTCGTATGACATGTTCGACTTGGTAATACAAAAAGCAGCCAGACAATGTCGGTCCTCCAGGAAAAGGAAAATGACCGACCTGATACAGACCAACCCCTATTTGAAAACTAAGTGGAATTGACCAGTCCTATGAATACCACTGGTTTCAGAGACTAAATGGAGGCATTCATACCATGATTAACTGCATTAACTGCAAAGCTGTACTTTTCAACTGCACATTTCCTTTTCAGTTTTTTCCGCTTTTCACCTTGTACGTTACTTATGCCATTACTTTTACGTTATATCTATTAATATTTTATTTCCATCATATTTGTTTGAAACGCGTATTCAATTGTTAACATTAATACCCCTAAAAACGATACACATGTAAAGAATTATGTCGCGCCGCCAACTGGAACACTTTTCACTAAGTGACCCCCCTCCCTCTAAATCAGCCCACACCGTCTCCCTAATTAGATAGCATCTTGGTACCACAAGTGCCATTTGACCGTATGAGGCCAAGTGAAACAAACGACCACCATGCTTTTTAGCCTCGAGTATCCAAGAAAAAAAAAACCAAAGCTAAGTAAAAATTCCTAACTGTTCGCATATAATTTAAAGCTAATATTCTTTCCATTTTCAGGCATATTGTAACCGTTAACTTTTCTTCACTTAAATAGACTATTTCGCCGCTTACAATGCCATGTCACTTAATTAATAAGTCAATGCTATAGTAAAGACAAACTCGGTAAAAAAAGAAATTATGCTAAGTTATTTAGAGGACATGAAAACCTTATTTAAATATCATTTCCACCGTGTTATAAATCTAGACTTATTGCATGTTCAATTATTGCATATATTAAAAAAAAAACCTATAAATAATTAGATTTATTGAATTAAACCTAAAACTCTATGATTCTCAATTTATTGTTGGTTTTCCTTCACGACGGTTAAAACTTATTTCAACGAATCCTTACGCACCGTAAGTTTATTATTTAAATTATTTCCTAAAGCTGTACTTTTCAACTGCACATTTCCTTTTCAGTTTTTTCCGCTTTTCACCTTGTACGTTACTTATGCCATTACTTTTACGTTATATCTATTAATATTTTATTTCCATCATATTTGTTTGAAACGCGTATTCAATTGTTAACATTAATACCCCTAAAAACGATACACATGTAAAGAATTATGTCGCGCCGCCAACTGGAACACTTTTCACTAAGTGACCCCCCTCCCTCTAAATCAGCCCACACCGTCTCCCTAATTAGATAGCATCTTGGTACCACAAGTGCCATTTGACAGTATGAGGCCAAGTGAAACAAACGACCACCATGCTTTTTAGCCTCGAGTATCCAAGAAAAAAAAAACCAAAGCTAAGTAAAAATTCCTAACTGTTCGCATATAATTTAAAGCTAATATTCTTTCCATTTTCAGGCATATTGTAACCGTTAACTTTTCTTCACTTAAATAGACTATTTCGCCGCTTACAATGCCATGTCACTTAATTAATAAGTCAATGCTATAGTAAAGACAAACTCGGTAAAAAAAGAAATTATGCTAAGTTATTTAGAGGACATGAAAACTTTATTTAAGTACGATACTTAATATAATCAGCCATCGAAAAAAAAAAAATTAAAAATTTTTTTTTTTTTTTTTTTTTTTTTTTTTTTTTTTTTAAGATAAAAAAATAAAAAGTTATAAACATCAGTGACCCCCCCTTGCTTGTACACATCCATTTCCTTTCCGGATCCCTGCTCCGAACTTATGCTCGTGATCCATCATCTCATCTGAAGATGAGGGGCTCTTATGCCTTACACAACAATTTATCAGTCTATACTATTGTCTATAAACTGATATCATCAACAATTAGATAAGCTGTTTTTAAATTTCCCCACTTGACAAAATTGCAAACCGAAATGCAAACGGATTTTCCTTTGCGTTAGAGGATTGAACTGAAGCAGTATACTTAATATGTACAATACGTGCGTACTAAACTAAACCACCTTTGTTACCTATATACAATCGCCTATACTGAATCCTCATCGGCTCAAAGCTCTCTGTATCCCCAGACTCTTAATTTCTCAAATCTTATATCACCAAGACATCCTTCTTAATTGATACAAGAATCCTCCTGAGCAGTTCAACATCCAATGATCATATATCCAATCCTCATGAAACTGCTTATATCACCCTGAATATTACCTTAAATCTTTATTCTATCCCTAAGCAAAGTAGAACACCTAATAACACTCTAGTCAACTACTTTTAAAATTAGAAAAACCCAGTTTCAATATTAGAAGTACATCGTCCCTCACCTTGACTACGGACTTTTGCAATAAGTCATGAAACTATTGTACCTAAAATTCCTCTCCAAACTACAAAATACTGCTGCTTGTATACTAAGCAAGTACCTCCTATAGATACTTTACCTCCAAGATGACTGCCTTGTCTGTTTTGCATGACAAACCTTATTATTTTTTACTTAAATTCTCTTTCTCCTGATCACTAACAAATCAAATCTGCTCTACTTCCTAAGTTGACACTAAACAAATCCGTCTCACGTAACTTAGATGGGTCCTTGCTCTCCGCCCTTGACCTTAACAAACTCGCAAATCGATACCCATTAACACCTAAAATTTCCTAGGCATGCTCCCGATTATAACTCCCAACCCATAACCAAGCTTCTAAGTAAATACTTACTAGCCTTAGTCCAATACATTGACTTAAAGTAATCTATAATGAACAGTAACCGTTAATATCTCTTTATTAAGAGATAGTATTGCAATAATTATTACACAAACTAAACCGGTACTCATTGAAATAAAAACTTCCGGATATTAAGAGAAAGGCGAAGTCATTCTCCTTAGTTGTAGTCCAAAGGCAACTTATTCAAATTGTCTAAAATTCCATGCATTCGTATACAATACTACTTATCCATCCATCTATACTTTTACTATACTTACAGAATATGCAATAACCTATATCTATCAGGTATAACTGTACTCCATTTCAAATGTTCTCTTGTCTCTATACTGAACATATCTAATCTTTCAGTCTTACTAAATGTCCGGTTTGGGCACCAAATCAGAATTTCTAATAGAAAGTAGATCATACTCTAGCACTTTATCCTAATTCCTAAACCTACTAAACCATATCTAACCATACATTCCTAAACCTACTAAACCATATCTAACCATACATTGCTAAACTTACAAAACTATATCTAACCATACATCAACTCGACTCTCTCGATCCAATACTGTAGCAAATTTAACTGCTTCCACTGCATGAATTTTTACGTATGCCCTCTCTCAGTATAAATGAAAATGGACAGCATAATAATGCCCTTTTTAAACCACACTCGAGGAGTGAAAATCTTCTGTAGAAGCTAACCTAAATGCCCGATTTTCCAGGAGATATTAACCTAAATAACCAATAAATATTAACTACCCATGCGGGGTCGCAGAAATACCTGGATTAGGACCCAGGCGCGGGGCGAACCCCCTCGGAGCTGATGGACCCGTAGGTCTTCCCAGGCCATCCGTCTAGGAGAAGGAAAACTCTGAAACTAAACCTAGGGGAGGGAGGCCTCTTCAGTCCTGGACGACAACCTTCCTAGAGCTGGTGACTCAAACAAATCACCGGTTGGCAAACCTAAACTGCTTAAGGAGGAGATAGACTCTGTCTATCGCTCGGCTTTCATACTCCTTCTTTGCCTATTGGCCAGGCGTAGAGGTACTATCACAGGGACTCGCTTGAATCACCCAGTGGTTGACCTTGTTTCCTGACTAGGGTAATGAACGCCGCTTTTCCCCACTCCTGCCACATCCCATCCCCCTAAACTGGACACAGTGGGGTGCTTCAGTGCCATATATGTCAGTGCAGTTGGACTGGGCTGGCTTTGCCTAATGGATTGAGGGTACCGGATTGACAGTTCCTGGCTGCTGTTTCCGACTGATAGTACAGGAGCCCTAACTCTTTGGTAGCGCTTAGAGCGGCTGCTCCATCAACAGTTGTAAAATATCGGGATGTTTGTAGTGCCATGTCGCGCATGGAAAGGGACCCTGCACTCATCCCCGGTGGGCTTTCCCGAGGCCACAATCCTGTGGGTGAGGACAGCTGATGGTCTACTTGTATTGCATGTCTGGTATTCTGCACAACTACTTGTCCAGCACCCCCTCACTCATCCACCCTAACTGAAACTTTTAAATAAAATAAAATGAAATGACAGCTCAAGCAAAAGTTACGTTTAAACCAGGACCAAACTCAAAGAAAACCAACCTGCCTCCTCCCTTGAGGCTTGCATTTACTAATATCCGCGGGCTTAGAACTAACTTAGATGATGTTGAGTCATTTCTCCTTGTAAACACCCCGGATATCTTAGCATTAAGTGAAACTAACCTTCACTCCTCCATACCCTCTAACCACTTTAACATGCCTGGTTATCTCCCACTCTACCGTAAGGACTCGGACAGACATATGCATGGACTTGGAGTCTATATTCGAAACACCCTCCCCCTAACTAGAGAAATAAAACTAGAATCAGAGGGCCAGGCCTTTATGTGCTTCAGACTAAATATGCAACACAATATTAGCTACTTATATTTTCTCTACCGCTCTCCCTCAAACCAAGACTGTACCCTAATAAACAAAGTCTCAGACAGCATAGATATAGCACTCTCCCTCGATACTAGCGCACAAATACATGTATTTGGTGACTTCAATGTCCACCACAGTAACTGGCTAGGATTCTCAAATCACACAGACGTAGCTGGTAGCGCCACATATAGCTTCTCTATATCTCATTCCCTATCTCAGATGGTTACATTTCCGACACGTTTCCCAGACCAGCACGATCAACATGCCTCACTTCTAGATCTCTTTCTGACAACAGTTCCCAATGACTGTACAACAAATGCCCATAGCCCACTCGGGAATGCTGATCACGCTGTGATAATGGTAGAAATCAGCCTAAATTCTCGCCCTAAAACTGAAGACCCACTACTCAAAACAACGAGGTATTACAAAAAGGCTGATTGGGAAGCCATCAGGGAGCTCATCAGAGATGCCCCATGGCAAAATATCTTTACTCTTCCAGCGGAACAGTGTGCAAATGAGACAACTGAATGGTTCAAAACTGCTATTGAAGCACATGTTCCCGCACGGAAATACTATAGCAAGCCCCACTCCCCCCAATGGTTTACTTCTGCTTGTGCAGCTGCCATTTGTCAAAGGCAACATGCGTTCCGCAGATTCAACCGACATAAGTCCAGCTCAAATAAACAGAAGTTTATAGAAGCTAGAAATAATTGTAAGAGAGTGATAGACACAGCTAAGTCAGATTACTCTGAAACCACCAGAAAGCGCATCGAAGCACAGAAATTAGGAACCCGGGATTTTTGGAAAATCTACAACAGCGTAGTTAATAATGGACAGTCAATTATTCCCCCACTAACAAACAATCATGAGGTTGCTTGCACGGCAACTGACAAGGCTAATCTGCTTGCCAGTCGGTTTGCCTCAAACTCCACACTGAACTCGGTACACCACTCACTCCCTGATTTTCCTCTGCGAACAGACACCACACTTGACGACTTGAAAATCACCCCTTCTCAGGTACATGCTATTATAAAAAACCTAGACACCTCTAAAGCATGTGGACCAGATCTCATCCCGGCTGTGCTATTAAAAAAATGCTCTGCCGAGGTTGCTCCAGTTCTGTCCAAACTTTACAATAAATGCCTTAACGAATCTTGTTTTCCCGACTGCTGGAAAACCGCCTCTGTGGTACCAGTCTTCAAGAATTCTGGTGAAAGAACTGACCCACTAAATTATCGCCCCATTAGCCTCCTCCCGCTTTTCGCCAAAATATTTGAGTCCTTAGTTAATAAAGCCCTAGTCCAGCACCTAACAGCTGCTAAACTCTTGACTGACAAACAATATGGATTCAGGCAAGCCCGTTCAACAGCAGATATCTTAACTGTAGTTTCTGAACGTATATACCGTTCATTGGATAAAACAGGGGAGGGTAGAGCGGTGGCCCTTGATATATCTAAGGCTTTTGACAGGGTATGGCACGATGGTCTTCTAAGGAAAATTAGATCATATGGAATCACTGGAAGAATTCATAACGTAATTAAATCCTTCTTAAGTAATAGAAAAATCAAAGTTGTCCTCGACGGACGTACATCCAAACAATATGACATAAATGCGGGAGTGCCTCAGGGGTCTATCCTTGGACCTCTATTGTTCCTGATATTCATAAACGACCTCCCTGATAATATTGTTTCGGAGATGGGTATATTTGCCGATGACACCACTCTCTATAACAGATATGAGGGGAAAACAAATGAACACATATCCAAGAAAATGGCAGAAACACTAGAGGATGACCTCCAATCCGTAGTGGAATGGGGACAAAAATGGTTGGTCTCATTCAATGCTGCTAAGACTAAGCTTGTTTCCTTCAATAACTACAAGAAACCTTCTCTACCACCAATAGCAATGGCCAAGAACACATTGCCTGAAAGTACTTCTTTTAAACTCCTCGGCCTAACGTTTACAGGGAATATGAACTGGAATAGATACATTGAGAGCATTGCCAAGGCTGCTGCAAGGAAGGTTGGCTCCCTCTACTGTGCTAGAAAACTACTTACGCCTGCCAGTATCCTATACCTCTATAAGGCAACCATTCGCCCATGTATGGAGTACTGTTGTCACATCTGGGCTGGTGCATCTGCTGCTTGTCTCTCACTCCTGGACAGGGTTCAAAAAAGAGTCGCAAACCTGATAGGTCCTGAACTGTCATCTGGGCTTCAACCTCTGTCCCATCGACGAGATGTTGCATCCCTCTGCCTGTTCTACAAATACTTTAATGGTGAATGCTCTGACGAACTGCAAACACTTGTACCTCCCCGACGTAACTACCCCCGACAAACCCGACAAGCTACTAAGTCTCATCCCTTTACAGTGGAGATCCCTAGGTGCAAGAAAGCCTTTTACTCCAATAGTTTCTTCCCCAGAACTGCGGGTCTTTGGAACTCCCTTCCGGGATTCTGCTTTCCCAACTGCAATGATATGCAGAAGTTCAAGTGTAATGTTAACAAACATCTTTCTACTCTTCTCCCTTCATAATGACCCCGCTAATTAATTCCCTAATAGTAGCCCCCTGCTTCAAAGTGGCACTGTGCCTTGTTTGGGGTGAAAATTGAATAAAAAAAAAAAAAAAAAAAAAAAAAATGCTACAGACATGTTCCTCTCATACCACTTTAGTGGCTCCTGTATTCTTTATGATAAATACATATATTTTATACACTTTACACTACTTGTGGTTTTTTTTTCATTTGTAACGCCTAGCATGGGTCTACAACAGTTCTCTTGGAAATCAATTATAGTTTCAATCTTTATGACATTGAAAAATCATGACATTAAAACATAGAACGACAATTATAGCATCCGGATATTTAACTGTAACACGTGTAGTGCGGGTGTTAAAGACAGGCTTAGATCTGATGATTTCAAAGAAAAATTAATGGTATGGCCATGTTGAAAGGATTGATGAAAGTTCTTGTGTTAGTAAATGTAGAACAGTTGAGGAAGCAGGTTCAGTTCACATCTTGCATGTTATTCTTACAATATTTTGGCCAATGTAATCTCCAACATTCTTCAGGAATGTTTCTTTTGAACTTGAGAATCTGTACAGATTTTCAAACGAAAACCTTTATCAAATCCACGGCATAGCATGCTCTTGGTCCGTCAGCCATGCCTGGGTATTACTTAAGACTTCTAATTAAACACTTCTGGATTAAACAAAGGATTCTGTTTAAAATTCTTTACATACTTTTAATCCATGGGGGTAGCATGCTCTTGTTCCATCAGCCATAACCAGATATAAATGTTAAGTAATTCACAATTATATTGCAGAAGTCTGAATAATCTAAATAATACAAATTCATATCTTTGAATGTCAACCTGAGGATCCCCTTAAAGCAATTTGTGTTATCATGAGGGTTGCATACATTCATTGAATTAAGTCATTTACTAAAATTATCACAAAATATTTTGGTTACTTTGAAACATGATTTTTTTTTAAGAATGCATTTTGATAATATGCTGAAAGTTACATTAAGTTTTATTTAAATTTATGAAGTGCTTTTGAAATTCTAATTTGAGGTTAGAAGAGGGTGAAATTTTCGTTAAAATCACCCCACAGATGCATTCTGCATTTGAAATCAATATATTGTGACATATTGCTTTTACGTATAAAGAGAAATGTTTTTCAATGAACAACTGACATTGTAAACAATTGCAATTTTGGCCACACAGGTGTTTCTTTGTTTTTGGGCTTACATAAGAACTAAGAAGTCTTACTGACAACTAGAGAAAAGGACAGACTATGTGAGGGCTAAAAACCTCTAGCACATGCACTTTTGGAAAACTACCTTTAAGAAATGGTATATGTTTTGTTTATGAAACACCTCTACACCCATGAAAGCATACAACAAAAAGCAGAACATTCCTACCATCCTCACTGACGAGAGACAGCCATGCTAATGATGGCATGATAACCTAATATTGGAAAATCCAGGTGCCTGAGAATGATGTCAAAGAAGTCAAAATGGGGAACATAGAATCTCTGGAGATTAGATCAGAGAGACCGACATTTAAAGACAATGTGTGATGGAATTTTTGACGTTATCGGTGCCAATAAAATAGAAGGGCAGACAAAGAATAGGAGAGAGAGAGAGCGACCATAATGTGGACGCTAAGCAACACAATGATTTCTTGACCGCAAAAAAAAAAACACACAGCAACCCCTGCCACACGTGGGCTCATTAATGTCATAACTGTCATTCTGAAATCAAAAAGGTTATTTTAAATAAACAAAATATTTTATAACGAGCTGTGTGTGTTTCATTTTGTTACCAAATCAGGACAATGACAAAAGTTAATTTTTTTATTGACTGAAAAACATATTAGACAACCGGACGCAGCAAATATATAACATTAAATGTAGTCTCTTTATCTACAAACATTGTCTATAACATTTGGCCTCTGGACCAGATCATCAAACTTTAACAAGAAGTACTCATTTATTGGAATATCCAAGCAGTTTTCTGTTTCATTGATAGAATGGATTAGATTGGTGTTAGTAGATGTGGAACAATTAAGGTTGCAGAATCGGCCCATATATGAAGGCATGGGAGGAGGTGATTGAGCTGGACTACAGAAAGCAAGAGAGCTGACCAGAGGTAGTCTAGTTTGAAGGCCAATTTCTAAAAGCATCTTAACGCCAGCATGTGAAAACGAATATTATACTGAATAAAATGATGATGATGAGATTTGGACGTATGTTATTGAATTAATGTCGATGCTAAAGTGGATACTGATGCAAACTGATGAGTCACCATGTAATATTAAAATCTGTCAGGTCTGTAAGATTAGAGATGTTGCCAACTTTCGTGTAGTCCTTCCTATGAGTACCTGATTCATCGTGGAATCAACTATAGAATGATGCAAGTTAAAAGTTTGTCATTTCATATGCACTGTACAATCGAACTACCAACCAAGAAGTTAGAGGCCACACTAACCAACAAGTAGTATCATTAATAATCAGTAAATGACATCTAGGCTGGTTTGGACATACCTTAAGATTGGCCCCAGAGAGAATTGCTAACCAAATACTTCCATGAACTTCTGATGACAAATGAGGAAGACCAAAAATGAACTGAACGTGGACAATTGAGAAAAATTTGATCACAATGGACAGCAGCTGGAGGAATTTGGATTCAGATCAAAAACGATGGCATACTTTGACTCCTGCATCGCAGGACGTGCAAGTTCCTAAGACTACGACTGATGTAAATCCAGAAAACGTCCTGCATGCAGGCCCATTGAAAGGGTTGATATCAGTTATGTCAAATAATTTCTTACACAATCGTCTTCCTTGTCTACCACACTTCCTAACCCGACGGCCTATCAATGGATGTGATCGAATTATTGTAAGAGGTGGCATGCTGTACATTGCTGGATACTTGAGGTGCCAAGCGCATAAGGCATCCATAATTTCACAAATACAAAACTACTGATAAAACACAGTTTAATGGATCCTTTCTTCCAGTTTAAAGCTGCATATTCGCCCGATCATGGCACAGTACTTCTGCCAAAGTTGCTCTTTGATACCCATGTTTCACTGCCATGTAAGATGGCAAAGTGAACACAGGCTTTGCCTCAAATCTTGAAGGAAGTAAACCGAGATGTAAGGATTGGCAACAGTTTCTTGAATCTTCTTTAAAACAAACTTTGAAAACTAAAAAAAATCAACAAACAAAACAGAATAATTTAGATTCAAAACAAATAATGTATAAGTTAATGAGAAACTTACAGCCATATGAATCCAATCGACTGCAGCTCTGACATCTTGGTAGATGGAAGTAAAAGACATGGAAAGATCACCAAGTCTCACACCAGTTTTACTCCTTTAAAAAGAGAGATCAAAAAAAAAAAAATTGAAGTGCGATTTCTGTTCATTATAATAATTAGATGAGCAATGAAAAAGAAATAAAAATCCCACCACCGCCGCCGCCACCACAATAATATAAATTTATAACAAAATAATGAAGTTTAAATTATTGCAATTCTTCGGATTACTCTTCTCATCCGGAGTGATATTCATGCAATGACGTAACCTTTGACCTTCAAGTGTATCTTGCTGAAAATGGGAATCTTTCTGTTGAATCTGCATGAAAATTCTGAATAGAATCCTTTGATTGCAATAAGGATTGAACCTTCAACCTCTGGAAGTGTATCATTTACAACAATTTTACCAAGTAATTTATCAATTATGCCATGGGTCCTTCGATGAATTTTGAGAACCTTAAACTTATTGTTTTCAGATGTGCAACCTTAATTGTAATTAGATGAACAAGTCTTAATTATAAATAATAGATAAAATCATATTTATTTTATTGGTGACCTTAGCTATTATTTCTAATTAATGGTTCTCATATTGTATTGAATTCTATACTAAGTCTGCTTAGTTGGTGACAATCATCATCCACTGTTTGAGTCATCTCAACCTTTAAGATAAGAAGAGTAGTTTGAATAATCCAAATAGGCAATCCTCATCTCAAAAAATCAGAAACATAAAAACCTCAATGAGAAATCTGACTGAAAAAGCCTTTTACTTTTGATAACTATGCAAGTTGATCACCAAATGGAGATCGCCTTGTCAGCATGTAATCTATCTTGCCACACAATAGCTATTGACCGAACGCGGATCATATATTGAACAAAGAAAAAGAAGCGAACAAAATGGAAACACATGAAAAAATGCGATCCAAATTGTCTGTGTTTGCAAACTATTGTTAAGTTATAAGATTTGAAATTTGATATAATCAGATTTGGTGTAGCAGAAATAAAACCGACACTCGATTGAAAAATGAAAACAAAAACTCTGATTGGTTGACATTGTTCTGTCTAGTATAGAATAGATTCTCTAGTATTTATTTCCCTTTGTGGACTTTTTAGGGTTTCCTTCAGACTCGTTCACTGATTGAAGCTTCCAGTGCTTGTCCCTAATTCTTTTTAGCTATCTTTCTCAAAGTTTTCTATGCCTTTAATATCTCCACATATCAGAATTATTGCCTTTCTTCTCTCTTAGGATACAATTGAACAATGTTGTATTAGCTGATTGTTTGTCTCTCATGTTAAAAATAGTCTTGTGGTAAAACGTCTTCACGCTAACACCCACATCTTAGTTGTCTGTTGAAGCCATAAAGGTCATGTCTTGTCTAGAATGATTTCCATAAAAAAATAACATCATTTTAACGTTTGTTTTATATACTGGCATGTACTTGTGCGCTAGTATTGAGAGAGAGTGCTGAATCTATGCTGTCAGATACTTGTTTACATCTGACTTTAAAATGATCATATTATAGTTAGCTGGAAAGCAGCTCTGCGGTAGTGTTCCAGATGAGCAGTTCTTAGAAAAGAGCACTGTTCATGGAATCTTTGTTTAGTTTTAGGCACAGATAGAGAGTAAGGGAAATTGCTGAGAGCAGTTGTAGCTAGTCTAGTGTTTGCTGTGAATGCCATGAAGTGAAGGAGGAGAACCATAAAGTGAAGCTCAATCATGAAAATCATGATAAAGCAGAGATATGCTTGCAACGTCTCTTCTATGAGAAAGAGGTAGCAGGAAGAAGAAAAGGATATTGCCCACTAGATTTCGAAGTGGGTTTCGTTCTACTACATTACTATATGAAGCCAAGAGTTTGACTGCTGCTTCTGCAGCCAAATATTTCTTGCCTCATTTCATTCATCCAATAATAAATAATAATTGAAACTGCACTGAATTCCAAAAAAGTATTAAATCTTGTTGCGAACTTACTTTTGGTAATCGTCGCAGTTAGTGAAATAATCAACCAAGCATGCCATCATGTAAGTCTCTGAAAAAAAGAAAGAAAAATTTGGAGAAGGCTTTTTCGCAATATTGGAAACAATAGAATTGGAAGTGTGAATTAATATAAATAATCTTTTTCCCATAAATTCTTGTTTTGTATGTTTAAATAATTAACAAAAAACATGAAAATTATCTATAGGGTGCCTTTTTTTTTTTTAGAGGCAGCAAACTTTAAATTGACAACTATTATTTTTAATTGTACATTTGACAACTATCGGTTATTTTTGAGTGCAAATTGCAAATGATATGATTGATTTTACTGAGAGAAACATTTGATGAATAAATAATTTCATGAAATGGACCTGTCAACTGTATACATGCGATTTAACCCCCTTAGATTATATTCTTTGGGATTATGTAAAATTTCATGTCTATACTGATAAACCAGACATAATAGACTACTCAGAAGACAACATTTGATGCATTATTGCTGAAATACAGAATAATTTAATGTGTAGAATTTATTAAAATATAACTTCTAAATTGCACTATATATATATATATATATATATATATATATATATATATATAGGAAATTTATTACTGTGAGTCCAGAATGAGTTTACAAATTGTTTCAACTAGAGGAAAATCCTCAAAGAGAGGAAAAATCCAACTCGCATCATCAGAATTCATAGATGGACTAAGTTATAAAGTCAAATAAAAATGGAAAGATCGTAGATAAAGGGGAGTTAGAAAAGAAGGGGGAGTGGTGGGGAGAGGACGTTGGAGTTTAAAGTAGTAGGAGTGTATTAAAAAAAGAGAGGGGTTTATAATTAAATATTAATTATGTGTAAATTCTTATATACGTGTTTTTTAACAGTTTAAACTTAAAAGACGCTACTTTTGTTGATAACGGCATAAGTAACAGTTAATTTAAAGGATCACCATGGCAACAGGTTGGAAAGTTAATGTTAGTGAAGGAACGGGTTGAAAATGGGGTTTAAAGTAATTTAGCCGGGCGGGGAGAGATTGAAAGATATTTATTGTTTATAAAATGGAAAGAAAAAGAAAAGGAAAAATAAGTTAATGAATTATACTTTACAGGTTTATTTTAATAGTGTGATGATATATATAATTAAATATAATAAATAAATTAGCCGGGCAGGTAGAAATAATACGTTACAGGTTTATTTTAATAAAATAAAATAAAATAGGTGAAGGAACGGGTTGAAAATGGGGTTTAAAGTAATTTAGCCGGGCGGAGAGAGATTGAAAGATATTTATTGTTTATAAAATGGAAAGAAAAAGAAAAGGAAAAATAAGTTAATGAATTATACTTTACAGGTTTATTTTAATAGTGTGGTGATATATATAATTAAATATAATAAATAAATTAGCCGGGCAGGTAGAAATAATACGTTACAGGTTTATTTTAATAAAATAAAATAAAATAGGTGAAGGAACGGGTTGAGAATGGGGTTTAAAGTAATTTAGCCGGGCGGAGAGAGATTGAAAGATATTTATTGTTTATAAAATGGAAAGAAAAAGAAAAGGAAAAATAAGTTAATGAATTATACTTTACAGGTTTATTTTAATAGTGTGATGATATATATAATTAAATATAATAAATAAATTAGCCGGGCAGGTAGAAATAATACGTTACAGGTTTATTTTAATAAAATAAAATAAAATAGGTGAAGGAACGGGTTGAAAATGGGGTTTAAAGTAATTTAGCCGGGCGGGGAGAGATTGAAAGATATTTATTGTTTATAAAATGGAAAGAAAAAGAAAAGGAAAAATAAGTTAATGAATTATACTTTACAGGTTTATTTTGATAGTGTAATGATATATATATAATTAAATATAATATATATATAAATAAATAGCCGGGCAGGTAGAAATTATACGTTACAGGTTTATTTTAGTGAAATAAAATAAAATAGGTGAAGGCTTAAGTAAGTAACTTAAATAATAGAAAAAAAAACATTTTTAATAAGTAACACACAAATATAAGCACACGCATAAATATGTACAGCAAATGCACATACGTAAATGGGGGAAAAGCACATGCGTGATCACACATACATATACATATATATATATATATACATATATATATATATATATATATATATATTAGAACATTATCAGGGAACTGAAGAATATGGATCTAAAGATTGAAGTAACTTCCAACTTAAAAACAGTAAATTTTCTAGATGTTACCTTTAACCTCCCTAATAATACTTATGAACCATACACTAAAAATAATACATACCCCCTATATATACACCCTATGTCCAACCACCCCAAACACATTATTAAACATATCCCTAAATCAATAGAAAAAAGGCTTAGCACAAACTCATCTAACTCCAGCATTTTTAACCTACACAAACCCTTCTTTGAAAATGCTTTAAAGGAATCTGGATATTCCAACCCTAATATTACATACTTGGACCCTAATAAACCCAACAATACAAATAGGAATAACAGATCCCGCAAAGTCCTCTGGTTTAACCCTCCCTATAATAATATGATAAAAACTAAATTAGGTAAAAAATTCTTCATGCTTCTTAATCACCACTTCCCCCCTAGTAATATTCTACATAAAATTTTTAATAAGAACACTATTAAGCTTAGCTACAGTTGCACAAATAATCTAGAAAATAAAATTAAAAAACACAACAATAAAATACTAAATAACCACAACTATAATAACAATGGTCAAAATAATTGTAACTGCCTTAACAAACCCCAATGCCCGCTCCAGCAAAATTGTCTCTCAACAAATGTGGTTTACAAAGCAACTATTGCCCCTGCTGAAGACCCACAAAACAAAAAAATTTTACATTGGCCTTTCAAGCACCACGTTCAAAGACAGATTTAGAGTGCATAAATGCTCCCTAAATAACCCCAACCACCCAAATAGTACTTCATTAACTAACCACTATCTACTACTTACCCGAAACAACCTCACCCCATTTATTAGCTGGGAAATTCTTAATAGAGCTAGTACCTGTAAATCACTAAACTCCCCATGTTATTTATGCTTAACTGAAAAATTACTGATTACTAATTTTAGAGATAGAGATAAACTTCTAAATAAAAAAACTGAAACCTCACTTAATTGTAAACATTATAAATCCCACCTCTTAAGCAACTTCTCACCCTTCTAATAATAACTATAACCCACCCCTAAAATCTAACACTAACGAATTACACACACCCTATTTACAACCTAAACTATATAGTCCCCCATTCATTTTAAAAGAACCCCTCCACAGAACCCCCACCTATTTATCCCACCATTTTTTAGCTACATCTCTCTTTACCAAACTCATTTTTGTAACCCCCCCCCCTTTGCCTTAATCACTCCTTATGTCATTATTTAAAGGTTCTCGCCCCATAGTCTCTTATTGGCTATTTCCATAATCAGGTCTCGATTTCTATTATTTCAATTACGTACTTATCACAATTGGTATCCTTCGACTTGCCTCTCGGTCTATTATCTACTTGTTAACAACTAATCATTTACTTACCTTCTATTTTAATTAATTATTTAATTTACCATCTACATATAACATATATAATACGCTTTTCTCTTATATTTACCTCTTACTAATTCTTTCAATAATAATTATCATATTTTTTAACACGAAGCTTATTTACATATTTTTCGTATTTGTGTTTGTACATATACTCAAGCACATGCTTCTCCCCCATTGATGTGTGTATTTTTTACATGTGTACTCATGTGTATGTATTTGTGTGTTTTTGTTATCTACTTACTATCTACATTTTATTAATAATTATATTAATTTTTATTATTTAATTAACTTACTTATATCCTTAGTTTTTTTACTTTATTAAATAAACCTATAACGTATAATTCACCTATTTACCCTTCTATTTCTCATTTCTTTCTTCCAACTTAACGCCCGACAATTCAAAAAACTATAAATAATAAATTAAAAACAAAAAATTAATTTTTTCAATTTCTCCCTGCCCAGCTAATTTATATATATATATATATGTGTATATATATGTGCACATGTATATATATATGTGTGTGTGTGTGCGTGTGTATGTGTGTGTGTTTGTATATGTATGTATATGTGTGTGTATGTATGTATTTATATGTGTGTATATATATGTGTGTGTGTATATGTATGTATATATATGTATTTGTGTTTGTGCGTATCTTCTATATGTGTGTATATGTATGTGTTTTTTTTATATATATTTGTATTTGGTTACGTATCTTCTACATGTATATTTGTGTGTGTGTTTTTCTGTGTGTATGTGTTTTATTCACTTATTATAAATATCTCCCTAATAATTTTATGAATTTTATTATTTGATTAACTTACTGATATTCTTACCTATTTCTATATTAGTAATATAAACTTGTAACTTATAATTCATTAATTTATATTTTTCTCTTTCTCTCTTTCCTTCAACTACAACGCCTGAAAATTTAAAAATTATTTATAAAATATTTTTCAATTCCCCCCCTCCCAGCTAATTTATATTTATATGTATATATATGTATGTATATGTATATGTATATATGTATGTATGTGTAAGTGTTTGCATCTGGATGTATGTGTACTTGCATATATGTTTATATATGTATATATGCGTGTATTTTTACGTATCTGTGTATGTGTACATATATATATATGTGTTTGTATGTGTATGTTTGTGTATATATGTATATGTATATATATATATATATATATATATATATATATATATATATGTATATATATATATATATGTATATGTATGTGTGATCACGCATGTGCTTTTCCCCCATTTACGTATGTGCATTTGCTGTACATATTTATGCGTGTGCTTATATTTGTGTGTTACTTATTAAAAATTTTTTTTTTTTCTATTATTTAAGTTACTTACTTAAGCCTTCACCTATTTTATTTTATTTCACTAAAATAAACCTGTAACGTATAATTTCTACCTGCCCGGCTATTTATTTATATATATATTATATTTAATTATATATATATCATTACACTATCAAAATAAACCTGTAAAGTATAATTCATTAACTTATTTTTCCTTTTCTTTTTCTTTCCATTTTATAAACAATAAATATCTTTCAATCTCTCCCCGCCCGGCTAAATTACTTTAAACCCCATTTTCAACCCGTTCCTTCACCTATTTTATTTTATTTTATTAAAATAAACCTGTAACGTATTATTTCTACCTGCCCGGCTAATTTATTTATTATATTTAATTATATATATCATCACACTATTAAAATAAACCTGTAAAGTATAATTCATTAACTTATTTTTCCTTTTCTTTTTCTTTCCATTTTATAAACAATAAATATCTTTCAATCTCTCTCCGCCTGGCTAAATTACTTTAAACCCCATTCTCAACCCGTTCCTTCACCTATTTTATTTTATTTTATTAAAATAAACCTGTAACGTATTATTTCTACCTGCCCGGCTAATTTATTTATTATATTTAATTATATATATCATCACACTATTAAAATAAACCTGTAAAGTATAATTCATTAACTTATTTTTCCTTTTCTTTTTCTTTCCATTTTATAAACAATAAATATCTTTCAATCTCTCTCCGCCCGGCTAAATTACTTTAAACCCCATTTTCAACCCGTTCCTTCACCTATTTTATTTTATTTTATTAAAATAAACCTGTAACGTATTATTTCTACCTGCCCGGCTAATTTATTTATTATATTTAATTATATATATCATCACACTATTAAAATAAACCTGTAAAGTATAATTCATTAACTTATTTTTCCTTTTCTTTTTCTTTCCATTTTATAAACAATAAATATCTTTCAATCTCTCTCCGCCCGCGCCCGGCTAAATTACTTTAAACCCCATTTTCAACCCGTTCCTTCACCTATTTTATTTTATTTTATTAAAATAAACCTGTAACGTATTATTTCTACCTGCCCGGCTAATTTATTTATTATATTTAATTATATATATCATCACACTATTAAAATAAACCTGTAAAGTATAATTCATTAACTTATTTTTCCTTTTCTTTTTCTTTCCATTTTATAAACAATAAATATCTTTCAATCTCTCTCCGCCCGGCTAAATTACTTTAAACCCCATTTTCAACCCGTTCCTTCACCTATTTTATTTTATTTTATTAAAATAAACCTGTAACGTATTATTTCTACCTGCCCGGCTAATTTATTTATTATATTTAATTATATATATCATCACACTATTAAAATAAACCTGTAAAGTATAATTCATTAACTTATTTTTCCTTTTCTTTTTCTTTCCATTTTATAAACAATAAATATCTTTCAATCTCTCTCCGCCCGGCTAAATTACTTTAAACCCCATTTTCAACCCGTTCCTTCACCTATTTTATTTTATTTTATTAAAATAAACCTGTAACGTATTATTTCTACCTGCCCGGCTAATTTATTTATTATATTTAATTATATATATCATCACACTATTAAAATAAACCTGTAAAGTATAATTCATTAACTTATTTTTCCTTTTCTTTTTCTTTCCATTTTATAAACAATAAATATCTTTCAATCTCTCTCCGCCCGGCTAAATTACTTTAAACCCCATTCTCAACCCGTTCCTTCACCTATTTTATTTTATTTTATTAAAATAAACCTGTAACGTATTATTTCTACCTGCCCGGCTAATTTATTTATTATATTTAATTATATATATCATCACACTATTAAAATAAACCTGTAAAGTATAATTCATTAACTTATTTTTTCCTTTTCTTTTTCTTTCCATTTTATAAACAATAAATATCTTTCAATCTCTCCCCGCCCGGCTAAATTACTTTAAACCCCATTTTCAACCCGTTCCTTCACCTATTTTATTTTATTTTATTAAAATAAACCTGTAACGTATTATTTCTACCTGCCCGGCTAATTTATTTATTATATTTAATTATATATATCATCACACTATTAAAATAAACCTGTAAAGTATAATTCATTAACTTATTTTTTCCTTTTCTTTTTCTTTCCATTTTATAAACAATAAATATCTTTCAATCTCTCCCCGCCCGGCTAAATTACTTTAAACCCCATTTTCAACCCGTTCCTTCACTAACATTAACTTTCCAACCTGTTGCCATGGTGATCCTTTAAATTAACTGTTACTTATGCCGTTATCAACAAAAGTAGCGTCTTTTAAGTTTAAACTGTTAAAAAACACGTATATAAGAATTTACACATAATTAATATTTAATTATAAACCCCTCTCTTTTTTTAATACACTCCTACTACTTTAAACTCCAACGTCCTCTCCCCACCACTCCCCCTTCTTTTCTAACTCCCCTTTATCTACGATCTTTCCATTTTTATTTGACTTTATAACTTAGTCCATCTATGAATTCTGATGATGCTAGTTGGATTTTTCCTCTCTTTGAGGATTTTCCTCTAGTTGAAACAATTTGTAAACTCATTCTGGACTCACAGTAATAAATTTCCTATATACTGCTCTGACTACACATTGAGCACTTTAGTCCGGTTTTTTTTACCACTGGTAAATAAATATATATATATATATATATATATATATATATATATATACACACGAACCATGGGAACAAATATGCAAAGATTGTATTTAAACTATAAATGTCAAAATTGAATCTTTAGAATAAACCATATATTTGTATGATAAAAATATGTTTTTGTGATTTATTTTAATTTCAAGTTCACAACCTCTAAAAATAACAAAAAAACTTTAATTTTACTTTATTAGTTTTTCTTAAAGTGAGAAAATGAAAATATTAATATTTCATCCAATTGAGACAAAAAAAAAAATCACATATACTAATGCAAAGAGCACCAAGGAAAGAACTCAATATAATTGCAAACAATAACTTCCCTTTTACTCTGTTTTTGTGAAAATATTTTGATTTCAAAAAATTTCTTAGCTGAGTATTTTCTTAGAAAAAAACACAAACTGAAGATAAATACCATGCCAATAAAATGTAAGGATAAAAATAAAAATAAAAAATAATTTACTCCGACTTATGCACTGATATATCATAGATTGCTATTTGGGTCTAACCTTTAAAATCAAGCAAGTCAATGTCTCCATTCAGTTGAAAAAGACAAAGGATATCCCCTGCGTAATTGTGAGACAAGGATTGCACAATCTCCAACCACACTTCTCCTGAATCGACACTGTTTTAGTCCAGTGGCAAGGAGAAGTCCAGGATGACTGCAAATAATGACAAGATAAGCAGAGCGCACATACAGCAACTAGAAGTCCCGAATGGTCACCCATTTAGTACTGACTAGGTTTATCTTATCCTACCTTGACAGAGTTCAAAATAGACTTTGTAGCCTAGTATGGGATGCCCTTTTCTCTTTCCTGCAACCTCTTTCCCACAGAGGAGCCTGTCTTTACCTTCTCGTTATTTTTATGGGAAGTGCTCATCTGATTTCCAATCTATGGTCCTCCCTTGCCTGACTTTCATGAAAAACACTCGTCTATGTGAAACCACTATCAATAATTTCCCATCACTCTTTATTTGTGCCTAAACCTAAAAGTAGATTCCATGAACAAAGCTTCTTTCTTAGAACTGCACGACTGTGGAACTCTGTTCCATTTTCCTGCTTTCCAACTGACTACAATATGGTTGTCTTCAAGTCAAACGTAAACAAGTTCTTGATGAGCTGTTCCTCTTAAGTAATCCAATTTACTTAATTTCCACTATTAACAATTATTACGAAATTTTCCCATTGACTTCTGTACACTCCTTAACCCTTATCCTTGAGTTGCCTCCAGGCCTTGATAAGTTGTGACTCCTTTGTAAAAAAAAAAAGACAAAAGAACAGAAATATCATCATATCTTTTAAATTCTAGCGGCTATATTTCATTAAAAAAAATTCACCCAGTCCATGCCATCGATGCTATACACACTTGGAATGCTAACAGTTTATTTTTATTTGGAAATAAAACAAAACAAGCATTTCACATTACAAATGCAACAAATACATTTTCAAATATTGTACTGCTATTTTATTTATTCATTTTTGTAAATCAATAATCTTGAAATCATGAAATGTATTTCCATAATATATATATATATATATATATATATATATATATATATATATATATATATAAAAGTGAACGTGTCTGTGTGTGTGTCTGTGTACATTTCCTTACGCAATAACTCTGTCAATTTTTAGTCTACAGACTCGAAATTTGATATACAGGGTACTGAGATTTGGGAAAATCGATGTGATCGGTTTTTGGCCAGGAATTTGGCTGTTAAGGGGTCAAAGTCCAACGATTTGACCTTTGAGAACTCTACCAAACTCCTGTGACAATTTTGGGTTTAAACAATTGGAATTTTAGATGTAGATTCCTTGGACATGGATCTAACTTAATAACTTGATTTGATCCCAAAACAATAAATGTTAAGGGGTCATAATAGGGTCAAAGTTTAAAAAATTGCCCAATTTTTTTTTTTTTGCTCAACATACACCTCCGAACATCCGGGTGACGCAGGGCTGAAATGCTAGAATCTATAAAAGTGAAAGTGTGTGTGTGTGTACATTTCTGGACACAATAACTGTCAATTTTCAGTCTACAGACTTGAAATTTGATATAAGGGTACTGAGATTTGGGAAAATCTTTGTAATCCGTTTTCAGCCAGAAATTTGGCTGTTAAGGGTTCAAAGTTCAACCTTTGAGAACTCTACCAAACTTGTCCGACAATTTTGGGTATAAACAATTGAAATTTTAGATATAGGTTCCTTTGACATGGATCTAACTTAATAACTTGATTTGAGCCCAAAACAATAAATGTTAAGGGGTCATAATAGGGGTCAAAGTTTAAAAAGATTTGACCACTGCGGTCTCTACCAAATTACTTAAACAATTTCTGGTCTAAATATTTTAAATTTTACATAAAGGGTATTCAGAGATAGGGCAAGCTTTTTTTATCGGTTTAGGTAAAAAATTTGAGCTACCAATATATAAATGTATGTATGTTTTCATGTCTGCCTAAAACTTTCGATAGAGGCGACGGATTTTCACAATGACAGTATCGTTTTAAAGTTCAGACGACAAATACCAAAAAATTGGCTAAAAGCATTAATTTCTTCACCCTCAACTGGGAACTTTTCTATGGGGAGGGGTCGCTTTTTTCACCAATATTTTCGAAAGTCATCCCCTCTTTTCGATTGTCTAATTGTCCATGCTAGTATATATATATATATATATATATATATATATATATATATATATATATATATATATGAAAATGATAGTTGGTGTTTGAAGCATAAAATGTTGTTTTATTAATGTTTTTAATATTCAATATTTCAAGCTTCTTGTATTCTTCATGGGAAAGAATTTGAGAATAGGGGGGAAAACGAGGTCAACCATATGTGTGGTATTAATGCACTAGAAATTAGATGATCATATGTTTTTTTTCAAGGGGGAGGGTGTGAAGGGGAGAGAATTTGCTAAATGTTGTTTACATATGTTTAGAGGCCATTCTCAAATTCAAAACACAGCACGGACCGACAAAAATACATAGAAACTAAACAATGCACATGATTATAATAATAAAATATTTCCACCATTGACAACAATCATAACTTATACAGAAAACCCATTATAATTAAACATTTTCTTTAGGAAAAAACCATAGAGATAGCATATAAAAAGCATAATCCAATCATAAGATATATTTAATATCAAGTCAGTGTAACCCAACATAACGTGTATAAAAAGTTGTTTGTAAAACATAGCAATTAGAAATAATTTCTTTATTTGAAATTAAATATTAATTAGCAGCCATATAACAGACCCCATGAGAAATAATCTGTTAACTATTATGCAAGATTTAATAACGACAAATTAATCCTGTTTGTTAGAAAAGATTTAATTACGAGTTAATCTTGGACATCATCATTTGTTGCAACTAAAAACGAAAATAACACATATTAATATAACATCACATATGTTCATTTAAATAACGTCATATAGGTAATGCAGTATAATTGCAAACGCCAAGTCCAAATCAAGCCTTGATATGTCATATATATATATATATATATATATATATATATATATATATTCATATAAAGTTAGGTATGTGTATGCTTATATATACAAGATTCATTCCTAAACTAATTAACTGATCATTATGAATTCTGGAACACAGTTGCCCAGCATAAGGATGGTTAGTAAAAAAAAAAAAAAAACAGAAATAGGGGTGGGAACCTTCATGAAAATTCAGGTAGCTCAAAATTTTGTGAAACTTTCACAAAATTTTAACAATAGATATTAAATAGCAATTAATAAATATTGCCCAAATTTCTTTTGAGTATTTTACAGGGATAATATGAGTACAACCTCACATTTGAAAATTCAACATTTTCAATTTGCATTAAATTTGATTTATAATCATTAGCAGGGCTAGGACAATAGCGTATTCTTTTCATTGTTTTGACTCTCGAGTGTGTATCTGTTGATATCTTATATGCTTTTATACAGAGTGATGTGGTTCTCGGTTGATTAACTGTGTCTTACTGAAACAATTTTTTTACATCTAAAATTAGGAACCCGTGATTTCTAGAAAATCTACAACAGTGTAGTAAATAATGGGCAGTCAACGATTCCCCCACTAATAAACAATCATGAAGTTGTTTGCATGGCAACCGACAAGGCTAACCTGCTTCCCAGTCGGTTTGCCTCAAACTCCACATTGGACCTAACACACCACTCCCTCCCTGACTTTCCTTTGCGGACAAACGCCACACTAGATGATTTGAAAATCACCCATTCTCAGGTACATGGTATAAAATAACCTAGACACCTCAAAAGCATGTGGACTCAATCTCATCACAGCTGTGCTATTAAAAAATGCTCCGTTGAGGTTGCTCCAGTTCTCTCCAAACTTTACAACAAATGCCAACGAATCTTGCTTTCCTGACTGCTGAAAAACGCTTCTGTGGTACCAGTCTTCAAGAATTCTGGCGAAAGAACTGACCCATTAAATTATCGTCCCATTAGCCTCCTCCTGCTTTTCGCCAAAATATTTGAGTCCTTAATTAATGAAGCTATAGTCCGTCACCTTACAGTTGCTAAACTTCTGACTGACAATCAATATGAATTCAGGCAAGCCAATTCCACAGCAGATATCCTAACTGTAACCTCTGAATGTATATACCGTTCACCAGACAAAACAGGGGAGGGTAGAGTGGGAGCCTTCAATATATCTAAGGCTTTTGACAGGGTATGGTACGATGGTCGTCTAAGGAAAATTAGATCATATTGTCTCACTGGAAGAATACATAATGTAATTAAATCCTTCTTATGTAAGGGAAAAATCCAGGTTGTTCTCGACGGTCGTACATCTAAACAATATGATATAAATGCGGGAGTACCTCAGAGGTCTATTATTTTTGATATTCATAAATGACCTCCCTGATAAAATTGTTTCTGAGATGTTGATGACACCACACTCTATAACAGGCATGAGGGACAAACAAATGAACACATATCTAAGGAAATGGCAGAAACACCAGAGGAAGATCTCCAATCTGTAGTGGAATGGGGACAAAAATGGATGGTCACATTGAATGCTGCCAAGACTAAGTGAAAGTACTTCGTTTAAACTCTTCTGCTTAACATTTACAGGAACTGGAATAGATACATTGAGAGCATTGCCAAGGCTTCTGCAAAGAAGGTGGGCTCTCTCTCCACCTGAGAGTGTCCTGTACTTCTTTAAGACCATCATTCACCCATGTATGGAGTATTGTTGTCACATTTAGGCTGATGTATCTGCTACTTGTCTCTCATTCCTTGACAGGGTTCAAAAGAGAGTCGCCAACCTGATAGGTCCTGAACTGTCATCTAGGCTTCAGCCTCTGTCCCATCGATGAAATGTTGCATCCCTCTGCCTGTTCTACAAGTATTTTAATGGTGAATGCTCTGACGAACTACAAGCACTTGTACCCCCTCAACGTGAATACCCCCGACAAACACGACAAGTCCCACCCCTTCACAGTAGAGATCCCTAGGTGTAAGAAAGCCTTCTACTCCAATAGTTTTTTCCCCAGAATTGCTAGACTTTGGAACTCCCTTCCGGGATTTTTCTTTACCAACTGTACCGACATGCAGAAGTTCAACTCTAATGTGAACAGACATCTTGCCACTCATCTCCCTTCATAATACCCCTGCCACTTATATCCCCGATAGTCGCTCCCTACTTCAAAGTAGCACTATGACTTGTTTAGGATGAAAATTGAATAAAAATAAAAAACTTGAAAAAATTTGTTTACATCTTAAAGTTGCAACAATTTCTAGAATAAAAAAATTATGTAACGGATTTTGATCAAAATTGGAATAAGCATCCTCAATAAAATTTTGTATTATTATATTCTGATTTAAATCTTTGATAGGGTAAATGCTTTCTGCAAATCTGTTCTATTTGGGAATAAATTTTACCCATTCTGGGATGGATATTCCTCTAGTTTATATATATATATATATATATATATATTGAAATAATGGGAAAAAATGTAAAGTTACATACTTTAAAAATTTATTAAATCACTATGTGTTTAAACAAGGAATATAATAAAATGAGCCTATAATACTAATACAATGTTTCACCTGTGGCACAAACACACAGACACAAAATAAGCTGGCATTTGACATAGTGACATGACATCTAAGTCATTTCCTTTTGACCTTTAATTCTATCTCACTCCACTTCCATTTCTTTTTTTTCTCTTCCTCTTTTTCACCTCGACGTGAACGTGGGATATCACATCACTCAAAAAAAAATGCACATGAAGAACAAATTTCCCCCTTTAAGTTAATGTTTAATACCTATGGTATTTCTGTTTATAATAAATAAGAAATCTGCATTAACTGAAATATAATTTTTATGCATATTTTATGCCGGGTGGCCTGTTAGTATATCAATATAGCTATAAAAGTTAGAATGTATGTGAGGACACTTCTCAACCTATATACTCAATGAATTTTTGATCTACAGACCTGAAATTTGGTATATAGTATATTCAAACATATGGAAAACTTTTAAATTGGCTGTCATCTGGAAAAATAGGCTGCTAACGGGTCAAAATGAGCAAACTGGTATGTGGTGGTCGTCGGATTTTTATCTGTTTGTTAACTGTTTTATGACTGTGCATGCATAGTTGAGAAACATGACAGCTTATTTATGCTAAGAATAAGATTTTCGAAAACACTTTGTAAATGTTGTGTCAAGCTGGTGTAATGGTTATCATACTTGACTCAATGTTATTAGGTTTTGGTTTCGATCTCAGCTTGAGTATTTTTTTTACTTACAAGAAATGATCTGTTCAGAAAAAAAATATACTTGCATGCATGTCTCTGTGTATGAATTAAAATATGACATTTTAGCACCGGGCAATGCTGGGAGGGCTGCTAGTGTCTATATATAATTCTGAAACAAATCAATTTGTGTTTAGCAAGGTTACATGTAGGCAAGACCCACCCCCACATATACACAATATCTTGTTGGATAGTTTTATGAATAAAAATATTATAAATTTCTAAAATGTAATCTTTTTAATCAGAAAAAAGAAGAAAAAAATATTTGGTTCAATTTTTTTGTTTTTTTCTAAACTTGTTCATACAAATCAGCTGCTTTTTACTAACTAGGTCAGAACAAATAAATACAACCTTTTTTAAGAACAAAAATCTTTAATGATCTTTAGTGATTATGAGTCATACGAGACTGACACAATTTGAGTAGATGCTGTTTTTATCACTCATGGATACGTCCTCGACAATCAGTCTGACAGCGGTTTTATTGCTTTTGGGTTGAGATATGATTCAGTCTTGACTTTCTTTCTGCTAAGAGTAATTTATTACTAATCACCTAATCCGACCCATATAAGGAGTAGTTTAATGTTAATCGTCTAAAGCAGGGGTCTCCAAACTTTTCGAACATATTCTATTTATTCAATTGTGGACTATTATCCTCGTCTTTATAATTGTTGTTTCGTGACATTTTGGCCAACTAATCCCCTGGTCTTCGTCAGGTGGTTAATTACGATGGGATAGGAATGCTGAATTTCTTAACTATACCTTCAGTAATTCCAACCTTCCATAGATGTTGTCATCTCACCCCGTTTTGGCTAACTAATCCTCTGGCCGGATTAAATAAAAAATACAAATTACTTAATAAATAACATTCATTCAGACCTGACAATGGAAGATTAGATGACAATAAAACTTGGATTTATAAAACCAAAAAATCCAACCTTGATCGTCCCTTTGGGGCCTGTGGCACAGTGGATAGAGGCATTAAATCTCTACAGTTCCTGGTGAGCATTGTCTGAAGATGGTGGTTTCAATCCTACCCAAAGCCGGCCAGACGATTAGTTGTAAGGCAGTAATTACTGAAGATACAGTTAAGAGATTCAGCATTCCTATCCTGTTGTGGTTAACCACCTGACGGAGGTCAGAGGCATAGTTGGCCGGAACATCATAAGACAACAATTATAAAAGATGAGGATAATAGTTTGCAAATAAATAGAGAAATCACTCATCTCAAAGAATTCCAACAATCAAAAAATATCACCTGAATATGGTTTATACTCTTTTGCTCATCAGCTTTGCTTTTTAGTAAAACTCGTTCTCCGAAACATCATTTTTTTAAAAATTATTTTCGGAGCAAAAAGAAAAGCCATTATTAGACTATTTTTACACATTTCCATTTTAAGAATATTTCCTGAATATTTTTATGTCTTCTATAAGAACTCTGCAAATCGGATTAAAGATTTTGGCTGGCCAGATCTTTCCTGCGGGCCGTAGTTTGGAGACCCCTGCCCTAAAGTAACTCTTCTGGGAAATGCTGACAAAGCTGATCAGGCATTTTTTATAGGCCAGAGTGCACTTCACATAGTACACCCATCTGTCTCGTGTCTAATCTTCTGCAGAGGAACTAAATAAACGAGCAGGAGCAATAATGAAAA
Source organism: Euprymna scolopes (assembly GCF_053919585.1). Taxonomy (NCBI): domain Eukaryota; kingdom Metazoa; phylum Mollusca; class Cephalopoda; order Sepiida; family Sepiolidae; genus Euprymna; species Euprymna scolopes. The sequence continues at coordinate 2,747,387 of NC_136489.1, forward strand.
AAAAAAAAATCAACTGAAAACAAATAAAAAAATAAAAAAATACAAGTCCAAATTTTTTTTTTTAAACTTTTGTTTACACCAAATATAACATTGTCACTGAAGCATAAGGAACTAGTGTGATAAGGGCCAGATTTATACAGTGGTAACCTGAGTGGGAACTTGTGTAGCAAGATATTTGTTTGCATTATATTTAAATTTCTGTATATTGGTACAGTCTGAGAAACAAGAAGCAGGGAGAGAATTTCAAAGGCCAAAGAAACTATTAGAGTAGAAAATCTTCTGGCATCTAGGGTCTCTGCAGTGAAGGGGTGAGATTTTGCTGCTAATCGGGTGGGTCAGGGATAGTTTTATTGAGGAAGTGCAATTGCAATAAGTTTATTGGAGCACAGTCTGCAGAAATACTTGTTAAATAAACTGATAGATGCAACACTGCAGCAACATGACAGGTGCGAGGAGTTTTCTCGCCTGGTACAGGGAGCCTACCTTTGCAGCTGGTCTGGCATTAATTAGTTAAAGTTCACCTGTTAACGAATAAATAAAATGGTAATTATACAAATATTAGTCAAACACTTAAAATTACAGAAATGATTTGATTTAGCGTTTTGATTTTCGTTTTTTTTTTTCACCACCAATCAAGGTCTAAAATCTATTTGAGGATAAAGGTTAATGCATGTATGGTAGTCACTGAGACAACAGTGTATTAACAGCGTTGGAAATGAGGTAGAAATGGATTATTTAGGTGGGAGTGATGCTCAACAAGAAATTGTTAACATTAGACTTGAAGACGACCATATTGTAGTCAGCTGGAAAGCAGGCCAGCAGAACAGAGTTCCACAGGCAGACAGTCCTATGAAAAAAGCTTTGTTCATGGAATTTGCATTTAGATTTAGGCACAGATAGAGAGTGGAGGAAATTGTTGATAGTGGTTGTAGATAGACGAGTGTTTTTTTGTGAAAGTTTGTCCTGCAATATTGTGACTGGCTTGATAAGCTATAAATACTGGCTGGTAGAGACATTTGGGGGGGGGGGAGATGTTGAAAGGTACGCAAGCCTTATATTATAAACTCTCGCTTCAACTACAATACTCATTCTATACTTTACCATATCCGATTTCTTACTTGAATTGAAGCAAGGCCGCTAAGCTACTTCAACGATATCCTTTTTCGAGGGTCATATCACTTTTTTTTTTTTTTTTATTCAATTTTCACTTGAAATAATGATACGTGTGTGAGAAGAGTAGAAAGTGGATGTTGGCTTTATTTTCAACAATTTTAAATCCTCACATTACATGAACCATGTTTTTGAGAAATGCTATGTGATTTGTTGTTTTCTCGTCCGTTGTTTTCAGTGAGTGGTATGTGAAGGTTCATCTGTTAATATCCATCTCAATAATGCTTTCCTTGAGTGGTGGCTCATTAATAATGCGGTACAATAAAAATAACTGTGGAGTACAATCAAAATAATTGGAGAATAAGGTGGCTGGTTAATTTTAATGCATCTTAAACCAAACGTCTCTCTTTTCATCATAATCGCCATGACCTTAATCTTTTTTTTTTTTTTACAAGGTAGTCAACACTTATCAAGGCCCGGAAGCCACTCAGGGATAAGGATTATTGCAAGTACAGTACGTTAGTATTGGAGATTTGATAAAGTGTGTTACTTAAGGAAGCGGTTCATCAGGAATTTGTTTATGTTGGACTTGAAGACATTCAGCTTATAGTCAGCTGGGAAGCAGGCAAATGGAAGGGAGTTCCACAGGTGCACACTTCTAAGAAAGAAGCTTTGTTCATGGAATATACGTTTTGATTTTGGCACAGATAAAGAGTGGGGAAATTTTTGACAATGGTTTCAGCTAGACGGGTGTTTATCGTGAAAGATTGGCAAGGGGGACCAGAGATTGGAGCTTAGATGAGCACTTGCCATGGAAGTAACAATAAAACAAAGACAATCTGGCCCAAATTGAAATGAATGGTTTTCATCTTGGGGAAGCACCATGTTTTGACAAGCTTCTTGGAATGACCTTCACTCTTGATCTGAAATGGAACATATACATCAAATCTGTTGCCAAGGAAGAAAGGAGGAAGAAAAACGTCGTTTTCTTCTGTATGTCCTCCTCCTCTCCTTTCTCCCTCTTAATTCATACCCCCCCCTCTATATCTCTGTGTTACCCTTTCCTTTCTTATCACTCTCTCTAATCCTCCCCCCCCCCCGGACTATCCTTTTACCCCTCCCTTCTTTAACTGAAATTTGATTTTTGTAATTAAATTTAAATCCATAAGAACATTAACCTTGCTTCACGCCAGTCATGGCATAGTATATTTTCTCTCCTCTAAAATTAAAAATGGTCTTGAGCTCTTTTTAATTTTAAATTATCTTGACTGATGAGCACATCGTAGCAAGATATGACTATATGTACATAACCATACATTAACTCAAACCAATGCTGTTGCAAATGTAGTTGCTTCCACTGCATGAAATTTTACCTATCCCCTCTCCTTATAAAAACGGAAAGCATAGTAATGTCCTTTTTTAACCACTTTTGAGGTGTGAAATCTTTCATTAGATATTAACCTAGATAACCAATTACTATTAACTACCCATGCAGGGTCGCAGAAATACCTGGATTAGACCCCAGGCACGGGGCGAACCCTTTCGGAGCTGATGGACCCGTAGATCTTCCCAGGTCATCCGTCTAGGAGAAGGAAAACTCTGAAGCTAAACCTAGGGGAGGGAAGCCTCTTCAGTCATGGAAGACAACCTTCCTAGAGCTGGTGACTCAAACAAATTACCAGTTTACAATCCTAAACTGCTTAAGGAGTAGATAGTCTCTGTCTATCGTCCGGCTTTCATACTCCTTTTTTTGGCTTCCGCCTCATCCCATTCGCCTAAACTGGACACAGTGAGGTGCTTCAGTACCATGTATGCCGGTGCAGTTGGACTGGGCTGTCTTTGCCTAATGGATTGAGGATGCCGGATTGACAGTTCCTGGCTGCTGTTTCTGACTGGTAGTACAGGTGCCCTAACTCTTTGGTAGCGCTTAGAGCGGCTGCTCCATCAACAGTTGTATAATATCGGGATGTTTGTAGTGCCATGTCGCGCATGGGAAGGGACTCTGCACTTATCCCCGGTGGGCTTTCCTGAGACCACAATCTTTGTTGAAGAAAGGTCAGCTGATGGTCTACTTGTGTCGCATGTGTGATACTCTGCATAACCTCTTGTTCAGCTCCCCCTTACCTAAACTGAAACTCTTTAAAAAATATGATGAGCTTAAACCAGGCTTAGGGTTAAACAAATCCAACTTGCCTCTTTGAGGCTTGCATTCACGAACATCCGTTGGCTTAGAACTAATTAAGCTGATGTAGAAGCATTTCTCCTAACAAATACCCCGGATATCTTAGCACTAAGCGAGAATAGCCTACACTCCTCCATCCCCTCTAACTACTTTAACATGACTGGATATCTCCCACTCTGCCGTAAGGACTCCGACAGACACATGCACGGACTTGGAGTTTACATTCGTAATACATTTCCATTGAATAGAGAAACAAACCTAGAATCGGACGATCAAGCTTTTATGTGCTTTATACTTAACATGCAACACAACATTAGCAACTTTTATTTTCTCTACTGCTTTCCTTCGACCCAGGACTGCACCATAATAAACAAAGTCTCTGACTGCATAGACACAGCACTCTCCCTCGACACTATTTTGCCAGTATTAAAGAATTCTGGCGAAAGAATGGACCCATTATCGCCCCATTAGCCTCCTCCCACTTTTTGCCAAAATATTTGAGACCTTAATTAACTATGCTCTAGTCTATCACCTTACAGATGCTAAACTTCTGACCGACCAACAATATGGATTTAGGAAAGCACGTTCCACAGCAGACACCCTAACTGTAATCTCTGAACGTATATACCATTCACTGGACAAAGCCGGGGAGGGCAGAGCGGTAGCTCTAGATATATCTAAGGCTTTTGACAGAGTATGGCATGAGGGTCTCCTCAGGAAAATTAGATCATACGGTATCACTGGCAGAATACTTAACATAATTAAATCCTTCTTAGATAAGAGAAAAATGCAGGTTGTCCTCGACGGTCGTACATCTAAACAATATCATATAAATGCGGGAGTGCCCCAGGGGTCTATACTTGGACCTCTGTTGTTCCTAATATTCATAAATGACCTCCCTGACAAAACTGCCTCTGAGATGGGTATATATGCTGATGACACCACACTCAATAACAGGCATGGCAAGAAAATAAATGAATATATAACTAAAAAAATAGCAGGAACACTAGAGGATGACCTCCAATCTGTAGTGGAATGGGGACAAAAATGGATGGTCACATTCAATGCCAGTAAGACTGTCCTTCAATAATTACAAGAAACCTTCTTTACAATCAATAGCAATGGCCAACAACTCTTTATCTGAGAGTACATCTTTCAAACTCCTTGGCCTAACGTTCACAGGAAACATGAGTTGGAAAAATTACATTGAAAGCATTGCCAGGGCCGCTGCAAAGAAGGTAGGCTCCCTCTACCGTGCTAGAAAATTACTAACACCCGAAAGTATCCTATACCTCTATAAGGCCACCATTCGCCTATGTATGGAGTATTGCTGTCATATTTGGGCTGATGCATCTGCTACTAGTCTCTTGCTCCTAGACAAGGTTCAAAAGAGAGTCGCCAATCTGATAGGCCCTGAACTGGCATCGAAGCTTCAGCCTTTGTCTCCTCGACGAAATGTTGCATCCCTCTGCCTGTTCTACAAGTATTTTAATGGTGAATGCTCTGACGAACTACAAGCACTTGTGCCCCAATGACGTAACACCCTCGACAAACCCAACAGGCAGCTAAATCTCACCCCCACACAGTAGAAATCCCTAGATATAAAAGTATCTACTCCAGTAGTTTCTTCCCCAGAACCGCTAGACTTTGGAATTCTATTCCAGGTTCCTGCTTCCCCAACTGTACTGACGTGCAGAAGTTCAAGTGTAACGTGAACAGACATCTTGCTGCCCAAATCCCCACATAGTACCCCAGTAGATGTTACCCCTGATAGTAGCCCCCTACACCAAAGTGGCAATGTGCCTTGTTTGGGGTGAAAATATAATTTAAAAAAAAAAAAGTATCTCAGGGGTCTATCCTTGGACCTCTATTATTCCTGATATTCATAAATGACCTCCCAGATAAAATTGTTTCGGAGATGGGTATATTTGTCGATGACACCACTCTCTATAACATATATGAGGAGAAAACAAATGACACATATCCAAGGAAATGGTAGAAACACTAGAAGATGACCTCCAATCTGTAGTGGACAAAAATGGATGATCACATTCAATGCTGCTAAGACTAAGCTTGTTTCTTTCAATAACTACAAGAAACCTTCTCTACCACCAATAGCAATGGCCAAGAACACATTGCCTGAAAGTACTTCTTTTAAACTCCTTGGCCTAACGTTTACAGGGAATATGAACCGGAATAGATACATTGAGAGCATTGCCAAGGCTGCTGCAAAGAAGGCTGGCTCCCTCTACCGTGCTAGAAAACTACTTACATCTGAAAGTATCCTGTACATCTATAAGGCCACCATTCGCATCTGCTGCTTGTCTCTCGCTCCTGGATTCAGGGTTCAAAAGAGAGTCGCCAACCTGATAGGTCCTGAACTGTCCCATCGACGAGATATTGCATCCCTCTGTCTGTTCTACAAATACTTTAATGGTGAATGCTCTGACGAACTGCAAACACTTGTACCTCCTTGATGTAACTACCCCCGACAAGCCACTAAGTCTCACCCCTTTACAGTAGAAATCCCTGCGTGCAAGAAAGCCTTTTACTCCAATAGTTTCTTCCCCAGAACTGCAAGTCTTTGGAACTCTCTTCCGGGATTCTGCTTTCCCAACTGTACTGATATGCAGAAGTTCAAGTGTAATGTGAACAAACATCTTTTTACTCATCACCACTTATAAAGGCCAAGAGGCCACTCGAGAATAAGGGTTAAAGAGTGTACAGTAGAAATTGAGCAATATAGTAACCGTTAGTAATGGAGATTCAGTAAATTTATTAACTTATGTGGAACGGCTTATCAAAAACTTGTTTATGTTAGACTTGAAGACAACCATATTGTAGTCAGATGGAAAGCAGAGAAACGGAAGACAATTCCATAGGCGTGCAGTTCTAAGAAAGAAGGATTGTTCATGGAATCTATGCTTAGCTTTAGGCACAGATAAAGAATGGGGGAAACTAGTGATAGTGTTTTCTGGTAGACGGGTGTTTCTTGTGAATGTTTGGCGAGGGGGTCCATAGAATGGAGTTCAGCCGAGCACCAGCCATGAAAATAATGATAAAGCACAGACAAACTCGCAACATTTCTTCTGTGAGAAAGAGGTTGCAGGGAAGAGAAAAGGACATCCTCCACAAGGCTACAAAGTCTATTTTGAACCCTATCAAGGCAGGATAAGTCCTTTCTAGCAGCTCCTGCCCAGATGTGACAACAGTACTTCATCCTTGGACGTACCTGGCTCTTATATAGATAGAGAATTGCATCAGCAGTGAGATATCTACTGGATCAATAGAAGGATCCCACCATTTTCCCAGCAGCCTTGGCAACAGATTTAATGTACGTATGCCATTTAAGATCAGGAGTAAAGCTCAAGCCCAGAAGCCTGTCAAAATATTAGGCCTCCCCAAGACGAGAGCCATTCATTTCAATTGATGCCAGATGAGGATCAGAGCGTTGATGATGTAAAGATAAAAGCTTGGTTTTAGATTCATTAAAAGTAACAAGTCACCTCTTTCCCCATTGTACCACTTTCTCAAGATCAGAGGAGAAAGAATCAGAGAGAACTTGGTCATTTACTGTCTTAGATGTGTTACCATAGATAGTAGTGTTATCAGCATAGATGTCTACAAATGATGTAAGGATGTGAATTGGAAGATTATTAATATAGATCAGGAAGAGAGTTGGGCCCAGGATGGAACCCTGAGGGACTCCAGAATTAATACTAAGAACTTCTAATTTCTGCCCATCAACCACTACTCTTATGAACCTATCAGAGAGAAAGGATTTAATAACTGAGAAGACATTTCCAGCTACACTGTAGCTGGAGATCTTGTGAAGTAAACCTTTATGTCATACTCTATCGTATGATGGAGAGGTACATCTGGGGACTTATTACATTTCATTTTTATCTTAACTGATACAACTGAGTGGTCAGAAGATCCAAGTGGAGACAGAACAGTTCAGGGCAAGTTGTGAGAAAGAGGTTTACGAGACTTGCATACTGGCCGTCAGTATCGGGAACACAGGTGGGTTCGTAAACAATCTGAGCGAGGTCATAAGCGATGGAGAAATCATGACAGAACCTCCTCTCATCATGTTCAATTTAAAAACTGTACTAGTGGCGAAGCGAACGTCTCTCTATTCTATGTGCTGTGTATTTTGGATCGTTTTACTCTTTTATTCATGTTGAATTCACCTATTCGTAACAACCATCATCATCGTCATGATAAATGCTCCTTCATATATATTCTACATGTATGTGTATGTGTATATGTATGAACATGTATGCATGTATGTGTGTATGTGCATTTTGTCATGTGTGTTTGTGTGTGTTCTTGGATATGTATGTTTCGTGCATCTGTACGTATGCATGCTTGTATGTGTACGTGTATATGTTTATTTCGATGTGTGTGTGGGGTGGAGACGACTCCCAAAAGCCTTTATAAAGCAACCCCTCTGGGTGAAGCAAATCTGATTTAAAAAAAATAAAAAAATAAAAACAAAGCGGGAAACCAGTACCCGCATTAAGCTGGTCTGCAGTTTGACTTGTTGGATATCAACATTTTGAACCGAGAGAGGGACTTAGCTGTCGTACAAAGCTAAAACTCTGTAACATCATCTTTGTACAGATACTTCCTCACGCATTTGTCTATAAAAAATTATCTGTGGCGATGGAAAAAGTGTCACACGTGTAGCCCTGAAATGCTGGAAGCATGTAATAATTGATTTGCCATCATTCTATATATGCATGTATGTATGTTAATATATGTATTAGTGTATGTATGTGTATGCATATCTATTTGTATATGTATGTATATACGCGTGTGTATATATTTTTATTTATTTATTTTTTGTGTATATATGTTTATGTGTGTTTGTATGTATATACATATATGTATATATATGTGTTTGTATGTATGTATATGTTTATGTATATATGCATATATATGTATGCGTAGGTATATGTAGGTAACTTTATGTGCATACATGTGTACGTAGATGTATGTGAATATGTATGTATATTTGTATATGTTTGTATATATATGTATGCATATGTATGTGTTTGTATATGTTTGTATGTATGTGTTATATGTATTGTGTATGTATGTATATATGTATGGATGGATGGATGTGTGCATGTGTCTATGTTTATGTGTATGTGTATGTATGTGTGTATATGTATATATGTATGTATGCCAAGGACCGTCTTCAATGCCATGTCTGCTTGAGTGTGTGAATTCGCTGGCAGAACTAAAAGAAAAAAAAAGGTTATCCTCGGGCTCATGGACTTTCACTGACTGAGGGAGTGGCACTCGTCTGACAAGACGTTGCAATCATCATATATATATATATATATGTGTATAATAATGGCAAGCAATGTATGTGTATATATATATATGTGTGTGTGTATATATGTATGTATATATATATATGTCTATATATATATATATATGCCTATATATATATGTCTATATATATATATGCCTATATATATATGTCTATATATATATATATATATATATATATGTCTCTCTATATATATATGTATGTCTATATATATATATATATATATATATGTCTCTCTATATATGTATGTCTATATATATATATATATATATATGTATGTATGTATGTATATGTATGTGTGTGTGTGTGTGAGTTCATTCCCTATGAATTCGAAAACGGCTAAGCCGATTTTTATGCCATTCAACACAAATGTCCTTTATGTGCCTGGCAGTGTTCTTAGATAGGCTTGGTATCGGAATGTGTTCGATAAGTATTGATAATCGAAATAATTCAATGAAAAGAAGGTTGGTTGGTTGTTTTGTTTTACGACATATCAACCCTTTTCAGGTTATTTAATGCCGAATCTGGTGATTTTGAAGAACGATTTTTTAATATAGTATATTTGTTTTTTAAGTCGTATTCTATTTAACCCATAGTTGGGACCCTAATAGGTGCTACCACTCCGGGTCAGAGTGGACCTGGGAGCAATAGCAATTAAAGGGTGGCTCCACACTCCCTAAGGCCTGCAAGCTGGGGCCTCACCACTGGATATAGTTTAAGGTCATATCCAGGACCAATAAAAGAAGGAGCGGACGATTTTGACCTAAGTTAACACCTTACACAGCCTAACATAAGTCCATTTGAGAAGTTTTGTAATCACACAAGCAAGAAACGCTCAATATATAAAATCAACAGTAGGTTTTTTGATGTGATAGGGGTGCGTTCGAAATGAATGTTTATGTTTAAAGCGAAATTGCATGATACTGAACGTTTTCATTTTAAATTCAATCTATTATCACTGCACAAGCAGTAAGGCTAGGCATAAAAAAACTAAAAATAGGTTCTTTGATATGACAGATGTGCGTTCAAAATGGATGTTTATGTTTAGATTTAAGCATGACCCTTGGCTTTTGCATTTTAATCTGTAATTCAAACCATTATATGTAAAAAAAAAAAAAATAACTCATAAAATCAACAGTAGGTTCTTTACAGTGCAATGTAGACTACAATGAATTGTGAACTAAGTTACTGCGTGGAGGCATGTGAAGCTTTCTCCCAACTAGAGCAGGCAATCAATCAATTTGATTGGAAAGTCGGCTATTTCATCGATTTTGATGACAATAAAATATGGGAGTGTGAAATATTTGGTGATCATCATTCAATCCCGGACAACGTCAGATCTCCCTGCTAGAAACTGAGAAAGCTTATATATAAGACAGAAGAATAAGATCAGGTGTTTGCTGTTCGCAATTAGACATGAAATAACATGATGTTTAACACAGTGCGATGCAAAGAGTATGTGAAAGTAAAGTAGATATATTTTCTGAAACAGCAAAACTCTTCAACAACATTAACGAAATATTAATATTTCCTAGAAACATGATATTTAATAACGTAACAACGGCACAACAATGATCTACGTAGTATGTATATATATATATATATATATATATATATATATATATATATATATATATATGTGTGTGTTTGTGTGTGTGTCAGGTCATGTCATATGCTACTGGTACCATGTAACCCAGTACTACCTGCCTCATGTTCAGGTTACCGGTGACTAAACTGGTTCCCCCACCAGACTTGTTTGGTGAGGAGGGCGGCTAGTCTCCCTAAAGGATTAAAAACAAGACTTTTCAAAGGGCGAATGAACCCTTTTTCTGGGTCAATGGCCAACTAGCACCGTGTATATTTGTGTGCGTATATGTGTGTTGGGGTGGAGAGGGCTCCCATAAGCCGTGATGAAGGCAACCTTTCTAGGAGAAGCAAATCTGGAATGATAAAATTATTGCCGAGAAAAGACTACATGATTCCATTTCCGTTTGATGAAAACCGGTTTTCTTTTCTGTTGCAGACCATCTGCTCGTTGGCCAGTTGTGTACAAATCCCAAGAGCAATAGGAGCCCTCTAAGATGTCTGAAAGTGACACAATGTCCAACGAACGAGATCGGAGATGCACCACTGTACAACTCATGCTCTCTACCGATATAAGTTATGATGGCGGCACCATCAAAATGCATCGCTAGATTGCCATGAGTAAGAGAGACATGCTCAGTGTGATAAAAACAAAGTTTCTGGCCACAGATATTGTCTATGGTATGATTCCGAGTGAGGGTCACATCATGCCACCTCACCTCTTTGGTCGGCTTGAAAGTTAACACCCAAGTGTACCTGGATGTGCTGAAGAGTGTGGTGATCCCCTGGTGCAATCAGGTGGCCGCTGGCAGTGACAGCAGGACTTGGTGCCAACCCGCAACTCAAAAGAGACCCTTTGCTATGACTTTGTACTTTTTCTCACGGACCCCTCCTTCTGGACTACTTCATTTGATCATACGTTGAGAACATCACCAACATCACTTCCCACAGCACCAAAGCCCGCCTGACCGCCGCCATCTGCCAAATATTCACCGAGCTCCTACCAGCGCTTATGGAAAAGGCATGCTCCCAGTTCCAGACCCATATCGAGGCGGTGAATGAGGCTGAAGGCAGCTACATTGAATAGATGCCAGCTCTACTCCATATTCAAGTTACCAAATTGATTTTGTCAATAAAAATTTAACAATGAAGCTGTAGTGTTGTATCCTCTAAGACGACAATTTTATCGTCTCACCCTGTAGTCGTCCGAATAATCGAAATCATCCACATCTAAAAAGTTCCACAGCACAAAAATCATGACTTTGTCAAGATTTTTATTCCTTGGTCTTCAGGATATGAAGAAAATTTTAATTTTTCAACACTTCAGGGATATTTTAAATCCGAAGGACGATCTAAAAATAAAGCCTCCTATTTTTTTTATTCCGCCTGAATGGATCAAAGGGGATTGCAAATTGCATTGTTATGATGACAACTTATGCCTTCATGGCCCGAAAGTTTCATCTCTCTGATACAGATCTTGATGGTGTGAGACTCTAAGAAAGCAACCACTGGCAAAAGTGCATTAAGAATGCTAGTGACTATGTAGAAAAATAAATTCTAAGGCACAAAAAATCACTCGTTTAAATGGTACAAAGATGTAGCTCTTCAACTTTTTAAGTTAAAAATATATAGGAGGCTTTACTTTTGGTACAATTCTTGTAGGATGGTTTCCTAAAGTAAATGTGGTATTGTGGTGACTGCAGTGATTCTAGCAAAGAGGAAAACAATCAAATCTATAAAAGTGAGAATGTGTGCGTGAGGACGCTTCTCAACCTATATACTCAACGAATTTTCGATCTACAGACTTGAAATTTGGTATATCGAATAATCAGACATGTAGAAATTTTTTTAATCAGTTTCCATCCGGAAAAAAGGGCTGCTACGGGTTCAAAATTGAAAAAAAAATGGTACTTGGAGGTCATTGTTATTTTTCTGTTTGTCAATTGTTTCACAAATGCACATGTGTGGTTGTGAAACATGACAGCTTTTTATGCAATTAATAAGTAGATTTGAAAACACTTTTTGGAGATTGTGTCAAGCTGGCCTCATGGTTATTGTACAGGACTCACTATCTTTAGGTTTGTATTTCAATCACAGTTCGAGTATTTTTTTTTCTTTTATTTACACGAAATGAACTGTTTAAAAAAAACATAAAACCCGCATGCACATGCCTCAGTTTCTGTATGAATTAAAATATATTATTTATGCATATTTTATGACCAGGCAATGCCAGGTGACCTGCTAGCATGCTATAAAAGACAAAGCTTATCTAACAACCCTTATCCCTACACACACACACTTGATTGCTTCATCTAATTTGTTATTTTGTATTATAGTTTTTTCTGTGCTGAATAATTAAAAGAAATATACTCCTGAATAGAGGAAAATCCTTCTTGACTGAGGTAATTTTTACTTTCCTTTCTTTCAAATGTCTTTTTTTAGAGAGTTAGATACCCCCATATAAAAAAATTGACATTGTGTCTAACTTTGCTATCGTGAATAGGCAAGTATATAAAGACAGAAGTTAAAATAGCTTTTACAAAACCACATAACTGGTAAAATTAGGAGCCGCCATTGTTTCGCGTACCAATTACCTCAGCTCATTATTTTACTCTTGCAGATAATCATAAATCTTTGTCTGACTAATTGATGGCTTACCAAGAATTTGATTCTTGGCCAAAATTATTCCCGTCATGATTGAACCCTTTTTTGTTTCATTGCATCTATTAAGCAGACTCGATTTTACTTCTTTCCTCAAGTGAATTCTTGGTATTATTTTGTTGATCATGGCAGAATTACAAACTGCGTACTAGCTATAAAAAATGTTTCTACAAAGCTTGATAGCTGTCTGCCTGTTACTCCTCAGATTTTGTTATGGCCTTACAGACTGGTAATAATCAAGACAAACACAGTTGTATAATTAACAAAAAGTGTATTGACAAAACTATGTTACAGAAGTATACATCATGATTCTGGGGCCATAGCTGCCTCAGATCGCCAAAAGGTAGGAAGGTTGGTAGAGTCATGCTAGCAATTCTAAAAGAGGAGAACTCTGGTCTTTTAAAAATTGCCTGAGCTACTCGTTAACATTTCTTAGTTGGGGCCCTTCAGACAGTAAGCGGTAAACTTACTTCACCCAAAAAACAAAAGACAAGGCATGCGTGGACCTCCTAGGACTACCCAGAACGAATGCCTCAGCCCATCAGATAAAAGTGTTTAGACCACAAATTTTCGGAGGAGTTTGGTAGAGTTCTCAAAGGTCAAATCATTGAAGTTTGACTCCTTACCATCAAATTTCTGGCCGAAAACCGATCACATCGATTTTCCCAAACCTCAGAACCCTGTATATCAAATTTCGAATCTGTAGACTAAAAATTGACAGAGTTATTGCGTAGGGAAATTTACACAGACACACAGACAGACATACACTTTCACATTTATAGATGCAACAAAAATATATGCATACTAGCATGGGCGCCCAGCGTTGCCCGGGTGTTTGGATGTGTATGTTGAGCAAAAAAAATAAAAAAGTGGTAGTAGGAAGGCAGGCTCAAACCCGTACCGCAAAGGAGGAAAAGAACAGGGTAAAACCTAATGTTTATGCTGTTACAACCAACGCCAAACCAGAAGCAATATTTTTTAAAATTAAGGCTAGACAATCTAAAGGAGAGAATAACTTTCAAAAATATCCGCGAAAAAAGTGACCCCCCTGTAGAAAAGGGCCTAGTTGAAGGGGAAGATATTAATGTTTTTAGTCAATTTTTCGATATTTGTCGTATGAAAGATCGAACTTTAAAACGATACTGATCTTGGTAAAATCCGTCGCCTCTATTGAAAGTTTAAGGCAGACATGCAAACATACATATATACATTTATATATTGGTAACTAAAAATTTTCGACCCAAACTGATGAAAAAGCTTGCTCTATCTCTGAATACCCTTTATGTAAAATTTCAAATATTTAGACCAGAAATTATCTGATTACTTTGGAAGAGACTGCAGAGGTCAACTTTTTTTAAACTTTGACCCCTATTATGACCCCTTAAAATTTATTGTTTTGGGCTCAAATCAAGTTATTAAGTTAGATCCATGTTCAAGGAACCTATATCTAAAATTTCAAGTTTGGTAGAATTCTCAAAGGTCAAATCGTTGAACTTTGACCCCTTAACAGCCAAATTTCGAGCCAAAAACCCATCACATCGATTTTCCCAAATCTCAACCTGTATATCAAATTTCGAGTCTGTAGACTAAAAATTGACAGAGTTATTGTGTAGGGAAATGTACACAGACACACAGATACACACACAGACACTTTCACTTTTATATATATACTAGCGAAGAGTACCTGCCGTTGCCCTGATGTTGGGGGAGGGGGGTTAAAAAAAAAAAAGTAAGTATGAGGATCGAACCCGAACCGTTGAGGCAAAGTTGTGAAAATAAAAGTGCGACGTTAACCATTGCCCCACCGCGACATGCTTACGGAAACACATTTGAATTTATTTAATTAGTTGGATTTAGCAGGTGCTCGTTTTAATGAGTTAATGAGGTCAGTTTGACTGCGGAATTTCATTTACTGCTGAACGCTTTTTTTTCCTCGCCCCCAAGATCTTATAGGAAAAAGACTAACCCACATACGGCGAGCGACAAATATTGAATATTTACCTTCCTGAAATCGAGCAAATTAAATAGACAGGCGAGCTTCATTGTTAACTGTGAGATATTACCATTTATATCTGATATAAAAAGTTTTAAAAAGTTGTGAACCGACCGACCGCTTCTCTGAAAGAAGCCTTTTGTAGACACACAGAAAAAGCGAACACATATACATACATACATTTTCGCTTTTATATTTATATATAGATTTCTATGCAAGTCCATTATTCCATGAAATGGGTAGATCAACTCCACCCATAACAGTTCTCAATAACGTTTTCAGTGCTATACATGTAGATTAAATATCACACCTTATTTTAGATCCATCCAAGATGATAAGAAGCTCTCTCAGTCGGTCAGTCTCATCATATAATGGTTAAAAACACCTGCTTTGCATGCTGGCATATGTTAAACAGCTTTTAGAAATTTAATTCCAAACTTTCTGATCAGGTCTTTATTTAAGCCGAAATAGAATATAACACAAAATATACATTTAACCCTGTGTTAGTCACCTGGGTGTTCCAAACATGGTTAATTCCACCTCAACACAAAAGTTTTTATATTTTGTAAAATATAATTATCCTGCTAGTTCAGGATCATATATTTATAGTATAGGATATATTTACATTTTCTGTTGAACAGTTTGAATCACTTGCAGATATTAATGTTAAATAATACAATAAAACAAATTATAAAACTGACAAAAACTAAAATATTACATTAGCTACGTTCATAGTTAAAAGATTGAAAAAGTAATAACTTGTAAATAAAATAATAATCTCATCAAAACATATGGTAAAGAAAATACCAAAACATTAATTTCATATTAAATATTACAGGGTAGGCTAATAATACAATAAAACAAATTATAAAACTGACAAAAACTAAAATATTACATTAGCTACGTTCATAGTTAAAAGATTGAAAAAGTAATAACTTGTAAATAAAATAATAATCTCATCAAAACATATGGTAAAGAAAATACCAAAACATTAATTTCATATTAAATATTACAGGGTAGGCTAATAATACAATAAAACAAATTATAAAACTGACAAAAACTAAAATATTACATTAGCTACGTTCATAGTTAAAAGATTGAAAAAGTAATAACTTGTAAATGAAATAATAATCTCATCAAAACTTATGGTAAAGAAAATACCAAAACATTTCATATTAAATATTACAGGGTAGGCTAATGATACATATCTACACATTTTTCATTTCCCCTGAAAAAAATACAAAAATATATAAATCATAAAATCATACCCACGTTAGTCAGCTGGAGTGACTAGACACCTCAGAAGGACAAAGCAACATCAACCTCCAAGTAAAACTGAGATACAACTGCGCCATACCACATATGCCATGCTCTCATTGAGTCAGGAGAACACTGGGAGGGAGGAAAAGAAATAAGTTGCCAACTAGGAATTATGACCACTTAAGCAAAATTGGGTTGACAAAACACCCATGGGACTAACGCAATGTTATAAACGCAATGTTAAGTTCATATTGTTTGAATTATTCTTGCTACAGGGTTGAACGATAAAATTGTTGCCCTAAAGAAAACAACACTACTCCTTGATTTTAAAACTTTTATTGAAAAAATCAATTCAGGTAACTTGATTATGTAGTAGAGCAGATATCTATTCAATGTAGCCACCTTCAGCCTCAATCACTGCCCCGATACAGGCCTGGAACTGAGAGCATGTCTTTTCCACAAGCACTGATGGGAGCTCAGTGAATATTTGGCAGATGGCAGTAATCAGGCTGGCTTTGATGGTGTGGGAGATCATGCTGATGATTTTCTCAATGTATAACCAAACAAAGTAGTTCAGTGGGTTCAAGTCGGAGGAGGAGGGAGGGTAGTGAGACAAATTTGTAGCACAAAGTCATAGCATTCCTTGTGAAGTCAAGCCTGGGTCTCTTTAGGATTGTGGGCCAGTGCTGAGTCCTGCTGGCACACTCAGGTTCTGTCAGCGGCCACATGATTGCACCAGAATATCACTACACTCTTCAGCACATCCAAATACATTTTATGTTGACTTTCAAGCTGACTTTGAAGATGTGACGTGGCATGATTTGGCCTTCATTTGAAACCAAAGACTATAAACATGGCTGAAAACTTTGTTTTCATCACTCTGGGCATATTCCTGTTATTCGTGGCAGTTCAGCGATGCATTTTGAGGGTGCTGGCAATGGTCCTGTTGTCATAACTTGGATTGGAAGAAAGCACGAGTTGTACACTGGTGCATCTCCAATCTCACTCCTTGAATATTTAATCAATCTCATTTTCAAGCCCACTAGTCTGCAACAGTTGGAAGCACTGGCAATATTGCTTCAATCAGTTTCAAAATAAAATGGCAGAAAATAGACACTTACCTGGTAGGTGAAACAGGGTGTTGAGGACATAACATCTATTATCATCAAGTTGGATAAATCTGTTGGGATAGTGTTCGATAACTTCATGGCTGAAAATTAAGTAAAATTCAATTGTAAAAACAGAAAAGAAGGTGACAGATAAAACATCAAGTCTAGAAAAAGCAAAACAAATCGATCAACTTGAAGAAGAGAATTTGTTTTAAAATGTTGTTGAGTGGCATCATGGCCATGATAAGTGGTGATAATGACTATTTCTGGAAAATGCTTCTCTGTATTTTTCTCTGTCAGATATTGTCCTCAAGTTGTTCGTTCCAGGCTCCATGGTTTTCTCCATAGAATTGATTATTTTTCACACGCTATTATTATTAATAATATTATTAATATTCTTAATAATATTACCATTAATAAAAATAACAAATACTAATGAATGATGATGATGATGATGATGAATGAAGGTATTTATTTCTCTCCCATCAATGAGAAATGTGACAAAAGGGTCGTAAAGCGGGATTGAAAAGTCAGCGCACTAGAGGAGGAGCACTCTGACCCTGCAAAAGAAGCCTAGCCAGCCCTGTTGACATTCTCTGGAAGAGGCATCTCAGGCTATAAGCAATAAACTAACTCCTTCCCACAAAAAGAAGGCAAAGCCTAGGAAGGTGAACTTCCTAGAAGTTCACAGGACAAGCACTACACAATAATCAACAGAGAACATTACAGGAATAGTCTAAACTGTTGATTTGAGGCAGAGGAAAAAAAATCCTTGATGAGGACAATACGAAAACAAAAAAAATCCTTGATGAAGCATAAACCTGAAAAATGTTGGAAGACCATACATGGTATAAACATGACAATACGAAAACCAAAAAAAAAAACAAGAAAAAAACATGTAATAAAAGAGAACATTACCTTTTTAAAAATGTGAATCCGTGTGAGCAGACCAATATGTTTCCATAGGCATCGACTTTCAGCAAGTTTCCATATAATTTATCAAACCACAAACCCCTAAAATGAAAATCATAAAAGTGTATAGAATTTATCTATCGATACGTTACTAAAACTCTGAGGATCTGTCATGCAAATTGAACGAAAGAAAACTATCTTTAACCAAAAAGATTTGTCTTATGTTTTGAAACTTGAGAATCTACAATGCACCTGTGTTTCTAATAGTTACACATGCTTCTGAGACTTGGACATTAAAAACAGAGGATGAACACAAGCGCTTTATTTGAGAATTACTTTCTGAGACTGATGGTGGTCAAAATCTGTCTGGATCATTCATTTATTTTTTTGCATAGTTGTCATAATCATAGAATGTTCTTTGTCCACTTTTTTTTCTTCTGCGAATATATTTGTTCGATGTTAAAGCCTTGAGTTTAAAAGTTTATATGTAAGTTTACACATTGACACTGAAAATAGTTACTCTTGTTGTAAACATTATGAAATGATTTTAAGTTAAAAACAAAACAATGTATTTTTTTTAAAATAAATAAAATATTTATATATTATTTTAATTGGAATTCATTTATTGAGATGAGTATTATTTATATTCATTTTTTTTTTTGCAGACTATTATTCTCATCCTTCTTAGATGTTGTTTCACAACGTTTCGGCCAACTATTCCTCTGGCCTTCATCAAGTGATAACCAAATCTTTTATGGTCGGGTCCGTACTGAATGGTATATATATTATGTTAATATATATACCATTCGGCACGGACCCGACCATAAAAGATCAGATAATAAATAAACGTGGATTTATAAGACCAAAAAATCCAACCTTGATTGCCCTTTGGGGCCCGTGGCACAGTTGATAGAGACGTTGAATCTCTACAGTTCCAGGTGAGAATTGTCTGAAGATAGCGGTTTCAATCCTACTTAAAGCTGGCCAGAGGCTTACTTGGCCAAAAAAACTTGATGAGATGACAACAACTACGGATGGTAGTAATTGCTGAGAATGCAGTTAAGAAATTCGGAGTTCTTATCCGTCGCGGTTACCACCTGAAGAAGGCCAGAGGAATAGTTGGCCAAAATGTCGTGAAACAATATCTAAGAAGGATGAGAATAATAGTCCGAAATAAAAAAAATAAATTAAAATATTGTTGTTTGGTTATGTGTACTGTATGTCAATACGATTTTTAAACCCCAACTGATTTTGTGCTGTTCTTTATTAATAAAATTCATGACCACCATTATTAAAAATGAGAACAAAAACGATAAGAGAAATGGATTATTGCTATGTGTCATCCATACAACAAAATTCCCAAGCAGAAAACAGTTTCTTTGAATGCAGCGTCCTAGACGTTGTATCAAAGTTTACAGTTACCCAAAAGGTGCTGAGTTCAATCCTGAATGAAGGCAGTGAAAAAGTAACATTAAAAACAGAGAATCAGCAACTATGTCCCAAAGCCTAGCTGGAGTCCAAACACGGTACCCCCATAATAATAATAAAGGGTTGGGTTCGAGACTCCTAACAAACGGTTCCCCAGTTCGATACAAAACACCTGACAAAGGCCGGAGGGCAAAACAGCCGAAACGTTGTGACAATAACAACCAAGATGAGGAAGTCAGTCCGACAATCTCAATCAATGATTTTGGGCTGTTCTTTATTAATAAAATTCATGACCACCATTATTAAAAGAGAAATGGATTATTGCTACGTGTCACCCATACAACAAAATGCAACGAACTCTGGAGGTTATGTCACTGAGGGAACATACAAATCCCGTTCATCCTCACCTGCTGAACGTATCCTACATCATCCTACATTGGGCCACTGTGGGACAAGGAGAAACAGATGGTATTTCTCAAGATACTGGCTAGAATAGTGGTGTGGACGCCGTGTCTGAATGAGAAATACGTGGTTTGATTTTTTGCAGATCAGGATCTGATCATACTCTTCAAACACCAATCGAAGATCAAGATCAGATGTGATAGAAAGCGATTAAACCCCATGGCTTTTGAAAGAAGACGGATTAAAGTAGCTTGTGTGTATGCAGAGGAGTCAAGTTTGAGTACATGTTCCCTGCTTGAATATGATGCACGCGGTTCTGTTGGATGCTGGACCATTTAAGGTAAGCCGCCTTCGTTTCTTAGCAGGGTTAGGAGGGCCTTACTAAAATTTGTTTGTATTCCCATCCACCCTGCACCAATGAAATTATTTTAATAAAAACGATTTATTTAAGTTCATATTTATTTAATAAATATAAAAAAATCGATTTGGGAATCTTAAATAGAACGAATCCTGGAGTGAATGTAGTATCATAGTGATTGAAGATTCTAGGAAAATGATAGGCATATGTAAGGTACAGTGACAAGGACAACCATAGATCCCCCACCCCAAGTTTGAATGATCTAATACCTAATTTATTTTTGTATTTTTCAGAAATAAATTTTTCAAAGATCGTCTCTGCAGTGCTACAAGCTCATTCCACAGTCCATGCTTGTATCCATTAGGCTAATTGCACACTTTTTTGCTATCTCTATCTTAAAATATACTTGAAATCGTAAGTTATCTCATAAGTTAGAATAACACTCAAGATAAGAATAGTAGTTTAAATAATCAAAATAATAAACTGCATAAAAGCCAGGTATATCTAAAATGGGAGTACTGCTGCCACATCTGGTCAGGAATTGCTTGACACTCCTCATTTGGCCTTGATATAGAGTTCAAAACCGGCTTTGAAACCTAGTAGGTGATGCTCTTTACCTTTCCTTACAACCTTTTTCCCATACAAGAGACGTTGTAAGACTGTTCTATCATTATTTATCGCTTGACTAAACTCCAATCTATGGTTCCCTCTTGCCAAACTTGCACAAAAAATATCGTCTATCTACAACCACTATAAACGATTTCCCCCACTTTCTTTATCATTTACAACATTAACAATTACTACACTACCACCTTACATTTATTAACCTTATCCTCGAGTGGCCTTCGAGCCTTGATAAGTGGTGACTCCCAAGTAAAAAAAATCACAAACTAAACAAATAAATTAACAAATCCCTAAAATGAATACAATTAAGTTAAAATTAGAACAGAATAAGTATAATATTTATTAACTAGCAGATAGCCCAGCATTGCCCGGTCATAAAATACACCTAAATATGATATTTTAATTTATGCAGATGTTATATTAATTGTTATAGAGCCAATGTTTTATTGATTACTGGCAGGGTACCCAGCATTGCCCGAGTGTTTATAGGTGTAAAAGAAAAAAACAAACAAACCCGAAGGTGGAAAAGAAAATTAAAGAAAAAACTAGGGAGACATACGAAGTGAAAAGCGTTGAAATTTACTGATGTTAATTAAAAACCTGACTTGCAAAAATTAACGTTGGTTGGAGACCAGTTCAGCTTTCCGCCATTTCATTTCCCCACGATGTTGAGGAAAACGAGCTCCCCACAAAAAGGGAGTGTCCAAATGAATAGCGATTGTCTGATATGAGGAGTTTTCCCAACATTGATCGAAGCTCATTGCTTTCTGGACGTCCTGGCACAAAAGGCTAGGTAGCTGCCTTCGCTCTCAATTTAGTTTCGCTTTCATACGAAATATATATATTATATATATGTGAGATGGCGTGAATTTAATAAAAGTCAATCAAAATAAATCTAGAGACGATGTCCCTTCGCAAATCATAGATATTATGATCTAGGAAGTATATAAAAAATTGTAAAGGATAGTAACCTCCTCCTCCGAGAAGCCTGGTTTTGTCTTTTTGTCTTCATAGATTATAGCGTAAACATATTAGTCTGTTATTTAATTCAAATTACTGACTAATATGTTTGGGATCTATTACATTGAGAAGAAAGTTTTTGTGGAATTTTTAATTTTGATTTCAAATGATGTATTTTCAAAGTTTCGTTATAATAACTTTACTTTATATATCATTTTAAAGAGCATTTGTTGCTCTATCTAATTGTTTAAATTACAATCGTTTTAAAACAATTTTGTCTTTTTTTCAGAACGTTTAATATAAGATAGAAAAAAAGCAAATTTATACAATTTTCTTATTTCAATTCAAGCTAGGCTGAAAAACTGTTGAAACAGCTCGCTATATCAATGAAACATTTGGCCTAGGAACCACTACTAAACCCAAACACAATTGTGGTTTCAGAAATTTTGTGGCACAACGGGTCTTAAAGATAATGAGCATAGTGGTCGGCCATTGGATGTTGACAATGACCGATTAAGAGTCTTCGTCGCAACCAATCCAACTGTTTGAGAACTTGCTTCTGAATTAGACATAATATATACTACAATTTCCAACCACTTGAGAGAGGATGGAAAAACTAAAAGACTTGATAAAGACTTGAACGACAACCCCAAAAAAGTGTCATCTTCCCTTCAGCACAACAAAAACAACGGGTTGCGACTTGTGATGAAAAGTGGCGATGCTCAGTGCAGTGGTTAGACAACGACGAAGCTCCACGACACTTCCCGAAGCCAGATTTGCAGCAAAAGAAGTTCATGCTGACTGTTTGGTGGTCTGCGACTAGTATCATCCATTATAGTTTTGTGAATGCAGGTGAAACAATTACAGCAGAAGAAATACTGTCAACAAATGGATGAAATTCATCAGAAACTTCGACAACAACACCCAGCATTAGTCAACAGAAAAGGTCAAATTCTCCTCCATGACAATGCCCGACTGCACGTCGCTAAGTCGATCCTGTAGAAGTTGAACAAATTGGACTATGAAACTCTAGACCTCTCACCTACCGACTTCCACTTTTTCATGCATCTCAACAACTTCCTATGTAAGAAATACTTCAAAAACATAAACGAGATAAAAAAACGCCTTCAACAACTTCATCACCACCAGAACACAAGACTTTTACGTTCCATGGCATAATTATATTGCATTGTCAAAAGTGTGTTCATTATGATGGTTCTTATTTCGATCAATAAATTTTTGTTTGAGCCGAAATATATTCATTTGAATTTAAGTTAAAAACCGCAAGAACATTATTAGATGTCCTGAGAAGTTCTGTCGCAAAACAGTCATTGATGCACACGCTATGTGTGCCGTGGCACTGTCCTGCTGGAACCACACATTTTCCATGCCCATCTCGTTCAATATTGGTAGGAAACACTCATCGATTAGGTTGACATAATGGTCAAATGTCACTGATACTGCCTGTTTGTTTTCTTAAAAAATCATGGGCCAAATATGCATACTCACGATAGTGGCCACTAAACAGTTACACGAAGTGCACGTAGATGACGTTGATGAAGTTCTCTGGTGTTTTCAACTTGATTGAGTGGAAGGATCGTCATGTGAAGTCCGGATAAATAGAAGTGTTTAGAATCTCTTTAAGATAATCAGTAGGAACTAATAGATAAAGAAATAGATAGTAGCAACTAGTAGATAAAGAAATAGATCCATATTTGAATAAATAAAATATATAAGACAAGCATTAATCTAGCTCTATGTATTCTTTTTAAAATGTATTACTTACATTACATATATCTATTATAATAAAATTGTATTCTTGCTTGTTCACAATTTGATTCATAAGCACACAAGTACACCGTTTTACAAATTATTTTTCATACTGAAAACGGATGTTTACACACTTCCGTTCCAGAATAATTTCAATATATACTATTTATTCAAAGGGAATCTACATTCAAGAACTAATCTCATTTGCATATTACATTAAAGAAAATCTATTTTAATAATTAACTCCATGTTATTAATTGTCTGTTCTAATAGAATAAATTTAATTGTTCTATTGAGAAATATTATTTAATGTTGATTCATTTTTAATGTAGTCATTTCCTGTTTAATTTTCATAGACAAAAATGGATGTTTTATGCTTTCATAAATCCAAAATGGTCCACTTTTAGAAAAACTGTACGAAGTTAGTATATTTGGTGTTTCTTAAATAGTATGTGACTAAACCCTCTGCTCGCCAATATGTTTTCAACCTGGCAATGTCGGGTGTACACAGCTAATTTACTATAAATTTATGTAATTTCAAAAAATGATAATTTTATTTAAATTACTTCCCTTGAAAATTAATAAACATAATATTTTAAGAAAGGTCTAAACATTAATCTATTATAAATGGTTTTAAAAAATAATTACGACAATTAGGGATACAAATAGCTGTATTTAGATTTTTGCTTTCTGCTATATATACATTTTTTTTTACGGTGTATTATTGATTTAAATCACAGTGGGTCAATTTGATGATAATATAAGAGTGAGAAATGAAAAAGAACTTTCAGATTTATTCATTTCGATAATTTCATGGAAAATTTGGCCAAAAATTAAGGAACCAATTTTGAGAACATTAGAAGAATAACAGAATAATGAACACGGAATGAAACATAAGCTAGTTCTAAAAAATATGATTTATAAAGATTGCGTTCACGAAACACGAGAAAATATTGAAATAGTATTGTGTTGATTTTATTATATACTAGTAGGCCATCTGGCGTTGCCAGGTCATAAAATATGCATAAATACTATATTTTAATTTATATAGAAACTGAGACATGTGCATGTGAGTATATTTTTTCTAGACAGTTTATTTTTTGTAAGTAAAAAAATATACTTGAACTAAGATCGAAATCAAAACCAAAAGACAGTGAGTCATGTATGATAACCATTAAGCCAGCTTGACAAAGTGTTTTCAAACCTATTTATTCTTTGAATAATGTGAACAATTCGCCCATGCACGGTCGTAAAACATTTGACAAATATAAAAATCTGATAACTTACAAGTACCAATTTTTCAATTTTGACCTCTTAGTAGCGCTTTTTGTTTTTTGGATGAAAACCGATTAAAAAATTTTCCATCTGTCTGAATACCCTATATATCAAATTTTAAGTCTGTAGATCAAAAATTCGTTGAGAATTGTCCTCACACACACAGATTTTCATTTATATATATAATATTACTAAATGAGGAATCATTTCCATTAAAATCCAGTAAGTATTATGCATCTAAAATTGAAAAATGTGCACATAAGTGTGTACGTTATGTGAAAAGCCTATATGGTCACAGAATTTGGCCTGATGTGTTTATGTAAAAACGAAACTCAAATTTTCTGATTCCCTACTTAATTAAATACAAATTAATACAACACACAAACAAATGACTCCTGCAAGTTTTGGAATTCTCAATAGTCACATGCAGAACAGAATGTTGGGTCTTAAAGAAAGTTGACAAGAGGAAAATTGCTGCTTTTGAATTGTGGTGTGAGCTGGGTGGACAAACATAAACAAAGACTGCTGGACAACATTAATGAGAGAAAATTGCGATTTTTGAGACATGTGGCCAGAACACACAGCCTAACAAAAGATCTGCTCTTTGGTACAACCCCTGGCAAAAGAGGATGTGGAAGACCAAAAGCAAGAATGTCAGACAACATGAAGGACATAGCAAATATTAGCATGGCTGAGTTGCTCAGAATGGTGCAGAATTAGAGTCAATGGTGACGATTTGTAAAGAGTGTCATGGCTGGTCAATAATGACCATTCCGTCAAAGAGAGAGAACGAAAAAACAGACTACTTTTAATGCCTAAACACACATTTTCTTGTGTCCTCCATCGCTGCGATTTTTAGAAATTACCAAAAATATTTATAATCCAAAGGTGATTATATTCTGAAGAATTACAAGAACAGAATTCAACAAAAAAAATTTACGCAATTTTATTGAGAGGGAAAGCTTCATCCTTCCGCCACAAATGGCATTTAATAGAAACAGATGTAAGTTGTTTCTTGTCAGATTGTTCAAGCATCAGAACAAGATAAGCAGTATTACATAATTAGTGACAGGATGTAAGATCTAAAATGATACTACCCTTTGAGAGAGAAAGAAGAAATGAAGGCCAATAAGCATCAATATCTTTGTTTTCCTCCACCATTCGAAATTCTTTACCTGCGATACTTCATTAAAAGCACTTTTTTCTACTTGCATCCAAAGACATGAAAAACATGAGAACGTTTTTTATATTCTCGTTTGTTTCAGCATCAAATAAAAAGCAAACAAAAGTGAACACGTTGCATGAAGTGTGATTATATGAATCAGTTGCGTTTTCCAAATAGAGCTAAAAAAGTTTCCATATAAAAAGGGATGATGCGGTGGAGGTTTACAACATTAAACCAAGTAGAGACGGCTGTATTCATCCACGTTGATTACATTTGTCCTTTCATCATCATAAGAATAAAAAGCTAATCAAAACAAATGAAACTGTTATAAGCTGGTCTACCTATTTCAGAAATAATGGACTAACCCATAGACTATAAACATAGTTAAAGATTTATGTTGTGAATTGTGGTAGTTATGGCCCTTGGAATCATGACGTGTACTTCTGTAACATACTTTTGCTAATACACGTTTTGTAAATTATACCACTGTGTTTGTGTGATTATTACCGGCCTGCAAGGTTACAATATAGGTGACAAGGGATTCGAAACTTACAACACGAACGTTGCAAAATATTTTGTTAGATCCATGGATCCAGCTCTATAGTATAAGCAGTTGATCCTTTTGTCATGCTTCTATTTGTATTAGGATTTTCATTACGAAATGCAAAGACTGAATAGACATATTTTTTAAATGCAACCAACAAGCTCGATTAGGAGTTTTCTTTGCAAAGAGTCCATCTGTTTTTTTTTTTTGTTGACGAAAACGTCTACAGAACCTTCCTACACAAATTGACACAGACATAAGAATGACCATTAAAAAAAAAATGGAAAAATTTCCAAAAAAACATGATTAAGCAAAAACACTTTGTGCTATTTAACAATATCTGCCTGAATGAAAACATGCTGCCTTAATACACAATCGTATCCTGGTAAAAGGGTGCTCAATATTATGAATAGAGCATTAATATAAAACAAAAACAGAATGATGAAACATTTGTTTTTGAATTTTGATGAATTAAAAACCAAAGATTTTCCGTATTCCATGAAGTCACAAAAATGTTTTTTCATAGGAGGAAATAACTAGCAAACTAAAATTAGTTAACGTAAAACTGAAAACCTTTGAAAATTGCAATGTTTGAAAAAGTGATTTAAAATTGTTGAATATTTCAAATGGAGTCGATGATTCCAAATAATTGTTCTATTTTTGATATAACATTAAAATAATAACAACTAAAACTTTGAATATATTTGAAAAAAAAAAACTCCAGGGGAAGAGTTTTCACGTAATTGTTTTATTTTTAATGTATGTGTGTATATATATATATATACAAAGAAACTGATTGGCTAACTAGCAAATTCAATACCATGTGCTTATACAAAAATGTGCGATAAACAAAACTCTTCACATAAATTGCCTCTGAGATGGGAATATATGCTGATGACACCACACTCTATAGCAGGCACGACAGGAAAACAAATGAACATATATCTAAAGTAATGGCAGAAACACTAGAGGATGACCTCCAATCAGTAGTGGAATGGGGACAAAAATGGATGGTCACGTTCAATGCCGCCAAGACAAAACTGGTTTCATTCAATAATTACAAGAAACCTTCTCTACCACCTATAGCAATGGCCAACGACTCTTTATCTGAGAGTACGTCTCTCAAGCTCCTTGGCCTAACGTTCACAGAAAACATGAGTTGGAACAATTACATCGAGGGCATTGCCAGGGCCGCTGCGAGGAAGGTGGGCTCTCTCTACCGTGCTAGAAAACTTCTAACACCCGAAAGTATCCTGTACCTCTATAAGGCCACTATTCGCCCATGTATGGAGTATTGCTGTCATATTTGGGCTGGTGCATCGGCTACTAGTCTCTCACTCCTTGACAGGGTTCAAAAGAGTCGTAAATCTGATAGGCCCTAAACTGGCATCTAAGCTTCAGCCTCTGTCCCATCGTCGAAACGTTGCATCCCTCTGCCTGTTCTACAAGTATTATAATGGTGAATGCTCTGAAGAACTGCAAGCACTTGTGCCCCCACGACGTGAACACCCTCGACAGACCCGACTAGCTGCAAAATCCCACCCCCACACTGTAGAGATCCCTAGATGTAAAAGATCTTTCTACTCCAGTAGTTTCTTCCCCAGAACTGCTAGACTTTGGAATTCCATTTCAGGTCACTGCTTCCCCAACTGTACTGACATGCATAAGTTCAAGTGCAACGTGAACCAACATCTCGCTGCCCTAATCCCTACATAGTACCCCAGTAGATGTTTCCCCTGATAGTAGCCCCCTACACCAAAGTGGCAATGTGCCTTGTTTGGGGTGAAAATGTAATAAAAAAAAAAAAAAAGCCTGAATTCTCACAAGGATGAAACGCAGAATATTCTGTTTGGCTTAATTGCTATATATATTTTCCTAACTTACTATATATACGTATATATTAATAATAACATCAAAATAATAGGCAACTTTGACTCAATATATTTGAAAAAACTCCAGGGAATCCAACCAAGTTTTCAAATTCAATGATCTCCCCCCCCCCCCCAATTTCAAGATTTCAGTTCGTGTTTTTTTAAAAATAAAGAAAAAAATTTCAACAAAAATTTATCTTTTTCTATTTCATTCTCTCCCAATTTTTATTTCACGCCCAAAGTTTTTTTTTTTTGCAAACGTTTTCGCATTGCGTTCAACTTGGGCAAATAAGTATCAAATATTTCTTTTCTATTTCGGTTGAAAGTTTTTGGCAAAAGTAAAACTATTTCAAATATGTATCTATTCCTTTCGACGCCCCCCCTCTCCCAACACTATAAAGTAGTTTTGCTGTTGGGTAGAGTTTCCCAAAGCAATTGTTAGTGAGCTTTTGGTTATCATTATGAAAAAATATTGAATGGCCTTCTGCCAAATTAGGCTGGTCTAAATGTTGAATGTTTTAGTATAAGTTCTGATGATGTAATGGCAACCGATGCAGGCTGCATGCTTGGTGTGTAAGGTTCGAATTTTTTCAAAGTTACTGGACATATTTCACAAAGGGATGTTGATAAAGTTTATTGAAAAAAAAATCAACAGAACAAGCATAACAAATGAACAGAAAAAATATGTTCTGATAGAAAACGAAAAAAGAATGAAAAAGCAAAAATAAAGAAAAAAAATGAAAAAACGAAAAAGAATAAAAAAGAATAAAAAAGAAAAACAAAAAAGAATGAAAAATAAAAACGAATGAAAACAAAAAAGAATGTAAAACAAAATGAAAAAACAAAAATGAATTAAAAAAGCAAAAAAGAATAAAAACTAAAAAAGAATGAACAACAAAAACTGAAAAAACAAACAAGAATAAAAAACAAAAGAGAAGGAAAAAACGAAAATATGAAAAATAAGAATGAAAAACCAGAAAGGACGAAAACGAATGAACAACAAAAAACGAATGAACAACAAAAAACGAATGAACAACAAAAAACGAATGAACAACAAAAAACGAATGAAAACAAAAAACGAATGAAAACAAAAAACGAATGAAAACAAAAAACGAATGAAAACTAAAAACGAATGAAAACTAAAAACGAATGAAAACTAAAAACGAATGAAAACTAAAAACGAATGAAAACTAAAAACGAATGAAAACTAAAAACGAATGAAAACTAAAAACGAATGAAAACTAAAAACGAATGAAAACTAAAAACGAATGAAAAACTAAAAACGAATGAAAAACTAAAAAAGAATGAAAACTAAAAAAGAATGAAAACTAAAAAAGAATGAAAACTAAAAAAGAATGAATATCAGAAAAGAATGAAAACTAAAAAAGAATGAAAACTAAAAAAGAATGAAAACTAAAAAAGAATGAATACTAAAAAAGAATGAATACTAAAAAAGAATGAATACTAAAAAAGAATGAATACTAAAAAAGAATGAATACTAAAAAAGAATGAATACTAAAAAAGAATGAAAACTAAAAAAGAATGAAAACTAAAAAAGAATGAAAACTAAAAAAGAATGAAAACTAAAAAAGAATGAAAAACTAAAAAAGAATGAAAAACTAAAAAAGAATGAAAACTAAAAAAGAATGAAAAACTAAAAAAGAATGAAAAACTAAAAAAGAATGAAAAACTAAAAAAGAATGAAAACAAAACAGAATGAATATCAGAAATGAATGAAAACTAAAAACGAATGAAAACTAAAAACGAATGAAAACTAAAAACGAATGAAAATCAGAAAAGAATGAAAACTAAAAAAGAATGAAAATCAGAAAAGAATGAAAACTAAAAAAGAATGAAAACTAAAAAAGAATGAAAACTAAAAAAGAATGAATATCAGAAAAGAATGAAAACTAAAAAAGAATGAAAACTAAAAAAGAATGAAAACTAAAAAAGAATGAAAATCAGAAAAGAATGAAAACTAAAAAAGAATGAAAACTAAAAAAGAATGAAAACTAAAAAAGAATGAAAACTAAAAAAGAATGAAAACTAAAAAAGAATGAAAATCAGAAAAGAATGAAAACCAAAAAAGAATGAAAACCAAAAAAGAATGAAAACTAAAAAAGAATGAAAATCAGAAAAGAATGAAAACTAAAAAAGAAGTAAAATCAGAAAAGAATGAAAACTAAAAAATGAAAACTAAAAAAGAATGAAAACTAAAAAAGAATAAAAACTAAAAAAGAATGAATATCAGAAAAGAATGAAAACTAAATAATGAAAACTAAAAAAGAATGAAAACTAAAAAAGAATGAATATCAGAAAAGAATGAAAACTAAAAAAGAATGAAAACTAGAAAAGAATGAAAACTAAAAAAAAATGAAAATCAGAAAAGAATGAAAACTAAAAAAGAATGAAAACTAAAAAAGAATGAATATCAGAAAAGAATGAAAACTAAAAAAGAATGAAAACTAAAAAAGAATGAAAACTAAAAAGGAATGAAAATCAGAAAAGAATGAAAACTAAAAAAGAATGAAAACTAAAAAAGAATGAAAACTAAAAAAGAATGAAAACTAAAAAAGAATGAAAACTAAACAAGAATGAAAAACTAAAAAAGAATGAAAACTAAAAAAGAATGAAAACTAAAAAAGAATGAAAACTAAAAAAGAATGCAAACTAAAAAAGAATGCAAACTAAAAAAGAATGAAAACTAAAAAAGAATGAATATCAGAAAAGAATGAAAACTAAAAAAGAATGTAAACTAAAAAAGAATGAAAACTAAAAAAGAATGAATATCAGAAAAGAATGAAAACTAAAAAAGAATGAAAACTAGAAAAGAATGAAAACTAAAAAAGAATGAAAACTAAAAAAGAATGAAAATCAGAAAAGAATGAAAACTAAAAAAGAATGAAAAACTAAAAAAGAATGAAAACTAAAAAAGAATGAAAACTAAAAAAGAATGAAAAACTAAAAAAGAATGAAAAACTAAAAAAGAATGAAAATCAGAAAAGAATGAAAACCAAAAAAGAATGAAAACCAAAAAAGAATGAAAACTAAAAAAGAATGAAAACTAAAAAAGAATGAAAACTAAAAAAGAATGAAAATCAGAAAAGAATGAAAACTAAAAAAGAATGAAAATCAGAAAAGAATGAAAACTAAAAAATGAAAACTAAAAAAGAATGAAAACTAAAAAAGAATGAAAACTAAAAAAGAATGAAAACTAAAAAAGAATGAAAACTAAAAAAGAATGAAAACTAAAAAAGAATGAAAACTAAAAAAGAATGAAAACTAAAAAAGAATGAAAAACTAAAAAAGAATGACAAACTAAAAAAGAATGAAAACAAAAAAGAATGAAAACTAAAAAAGAATGAAAACTAAAAAAGAATGAAAACTAAAAAAGAATGAATATCAGAAAAGAATGAAAACTAAAAAAGAATGAAAACTAAAAAAGAATGAAAACTAAAAAAGAATGAAAACTAAAAAAGAATGAAAACTAAAAAAGAATGAAAACTAAAAAAGAATGAAAACTAAAAAAGAATGAAAACTAAAAAAGAATGAAAACTAAAAAAGAACGAAAACTAAAAAAGAACGAAAACTAAAAAAGAACGAAAACTAAAAAAGAATGAAAATCAAAAAAGAATGAAAACAAAAAAGAATATACAAACAAAAATGAAAAACAAAAATAATAAAAAAATAATGAAGAAATACAAAATGAAAAATAAAAACAAAAAAAGAATGAAAAATAAAAAAAAAACAAAAACAAACAAAAAAACAAGTGCCAATGAGAAATCAATGTTAAGTGGCTGTTACGATAATGCAAATTCTTTTGCAAAGGTTAATTAGGGAGGTGGAGAATACTGAAAATCTTAGGAGACTTGTTGTCACTCAGACTCCAGGGAACACCATTAGTTGTACTCAAAGAGCAATCTTTGAAAATGGCTTGTGTGACTACTCCTAGTAAGTTGTTGTTGTTGTTGTTGTTGTTGTTGTTAATAATAATAACAATAATAATAATAATAATAATAATAATAATAATAATAATAATCAATGCTAAGTGAATTACCAAAAAATTGTAATTTTATTAAACAAAACATTCCATGAATTATGAGAAAAAGACGCAACTATTTTTTTCTTTCACACAAAAGACTTCTGCTTCAACTATTTTATTTAGTATCAAAGTTTATAACATTAAAAACAAAAAATGTAGGCCTTAACATTACCAAAAAATTTTTTTTTTAAAACACAGAAAAGAAGCTTAGGTGATTGCATTGGAGTCTGCCAAGACCAGTGCCAGGCGAAAACCTAGAATTGATACAAAAATGTTTCGTTTACGATACAGGATTTCTTGTTTTAGCATAAGTAAGTAACTTGCCTACATTTAATACTTTACAGAAATATGTAATGCTTGATTATATTTTGCATTTTTTTTTTTTACGATGGTTGAATCTGCCTTTAGAATTATAACAATTTACTACTTTATTGATTTCTTTATTTTTTTTAGAAAAAAAAAAAAATGCTTTTGGAGTTGTAGCATTAAAAGCATTACTTCGCCATTACTTTACAAAGCTAAGTGACAATCTTTATAACTATTGGGCAATCTCTAAGAATTGCACTCCCAAAACAAAGATAGTGGGAATGAATACAGTAGATGCAAATATGGAACAGAAGCCACGAAGCATGAAATGAAACACAAAACCATACAGAAACACCCAATTTCATTACTTCTTAACTACTTAATATATTATTTCAGAAAGATTTTATTCATAGAAATCTAATTTTTTATTTTTTTGTTGTCTTGTGATGACACAAGTGTTAAAACAAAAAATTATTTAAAGAAATGTAAAAATTAAGAATTGTCAAAAAAAAAAATTTCTTGAAACAAAATACCTCTATATAGTTTCGCACTTTGCACATAATCATATCGAATTTAGTTTTGGCGCAATACTTTTGGCATTCTAAGAAGAGTATGACCATAAAGATTTGAGTGGTTCTATTTATAACCATGAGTGACAAGAACAAACCAATCACTTTATAAAATATACTCAATCTCTTTGAATGCTGTCTGTCTTGACACAAGAAGATTATGTTCTGCTGATCGTGACTGGATTAATTCTTCATCTGCAAAAGCTTCTCTGACTGAATTTATGCTACCATTTTTTGGCTTGGGACATTTTTATACTAAATGGTTCTACACCCAACAGTTTTAAAAATGATTTCTTATATTTTCAATTCTACATTGCTTTTCAATCTAGAAATAAACGCGTTACTCCTACACACGTCACCAACATGCTCCCTATACAAAATCTAGACATTACTGTTTCCATCTGACAGAGATTGGCTATCACTGGCATTCGTCATTATAACTCGATAATAGATGAAAACAAAAAAAAGAGAAAATAACATTATACAAAATCTAAACATTATTACATTTAACACAAAGAAAAGAAAAAAAAATATTAGTAGGATAGAATATTTAGTTTATATTGTTTTGATTTTTTGTAAAAAAAACAAAACAAATTTTTTAGCATCGAATTAAAAAAAACAATTCTATGATGTTTTTCAATGTACAAATAATGAATCAGTTATCTTTACACAGGTCACTAGCATGCTCTCCACATAAAATGTAAACATTATTACCATCTTTTGACATTAGGAGAGGTCGACTATCACCAACATTCGTCGTTATAGCTCGACAATGAAGTAAAAAAACATAACAATGTGTCTTATTATCTTATTGAATAAAGTCGGAGTCAGCCAAAACATTTTATTTATATTGTTTTCATTTATTTACCAAAAATCTTTTAGCATCGGATTTGGTTTTCAAATGATTGCTTATATATTGTTATAAATATGATTGCTTATATATTGTTATAAATCTGAAAGAAAGGAAGATGACTTATTGTTAGAAAATAATTTATGTAAAAACGTGGTTGTGTTATTTTGGCAGACAAATTACCTGAAACAAGATTAATGGATGACCTGAAAGATGGAATGAATAATCAGAATAGCTGAGGAGAAGAACAATGTAAAAACGATCATCATGATAAACATTGTTGATTTTATCGTTATCATGATCGAAAGAACACCAATTGGATACTAATCTTATATTACGTGTGTCACACTTCACATCTATGATAGATCTCAAGTCACGTAGGAATTATTACAGATATTTATAATATCAGCAAAATTTGACCGTTACAAAATAGTAAACCTTTGGTTTACTTTCAGCAGCCTTGTAACTCTCACCACCATTATTTTGTCCTTTAGTCCTCACATTCCATAAGTGATTGTTGTGTAGTGGAGAACAAAATCGGAAACAACACATAACGGAAATATAACAGCGACGACGATAATGCAATTCTTGAAGATTTCATATTATTAATAGGATTTCACATTATTAATAAAATTTCATATTATTAATAGGACTTCACATTATTATTAGAATTTCATATTATTAATAGGATTTCACATTATTAATAGGATTTCACATTATTATTAGGATTTCACATTATTAATAGGATTTCACATTATTAATAGGATTTCATATTATTAATAGGATTTCATATTA
Source organism: Euprymna scolopes (assembly GCF_053919585.1). Classification (NCBI taxonomy): domain Eukaryota; kingdom Metazoa; phylum Mollusca; class Cephalopoda; order Sepiida; family Sepiolidae; genus Euprymna; species Euprymna scolopes. The sequence continues at coordinate 2,782,501 of NC_136489.1, forward strand.
TTATTAGGATTTCATATTATTATTATGATTTCACATTATTATTAGGATTTCATATTATTAATAGGATTTCATATTATTAATAGGATTTCATATTATTATTAGGATTTCACATTATTAATAGGATTTCATATTATTAATAGGATTTCATATTATTAATAGGATTTCATATTATTATCAGTTAACAGATAAAGGGAGACAACTGTAAACTGCTTATATCACTGATAAATAAGGAGACAACTCTTCAATATTAAAAATCTAGTAATGTTGATAATTTCAAATAATATCTTGATATTTTGGAAGTAACATTCAAGTTTTCCAAAACAAACGTTTTTTCAGTTATTTGAACAATAAAAAAAAAAAAATTAAAAAATGGGTTGCTAATTGGAGTTCCACCATAAGTCTAGGTGGCAAACCCTCGTCCTAAGTGGTGAGTTCTGCATTGTGCTAGACAACCATAACCAGGAAAATAATTTAGTAATTCAACATTGTAGCTGGAAATGTTTTGAGTTAATATACTTCGTTGGGTCATGCCAGGACATGGGTAAGTTGTATAATAAAGACGTTTTTCTTTGTCATTGTATGCTATTCATATAATTGGGATTGTTAAAACTATTGTTCTCATCTTAGATACTGTTCTCACAACGTTTCAGTTGATGTAATCTCTGACCTTCTTCAGATGTATCTTGTTGAACTCCGGAGTCTTTCTGTCAAACTTAGGAATCTGCATGGAATTTCAAATAGAATTTTTTATTTAATCCACAGGTGTAACATGCTCTCGTTTTGTCAGCCATTCAATTCAAAATGGTATTTTGACGATTATTACAATATTACAATGACAGAGAGAAAAATATCTTTATTAAACAGTTTCAATCTCCAGAAGATCTGCAAAGACCCGTGGCATAGTGGATAAATTACTTGGTAAAATTCAGTTCTAAGTTACACTCTTCCATGCAAAATTCCATGAAGATTCCCAAGTTCGACAGAAAGATTCTAGAGTTTGACAAGATACACCTAAAGAAGGTTAGAGGCTTCATCAACCAAAACATTGTGAAAAATTTCACTCAAGATGATAACAGGAGTCCGAATACTTCAAATAATATGAACTATCAATCCTCATCTCCAAATTTTGTAACCATGATGGGTTCTATTCTGAATTTTTTTGTTTTTACTATTTGAGAGGAAAATATCAGAAACAAAGTGAGTATCTGTTATTTTAACTTAAAATTAGAGTTTATCAGCTACAATCATCGAATTGGATTTGAACTGAGCAAAGCCAATGGCAAAAGCTACGACGTGTTAGGATTAGATCAATCATGCACACCCTGCTCTGATTTTGAAACTGAACAATAATAAAAGTGAATGTAAAAAGATTACATATTTACCTGACAGGAAAGGATGGATCGTAATTAAACTCAGAAATTGCCGATGGATAACCAATGGAAATTAAGCGTTCTTTCAGAAGATCAAAAGAGAGTGATTCGTAGGCAGGAGAATTGTATTCTAAAGCGAGAGAGAGAAAAAAAATAAAGATTAATTTTCGTTTATGAAAATTATAGAAAAAAAAAAATTAGGAACAAAATTAGATACTTGTATAGACAACTATCTGTTGTGGAGACTCCCCCATGCACAAGATATGAACTCTTCCGAACTGATAGTTATGATTGTTGTCAGTGTACTTGCATACTTTCTGCCTTGGTGGTACTTACTCCGTCAGTTGCTCTATGTATATGCTGTCTTTTGTTTCAATATATTTTACCTTTTTTAACTCCGTGTCTGTGTTTTTCTGATTAACCCTTTTTTACATATTAGTATGTGTTAGATGGCTTTTAGAAACTGACTTACAAACTTAACTATCTCTGACCAGGTCTTTATTTGTCCCTCTTTATTTCAAATCCATCTTTATTATTTCCTCCTATGTTTTCACTGACCTTCCCCTGCCAACTGACCTACATCTACTAAACCAAGCACTCTCACTCATTCTTTCAATATGGCCAAACCTATTGGATGAACATTAGAATATCTTACACAAATTGCTATTGAATGAAAAATAGCGATTCCATTTAACACACATTTGTTTAAAAAAATATTTTGCAGGGATTTTGAAATGTTATTGGTAATAACATTCTTTTTGTATCATTTTGACGAGTGTCTTCTCATCTTGAATGTTATTTTCACAATGTTTTGGCCTATGTAACCTCCAACCTTCTTCAGATATCGAACTTGGAAATCTTTCTGTCAAACTCGGGAATATGCACTGAATTTTGAACAGAACCCACTATTTAATCTACAAATTTTGCATTTTTTTGTTTTTACAAAGAAGTCACCACTTATCAAGGCCCGAAGGCCACTCAAGGATAAGGGTTATTGAGTGTAAGGTAATCAATAGGAAACTATGGTAGTAATCGTAAATAGTGGAAATTTGGTAAATTGGATTACTTAAGGGGACGGCTCATCAAGAACTTGTTTATGTTGGACTTGAAGATAACCATATTGTAGTCAGTTTCTATCAAAAAACGCATCGAAGCACAGAAATTAGGAACCCGTGTCTCCTGGAAAATCTACAACAGTGTAGTAAATAATGGGCAATCAACAATTCCCCCACTATCCAACAATCATAAGGTTGTTTGCTCAGCTACGGAGAAGGCTAACATGCTTGCCAGTCAGTTCGCCTCCAACTCCACACTGGACCCTGCTAACCACCCCCTCCCTGACTTTCCTTTGCGGACAGACGCCACACTAGACAATCTGAAAATAGCATGCACCTGAGAAGGAGTTATCATAAAAAATCTTGACACTTCAAAAGCATGTGGACCTGTTCTCATCCCGGCTGTGCTATTAAAAAAATCCTCGTCCGGAGTAGCTCCAGTTCTCTCCAAACTTTACAACAAATGCCTTAATGAATCTTGCTCCCTGCCTTCTGGAAAACTGCTTCTGTAGGACCAGTTTTCAAGAATTTTGGCGAAAGAACTGACCCAGTAAATTATCGCCCCATTAGCCTCCTCCCACTTTTCGCCAAAATATCTGAGTCCATAATTAACTAAGCTCTAGTCCATCACCTTACAGATGCTAAACTTCTGACCGACCAACAATATGGATTTAGGCAAGCCCGTTCCACAGCAGACATCCTAATTTTAATCTCTGAGCATATAAACCATTGACTGAACAAAGCAGGCAAGGGTAGAGCAGTAGCTCTAGATATATCTAAGGCTTTTGACAGGGTATGGCATGAAGGTCTTCTCAGGAAAATCAGATCATACGGTATCACTGGAAGAATACTTAACATAATTAAATCCTTCTTAGATAAGAGAAAAATCCAGGTTGTCTTCGACGGTCGTACATCTAAACAATATGATATAAATGCGGGAGTGCCTCAGGGGTCTATCCTAGGACCTCTGTTGTTCCAAATATTCATAAATGACCTCCCTGACAAAATTGCTTGTGAGATGGATATATATATGCTGATGACACCACGCTCTATAACAGACATGACAGGAAAACAAATGAACATATATCTAAAGGAATGGCAGAAACACTAGAGGATGACCTCCAATCTGTAGTGGAATGGGGACAAAAATGGATGGTCACATTCAATGCTGCCAAGACTAAACTTGTTTCCTTCAATAACTACAAGAAACATGTTCACACAAAAACTGGCTTGGATTCTCTACTCACACAGATGCAGCGGGCAGCACAACACATAGTTTTGCTATATCTCACTCCCTATCACAAATGGTTACGTTTCCAACCCGTTTCCCTGACCAGCAAGAACAACAAGCATCACTACTAGATCTGTTTCTGACTACAGTTCCCGAGGATTATACAACAAATGCTAACAGCCCACTCGGGAACGCTGACCATGCAGTGATAATGGTAGAAATCGCCCTAAATTCTAGACCCAAAACTGAAGAGCCAGTGCTCAAAACAACGAGATATTTTAAAAAGGCTGACTGGGAAGCCATCAGAGATCTTATCAGAGATGCCCCATGGGGAAATATTTTTTCTCTTCCTGCCGAACAGTGCGCAAATGAGACCACTGAATGGTTCAAAACAGCAATGGAAGCACATGTTCCCGTGCGGAAATTTTATAGCAAGCCCCACTCTCCCCAATGGTTTACTTCGACTTGCGCAACTGCCATTGCTCAAAGGCAGCATGCATACCGCAGATTTAACCGACATAAGTCCAGTTCAAACAAACAGAAGTACATAAAAGCGAGAAATAACGTTAAGAAAGAAATAGCGACAGCTAAGAGAGAATTTACTGAAACCACTAAAAAACGCACCGAAGCACAAAAATTAGGAAATCGTGACTTCTGGAAAATCTACAACAGTGTAGTAAACAATAGGCAATCAACAATTCCCCCGCTAACCAACAATCACGAGGTTGTTTGCTTAGCAACCGACAAAGCTAATATGCTTGCCAGCCGGTTTGCCTCAAACTCAACACTGGACCCTACCAACCACCCCCTGCCTGACTTTCCTTTGCGGACAGACGCAATGCTAGACGATCTAAAAATCACCCCTGCTCAGGTACATGCTATCATAATAAATCTTGACACTTCCAAAGCATGCGGATCTGATCTCATCCCAGCTGTGCTATTAAAAAAGTGCTCAGCCGAAGTAGCTCCAGTTCTCTCCAAACTCTTCAACAAATGCCTTAATGAATCATGCTTTCCGGGCTGTTGGAAAACCGCTTCTGTGGTACCAATATTCAAGAATTCCGGTGAAAGAACTGACCCATCAAATTATCGCCCCATTAGCCTCCTCCCACTTTTTGCCAAAATATTTGAGACCATAATTAACCATGCTCTAGTCTGGCACCTTACAGACGCTAAACTTCTGACTGACCAACAATATGGATTTAGACAAGCCCGTTCCACAGCTGACATTCTCACTGTAATCTCTGAACGTATATACCATTCACTGGATAAAGCAGGGGAGGGCAGAGCGGTAGCTCTAGATATATCTAAGGCTTTTGACAGGGTATGGCACAAGGGTCTCCTCAGGAAAATTAAATCATACGGTATCACTGGTAGAATACTTAGCATAATTGAATCCTTCTTAGACAAGAGAAAAATCCAGGTTGTCCTCGACGGTCGAACATCTAAACAGTGTGATATAAATGCGGGAGTGCCTCAGGGGTCTATTCTTGGACCTCTATTGTTCCTGATATTTATTAATGACCTCCCCGACAAAACTGCCTCTGAGATGGGTATATATGCTGATGACACTACACTCTATAAAAGGCATGACAGGAAAACAAATGAACACATATCTAAAGTAATGGCAAAAACACTAGAGGATGACCTCCAATCTGTAGTGGAATGGGGACATAAATGGATGGTCACATTCAATGCTGCCAAAACCAAACTGGTTTCCTTCAATAACTATAAGAAACCTTCTCTGCCACCAATAGCAATGGCCAGTGACTCCCTGTCTGAGAGTACATCTTTCAAACTGCTTGGCCTAACGTTCACAGGAAACATGAGCTGGAACAATTATATTGAAAACATTGCCAGGGCCGCTGCAAAAAAGGTGGGCTCTCTCTACCGTGCTAGAAAACAACTGACACCTGAAAGTATCCTGTATCTCTATAAGGCCATCATTCGCCCATGTATGGAGTATTGTTGTCACATCTGGGCTGGTGCGTCTACTACTAGTCTCTCGCTCCTAGACAAGGTTAAAAAAAGAGTCGCCAATCTGATAGGCCCTGAACTGGCATCTAAGCTTCAGCCTCTGTCCCATCGACGAAACGTTGCATCCCTTTGCTTGTTCTACAAGTATTTTAATGGTGAGTGCTCTGACGAACTGCAGACACTTGTGCCCCCACGTCGCAGACACCCTCGACAAACCCGACAGGCAGCTAAATCCCACCCCCACACAGTAGAGATCCCTAGATGCAAAAGATCCTTCTACTCCAGTAGTTTCTTCCCCAGAACCGCTAGACTCTGGAATTCCATTCCAGGATCATGCTTCCCTAACTGTACTGACATGCAGAAGTTCAAGTGCAACGTGAACCGACATCTTGCTGCCCAAATCCCTACATAGTGCCCCAGTAGTTGCTGACCCTGATAGTAGCCCCCGACACCTGAGTGGCAATGTGCATTGTTTGGGGTGAAAATGTAATAAAAAAAAACAAAACATTCTCTACCACCAATAGCAATGGCCAAAGACTCTTTATCTGAAAGTACATTTTTTAAACTCCTCGGCCTAACATCCACAGTAAACATGTGTTGGAGCAATTATATTGAGATCATTCCCAGGATCGCTGCGAAGAAGGTAGGTTCTCTCTACCGTGCTTGAAAGCTACTAACGCCTGAAAGTATCCTGTACCTCTATAAGGCCACTATTCGCCCATGTATGGAGTATTGTTGTCATATTTGGGCTGGTGCATCTGCTACTAGTCTCTCGCTCCTAGGTTCAAAAGAGAGTCACCAACCTGATAGATCCTGAACTCTCATCTAAACTTCAGCCTCTGTACTATCGACGAAATATTGCACCCTCTGCCTGTTCTACAAGAACTTTAATGGTGAATGCTCCAACGAACTGCAAGCACTTGTACCCCGTCAACGTAAATACCTCCAACAAACCCGACAAGCAGCTAAATCCCACCCCTTCACAGTAGAGATTCCTAGATGTAAGAGAGCCTTCTACTACAGTAGTTTCTTCCCAAGAACTGCTAGACTTTGGAATTCCCCTCCGGGTTCCTGTTTCCACTCTGTACTGACATGCAGATATTCAAGTGTAATGTGAACCGACATCTTGCTGCCCAACTCCCCACATAGTACCCCTGTAGCTTATGCCCATGATAGTAGCCCCCTACATCAAAGTGGCAATGTGCCTTGTTTGGGGTGAAAATGTAATAAAAAATAAAAAAATACTTGTTGGGAAATTGTCTTAAATAATCACATCCTACCCATTCCATCCATCCTTCACCAATCCTCTAATGGTATTGTTCATCATCCAACTGACAGTCTCACTAACCTTTATCACAAACTGGCTTCTTGATAACCTTGACTTTATGCGTTGGTGACTTTCATTGTGTCAAGTTTTGTATGCGAAGAACGTTTTTATATCATTTATAAAGACTTGTAAAATGAATTTGTTTAATACATTTTTTTAAATAACAACTTAATATCGACGAAATTAACAGATAAAAAACTGTTCATTTGTTTACAATTCTAAAGCTGTCATCTGGAACAAAATATTAAAACTGGTTAAGAAAGAACAGTTTAGAAATAGATTTTTTATTACATTTTTTATGATTTCTTTGGCTTCCTGCACATCACGTGTATTTATGGGATGTTTTATAGCTTTATATTTTTACAAATCTTTAAAATCTATATCTTTCTTTTTCTTTAATCAATTAGTAACTAGAATGTCTGTCTCCCGAAAGTTGATTGTAGTTTAAAACGAACCACAGTGCACGTTTGCAATTTCAGATGACGTCCCTATAGTTTAAATCTTATTAACAAAACATACAAAGCAATTAAATTTATATAGGAAAGTGATTCTAAAATATATATATTTTTTTAAATTCCTTAACAAAAAAAACAAAACAAAGCATGTTCCTTACTTTTCAAATGAACTTTTTCATGAACTGCACATCATTTAACATGTCCAGTTTTATTCTTTATACCTATCTATAGCAATGGTTTTATCGTTAATATTTTTTTTTTAATGGAGAGTAGATAATGCAGTGGATGTGTTATCGGCAGCTCCAGTAACTCTTGCTTCTCCTTTTTTGTCCCTCAGTCCTCATTTCTAATGAGTGATGTTTCTGGCAAAGGGTGAAGAAAAAGCTGCCTCCCAGGTTGGTAGTACTTCATGAACAGTAGTCTGAGATGTCGGAAATTTTCTGTCTCTATGTCTATCCTTGTGGCCATGTCACTAGTAAGGGTGCTGGAGGTAAACGTTTTCATCTGGGCTGACGTTAACCGTCTGATAGGAATAACCACTAAGGAGGCTGTCCTATTAGCAGGTGCAAAGTACTGGGGCTGCTGTATTGCCATTTGGTGAATGGATTCTGGACCATGCAGTAGTCTCTGGTGGGGGCCTCTCGATGCCATACTAGTGGGTAATTGTTACGGCTTTACCTTATCATGTGCTACAAAAAAAAAAAAAAAAATTTCCTGTCATTCCTCTCTTACTTTCCCTCTCTGTTCTGCTCTAACCAAGTATGCTGACCTGTTCCACAAACACCAAAATCCTCAATATGAAATATCTCAAAAAAGAAAACACGAATAAACCTAGAACCCCATCCTCCTACGTAGACCCCTACCACCATGTCTCCTTCTCCAACATCAGGGGGTCTACGTTCTAACCTTCCAGAGGTTGAAACACAATTACAGGAGACGAAACCTGACATATTCTTTCTAAGTGAAACTGGAATAGGGCCGACCACCTCCCTAGATGAGTTCATAATTAAAGAATACTCTAACCTAACATCTAAATCTGACCCCCAAGATCGCCACGGGCATGGAATATGTGCCTACATTAAAGATAGCTTCCCATGTGGCAGGGATATCTTCAGAAAAGACCCTAATCTACCTTATATGTGCTTCTGGGTTGCACTTGCTTACACCACCACATTTATATTTGCCCTCTATCGCCCCCACAACAGTGGAGTTACTGTCTTTAAGAGTATATCAGAAAGAATTGACCTCATCCTGTCTGCTCATCCCTCGGCTAACATTCACATTTGCGGTGACTTCAATGTCCATAATGTGGAATGGCTGACCAACTCAAATAAGACAGATGATGAGGGAGGGTCTGTCATGATTTCGCCATTGCCTATGACCTAACTCAGATTGTTCACGAACCCACCCGTGTGCCTGATAATACTGGTCAGTATGCAAGCCTTCTAGACCTTTTTCTCACAACTTCCCCTGAGCTATGTTCATATTCCGTTCTATCCCCCTGGGATCCTCCGATCACACAGTTGTATCAGCTAAGATAAAAATGAAATATAATAAATCTACAGACGTACCTCTCCACCCTACTGTATACCGATATTCTATGGCGGACTGGGATAGCTTCCGTACATTTATATCTGATCTCCCTCTCCATTCCATGTTTAAAAAGGATGTGTCCTCTATAGTATCAGATCTGACCGAATGGTTAATTGTAGGCATAGACCAATTCATACCATCAAAAAAATTCCAACAAAAACCTAACAGCCAGCCATGGTTCTCCCCCGAATGTGCTACTGCCATCGCACACAGAAATCACTTTTTCCATAGCTACCAACGTATGCACTGAAACTAAAGCTGCTTTCAGAACCGCCAGTAACCACTGTAAAAGAGTAATAAAAAATGCAATCTGTTAAGTCCAAAGTAGCTGAGCAGCGGCTTGGTTCCCACCAGTTGTGGCAAATAGCAAATAGGATCTTGAACAGAAACGTGCGCTCTATCCCAACCATTATCAATGAACCAGAGGTCATCTCGACAGCATCCGACAAGGCCAAACTATTTGCCAAAAATTTGCAGCAAATTCTACCCTGTGTGACGAAGGCCATCAACTCCCCATATTCCCTCCTATAACAGACAACACGCTATGCAACATACAAATATCTGTGTGTGAGGTCGCCAAGCTAATCAAGAACCTTGACTCCAGTAAAGCAACTGGTCCCGACGGTATTCCAATTATAGTGTTAAAAAAATTACAACCAGAACTTGCCCCCATACTTTTACTGTATTTAAGAATTCAGGTGAAAAGTAATCCTCCCCTCAGTACAGACCAATAAGTGTGCCATGAGTAAGTTGCTGGAATCCGTATTAAATAAAGTAGTAGTCAACCACCTCAGCAAAAATAACCTCCTTAGTGACATGCAATATGATTTCTGTTCTGCTAGATCTACAGCAGATGTGCTAACAGTTATATCTCATAGGATTAGTGAATCTCTTGACAAAGGCTTCCTCTCTAGGGTAATTACTCTTGACATATCAAAGCCTTCGATAAAGTATGGCATAAGGGCCTACTTCACAAGATTTCCAGCTATGGTATAACTGGAAATGTTTTCTCAATCATTAAATCATTTCTCTCTGATAGGCTTATAAGAGTAGTGGTTGATGGGCAGAAATCAGAGGCCCTTAGTAATAACTGGAGTCCCTGACGGTCCATACTGGGCCCAACTCTCTTCCTGATCTACATCAATGATCTCCCAAAACACATACTTAAATCATTCGTTAACATATATGCTGATGACACGACCATCTATGGCAACACATCTAAGGCCATAAATGATAAAGTTCTCTCTAATTCTCTCTCCTCTGATCTTGAGCGCATGGTACAGTGGGGGAAGAGGTGGCTGGTTACTTTTAATGCATCTAAAACCAAGCTCTTATCCTTACATCATCAACACTCTGATCCCCATCTGGCATCAATTGAAATGGACGCCTCTCGACTAGGGGAAGCTCCATGCTTTGATAAGCTTTTGGGCTTGACCTGAAATGGAACACGTACATCAAGTCTATTGCCAAGGTCGCTGGAAAAATGGTGGGATCCTTCTACTGCTCCAGAAGATATCTCACTGCTGATCAATTCTCTACATATATAAAAGCATAGTACATCCAAGTATTGAGTAGTGTTGCCACATCTGGGCAGGAGCTGCTAAAAACACTCTATCCTGCCTTGACAGAGTACAAAATAGGCTCCGTGGCTTAGTGGAGGATGACCTTTTCTCTTCCCCGCAACCTCTCTCCCACAGGAGAGACATTGCGAGCCTTTCTTTGTTTTATCGTTACTTCCATGGCAGGTGCTTGTCTGAGCTCCAATCCCTGGTCCCCCCTCGCCAATCTTTTACGAAAAACACCCGTCTAGTTGAAATCACTGTAAAAAATTTTCCCCACTCTTTATCTGTGCCAAAATCAAAACGTACATTCCATGAGCAAAGCTTCTTTCTCAGAAGTGCACGCCTGTGGAACTCTGTTCTGGCTGCCTGTTTCCCACCTGACTACAATCTGGATGTCTTCAAGTCCAACATAAACAAATTCCTGATGAACCGCCCCCTTGAGTAGACACTTTATCAAATCTCAACACTAACATACTGTACATGCAATAACCCTTATCCCTGAATGGCTTCCAGGCCTTGATAAGTGGTGACCACCTTGTAAAAAAACTTTCAGAAAGGCTTAATTTACTGCTAATCACTTATTGATAAACGTTCCTACCGGGGAATGCTAACAGGGCTTCGCAGGCATTTATTGCAGACCAGAGTTTTTTTTTTCTCCTTGGAAGTCAACACTTACCAAGGCCTGACGGCCACTCGAGGATTAGGATTAAGGAATGTAAAGTAATGTAGTAATCATCAACGGTATAAATTGGGTATAATTTGATTATTTATGGGGAAGGCTCAACAAGAACTTGTTTACATTGGATTTGAAGACTACCATGTTATAGCTAACTGGGAAGTAGGACAGCGGAACAGTGTTCCACTCTTTAATCCCCTTTTTGACTCTTGTGTCACATAATCCCACTGTCGGGGAAAGATAAATAAGGCAAGTACTTCAATATGATATGATAATCCACGGGTTCACAAAATGGAACAATCGCTCTCTTGCCAAGGCGCGGTGGGGCAGTTCTGTTTGCAATCATATTGTGTTTTTCTGTGTTATTTTGTTTTATATATAGTCAAATCATATTATGTTCAAAAATAACTTCAAATGAGATTTTATGAAAAAATATTTAATCCTTTAAATAAAAGATAAGAAAAGTATGAAAGTAGTTATAACTTGCAATAACCCTTATCCCTGAGTGGCTTCCGGGCCTTGATAAGTGGTGATCACTGTGTAAAAAAAAAAAAAAAAAAATTTCTAAAGTTAAATTGCTTTCGATGTTTTTTAATGATCTATTTTAATGAGACTGAAACTATAAAAAAAATGGGTAATCATTACAGATATTATTTTAAAGGAAATAATGTTGCTAAATTAATCAAAAATTATTTTGAGGAAGATGATATAATTTGCTTGAAGCAAGGAGTTGGGTTCGATGGCTTTGAGAGTATAGTTACACAAAAAAAAACTTTTACCAAAATGACTGGTTTCAGCATTAAATAAACAAAAGAAAGGGTTGATATGCCTTGGAACTCTGGGGGAAAAAATGAATAAAAAGGCACATTTCATTATTCCCCATGAATAGGCTTGAAGTTATTTATAGAATTAGTCATTTAGTTTTCAAAATGATTTTGTTTTACAGATAGATGTAACCTTGATAAATACTACCACTCCGAGTAAGAATAAATCTAGGGGTAGTAACACTTAAGGGTAACAGAACATTCACCAAAGGACCCAAATTCGGATTATCTTAATAAAGCCTGGGAAGGTGAACCATTTAGGTCTGTGCAGATCAATACCTTGACACAACAGGGCAGCTGATGTCATAGCAGCACATCCTGTCAGACTGATTATAAACTCGATTGTTATGAAGTACCAAGCGTCTTTTAGAAGCTGGCACCAGATCTTCTTTCAGAGTGACATGCATCTTCTAAGCTAAATTTTTTGTTTAGAAACTCGAAAACCACATCGAAACACCAATATACCAACAATCATTTTTAACGCGCATGCTGTAGATGATTTACAGTCTTCTCGGCATTCTTCAGTAAGGGCAGCTCAAGTGATTAGCAATAAACTAACCATCCTTCTCGAAGTGAGAAAGTGAAGCATAGGAGGATGAACCACCTAGATCTGCATAGAACAATACTTTGAGAGCGCAGGACAGTTAATGCGATATAAAAATAAAAAGTTCTTGCAGTGGGAGAGAAGTAAATGTTTTCTCAATGCAATATAGATTTTCTAAAATCTGTATTTTTGGAAATTCAAAACTCATATCCAAACGACCGATATCCAGCAATCATCTTCAATATGAACGTTACAAAATGGCTTATGTAGTTTTTTTCAACTTAAAAACAAACAAACAAAAAGAAATACTTCACATGAATGTTTTAAGGTTGTTAACCAAAATGAGACTGATCTAAGCAGTCACATACCATGCTACAAGTGTATGCCAACCAAACAGTTATACAAAATATTACCATTGCTATATATATGAAGCATTTAAAGAAACAACTGTTTGTAACATAGCCGGATGTAAATGTATGTGGAATGACGTCATCGGGAGAGAAAGAAAAATAAAATAAAAAGAGGATAATCACATTAGCCGCGTAAATGACACTCGAGAAGATGATCACGTGATAGATGAGGAAATAAATGTCATTGCACAAAACAAAAAGCGTCTTGAAGTTCTTTTCTATTCTTTGTTCTTTTTTGCGTCAAAATATACAACGTGTTGGTTCTCAGACAAGGTTACATGTCGAAATCTCTCATTATTTTTCCAAATGATTGAATCATTGTAATGTTGTTAATTCTAAATCACTGATTGAAAAGAAAATAAAAACCGACAACATTCAACTGTCCACTCGTGTGACACACAGTGACACACCCCAAAATATTTTTCTATTATAATTATCTCATGCTAACTAGACGCCTGGCGTTGCCCGGTCGTACAATACGCTTAAACATGATATTTTAATTTATACAGATTGCGCATGTATTATTATAGAATCAATCCTCTGTTGATTATTATATATTATAAGGAATAATTTGCAAAAAAATTTTAAAAAATAATAACATAATGATGTCATTCATCAAATTCTGTCTGTGTTTGTTTACACTATCATGTCAGCTGATACTGGACTTGACAATGAATGCCTTGGAAAGTCACTTCTGATTAATGTTTACTTTTAAAATATACAAATGAAGAAATGATTTGCGGCAATTTTAAATGGTTCTATTTTATCATTAAATGAATTCATTAATAAAATTTTTTTTAATAAAATGGTGAGGTACACCCAGGTTTGAACAAGGGATCATTCGATCTGTAATCAAATGCCCTACCACTGAGCTATATCTCCTGATGACAATAAATCTGTGTCTTTTTAAAAAGAAGAAATGATTTACTGAAATTTTATTATTTCCCTTGGCCGGTGTAACGTAAAATATTCTTCTGTAAAAATTCTTCTTTTTTTTTTTTAATCCATAAGAGAGAAAAGACTATTTTTAAGATCAGATTTTTTCGATTTTCAATACTTATCAGATGAATTTCTGTACAAAATATATCTAAGAACACTGCCAGACATAGAAATTACCTTTTTGGAGAAATTTGTAAAAGATAGGTTCTGAAACGGCTGAGCCTATGAAGAAGGAACTCTCACACACACACAAAGTGACTTTCATCTAAAAGTGAAGACTCAGCGGTAGTTAAACTACCAACTGTAGGTGTTGTTCATACCAGTCAGGGATATGTTCTTAGCAATCAGTCCAACATTGGCTTTGTTCCTGATAGACTGAGCTATCGTTTTGTTCAGTCCTGGGAAGTTTACTCTCCCAAGATTTATCTTCTCTTTAATCGCCTGAGGTGCCTCTACTGGGAAATGCTGAAGGGGTTGCTCGGGTATTTCTTGAGAAATTGTAATTCAACTGGTGTACTTGCTTTTCAATACTCCATCTGACTTTGAGTCTAACTTCATGCAGAAGAGGTAAATGCGTAAACTGCAAAACTTGATATAAAATTCTGAGAAAATCCATTGAGTCAATTCATTCATTTTGCTGCTAGCCAAAGACAGAATATTTATACATACATACATACATATATACATACATATATATATAAATATATGTATGCATAAAATTCAATATGGAAAAATAAGAAAAAGGTATTTGCAGTTTCCCTTCCAATTTTCGGATTTATACCACGTTAAATCACACTTCAATTCCTTTTGCCGGATTGATTGTTGCTATTTCTTCTGATGAGTTAAGGGCAAAATAGATTCACTAATTGATATAATAATTAAGTGATTGATTTTGCGCTATGAAACAGATACTATCAAGAATTGTATAAGTCAACTGAATTAAAGGAATAAATTATAAGATGGTCAACATCATGAATTTTGGAATATAACTTTTTATTCTCTGTGTTGCTCTATAATTACATTGAGCTTTTTAAACTATGATTTACACAAAACTAAATAGTCATCTGATGTGGATTTCTGGTTTTAACCGATAATTGGTCCGAAACATTAGCATGTCCAGTGTTGCGACTATGCAAAATTGTTTATATTAATAAAAATATATCTTGCACTCTTTTATTGAGCACTCTTAAACTCGTTGGTTATCACTCATAAATACCTCTAATCTGATATATATCTTTACTATTATATAAAAGTCACTCTGTGTGTGTGTGTATATATGAGTTCTTTCCTCATAGGTTCCAAAACGGCTGAGCTTATCTTTTTCAAATTTCACACAAAGCTAATTTATATGCCTGGTCGTGTTCTTAGATAGGTTTTGTACATAGATTCATCTGATAAGTATCAAAAATTGAAAAAATCCAATCCTAAAAATAGTTTTTCTTTCATATAAAAAATAAGTTTTACAGGCGAATATTTTACCGACCAAGGGAGATTCGATTCTCAGCAAATCATTTCTTCTTTTTAAAAAAAAAAAAAAAAAAAAAAGACAGAAATGCTGACATCTGAAGATATAGCTTAGTGGTAAGACTATAGATCAAATGGTCCCCTGTTCAAGCCCGGGTGTACCTCATCATTTTATTTTAATTTTTTCTTATTAATGAGTTCAATTTTTATGATAAAAGAAGAGATACCATTTAAAATTGCAGTAATTCATTTTTTTCGTTTGTATATTTTAAAACTAAACATTAATCAGAAGGGACTTTTTCATAAAGTCCAAATATCAGCTGACGTAATATTGTAAACAAACACAGACGAAATTTAATGAACAACGTTATCATTATCATTTAAAAAAATTTTTTTATTGTTTTTGCAAAATAGTCCACCGAGCAAATTATTTCTTGTATTGAATATTATAATATTCAATAGAGGATTGACTCTATAATAATACATACGCAATCTGCATAAATTAAACTATCATGTTTAAGCATAATATACGACCGGGCAACACCGAGCGTCCAGCTAGTTTATATGCTGAAACAATGGTTACAATTAAAAATGTTGAACTCCTCAATTGCATAATCGTGTCGAAACTAAAGTACAAATGATGTTAATAGTTTGTTTGTATGAGCAAGTGATGCTTGTGTGTTACTTGTTCTTGAAAAACTAAATAATTCTTTTCTTCTTCTTTCTCCTCGACCCTACGGCAGAAAATATGTTAACATGAGTCGAAAAAAAACTATTAGTGTGTATCACGGCCAAATGGTTTTTGTTGTTTTTTCTACCGTTTTTGTTTTGTTTTTGTTTTTTCTGTTACACAATGCAAGATTAGATAAATTGCTTTGGTTCTGGTTTGCTGCAGAATTTATAATTCTAGGGGAAAGATGCCAGCTAGGTTCTACTAACATACAATAGTGGGAAGAATTGATGGGCTGGTTTCTTATGATAGCTTTACTGATTACCTACTTAAGTTTAATAGACGGGCATAGATTTCCTGAAATCAACAGAGCAGACATTGGAAATGGATTCATCAAATAATGAAAGGCACCAGTTTTTTGTGAGTTGTGTAATATGCAAGTAAAATTATATAAACAATAAGAAAATCCCTGTGCAGATCAATCTACGTTTCGACGATAAAAACTCATTTGTATGGAGTGAAGAAGGAAGAGACATGGATATGAGGGGAGACAGAAAAAGAGTTGGAGAAGAGAGCGAGGGTGAAAAAGGAGAAAGAGAGAGGTAGACAGAAAGAAGGGGGGTGAGGGAATGGAAGAAAGAAGAAGAGAGAGATATGTGAAGAGAGAGAGAGAGAGAGCAAGGGAGTAAGGAGGGAGGAGAAAAGGATGAAGAAACAAACAGCAGGGATGAGAATAATGAGAGAAAGAGAAAGGAAGGATAAAGAGAGTGAAGGGAATGGTAGAGAAATAGAAAAAGAGGAGAGAATTAAAAGAGAGGGAGGAGTCAAACATAAAGAGAGAGAGAAGTGAGAGATAAAGAAAGAGAGGGAAGTGAGGAGATAGAGAGCGGGAGACAGAGAGAGGGGAAGATAAAAAGAGAGACATAAAGAAAGGGAAGAGAAAGAGGAGAGAATAGAGAACGGGAAGAATAGAAAGAGGAGTCGAGAGAGAGGTGAAAAGAGAAAGAAAGAGGAGGATGCTACAGAGAAGAAAGTGAGGAAGTGAAAAGAGAAAAGGAGCTATGAGGGAAAGAGAAAAAGGGAGAGAGAGAGAGAGAGAGAGAGAGAGAGAGAGAGAGAGAGAGAGAGAGAGAGAGAGAGAGAGAGAGAGAGAGAGGGTCTATAATGAAATCACAATGTATTCTGATTTTGGGAAATCACTAATAAAAAAAAAGAGAATGAGAGAGGAGAAACGAAACAACCTTTTTTAAAAACTGAATTTTAAAGGAGGAGTATAATTCCCTTGTATACTTCATCCCCTCCCCCGACAATATCTGTGAGTAAATGACCACTGGATTTTAACTCAGTATAGAAGATTCCATAGTCTATGATAGCATCCAGAAGGCGAATTACGTAACATCCTCTCCCCCACATACAGAATCCATAGTGAACAAGAAATGTGTTCTCACTTGTTCGGCTTTATCTGAACTTTGATTCTAACCATGCATGTAGAACAAATACATGCAACAATGAAAGGCAACTTTGAAGTAGCAGCCTAAATGCATATCAAAGAGACATGATTAGCAATTCCTCACCATATATATATATATATATATATATATATATATATATATATATATAACTATCATGTATGCCTAATAGTGCAAACCATTAGCAGATGTTTAGGTTTGAAAGACAAGAGTAACTAGAGGAAGGTCAGTCTACCGTGGCTTCTTGGAGAATATCCAAGTACGCATAAGACCCATAGTGTATGCAATGCCCTGGCAGTATTCAAACGACGTTCTTTTTTATAGAGATAACTAGAAGGCAGTCCAGCATTGCCTGGCATTGCCCGGTCGTAAAATATGCATAAATATTATATTTTAATTCATACAGAAAATGGAATATGTTTCTACAAACTTTACATTTTGTTTATTTATTTCTTCTCTCTTTCCGTTTTTCCTCTTCCTTCAGCAAGTTTAACATCGTTTCTTTCTTTGTAATACAGCCGGATTTTTTTAACACTAAAAAAAAAACACAAATAAATTACATGGATTCATTCCTTCTTCTTCCGTTTATTTGCACTTTGTTTGCTGTCTTTC